>NW_022995374.1:4942222-5560000 GCF_004354385.1 Drosophila innubila | reverse complement strand
ATACGACTAGTGTGGCGTCTAATTGTCAAGTTCATAACCTTTACATAAATGCCGCCAGCGCAGCCTCCGCCAGCTATAGGTAAACATGCTCGTAGTCAGTCCCCTCACAATACTCCCATTAATCCCCACAAGTTCTATGTATTTGAATCTGACACAATTTGCTGTATCTATGTATCTGTATCTGTGTTCGTCTTTGCAGCGCACTGCCCCTTAGCATACCGTACATAAGTAGACCTTACCGGGCCAGCTACCGAAAGAGACTTGCGGATGTTACACGTCAAATTAAATAATAGATGCAGAAATTCTCCCCCTTTTCCCCGTTTCTTTTTTTTAAATCAATGTTTTCGTATTTGTTGTGCCATTAAATGTGCAACTTTATTCAAAATATGGACTATTTATTCAATTCTTGAGTCAGACATTATGCCATACCTCATTCAGTCATTCATTTAAAGACATTTAAAAGCTAACACAAAACTAACAGACACCTTATGCTTGCATAAAGTTGGCTTCCAAGTAAGTTGCCCTTTGTGACCTCATTGCAAGATTGCAACTTAACCCCAAACAGAAAGCAAACAAATAGAATGACTTTTAATTTACAACATAAATAACTTAGTTCAATTAATAACATTTAAAAATAATATTGTAACTATTAAAGTCAAATATTACGTATACGCAGAGTGAAGCTGACAACGCATTATTCTTTTGTTGCTTTGAGCCCATTGACATCTAGACAATTTAAGCACAGAGTTTTGAAATTGTTAAGGAAATTATTCTACTCTCTGCAACTGAGATTTTCTTAGAATCGAGTTAGATTCTTTTGAATTTTTGAACAGTTGAAAAATGTTCTAGAGTTTCGTCATAAGGTACATTCAGATTGTGCAGCATCTTTGTGCTGATGGCAAGGGGTTAAGGGAGACAAAGCAACTAGAACTTGAAGTAAGTTGACGCACATGCCACTGGGCTGCTGTTGTTGTTTGTGAAGGTGGTGTTGCTGAAAGCACCACTCAGTGGCTTCAATTCAATTTGCAGAGCTTCAATGACCTTTCGAATTCCGGGTAAAAAGGTTTCAACGAGTTGTTGTCGGTTTTATTGTGTGTTCTCTGCTATTTCCTTAATTTACTTTACTACAGCGACAACAATATTAAATCCTTTCGGTCACTTTGGGTTCAAAATTCTCAGTTATACCATAATTAAAACTTGATGCCATGAAGAGGCATCTGCTGGCCGACAATTGTTTAAATATTACGGCTCTTTTTACTCACTCGAACAATAAAATAAATACTCGAATATATGTGAGCTATTTGGTTTCACAGCTTGCTCGCATTTCATGCTTTTTTTCGCCATCATCGATTGTTTGCCAGTGAATGCAGCAGCAGCAGTTTTTTTCGCTCAGTTATTTGTTAACTTTTAAACAAGTGCGAAGCAATTAACCAACACAAATATACCACGGAAATCGTTGTTTCGCATTCATTTCATCAATTTATCAGATCACAATTTTTTTTGCTCATTTGCCTGTTTGTTTCAGTGTTTTTTGTTTTTTTTTTGTCAAACTGCAAGGGCATATTGAATGTAATCGATGCTAAAAGATAAAATACAAACTGTTGGCAACTCTGGTGCACAGTCAAACAAGATACTTTTATGGGGAGAAAGGCACTTAAGTTACAGCTTCTTTGCCTTTGCCTTTGCCCCAACATAATACTCAACTAATGAGCTTTTTGTGTACTATATTCTTTTTTCCAGTATTTTTTTGAGTAGCATTTAAAATGTGATAAGTGTGTGCTTTTGTTGTTGCTTTCTTTGTAGTAGTTGTAGTTGCTATTAATTTTTTGTGTTGCTTTGCCAAACTACCCTCCTCACCTTATCCACTATCCTGCTCCTAGCCAAGCTGTGCCAATTGGTTACATAATATCTTGTACTTAACTTTCCGCTACTTTTGTATAACTTTGCGATAATGTGAAATGTGAATTTAATTAGAAACTTTTGCGAGCGCATTGTTGGTTTTTTTCGTTTGTATTTTAATTGAATTTGGTTGCCTAATAAAAGAGCCTACGGCGGAGAATCAGGAATGTAAATAGTACTTACTCAGTTATATGTAGTCCTCGACAAGGACCTAGACTTTGACTCCAACTCCAGCTTTAGCTGCGACCCGAACTTGAACTCGTTACACAGATTTAAGCTAGTTAAAAGTTAGTTCATTAAGCGGTCGCGGATTTGTTAAAATGCGAGGAGCTTACAAAGTTTTGAGCCAGGTGTAAAGCACACTGAACACGGTAGATGAAACTGAAACTGAAACACTGGCAAAGGCAACACCAACAATGTAAATACAACAAATACAAAAGCAACAACAAATCGCAAAACCAAACAAAAAACAATAGCCTAAAAAAAATAGAAACAAAAACGAATCAACATTTTTCTAGCTACACAAGCCGCTTTCTAAACAAAAGCAAGAGCAGCGCCATTGTAACGCAACCCTCGCTATCCACGCCCACCGCCTCCTTTGATGAGGATGCCAACGGTACCGGCACCGGCGATGATTCGGACAGCCGCTACGGCACGGGACGTTCCCGTTATCTGGCCATGAAGGAGCGTCGCACTCGACTGGCGCGCAGTCGCTCCTCCCATCAGTTTGGCAACGACGACGACGATCTGGATGAGCCCGTGTCACCGACAACAGTCTCGCCATCCGCTTACTTGGCCTCAAGGTGCGCAGAGTAACCACAAACCAATTCAAAGCATCCAATTCCAAGTCCAAAACCAAAGCAATTATGAAAAGAAATGAATCCTAAACCAAAACTCAGTTGTATATAGGACGCTATCGGTTGTATATATCGCACATATCTTAAGTATATCTATATCTATAAATATATCTATATCTGGGCGCTTTCATTGTGCGTGTGCTCGTCCTCGTCCTTGTCCTCGTCCTTGTCCCTGCCTACCGCCCCTGTTCTACCAAATAGTCACGAGTGATTTTGATGAATATTTTTGTAATTTCTTATTTTTTACGAGTTTTTATATTTTTTTTTATGAGTTTTTCTGCGTGCTGGTCCCACGTTTACACGTTTACACGTTCTCGTTCTCGTTTCCGTTTATGTTGCACTCCACACACACTAATTTAAAGTTATAATTATACTTTTGATTTCGTTTTGAGTTCTTTATTATTTTCTTAAATTTTTATTTCAATTTTTTATGTGAAAAAAACAAAAGAATATGATTATCAGTTTATTTAGCGCGTTACAAATTAACCGAAATTAACAGGAAAAAAAAGCCATATTTGTATAGTTCTTTGACTGTCTGTCTCAAAGCAGTTCTCCACTCTGTACAAATCTCATGCAGACTCATGAATCGTTCATCATGCAGCTCCATTTCAGTTTCAGTAGCGCCTCATTCATCATCAAACGGCAGATATCCATTAGAAAGCAACCCAAGAACAAGTCACAAATAATGCAAACGAGAGTTGCTCGATGAGTTTCGCATATGTCGCATTGTTTGGCCAAGTGAGATCCTGCTGAATATACAGTTTGGATTGAAATTGTTAGACTAGTTGTGAAATGCATCGCTCAACTCTCGGCCAGGCAATCTTCAGCTAATCCTGCTCAAATATCTTACAGATACAGCGGCTATGGCAGCAGCGATCTGTCCCGCAGTCGCTCCACGCACGCTCTCAAGTCTCGCGACAATTCTCCACTCACGGATCGCAGTGCGGGATCGTCGCGCAGCGGTTTGGCCAGCACATCGGCGGATAACAAGGATGGGGAGGCGTTGAGCTCGTGGGCACGGTATTTGAAGAGCAAATATGGTAATAAGAGCTCAAAGGATGCGCCCAGCGGCAGCAGCGCTGGCAGCACACGCGACAGCCACGCCTCCTCGAGTACGACGGGGGCGGCGTCGCATGCGCACGGCGCTGCTGGCAGCCGGAGCACGGCCAGCGATGTGTCCCGACGATTGAGCTTGGGTTTGCCACTGCGTCAGGCCAACGAGCTGGCCTCATCCGATGATGACGGGTCAAAAAACGGGCTAGGCTCCCCTACGTCCCCTACGGTAGCAGCAGCAGCAGCAGCAGCCGGTATAACCGGAGTGGCAGGTACTATCCCTAAACAGGTGTACCTGCGCAAGCGCCAGCAGCTCTTCCAGTTGGGGGGCCGGGGGAGCGAGCCCGGATCCTTTACCTGGCCGCGCGGCCTCGCCGTCGGCCCGGACAATAGCATCGTCGTCGCCGACTCCAGCAATCATCGCGTCCAGGTCTTCGACTCCAATGGCATCTTTGTCAAGGAGTTTGGCGAGTACGGCAACGGCGAGGCTGAATTCGATTGCCTTGCCGGCGTGGCGGTCAATCGCATTGGCCAGTACATCATAGCCGATAGGTGAGTTCCATGCTTACCTGAATGTGTCCAACTGTCCAGCTATCCAACTGTCCAACTGTCCAGCTGTCCAACTGCTCAGCTGCATTTTAATTAAGTCCGAACAATAGTCCATGATTAATTCTCGGACTTAGCTTTAGATCCGGCTACATTGCGCTGCTGTCAGTCTGGTCCAGGTTCGGGTACGGGAGTGACTTGGTAATTGGCACGGCTAAGCGCATAATAGCCGCGTTAATGAGAAACATGTGCGTTGCGTTTCCAGCATCAGTTTAAGCCTCATGTTCACTGCTAACCTTTTTTTGTTGCCATGTATTTTTTTTTTTTTTTTTTTTTTTTTTTGGTATACTCCTACATACATGTATGTACGTGTATCTGGGAGGGCAATCTTCATGCTTCATCCGGGCTGTCATTGTCTGACGAAAAATCTCGTTAAGCACCATCGGTGTGCACGGCTCGGCTCTGCTCGGCTCATTGTGTGCCTCAACTTTGATTTTGCACGTTAAGCGGCTTAGCCAAAGCCGAACACCCCCAACACCCCCAAGATCCCAACACCCTGAAGCCCTAACACCCTAACCCCCTAACACCCAACCCAGAGCGTCAAATGCGTCACAATCTGTTCTTCCCCTGTCCATTCACATAAAGTTTTGACACAGTAATGAGCTCGACTACGGCCATTTTTTAATTAATGACAGCCAGAAGAGTTTTCACATTTTCATGCCCAGCTGCATACACGAAAAACTCTATTAAAGAAAACGCCTTTTAAATAAACAACAGAATATACAATATGTTTAGCATGCCAGCATTTTAAACAAAAGTAAAAATTCAATGTAATTTTTCCTACGTATTATCTTCATTATATATTTAAATATTCAAATTCAATCTAATTTTTCCTACTTATTATCTTCATTATATATTTAAATTAAATCAATAGTTAGTTCTTAGTCAATTTCCATATAATTTGCTAAAATTAAACCCCTTTTACATAATAATCAAGAGAATTGAAATCAAGAAATTCTACAAATTCTATTTTAAAATGAATGTATAAATAGGAGCATATTAAATTTCATTTATTTGAAAAGTGTTTGTATTAAAGAAATTTTTTTATTTTAATTAGGTATAATGCACATTATATAGAGTAAAGAGAAATATATTGTATGCAAATACGGAGATGGACAAAATTATTTACACAATGTGCATTCTTTTGTTTTATTCTTGGAAGTATATTAAAGAAAAAAACCTACAACAACACTTTATTTTGCAACACAAGTCGATCAACAAGATTATAATACTGTTTTAATAAAATGTATAATAAAATACATATTGTGTAAATAATTTTGTGGACCTCTTAAATATCTAAGAGTTTATGGAATTCTATATATTTTAAAAGTGCTAATTTTATTATAACAACACTTTATTTTGCAACACAAGTCGATCAACAAGATTATAATACTGTTTTAATAAAATGTATAATAGAATACTTATTGTCTAAATAATTTTCTTTAATATTTATATTTTATATTATAAATATATATATATTTTAAAAGTGTTAATTATAAATGAACCTTAAGATTTAAATGGGATATATTTTTGCTATATTGTATACTGAGTTAAAAGTTTGCATCATGTTGTCTGTTTGCATTTACACGAGCTGCCCTTCAACTGTCCTGTTTACTGTGTTGCAGATACAATCATCGCATACAAGTGCTTGATCCACAAGGACGCTTCCTGCGCGCCTTCGGTTCGCAGGGCACCGCAGATGGCAAATTCAATTATCCTTGGGGCGTAACAACCGATGCACTCGGCTTCATTTACGTTTGCGATAAGGAGAACCACAGAGTGCAGGTAATGGCTGCTTCTTTCCATTTGCATGCAAATATTTATAATCATCAGCAGCTCCAGACTGAGACCCAACACCAGACATCCAGACATCCAGACATATCCACAGAGCTGGAGCCACAGAGTCTTGCCCAATTTGTCACACTTGAGCTACGGCAGGCAGAAGGCAACCTCGGCATCAGGTTTTCAGGTTTTCAGCCTTCAGCCTTCAGCTTCAGCTTTTGATACGCCCACAATGAGGCTGGGCAATTTTCATGCGCTTAACTGCAATATATTCGTATACACTGATGGACTCTGGAATGAGCTCTGTGGATCTCTGAGAACTGAAAGTTTTTACCTCTTTTTTCATTTCTTTTCATTTAATTTTTTTTTTGAAATTCAAATAATAAAAAACATTTTGTTGCTGTCGTATCTTTTTTTTTTGGTCAGGTTTTCCAATCCGATGGTTCCTTCGTTGGTAAATTCGGTTCCTGCGGCCGTGGCGAGGGTCAGCTTGAACATCCGCATTATATAGCCGTATCGAATACGAATCGTGTTATTGTTTCCGATTCAAATAACCACAGAATTCAGGTGAGCATTTTTAATTAAAATATGCTTCAGATTTCACACACAAACACACACACACACACTATTATATATGTGAACTGCACTGTAACCTTTTTTTTTTATTTTTTTTTGGCAGATATTCGACGTTAATGGCAAGGTGTTGTCCACAGTGGGCGGTGAGGGCTCCGACGATGGCCAATTCAAGTTTCCACGGTAAGAAATGAAAAAAAAAGAAAAAAAAGAACACAATTTTAATTGGATTTCAATCGTTGACACGTCCATTGATTACTTACAGTGGCGTCGCTGTGGATGATCAGGGTTATATATTTGTGGCTGATTCGGGCAATAATCGCATACAGATCTTCAATCCCGATGGCAGTTTTCTGAAGACCTTCGGCTCTTGGGGCTCCGGTGACTCGGAGTTCAAAGGACTCGAGGGCGTGGCCATCATGTCGAACGGCAATATTTTGGTATGCGATCGCGAAAATCATCGTGTTCAGGTATTCTAAGTCACAAACACGACCACGACCACGTCCATAGCCAACGGCAACCTAGTGCATTACTTGGATTAACTATTTATGATTCAAATTTTAATTTCTTAACATTTTTATTTGAGTTCCCTTAAGACTTGAGTGCCACAAATTGAATGTCGACATTTCTAGGCCTAGAAATCAATCAATCATTTAAGTAGCAAACTCGGAAAATGAAAAAAAAATCGAAAAAACTTGTTAATACGAAGCAAAAAAGTAACTCTCTCTATGTATAAATATTTATTGAATAAAAAAAGCAAAGCGAAAACTCGTCAGAGTTGGAGTGAAAGAGCACTTGGTCCAATCATTTAAGCACACATAATGAATCCACTGCAGCTAGTTGCTCCTAATTGAGATTTATGTGCAATGCTGCCCCAACAAATTTCTACAGATTTCCACAGAGAACATTTGCTGTCAGCCCGACTGCCTGCCACTTTATTAAATTAAGATGTTTTCGGTTTGCAAAATGAAAGTTTTTGGTTCGCTCCGCATAAACTATATGGTTTAACAGATGTGTATATGTATACGAACATCAGTAACAGCAACAAGCACTGAAAGCAGCTGCAGATTTATGTGTAATCGCATAAATTTGTTTGCCAGCAAATGTTGAGCATACGCCATGTAGCACGGCTTGGAGTTGGAACAAATATCAAAGTGCTCAAGCGAACAAAACGCACAATATATACACTAACATAACTTTTACAATATTTATTATTTCATTCTTTAAATACTAACTACAAATAAGTTCTTTATATTTTAAAATCGTTAGCAAAAAAGTTTAAATTATATTAATATTTTGAGCTGGCAAATTTGAGAGCGATAATTTAATTGTAGTTTATTTATTTTATGTTGTGTTTAATTATTCAGCCAGAACTTCTATCAGCTGTTCGGTAAGTCCAGAGATTATAAAAATATTTTTATTTTAAATTTAAAAAAATTCTAGGTAGTAACTTTGCCAGGTGGATTATCAACTTGCTATTATAACTTTACAGAGTAGAACAAATCGACAACGACTACACACACACACATACACTTACACTTACACTTACATACACACACACATTTACAGACTAGCTCATACATACGAATAGCACAAAGTGAGTTTTATGTGATTAAAATGCATGTGAGTGTGTGAATGAATGAATGAATGAATGAATGAATGGTGAGTGTATGAGTATTGAGTGCTGCCTTCACTGTACAACTTTATGTGCTTCCCCTCGCAACCTTTAGTTCCCCTCTTGCCCAAAACTTGGCTTTAACGCATCGACGCCTTATTGCATAATAAACTTTGTTGATTTGCAGCAGTCGCAATTAACCTTTGATTGGCAGAAGTTGAGGCCCACAAATTACGGCACAAATGGCTATACTTCCCTAATGTCTTCTCCCTCCTCACTTTACGCTGCCTGCTGCTCTATCATATGCATTTGCTTATCTAATTGAATTAAATGCGAACATTTTGCATGTCACGCAGCGGCAACGCCTTTCAATTAGCGCTGGGCGTGGCAAGGTGCGGAGGGGGACTCACAGCACATGAAATGCAACATTTTAATCAACTTTGCGCATTATAAAGAGCGAGAGAGAGCTCGAGAGAAAGTGAGAGAAAAGAAAGTTGTGCGAATTTAAAGCGAACAATTTGCCAAAGTGACGTCGTTTTTTATTTTTTACTCACCGTTTTATCTTCCATTTTCAGCCTTTATTTTTATGGGCTGCACATGCGAGTTGTGGGCGTGGCAGCTGTGAAATAAAAGCAGCTACAAGTTGCGCGGCTCCATAAATTACAGTTTTCGGCAGAGGCAACACAGTCCCCGCCCCTTCCTTACATGTCTAGCAACAGCAACAAGAGAAGTAACAACAACAAGAACAACAACTGTGCACGATTCGATTTTTTTATGAGTTGTAATTTTTATTTGCCATATTTGCATGTATCACGTGCGACGCGACGTTGCGAATTTCATTTAAATTAACTACTGCGTCGCGGGGCGTGGCATTGAAACTGGCGGCATTGCGTTTAATTGGAACACGTTTTCGCATCAACAATAACAACAAACGTTTGCTCCTGTTCTTGTTTTATGACCTCACAATTTGCCAGCCAAATTGCAAAGTGATAAAAAATTATAAAACATTGTGAGCTGCGCTCAAAAGTATGCTACAAAAACTTACACTGCCTGAGAGCGGGAGTGAGCGAGATAGAAAGAGAGGGCAATCTAAGCAGTGGCAAGTTTAATCTTTTTACAGCCGCCGTCAAAGTGCCGTAACTTTTGATTTTCATCGTTTGCCGCTTCGATTTTCATTTGTTTGCACAAAATGCTCGGCACTTGCAACTGCCACAACACACACACACACACACACACACACACATACACATCGTCTCACAGTTTCACTTTGGCCTTGCTTGTTTGCGCTTTCAATAAACGCACGAAACCAATCCGTGCCCCAAACGGCGTGTGGCACAGTCAGTCGCTGCTGCCCCAAAATATCCGTTACCCTAAATCGCAGCTGACCCCTCGGTGCAATTGTGATGTGCGTTCGATTTTGTTGTGCTTGTTTCTGAGCGTTTTATGAGCTGGTAAAAGTTTATGTGGCATGCCCCCTAGCCAACTATTGCCACACACACATCTACACCAACGCCAACACAAACACAGAATAAATTTCCCCAGTGCACTTTAAGCGAAAAGTTGCATAAAGGCGAAATTGTTCAGTTTTCACATTTGTTTTCCCCATTTTGGCAGCTGCCGCACATTGAGCATCTTGCAACACGGCTGCAAGGTATAAGCAGAATTCTTACTAGCGTCATTAGTAAGCAACTGCCTCAGAATAAGTTAAATACCTTTATCGTATCGTCTGTTGAATTTTCCGTTTCTGTTTCTGTTTCGATTTCGCTTAGGTTTTAATTCCTCTAAGCGTTTGTTGCCCCAGCTGCGTGGCAAACCCTTTTTGCTTATTACTTTTATGTTGCAATGCCCCTTTTTTTAATTTTTCCACTCGGCGCACAATAAAATACGGCTGAGCCTGGCCAGCTTTGGATTTGCCTTGCCTGATTGTGGGTCAGCGCCAACAGAAGCAACAGCTGGCAGAGTCACCTTTTTTATTTCTTTCTTTCTCTTTTACTTTTTTTTTTTGGCTGTGTGGCAGTTAAGTGTAAAAAATGCTTAATGCCTTCGACAGCCGCACACTCCAAATAAACAAGCTTTCAGGTCAGTTCCACACACAGAGTAGAAGAGAGAGAGAGAGAGAGAGAGAGAGAGAGAGCGAAAAATAGAAGTATAGAAAAAGGTAAGGCCACTCAGTTTCAATCAAAAATTACGCGCCAACGCAAAAAGAAAAAAAGTCAATTCGAAAAGCGTTCAAATTGGTCTGGATTTGTTCTATTTGTTATACTCTAAAGCAAGAGAGAGTATGTTGCTGATGTCTGCTCATATGATACCATAGAAATAGCTACATTTTATTCAAAAACTAAAGTTACAATCAAAGACCTTAATCATTATAAGTTATATTATAAACATTACTTGGTAATGACTATATTTAAATTTTTTTAGATTTTTCATCAAGCCTAATCACTAGTTTTGAGTAATTTAATAAAATCATTATTATTAATCAATAATCAAGAATAATCATTATTGTTTTTGATCAATTATAATGATGATTTTTGATTTATATTTTTTTTATCAAAAAGAATGATATTAAATTACTCCAAACTAATGGTAATCATTGAAAAGAAAACGTAAAAAATCAGAAATTTTAATAATCATGGTGGAAATAAAGAGATTGTAAAATTACTAATATTTTGTCGTGAATCATTTTTATTCTAGGACAATTGGTGCTTTTCTTATTTAAAAAAAAATTATTATTTACGTTCCCTGGTTGCAATCTAAAGTGGAATTAGTTAAAATGTTAGTTTCTTGATAGATTTTCAGCTAGCTTAATTTCCAGAATCTGCCATGCTAAACATCTTTATTCCATAGTTATCTCAACAAGAGTATTTCATCTACTCCACAAAGACAGAAAACTGTTTTCACTCGTTGCTTTTTTGGGGCGTGGGGGATTTTCTATTATTGTTGCTGCTGCTGGCTGCCCAGTCAGTTAGCTGGAAATGTGGAAAATGCGACCTAATACTCGCATGGCGAATGCTCAGACACAAGTGTAGGCAGTCTTAACCTTTTGTGTGTTTTTCTATGTGTATGTGTGTGTGTGTGTGTGTGTGTGTGTGTGTGTGTGTGTGTGTCTGTGTGGGAGCCATCTCTGGAGTTCCATTTGGTTTCCGTTTCCGTTCTGTTGCTCGTTCGACAGGGGCGTTTGTCCGTTGCACTTGGCGGTACGTTTAATACCACTTCAGTGACTTTTTATGGCCATACAAATGTGTGTATGTCTCTCTGTGTGTGTGTGTGTATTGGTGTATGTGTGTGTGTGTGTATGGACTTGGCAATTCACTTGCCGTTTTTGTGTTCATTTGGACTTAACCTTGCCATTTGTCTACTGCTGTTGTTGCTTTTGCTTTTGCTTCAGTGTTTTGTTTTAGTTTTTGCAACGTGTCAGACATTTTTATATGCAGCAAGCACATCAACAAACACAACAACAACTTTTCAGTTTTATTATTTCCATTTGCCTGCTTTTGTTTTCATTGCCGGCAGCGTCATGAAAACATTTGCGACAGCATCTGCATGCATTTAAATAAATATTTTAATAAATAAAATGGTCAGCTCAAGTCGTGGCCACAGCTGTGCAATTTGCCAGCCAAGCGTCCTCTCATCCCTTGGGGATCGTCACTCAACAGCAGCAGCAACAACAACAATTGACTGAGTGACTGAGTGACCTTTTCAATGGCTTTAAGTGGCAAATACGAGTAGTATAATATAAGGCTGTGCAGTCGGACACTGAAGCAGACACATGCAACTTGATTTCTGGCATCACTTTAATTTCAATTGAATGTTACTGTTCAATGGGAAAGAGTTTTCAATCAACGCTTTTTCAATGCTGGCCAAGCACCAAAAAGTTGAATTATAAACTAAATCTCAAGCAGCTGCAGCTACAACAGTTAACAGTTCAAGCAAGAAATGTTTTCCAAGTTTGGAGAACGGTCAATAGAAGGAACATATTATCCTTCTCCCTCTCTCTCACTCTCTCTCTCTTTCTGTCACTCTCTGTTGCTCTTTAGGGAGCTAACCCTGTGGAACCTGTGTAAATACAAGTGCAATAGATAACACTGTCGGTCCTTGTGTGTGAGTCAGGTTGTTCATGCAACTTACACTAGGTTCGAGGGCAAAACAAAGGTAGAGAGACAGGGAGTGGGACAGGATGAAGGACACAGTGGGTGTGGATCGAGAGCGCATTGTGAAGTGCTTTTTAGTTTACGTAAATCAAAGTGAGGGAAAATTAAACTTCAAACTAAAAGCTGCTTACAGTTTCGAGCATTAAATGGATTTTGACAAATGGTAGGGACGAGTGTGTGCTGCTTCAACTAGAGATGTGCATTGAGTCGATATCAAAAAGTGTTTAACGAACAGACAGGTATTGAACACTTAATTGGTCTTTAAATTATTCTGATATAGTTGAAAACTTATTTCTCCGTTCAATGCAGCTTATAGCTACTTGCTACTTATTATTCTATACTCTTTATTTAATAGTTGCAGATTATATTTAATTATTTCTTGTTGTAAATATTTAATATAAATGTATTTGCTTGTTAAACTGATTGCAATTTCTTTCTCGTTAGTAATTAGTTACTTATCACAAATGACTCGATGTGCCATAGTTGTATATTATTTTGGACTTGTTGTTCCTATCAAGTAGAGCTTTAATTCTTGTCAAACGGTTATGAATATATGGCAATTTGTTACTCGCTAATTTCTTAAATTTATTATTTCATTCAATTACTTCATTACTCGTTACCTTCAGATACTCCTTGTTTTTATCAAAGGGAGCAGCAATCTCATTTTATTCCTCGCAATAGCTACTCGCTGATTTAAGCAAAGAGAGCTGATATCTGAGTTTTTTACTCGCTACTGGCTTAAATGGCCTTACTCGTTAGTTTCGGCTACTCGTTGTTTTCAACAGAGAGAGCTGCAATTTTATTTCATTACTCGCTGGACTTTTTACTCGTTATTGTACTCGCCACTTTACTCGTTACTTTACTCATTACTTTACTCGTTACTTTACTCGTTACTTTACTCGTAACTTAACTTGTAACTTGTCTCGTTACTTTACTCGTTTCTTTGCCCTCAAATAGCAATTTCCAAATTGCTAATAATCAATCGCTGCATGGTCTCATCTCTAGCTGAAAGAATGTTGCTGCCGTTGCTGAAGCCAAATTGCAATTTCGCAAGTCTGGCATTGACTCTGGCTTTGCTCTTGTTGGTTTGGTCAGCATTAAGCAATTACATTGATTGTTTCTGACGGCTGTGCAATGTGAAAGCAATGAGCTAACGTATCCATCCGATAGCCATATTCTGGAGCACACCATGAAATGGGGGACTTAAAGGTGTCGAAGTCGCTTAGCTACGTCACCTCGCAGCAGGAGCATTGGCATTGTTCTTATTGTTATTTCAGCTGTTATTGTTGGCGAATTAACATTTATCATACGCCACGTGAAACTCATTTATCACACAACCGCTTGGTCGCCTTTGCACAAAAACAAAGGAATCGCCTTGTCCTTATTCGACTTGAATTCGGAAGCGAATTCAGATACAGATACAGCTGCGTAGACGTATTGATATTTGTTTTGCTGCCGCGATTCATCAAATCGGGCAACTTTCTAATGCCTATGTTAATAAAAGCCAGATGGACAGATAGCTATGAGTGGACAAAAGGAAAGGAAAGGGAAAAGCAACAGGAAGACAAGACACACAAATCTCACAACATTGACCTTGGCCAGGAGTCACAGTCGTTTACACAACATGCCAACGTTGTCCTGTTCCGTTCTGTCCAGTTCCTTGCTATCCTATGTCCTGTCTTGGGGCTTATTTCGAGCATTTGATTTATATTTAAATGCCTATTGAGGTCAAGTCGTGTTCATAACTCTTTGTATCGACGCACTCACACTCGCTCCCCGTTGACCGCAATTTATCATAGCCCATCCTGGCCTAAACCCAGAGCCATAGTCTGAGCCAAGTTCTGGCTGCGTGTTAAATTAAAAATTCCCTTTTGTGGGCGCTGCTTAATAAAATCAATGTCAAGGCTCGCATAAATGCGAGTTTATAAGTATGTCCAGAAGACAGCAGACTGTTTTCTTTCTCTTTCTCGCACTCTCTCTAGCTTTTTCTTGCTTTTGCTGTTAGTTAAAAACGCTTTAGCCGTAGACAATCCTTTCGAGCTGCGGTCGCATGTTAATCATGTTTCTGGCAGCCTTATTTATTGCCTGTGTAAAATGAATTTACCTAAAGGTAGCAGTGTGTTCTTCCTGCTCTCTCTCTCTTCCTCTCTCTCTCTCTCTGTAGCTCTCACGTGCGATTTTATTGAAAGGTTGCTCATAGTTGTCGCTGAAGGTGGCATCTATTACAAATTTATGACCAACTTTGACACAAGGCATCGCAGCTTTTCTCCTTCTTCTTCTCCTTCATTTTCCTTTCTCCTTTTAATAATAATAATATTTCTTATTCACTTTCTTTTTGATTGCCATTGATTCGTTACACTCGCAGTTGTTGCAATTTGTATGCAAAGTGAGCTATTATCGTTGCATGCTGCATGCAGCATGTTGGGCGTGGCAGCCGCATACTATATGCAACATTTAAATTTAAATTTATACAATAAAGGCCAAAAATGCAAATGGCCAGCAACAATTGGAGCAGACATTGTTTTCTCTAACATAAGCCTGCGATTAAACACACGAAATGTGAATCAAGAATTTAGCACACGGCGTCAAGCGGCAACACTGTATGCCACATTAACTGTAAATGTAACTGTACACGTTACCCGTACCCGTACCCGTACTCGTTACTATATATAGCCAGCGATTAGTTTGAACACGCCAACACTTGAGTTAGTTGGCTTACTGGTTTCTCGGTTGCCTGGTTGAATGGTTGACTGCTTGACTGGCTACTTGCTCGCTTGTTTGGCTAGTCGTTATTCTAAATGTGCCACCAACCACCAACCAACTAACTACCTCCGTCCCGCTCTAACAAATGCGCGCTGGCCTTTCCGGTTCATGTTACGCGGTGGCAACAACAACAACAACTACAACACAAGCAACAAAGTCTGTTGCATGTTTAAGCTGAAAATTGATATTAAATGCTTTGGCATAAAAACATAAAATGATTTCGTTAAATTTTTTGCGCTTGTGCCACGTTTACGTTACGTTCCGTGCATAATGAAGGTATTTTAGCTGTTGGTCAACACCAACACCGAGACACACACACACACACACACACAACGATCCATTTCGACCCATTGCGACTCTGATATATGCAGTGCCATTTGTTAGGCCTGCTGATTGTGCAAGAAATCCAACACTTGGCCAACACTTTGGCCAACACTTTGGCCAGGGGTTCAGCTTGAGTTTGAGTTTGAGTTTGAGCCTCGACTGGATTCTGACCTGGCCGATTGGTCAGCCGTTGCAAATTAATTTGGGATTTTGCGTCTATTTGTTTGCCACATATATGCCTACTCCCTCTCAGTGTCTCACTCTCTCACTCTCACTCACTCACTCTCTCTCTCTCTCTTTGTCTGCTGCCTCGCATTCATCACAATCACACGGCCCTGGCTCGAGAGCCGCTTGCAGATAAAATTTATGTGTCCTGGCGGGCCACATGCATTCGTGGCCAACTGGCAACTGGTAACTGGCAACTGGCGTCTGGACATGGATATGAACATGGACATGGACAGGCACGTGGACATTTCAAATGCTGCCAAAGCTCAACTGACATTTGATATATTGGACCAGGGCAGAGAGACCGTTGAAGTTCGTTTCGGTTTCAGGTTCAGTCTCTCGTATTTTGAGGTCCTTTTCAACAGTTTGCCAGTTTGCGTATACGTTTTGTAACTGTAACTTTCTCTCCACTTCTCTTCCTTTCACTCTCGTATGCTTTGCATGTGTAATTGCTGTGCTGAGAGGTCTGTACTCGTAAGTGGGCTGTGCTATTTAATTGATGACCAGCACTGTCCAGTGTTTCAGCCATTGCGGTTAGTTTAACTTGCATTTAAATTTCTAAATATTAATTGAATACCATTAAAGACAACGTTTAGCAGCAAGGCTGCCAAATCGTTACATTATTGGGAGATTCGGATCGATGATTTTAAGCATAAAGAAAGACATGATTTTTACAAGAAATCTAAAGGCCTCAAAATCAAGTTTAAAGTGTCGTTTTATACTAATTAAGATGCAATGAGTTGATTACATGAAAAAAATTGGGATTTAAAATTTTGAATTTTCCAAATTTCAAAGGGGCTTCAATAGTCGAAAAAAAAATTTTTTTTTTAATTAACAAAATTTGAATACAGAATAAATTAAGAGGCCAAACCATGATCAAAATGACATTCTGCTTGAAAATCGGTTCATTTTTGATGAAGTTACGAGAGATCAAAGTTTTTGAAAAAATGTCAAGGGGTAGGTATGGAAAATTGGATGTTAGATGGCTTAGAATCGAAAAAATATCAAATTTTCTAAATGATAAAAATTTAAATGCAGAATCAATTAAGAGGCCAAACCATGATCAAAATGACATTCTGCTTGAAAATCGGTTCATTTTTGATGAAGTTACGAGAGATCAAAGTTTTTGAAAAAATGTCAAGGGGTAGGTATGGAAAATTGGATGTTAGATGGCTTAGAATCGAAAAAATATCAAATTTTCTAGATGATAAAAATTTAAATGCAGAATTAATTAAGAGGCCAACCCATTATCAAAATGACATTCCGCTTGAAAATCGGTTCAGTTTTGATCGAGTTATGACAGTTTAAAGTTCTATTCAGAATCACTTTGTAGCCTTGTTTAGCACTTTAGCATTATGAAGTCCATTTGGTGTAAGCCTTTTAGAGGCAGCGAACAGTTGACTCAATTGGCCATTTGTCACATCGTATCTCTCCCTTAATGGACTCTCGAGTCGAATAGGCACGTTGTCTGTCTGTTTTGGCGGAATCATGTTGCCAAAAAAATATAGCGATAAATGCAACGAGGGGCACACAAAGTGACGCCAACTCGAAACGTGCCAAAAATTAACAAGAACGTTGGACAAACATTGAAACAGATACTGAAACAGATACAGTTGCTGGCAAAGACTGAAAGAGACTGAGGACAACAAACAGCTGAGGCAGGAAATGGCAAAGGGGGAGACAGATGAGGAACGAGGAGTGTGGCAACTATTGGAGGCAAGTGTCAAAGCATTTAGCATGCGCTGAATTTTAATTCCACACTTTGCACTGCAATCAAAAGAAATTAAGCAACAACACGCCCACATTTTGATGGGGTGTGCGAGGTGTCAACTCTGTGTTGCATGCCTCGTGCCACGTGCCACGCCCAAGCTCTGCTCTGTTGACTGTAATTAGCACACTCTGATTTGTATTTGGCTAACAATAAAATGACAGCTTTCGGCTAAATGGCACGCAACGTTACGGCCAACAGGCCCAAACAACTGAGCTGACCTGCCACGTCCGGGCTGGGAATGGGTGCGGAATGGGTTCGGAATGGGTCCGGAAATGCCAGCGCAGTTGGCGTGCGCTCATTTCGATTGCATGTTGACTGAAGCTAGGAGCCAACAGCCAACAGCCAGCAACTCTGCCCCACGGCTATTCGCAATAAATTCCAATAAACGAGTGCAGCCTTGGCCAACTCCTCGTTCCTCAACAGGTTCTGGTTTGCTGCAGTTGAGCAGAAATATGATAGCCGCTAATTAACGCCCACGGAAGCAACGACAGAACTGGAGCAGCTCCAGCCAGAGCAGGAGCAAGTGGAGAAGCAGTTGGAGTTGGTAAAGCGGTGACCATTTTGCGGTTCATTAGGGAGCTGCATTTTATGCGTTATATGTGTACCGCATTTGAAAGTGACCCTTGCTCATCGTTCCCGTTTTCTTTCTTTACTAGCAGCTGGCATTTTATTTCATTTCATCTGACTGTAAATTAGAGCGGGCATTTTTAATGCTGCCAGCAAAAAGATAAACGAGCTGGTCGAGCTCATAGCAATGGAGTTCATTAAAATAAAATAAAAAAATATTTGTTACAGTAAAAAAAAAGACAAAAAAGTGTATGTGTGTGTATGGGAGATGTGCGTGTGTGTGTGTGTGTGTGAGCCGGCAAATGCAATGAAATTGCCTATGATAAGAAAAAACTCTACAGCACACGCTGCGTATACGTTATATTGCGTATAAGAGTGAACTGTTTGTATAAGAGAACACGCCTTGACGTAAAAGCTGTGTAGACAGAAAAAAGGTGAGAGCGGGAGGTAGAGAAAGAGAGAGAGAATAGCTATCAGCGATTTCACTTTTAAAGGTAAACACACACGCACAAAAAAACAACAACAAATGTGCGTGTAGAGTTTTTTTTGGGCAGCAAACCAAAGCGAATCAAAATGTGAACAAAAAGTGTAACAAATGGGCAAACAGAGGAGTGCAAAAAAAAAAATCGAGAGCGGGAACAGGTAAAGCAAAAGGCCAAAAGCAAAATGTAATGTTAAAAGGTGTGAAAAAAAGAGGAATTAGGGAGAATGTTTAAATGTTTTCGGAACATGCAATACGAACAAACCCAAATTTCGCGTCTAAAAAGTCAGCGAAAGATTAAACCAGCTTGAAAAATGAAAGTCACCACAAAAAGAAAGCATGTTATAAACGATCTATTCAAGTGAGAACGACTTGAAGATACCCTGCAAGGCCTAGAGTATACAAATACTTGGAGCATTGAGGTGTAAAATATTTCTATTTAAATAGAAGATGCCCTCTCCGGGTTAATAGGGCTGTACAATTCGGTTATTTACATATGCTTAAATAAATGAAAGGCAGATATAGTATCAAACATAATGGCAACCTTTTAACTTATTTTATACAGGGTACTTGTGTCAAAGTTTAACAACCAAAGACTTTGAGCTTGACTTTGATTATCTTGCTGTGATTTCAATTGATTGATTTATTAAATTGCCTTAGCAAGACTAATATTAACTACACTTTAAATTGAATTCAATGTATAACGCTTTAATTATCAGATTAATCTACACTTTGAGGCATATAACTGAAAGGCAATGAAATTAAAAATATGGCTTAACAAATTGTAAAATGATTTTAAGAAAATTGTGTAACTCCGAAACTCTTGATTCTCAGTTGATGTTGTTGAAATCGTTGTCTATTGTTAGCTTCCTTCACTGCCAGAGGCACCAAAGTGCATTGTGGCAAATTGTATTGCCTGAACAGATGCAGCTACCGGCTATCCTCTCTCCCCTCTTCACTCTTCCCTCTCCCCACGCAACGCCTTCCCCTAGTAAGTGTATGTGCAAATTATACTGCAGAATGCGGCTGCGCTACATTAAATTTCAATTTCATGTTCATTTATCGCGACTGAGCAAGGGTCTACAATGGTGGAGAGGGGGGTGAAGTGGGGGGCAAGGAAGTATTGTGGACTGTGCACGGAAGTCACAATGTCAGTGGCTGAACTTAGCCAAGGCCGCAGCTAGGCGAAAACTTTCTGGCCAAGTGCACAAAACTTGGCGAAGAGAGGTTGGTAGTGAGTAAAGGGGAAGGGGAGGGAGGGGCTGGGGAATCCGCTTTTATACGCAAGTGTTTGCCAAGTAAATATGTAAAACCAACAAGCGCAATAACTGCTACACACACACAAACACACACACACATACATATGCATGTTGCATAAAAATTAAGTGAAATGCACTTGTAGCAGTGGCAACAACAGCAACAACAACAAGTGGGCAACGCAGAAAATGCAACAGTCGACAGGAAGTTCCGTTATGCGTTGAACGCCAAAGTCACGCCGACTGCGCATCCCTACCTCCCTCTTTTCTCGCCTTCCTTTTCGTTCCTTTGCTTTTTTTCTTGAGCAACAGCAACATCAATGCGCCTGGACGCCCAGCAGCAGCAACAACACTTGCAACAACAACAATTGTTGAAAGTTTTTCCAGCAAGTTTTATTTTAGTTGCAATTTTTGTTGGTGCTTCAGCTTAGCCAAGGGCTTGAGCATGTGCAAGTTGGCCAGCTGAAACTTTAAGCCCGAAATGTTGTCGCTGCTGCTGCTGTTGTCGCTGTTGTTGTTGTTGTTGATGATGCTGCTGTTGCTGCTGTTGCTGCGTACGTGTTGGTGTTCATTACGTACGTGTCCTTTTTGGTATTTCGCACAAGTTGCGAGCTTGCCACGAGCTGGACACGTCCTGGCTACAGTTGCTGAGGATGACATAAGCAGATAAGATTTGACGCATTTTGCAATTTGATTAGACTCAAATGTGTGCAGTAACTAGTTGCAACAGACAGCTGGCAGATTACAGAAGACAGGTGGCAGGTGTCAAGTTACTGTTACTTAAATTTCTCTTTAATATTTCTTTTAATTAAGACACATTTTTTTAGCTGCTCTCATTGACTGCCAGCTTTTTGGCCGTCTTAACTGAAGCTGAAGTCGTGTTGCAAATTACGCCAGGTTGCTTGCTTTCAATGCTTTCAATGTGCCACACAATGTGGCTGCTGGTTAAAAAGACATAGGACTATGGGCAATTCTAACATTTTTAAGGCCATAATTCATTTTTGAATATTACAATCTTGAATAATATATATGATATCGAACTTTTACACTAAAACAAGCATATTAAACCGAAATAAATACAGGTTTCGATATAGGTTCGAACCAAAACCCAAAACAACAATTTTAAAATTTAAAAAAAAAAGAATTTTTTAAATAAAAAAAAATAATTAAAAATATAGCAACAAATGTACGTTCTTAGTAAAATTAAAAGGTATTAATTAATGTTAGAAAAATGGAATAAATCACCACAGTGCATTGGGAAGTGCACTTGACCAAATTTCGAAGAGACTTCAGCAAGTGCAAGTTGTCAGCGGCGCTTTGTACCCGACAAGTGGCAAGCGGCAAGCGGCAAGCGGCAAGTGCCGCAGGGGCATGCGATGTCAACAACTTTCAAATGAGTTTCTTGCCGCACATACAAGTCATAAATTCATTTTTTATATATTTTCAGCATTTTACGATCTGTTTTACCTGCTGCGCTTTAATAAACACTTATTGTTGTCTGCCGTAAACGCACAACAAAAATCATAGCATACTTTTGTGGGCATTGCATTTACAACACTATAACTTGGTTCATTCGGGGTCAAGTCTTGGCTTTAGTTGTGAAAGTGGCTTTAATTTTCCTGGGCGATCGGCTAAGTTTCTAATTGCCATGTTTAAGTCGTTTTAGTCCTTGAACTTGAGCTGCTTCATAAGCTCTTAATCATTTCGAGCAATTTACTCACGTTCGCTGCAATTAAATTACAACTTTGTTGAACTGAGAGAGAGAGAGAAAGGGAGAAAGAGATAGAAAGAGAGAGAGAGAGAGAGAAAAGGAGGAAGAGATATAGAGAGAGAAAAAGAAATACCACTTGTACTTATGTACTTACAGTCGAGGCAGCTTTCGAGTGCTATTTGCACACACGCATACTCACTTGAGCAGCTTTAAGAATGTCTGTTAAAAGTATCTGAGAGATACGAAGACACACACGAAGCAAGTTAGCCAGCTCCTGCTTATAATCACCCAGTTTCTGTTTAATACTTTTAATACCTTTCAAATTGCTATCGAAAGTTTTTTATACTACTCAAGGGCCAAGCAGGCTTCAAAATGATACCCAAGCAAACAGCGTGCCACACTCATGTGGCATATTAACTGCACAGTCTCCTTAGCCCCAAATGCCCCCCTCCATCCGTGACTTGAGTATGTACCTTGCGAGTGCCACTTGAGGCACAAGGATATTTATTCGATTTATGGAATTTGGGCAGAGTGAAATTTTTTAATAAAACGAACTTTATTGACATTATCCTGCGGTTATTATTATGCATTATCGAGACATGAAGAAAAGGAGAGACAGAGAGAGAGAGAGAGAGAGAGAGAGAGCAGGAGATAGAAGAGAATAAAAGGAAATTAATATTTTGTAGTAGCTAATATTGGCACGCATATTTACAAATACTCGCACTTTTGTGTATGCAACTGTGTATAAACAAACACATACATGCTCACACACACACACACACACAGAAGCACAATGATGTTGCATGTTTGAAGTATTCGCTTTGTAGGCTTATGTCCTGCGGTTGTGGCTTATGACACGGCTTATTGGATCCGCTCGAAATCAACAATAAAATTGTGGTATACGTTTGCGTTATTGATTGATTTTTCACATTCGTGACAGTTATCTGGCAAACTATTTGAGTTACGCACATGAAAATTTCGGAATTCTTTCTATAAATCATAAATAACATCAATAAAATTGTTTGAATATTTGATAGCTTTGAATAAAACTTGAAAAAATGACTAGAGCTTAAAATATTTAATAAGAATAAATCATTTTCACAGAGAAAAAGTAAACTACTTTTATTATAAACTGAAGAACTGTCAAGGGAATTTCTTCTATAAATAATAAGTAACATAAATAAATTTATTTCAATTTTTGTTTGCAACAAAAAAGTAACTTAATCAGATGAACAGAGATAAAATATTCATTATTTGTTATTTTACTGACTTAGGGAAGACTTTGTTTATTAATATTATTATTAACTGAATGATAATTTAGTGGATTTAATTAAAGGGTATGCCAAGAGTTTATTGCTCTTTTGTTGACATTTTTTTAAGTCTATCTTTTAATATTCTACTTATGAACCAACTTGGTGGCAATAAATTAAATGTGTTTGGCAAATATTTATAGTTTCTCCTTTGCGATATAGCGGCTGCTGTTGAAGTCTGATAAGCTCAACTATTGGCAGCTTTCTCGGCGACAAAGTTATCAATGAAAAAACAAGCAAATCAACGAAATCATAAAAAAATACCTAATAGTCGACTTAAACTTATCCGTTACTCATGATTCATGATTTATATTTAAATATAAATTATAAGCTTTAACCAAAACTTTTGAAATATTTAAACAACATTAATGGGATGATTTCTAATTGATTGAATAATTGTGTTGACTATCAAAAAGAGCGATCTATTTTATTTTAACCTGTGAATTCTCTTGTACTAATAAAGAATATAATGAGAGAACAAGTACACAAGTTGGATGATATATTGATTTTCTCCTGTAGTTGTTGTTGTTGCTGGTCGTTTGTCAGTGGAAGTGCTGCCATTTCTGGGCCATTTGTCGGCTTTTGCTTGTTCCGGTGTTTCGTTGTTCCGGGTATATGCCAATGCGTAATCCATCTCTATGCCAGGTTGCTGCTGCTACAGTTGCCACTTGCCACTTGCCACTTGCCACTCCATGCCATGCCATGCCAGTCGTGGAGAGCGAACCCGAACCCCAACCCGAGCCCGAACCCGAATCCAAAGCCATATCCGAATTCGAGATCCGACACTCGACATGTGCACTTGAACTTTGACATTTCAATGCGCCTGGCATTTGCTTATGTTACGAGTATGTGCGTGCGGTCGGCGTGTCCTGAAAACTTTGTCAATTTTGAGTTTCAAACTGCCCCAAACAACACCGGAGTGTGGAAAGTAAAACACAATCGTTTTTGTTAAAACACCATTTTAATAACTTGGACATCAAGTACACATCGAGATATTGCAATAACACACACAGACAAAGCACAAGTACAGACATACATACAATGAATGCTTAAATGACTACGTATTTTGGCAATATGAATGTGTATGTGTATGTACATTAAAGCCTATTCGTATTAGCAACTTCTAGTTGCATACAAACTTATTTATTTACTTTTAGGCTGCAAGTTCATTTACATTGGAAATTATGTGAAAATACTCGTATTAAAAAGCTGAGTCCTGCTGACTCACAGGAGTGCGGTTGCTGCTGCTGCGGTTGCTCTTTGTTGCATGCCCCAATGTGGCACACATGACTCGTATTCGTATGCAGTTCGAGGTATAATAAACAAAAGTTTGACTTTTGCTTTGGCTTGCCACAAGTTGCACCAGCGGCATCAAATAAAATGCAAAAATATGTTTCATGTTTAATTAATGAAATGCGAGTGCTTCCGTCGCTCACTTCAATGCATTTTTGATATTTTGCTGTTTTAAATATTTGGCTTTTAGTTTTTGCTGCATAAAATTCCCGACATTTTCATAGTTTGATTTTACAATTACGGCATATTTTAATTTAGTATTATTTTAAACTATTTTTTAATATGATGCTCTAGTTTTACAAGTTTGCTAATTGGCTATGAATGGTGTTATATCGTGGGATCTGCCATCAGCTATACAAGTGGGTTTGTGTGTTAATAACTGTATACGCTACAAATTCAATTTGACATTTAATTTAGTTAATTTATATATCAAATTAGGCTAATTGATGGCAAAACAGAAATTTCTAACACAGAACTTTAAAGCGCATAATGTATTGGACCCAGCCTCTCAATATTCAAAGATATGGGCACACTTTTAAGCATATATTCAATTGTCTTCAGTTCCACATTCGCCTCAATTCCTTAGAATTCTATTCAGCTCATTTGGCTGGAGTTGATATGAAAGTATAATTGAGAATGAGAATATTATCTTTTATTGAATTGGAGAATGTGGAACAATTTTCACATCTCATTAATTATTCTGACTTCTTTAAGACACAGGGAAGACATTAGAAACTTTATAAAATACACACATATCAACTACAATAAAAATACAATAATTTTTTTTTTAATTTTAATTCTTATATACAAACATAGAGAGCTGCGTTTTGTGTTCTAATTGGATATAAAAATTGTTGTTTTTTCTTGATTTCTTTTTCGTTTGGTTTGTTATCTTGGGGCACGTTTGTGGTTCTTTAAGGTAGGTATGGAATTTCTTAAGAGTACATGTACTTAGGATTGTCATTGCTAAAACATCGTTTAACGCACTACGACTACGCTTATGCCTAAGTATATATCAATATCTATAAATAGCTAGCTTGGCTTAAATCGAATGCAATGCCAATTTTAATTTCAATTCCTGTACCTTCATATTTATGTACATACCATTTGTCAGCTGGTATGTGATTGAGTTGAAGCCTGTGTCATAGTTAGTAACTTGTTGCTTTCACCTTTTGATGGGACTTACAGATACTGGTCCTCGTTTCCTTTCAGTTGAAATCAAATTTTCGCGCTGCGAGCACGTGCCGCATGTTTGCGGCCAAAAAGAATCCGCTTGAAGGCGCGTCGGAACTCTGGATTGAATATGGTATATATGACCTGTTGAAATTGAAGTAAAAGTGAAGAGGGAATCATGGTTATCAGTGTTTTCATTAGTCCTTATCAGTTGTAGTATGGCTTCACCATTAACCATAATTGGCGCGAACAAAAACAGACAAAGGACTCAGACATTTAGACCATTTAGGCAACATGGACAAATCCCATTTCCCTTTTCATTTCATTTACGCACCGGATTAAGTGTGGAGTTGAAGTAGCCCAGCCAGAGAAATAGAGATGCAACTGCCGGATGAATTTCGCAATCCTTGCACAGACTCATTGTGAGTGCCATAACAAAGAAGGGCAACCAACAGATGACAAAGGCGCCGGTGATGATGGCCAATGTTTGTGCTGCCTTCCGTTCCCGTTTCGCCTCCAGTAGCTGCCGGCGCTTGGCCAGCTTCTGATGGGGATTGGCAATGCTGGAAAGTACACCTTTGCCAACCCCACCTCCAACTGGACTGTTGCCATCTCCTTCGCCTGTCGACTGATTGCTGCTTGTTCCACCACCCATGGCGATGGATTGTGCCAACGGCGTTATGGCGTTCAGATGGGAGGCTATTAGGTGCTGCTGTGTGGCACTGGCCACCTGCTGGGACAGGGTAATGATTTCATTAGCATTGCTCGTGCGGTACTGTAAAGAGAATTGGTAGAAACAGAGTTGCATTTTGAACACAGACCAAACATAATAAACATAATTAAAGACTAAAAGCAGCTAAAAACATATGTAATCGTATAAGTTTCTTTCTTTTTTTTTTTTAAATTTTGTACATCTTACAAAAGTAAAATAATTATATCTAAGTCATTATCTTAATTTAGATCCATAAAGAAGAGAAGAATATAGAGAATAATATCTCGAAGGCTTGTAACCTTGGGTATAAGTAAAATAATTATATTTAAATCAAGGAAATATGTTATCAAAATAATTAGCTAGACCAAGAACAAAAAAATATTTAATTTTCTAGATGAAAAAAATTTAAATGCAGAATCAATAAAAAGGTCAAATCATGATCAAAATGACATTCCGCTTGAAAATCGTTTAATTTTTGATGAAGTTATGAGAGATCAAAGTTTTTGAAAAAATGTCAAGGGGTAGGTATGGAAAATTGGATTTTAGATGGCTTAGAAGCGAAAAAATATCAAATTTTTCAGATGTTAAAAATTTAAACGCAGAACTAATTTAGAGGCCAAATCATGATCAAAATGACATTCCGCTTGAAAATCGGTTAATTTTTGATAAAGTTATGAGAGATCAAAGTTTTTGAAAAAATGTCAAGGGGTAAGTATGGAAAATCGGATGTTAAATGGCTTAGAAGCGAAAAGTATCCAATTTTTCAGATGTTAAAAATTTAAATGCAGAACTAATTTAGAGGCCAAATCATGATCAAAATGACATTCCGCTTGAAAATCGGTTAATTTTTGATGAAGTTATGAGAGATCAAAATTTTTGAAAAAATGTCAAGGGGTAGGTATGGAAAATTGGATGTTAGATGGCTTAGGATCAAAAAAATATCAAATTTTCTGAATGATAATAATTTTAATGCAGAATCAATTAAAAGGCCAAATCATGATCAAAATGACATTCCGCTTGAAAATCGGTTAATTTTTGATAAAGTTATGAGAGATCAAAGTTTTTTAAAAAATGTCAAGGGGTAGGTATGGAAAATTGGATGTTAGATGGCTTAGAATCGAAAAAATATCAAATTTTCTGAATGATAATAATTTTAATGCAGAATTATTTTACAAGCCAAATCATGATCAAAATGATATTCCGCTTGAAAATCGGTTAATTTTTGATAAAGTTATGAGAGATCAAAGTTTTTGAAAAAATGTCAAGGGGTAAGTATGGAAAATCGGATGTTAAATGGCTTAGAAGCGAAAAGTATCCAATTTTTCAGATGTTAAAAATTTAAATGCAGAACTAATTTAGAGGCCAAATCATGATCAAAATGACATTCCGCTTGAAAATCGGTTAATTTTTGATGAAGTTATGAGAGATCAAATTTTTTGAAAACATGTCAAGGGGTAGGTATGGAAAATTGGATGTTAGATGGCTTAGGATCGAAAAATATCAAATTTTCTGAATAATAATATTTTTAATGCAGAATTATTTTACAGGCCAAATCATGATCAAAATGACATTCCGCTTGAAAATCGGTTTATTTTTTATAAAGTTATGAGGGATCAAAGTTTTTTAAAAAATGTCAAGGGGTAGGTATGGAAAATTGGAAGTTAGATGGCTTAGAATCGAAAAAATATTAAATTTTTTAGTTGTAAAAAATTTAAATGCAGAATGATTTTAGAGGTCAAATCATGATCAAAATGACATTCCGCTTGAAAATCGGTAAATTTTTGATGAAGTTGTGAGAGATCAAAGTTTTTGAAAAAATGTCAAGGGGTAAGTATGGAAAATTGGATGTTAGATGGCTTAGGATCGAAAAAATATCAAATTTTCTAGATGATATAAATTTAAATGCAGAATCAATTTAGAGGCTAAATCATGATCAAAATGATATTTCGCTTGAAAATCGGTTAATTTTTGATGAAGTTATGAGAGATCAAAGTTTTTGAGAAAATGTCAAGGGGTAGGTATGGAAAATTGGATTTTAGATGGCTTAGAAGCGAAAAAATATTAAATTTTTTAGTTGTAATAAATTTAAATGCAGAATTATTTTACAGGCCAAATCATGATCAAAATGACATTCCGCTTAAAAATCGGTATATTTTTGATGAAGTTATGAGACATCAATTTTTTTTGAAAAAATGTTAAGGCTTGCAACCTTGGTCATAAGCACTACTTACATCATCCGCATCGCTGGATATGGTAGTCAGTTCGGTGCCCGCGTGGCTTTTGTTATCGTAGTTGCTGGTGCTGAACTCCGTCTCCTCTCGCGTTATGGCCAGGCTGGCAAAGTCAACAGCAATGGCAGCCATCGAACGGGCCACAGCTCCCTCGGAGCCGGCTGTGATGTGGGCCATATTTGTGTTACGTCCAAAGCAAATCTTCATGCGTTTACGTGTGCGTCGCTGCAGCTGCGCAGCTTCAGTTTCCGAAAGATCCTGCTCCCGGTCCAGCCCCAACTTAGCAATGCGTCGCTTTCCTCGCTCCTTTTGCAGATCAGGCGCCGTTGAATCACACTGTAAAAATTGCGGAAACAATGGTGAAAAATTTTAATTATAATTATTATGGTAAACTAAAATATACAACTAAAATGCAGAAATATTCCCCCTTTAATTGTTTAACAAAGTATTATGGTAAAACATTGAAAAGTGAATTCATGCCTGTTTCAGTTTTCACTTGAATTCATAAATTAATCTATTACAAGCGTGCTATTCATGTGCTGCAAGTCACACCCCAGAGGCACATTTTGCTTTCAGCTATTTATTTGGGCAATTCAGCGGAATTCGCTGCTTTATTCCAGCGAATAGAATGTTTGTTTGCCCGCCCACAAGTGGATGTGGAGTGGATGAGGCATAAATCCTAGCTGTGGCATTGTTGGATATCGGGGCATCAAGTGCTCGTTGGGGGCATCCTAATGGGCAGCAAAGGATTCGCATTATGGTTTCAGTTAATGACCCGCTCATTATGAGCCAAATTTCATTAGATAGCACTCAGTGCGTATGCGTAATATTCTTGTGCTTTTGTCAAGCGGAATTTATTTTCCTGGAATTTATCACTTTAATTGTGGGCAAGTATATCGATTACTCACCTCGGTTTCAGTGAGCGTCACATTTAAGGACTTTTGTGTGCGACGCTGAATGCGCTTCCTGGCAATTAAATAGATCTTCCAGTAGAGAAACAAGATGACCAATAGTGGCACATAGAAGGTGCAACATGTGGCGAATATCTGCAGCAGGAATACCAGTTGATACAGTTGATTTCGATACATTTACAGATCGAACTTTACCTGATAGGCCACATCCTGTGATACCATGCAATGCTGCTCCTCGATGCGCTTCATGTAATCCGGATCCTTCCAGCCAAACTGCGGTGCCAGCGACACAATCAAAGCGGCAAACCAAACGCAAAATATCATAAGGAAAACTCGTCGTGGAGTTCGCAAATTGTTGTAATCAATATTCGTAACAGTCCAATATCTATGTATATACCCGTACAACAGAGCGTATGCGTAATGTGAGCATTTGCATTAGGTAGAGTTCTCTTAACTGTGATTACTCACCTGTCTGCCGCAATGGCCACCAGGTGGAGTATAGATGCTGTGCAGCATAGCACATCGCACGATGTCCAAATGTCGCAGAGTTCAGGTCCCAGGATCCATCCGTTACTTATCTGTATGGGTTGATATATATTGTACAGTTGCAAGGATAAGGATTTGAGTGGTGAGTGCAATTAAATTATGTCATTGTCTCTCAAGATGACGCAAGTTAAACAATTAACAACGCACGATGGCTCATTACGCATACACACGCACAACCACACTCACACACACACTCCCTATCTCTCTCTCTCTCTCTCCCACTTGGATAACAGGCAAAGTCAACTCTTTGCGCTTAATTTCATTTGCACGCTCTTCGTTCCAAGTTTCCATTAGGGTAATGAAGTTTGTGTTGCTGCACTGCTTTCGACAACAAAGCAACATCATGACAACAACAACAACAACAATAACAACAACAACAGAAGCAGTAGCAACAACTTACCTCGTAGACGGCGCCAAGCGGCATGACAAGACAGGCAACAAATAAATCAGCAACTGCCAGAGATGCCACCAAATAATTAGCCACATTTTGCAAGTTGCGCTCCAGAATGATAGCAGCGATAACGAATACATTTCCTATATAAATAAACAAAATATGCATTTATTTTATATAAATAGAATTGCAGTATACATTTTAATAAAAATAACTTTAATACACTGAAGGATAGAAAAGTAGAAAAAAAAAATATAACGATATATACAAATAAATTTTTTGGTATAAATAGTTATATTAATAACTTTGAAAAGGAACAGGCAACTTGTAAAAATAAAGTGTATTTTATTGTAGAACAAATTTAATTTGTCTTTTATTCTATTATACCCAGAACTATAATTGTTATTAAATTGTTATCAATTGTAATATTAATACCCAGAAAAGGAACAGAAAACTTGTAAAAATAGAGTGTATTTTATTGTAGAACAAATTTAATTTGTCAAATTCTATTTTTATTCTTTTATACTCAGAATTATAATGGTTATTAAATAGTTATCAATAGTTATATTAATAACTCAGAAAAGGAACAGACAACTTATTGTAATAAAGTGTTTTTTATTGTAGAACAAATTTAATTTGTGAAATTCTATTTTTGTTCTATTATACCCAGAATTATAATTCCAGACATTTGCATATTTCCTCAGAAGATTACGTCTTTGATTTTAAGAACAACGAAATCTGATATACTGGGAAATAAATGCGGGGTTTATTCAAGTGAAATTCTTGAAAAGTAAAATAATACTTTTTACACTTATACTTTTTTCTCAAAAGTTATAAATAAATTATTTTACTCCAAAATAAACTTATTTAGCTGTAAAAATTATCTGTTAAACATATCAAGAAATCTTGGTACTCATTTGCATTGATTTTGCTTTATTTAAGCAATTGACTTTTACGTGAACTTAACTTGCTGGTGCAACCTTTGACCTTAGACCTTATTAAAATGCCATCTATAAAATTGGGTCAACTGTTCAACTATGCTGAAATCAATCAGCAGCCAAGAACCTATACAAAGACCTGCCTAATTGCCGGCAATCGTGCATAGTGCGGCAGTTGCTGTCGTCGTGACTCTGCTGCACGTGCGGCACCGTGTTGCACGTTGCACGATGCACGATGCTGGCAGCTTCTGTCAGTCGCTGTGTGATGCAAATGAGAGCAGAGGCTGCCTGGCTGACATCGCTTGCTTTGATTAAGCGCAGGCAACTTGGCAAATTGTGCCCCCCTCTTACCCCATCTCTTTCGCGCTGCCAATTGTCTGTCTGTGCTGTGTTGTTGTTGTTGTTGTTGTTGATGAAAGCCAGCGCTTGTCTGCAAGTTATGAAAACGTTTTGTCCTCGCCTCGCTTGTGCCAGAAATGCATTTGCATATGAAGCAGTCGCTGTCGCTGTCGCTTTCTTTGCCCTGAATGTTGCGCATACGACGCGTGTGCCGAGCAACAACACTTCTGTCTCTATATATGTTATCTATGTGTGTCTGTGTGTGTGTGTGTGTGTGTTTCAGGCTGAGTGCCTGCTTACGTGTGTTTGTGCTTGTGCATGTGTAATTTCCATATGACGCCTTGGCGCGCTTTTAATAGCTTTTCACGTGCCGACAACAGCAACACAATTACAAAAAAAAAAAAAAAACAAAAGCGAAAATGCTTAAAAAAGCGACAAACATTTTCAAACTTTATTTTGTCGTTGTCAACGTTGTCGTTTGTCGTTAGTCCTAGTACCCAGGAGAATCTCAAAGTCTCCTACTCCAACTTCTTCTATCTTCTTCAGTCTCCGTCTCTGTCTCACTCACTATCTCAGTCAGAGTCGCAGTGGCAGCCTAAGTGTGGCGTTTAACACAAAGCTTTTTAACGCGACTCTAAGCAAAAGTTGCCACGCTTTCGTGCCACACACTCCATCAAACCACACTCCAATCTCGTTTCAGCCCCTGGCAGCTGGCAGCAGGCAGCAAATCATCTTCGTAAGCCGAAAATCAATAAAAATTTTCAAGGGGCGCAATAAAAATCTTCAGCATCATAAATTTCACTTCATTTACAGTTCACTTTGGCGGCGATATCGAAACTTTTGCACCAAATTCCCCGGCGGCATAAATTTGAGAATAATTTAACGCCTAAATCTGGCAACACGCCCACAGACAACCGCCCCCCCCCCCGCCCCCCTGCCATGCCTACTTTGGGGATGCTCTACTTAAATTGCCAGCTGCTGCTTTAAGCGGAAGCAAATGCGACTTGAATGTATTTTTGATAAACTTTTGGGCCAAGTACTTGCCTATAATGGTGACGAGTATCATTAGGCCGAGCACAACGGCCATGGCAACCATCTTGACCAGCAGCAAGAACTCAGCAGCTGCCCTCTCATTGGCGGCCCTCTGCTCCTCCTCCGCCAACTGCGTGATGTTGCCGCTTGCATTGCCGCTGCTGCTGCTGTTGCCGCTGCTGTTGTTGCTGCTGTTGCTGCTGCTGCTGCCAGTGTTTGTGATGTTGTTGCTTATGTTCCAGCTGGCCTGGTGAATGCCACTGGCATCCAACTGTGTCACACTGCCATTCAGTTCAATGTAAAGACTCTCGTTGAACAATATTGCTGGCAGTTCTATTTCCAAAATGCTTGGAACATCACCAATTGCCCCAAACTCCAGCAATGTTGCTGGCGTTGTCATTGCGCCAAGCATAATGTACACGAATATTTTTTTGTTGTTGTTGCTTCTACTTAAACGCCCACTTCTGTGTCAATGGGCGTGCCAGTGTATATGCGAGTACTTAAAACAGTTGTTGTTGCTGTTGATGTTGCTGCTGATGTTGATGCTGCTGTTGTTGTTGCTGTTGCGACAAGGCTCGCCGTAAGCGCCTTTGTTGCTGGCGTCGCAGCTGTTGCTGTTGATTTTGTTTCAGTTGTTTTTGCTGCTGCTGTTGTTGCCGATGTTGCTGTTGTTGCTGCTGCTGCTGCTGGTGCTCTTGTCGTTCGTGTTGGTGCCGTTGTTGCGGGCGATAAAGCGCCTTAATCGTGCTTGCCAAGCACTTAACACGTATACTGAAATGACAAAAGCGAAACAGAGAGAGATAGAGAGTGAGAGAGAGAGAGTGTGAGTGCTAGAGATAGACTGCCAGTTGTGAGGGCAAAAATAAAATGCGAACGAAAATAATTCATTTGATTTGCCACAAAATCCATATAGAGACAACAGCAACAACGTGTAATCATAACGCGTCAGCAAATTGCCAACTAAAAATGAAAGTGCAACTTATATAATTCAAGTATTATTCAATTTAAGCTTAAATTTGTTATGCAGTGTAAAGTTACAAGTATTAAACTGCGTTTTATTATTTATCAATTTACTATAATTAACTTAACAATAAATAACACGCAAAAAAATAAAAGAGGTCTTGCAATTTTAAATTAAATAAAGAAATATGTCATATATTAATAACATATTTTATTTAATTGAAATTTAAGTCTGCTATGCATAAGTAAAATTATTAAAGTGTATCTTGGTGATAATCCCAGTCTCAATCTTTGACCCCTCTTTATCTCAATTCCTCTATTGTAATTGTAATTGTAATTTAAAATTAAATAAAAAAATATTTTATATATAAATAACATATTTTATTTAATTGATATTCAAGTCTGTTATGCATAAGTAATATTATTAAAGTGTATCTTGCTGATAATCCCAGTCTCAATCTTTGACCCTTCGTTATCTCAATTCCTCTATTGATAATCAAGTGTTTTTCAGTCTCAGTTCTTCTCAGTTTATTTCAAGATGTTGCTGAAAGAACACGGATTTCTGCTGGTGTTGCTGCTGTGTCTGCTGCAGCTGCTGTTGCCTGCATCAAGTCTGCCCCAGAATTATCGCCAGAACTCGGGGAGTCGCCTCCACTATGAGCAACGTAGTGAGTTTCGGACAAATGAGAGAACACCACCGTTTCGCAGCTAAATTCCATATGTTTGCCTTTTAAAGCAGCAAATGTTAATAATAAAGAATACTTTTTGAACAGACCTTTGGCTTTCTAATCATTTAATACAGAAGAGAGTGTGCCACAGTTAGTGGCGCTGTGCCACTTGCCCTTTTGCATATATATAAGAATGCAACACATTATTGTGACCTTTGTCTGTGTCAAGGTGCAACAGCGAGGCAGTCAGCGAGGCAGCAACCTAACAAATACTAAACACACACCTTCGTTTGCATCTCTTTGTAATTTTGCATGTGTATTTGTGTATGTGTGTGTGTGTGTGAGCATACATATTAACAAATGTGTGTGGTTGCAGGCGAAGAAAGATACACAGAGACTAAACAAACTGCCTTGACTAACTGCGAGGGCTGATCATGCAGTTTGCTATCGATATTATAAGCAAGCTAGTCTTTTTTCTATAATTTGTGCAAGCGATCATTAAAAATTATTGTAGTTATAGTGTTAAGCGAGGGGAGAAGCAGAATATTGTAGCAAACAAAATTTGAAAGGATGAGTTTTGAAAACAATGTTTCAATTTTTCAAACTTTTAGCATAATTTTCTGAAAATACAAATAGATAGGTAAAGCTACTGTTCAGCCATCTCGGCTATGAGAGAGTTTGTATCTTTTCTGTAAAAATATAAAAAGAAAAAATAATAATATTTTATATATAAAAATTTTATTGGTAAAAAATCTTTATAGCGGCTTTAATAAAATGGAAAGAAATTTAAAAGAAAGTTAAAAATAAATTTTAATTAATTTAGTTGGTGAATTATAGCCATAAATAAAAAGATATACATTAAAATTAAATTAATTTGATAATACTAATATAATATTAACATTAATAATTAATGATTAATTTCCAACTAGTGGGTTATTTCTTAACCAGCCCTCGCTCTGAGTCTGAGGCGGAGACTGAGCTAGGAAAGCTGCTAAACTGTTGTATAAATATGTGTGTCTTTTGGGTTTTTCATACCCTGGCTAAAATGTTAATGCAGCTTAGAGCTGTGGGAGGAAGGGGGTCAACCGTGGGGACAGCAACTGTGGCACAGCAACTGTGGCAGTGGCAGTGGCACCGACCGTGTGACATTGTGGCAGTGTCAGCGTGGCAGTGACAGTGTGGCAGGCCGATGCGCCCAAGTAGCTCATGTGTGAGAGATATTTTCATAGTCAAGGTAAGCTCAACCTTACAGCTCCCACCTCCGCTCACATACCCTTCCCCTCCCGGCTCCTTAGCTTTGCTGGGCTCGTCGGGCTATTAATAAATGCACTACTATAAATGCTTGTGAGCTGTGCCTGTGTTAACTTTTTCTACTATCTTTTTTGCAACTTTTATTAGATGTTTTTTTATGCATTCCCCGAATCGCTTTTAATTATGAATGCGAGTGGTTTGCTCATGTTGTTCCTCTAGTTGCTGCTATTGCAGTTGTTGTTGTATGTGAGTGTGTATGCTATTTTTTTTTTTATCAAATTCCAGGCGAAGGTTTAAGAGTTACAACTGTAACAGGAGCCGCAACATGTAAAAAGTACAATACAAAAAAAAAAAAACAACAAGTTGCTGACGTTTGCAACAAACTCGCATTGGGGCATGCTACACTGACGTGCAACGCGTTTGCTTAAAAACCGCAGTCAGGGATATGGAATCCTTTTACACTGTCGAGCATGCAGAATACATACATATCTAAGCTCACACACACACTCGCACACTCGCACACTCGCACATACACGTACATTGCTCACACTTGAATTAATTCATACTCTAATAAATATACAAAAAGTTTTTCAGTTGCCTGAAACTGGCAGCAAATGCTCCACACCACTTTTGTGTCAGCATAATCTTTATCAGCCTTAACTCTCTCCCTTTCTCTCTCTCTCTCTCTCTGTTTCTCTCTCATTTTTTTTGTAGCTTTCTGTCTTTTTGCCATCTCTATCGCTTTCAGCCTTTCTCTGCTCTAACTCTGTCTGTGTGGACATTTGAAAATGTGTTGCACACATTTTAATTCTATTTGCTATGTCCATTGCCCAGAACTTTTGTGTTCATCTCCCTCAATTCTACCCTCTTTATTGCCGTCTGTCCCTTTGTCCGACTGTTTGTGGCATTCGTACAATGTGCCAATTAGCAGTGGCTTTTTATTTAGCAAATGTTTTAATCAAATATGTATATTATAGTTGCAAAATGGAGAACAATAAAGCAAAGTTGGCAAATTAAAAGAGTTAGTAAAGAGAACTCTTTTTAAATGAGCGAAGAATATTCAACTTGAATTAAAATCAATGGATATTGAGGCATAACTTTCTACGTACTGCAATCTGCACTTTGAACTTGCAGCATGTCCAGAAAGTTTTTTAATTTTTATTGTTTTCAACAACTCTTTGCTGTGTAGTTAGTTATTAAACTAGTCAATTGAAGCGGATGAACCGTTAGACTTGCACACAGTTTTAAAACTAAGGCCAAGTTGCTTACAATGCAATTTATCATACAGCAAAACAGCACAAATTTGAAGTGCAGCAACATTTGCAGTGATAAACAATAATGGCAATAAAACCAATCGAAAAGGTAGCCATAACTTGCACTCAGAATCGTCGCTCGCTCTAACGAAAAATAAATATATGCTCGTAAAATATTTGCTTATATTTCTCTCCAGCGATTTCTGATTGAAATTGCACAAGCCAAGTGCAAAGTAATACTCATTTTCTGTTTCTCCGTTGTTGGAATTCTCACTGGATTTATGGTCTGACGGGTTGGCAGTTGGCAGTTGTCTGTTTTCTGTTAACTGACCTTGGCGCACGTTGAATAAAATGTAAAATTAAAAAGCGAATGAAAAATATATATTCATAAGTATCCATTATACTCACACATAAGCATAATTATGTCCTTTCACATTCATTGTGTTCGCTTCATTAGCGACGCTCTGCCGCAGGTAAATTCGTCAACATAAATATTTATACCGAGTGTCACGGGCGGCAACCGACAACCGACAGACGACAGACGACAGTCGACAGTCGACAACAGACAGGCGACAACCAACAGACAATGGCGAGGGACAATTCCAATCCCAACCTCAACATCAACCTCAACCTCAACCCGCACTTGACTCACAGCCGCAATCTCTGCACATCTGCATACACGTATGTATCTGTGTGTGTCTCTGTCTGTGTCTGTTTCTCTGTATCTGTGTGCGTGTCAACGGCTGATTTCGTATTTGATTTCACTTTTCTTTTTTGCTGCTTTCCTCTTTATTCGTCCTAATTATGCGGGCTTTTCATTTCTTGTTGTCATTTCATTACGCGCACTGTCAACTTTAACATTTGTTTTGATTGCAATTACTCTATTAATTAATACAATTTATGTTTAAATTTTGATTTAAATTTTAGTTAAACTTTTGATTTCTACTTTTGTCACTTTGAATTGTTTATCTGTTTAAATTGTTGTGGGCTGGGAACTTGTTTGATCTTTAATGTCCTGTTGCTGCTGGAGCGTGCGTCTTTAACCTATACCCAAGCATAACTATTGACAAACTGCCTCAATGTGGCCGTTTCTGGCAAAGGCTCTAAACGGCATCAGCTGATTTCCTGTAGACTTTGGCAACGCACGCGCTTGCCACATGCCACGCTCTTATACTGTGTGGCAAGTCTACACACAGGAAATTTTAAGAGAGTGCCACTTTTCGATTTCGAAATTTTGCAAATTTAATTTCTCTTAATTATGCGGCTGCCTGTTGAGGACTGTTGCACGTTAATTGTTGCTGCTCGTTGCGTGTGGCAATTAAATTACTTAAGTGCAACATTATTCTTATAATCAAGCTGAGCTTACGGTTGCAACTGTTGCTCCATTCAGCTCCAATCAAGCTGCAAAGTCAACAAAACATTTTAGCCAACTTCATTAGCATGTTGCAACTTTCAACATTGACACTTTTTTTTTGGGGGCAGATTTGCATTTAAGCAGTTTTTAATATGACTAATGCAATTTGATACAAGGAAACACTCTGCCACACCCAACTGCTTGCGTGTGTGTGTGTGTATGAGTGTGTGTGCGTGCCACTTTTTGTTTCTCTGGCCATTTCCTGAGCGTCCTTCATCTAATGCGCATTAAGCTTAGTCTACTATGCGGCGTTATTGGCATTTTCGATATTTGCGTCCATTTTGAAGGCCATTTCTATGCAGCCACCGTAACGTGCCACATTCCCAAGCACCCAGCATCATGATGGTGGCATCAACTTTCCAAGTGGCCTGCTGACTGACTGCTTAGACGGCCGCTTCGTTGGCCATTTGATTTCCGCCACCGTCCAGGCTTTGTTATTGGCCCTGCCAATGTCCTTTTTTCATGTCCAGGGGCCATCGTAAATTAGCAACGGTTTATTGCCAGTACGTGACATTTTGGCCGCGTTCCGGCGTCTGCAATTATTACGACGTCTGTTCATTTGCTGGTCAGCATCAGAACCCACCTCCCCCTCGTGTACTCTCTGTGATTGTCTTTTAAGTTGGCGCTGCCTTTGTGGCTTATGTGGGGTCACGGTCCATTCTTTGTTGCCACTTTAACATTTCCTTATTCAATATTTGAACAACGATAAAACTTTGATTGTTGCATTTGTGCCTTGTTCTATAAAATATGCGTCGTCTGCCTCCTGTCCCCGCCCCAAACCTCATAAAATAGCCAACAATTTAGCTATGTTTTCTCCAAAACGCTAGGGGCACATTACGCATACGACGCGTGGCGCTGATTTAAGTTAATGCCTTTGAATGGCTAACAAAGGAGCGGCAACAAATGGTATACTTGAACTTTAATGGCAATAAACACGACAAAGACTTTGATTATTCAATTGCTTTCTAGTTGTTGGCACTATCGATAAGGACAATTGAAATACAAATCTTAGATTTCTCTACAAATTCATTGTAGTTTATAGTTGAGAAAAATAAAATAAAAATAAATTAAAATGCCCTCAGAAATTTATGCAGCTTTAAATTTAATCTTCAGTTTATATACTTATGTATTTAAAGATATAAAAGATATCTTATTTTGCTGTAAATTTAATCAAATGAAGTGGCTTGTATTAATAGATTAAAATTAGAATTGCTTATGTGTGCAAAATCAACTGCACAATAATAATAAAGTCGTTAAGTAAACTTCCTTGAACTGATTTTGTTTGCCAACTTTCTAATTTTCGCTGCCAGTTCATTGTCAAAAAGCTAAATGATTTTCAGGCACTACGCAAATTGAATTGCCTTCTATAAGGACTTTGAAGGCGAGATGAGCAAAAGCAATTCAACACAATAAAGGGAATTGTAATTAAATATGTATGTTGCTGGTGTTGTTGTTGCAGCTGTTGTGCAACGTGAAATCCGGAACTAGTAATGAGCCATTTTGAATGCACAGCCAATGGCAATTTTAACCAACACATTTAATAAGTGTGCACATCATCCTAATGAGCCAGAAAGTTAAAGCTACGAGTTTAATGCAATCGCAGCACTCACGACTGACAAAACCCTTGCAGCATGCTACGTGTGGCAGTTGAAAACTATCTGATATAGCTGTGTGTATGTGTGTATGTGTCTGTGCTGGGGAGCATTAAGAACGAACAAGCTTTTCCATTGCAAGAGTGCGTGACATAAAATCAAGCTTACCCCAGCTGCAGATTAGTGCTGCCACTGCTGCTGTTGCAAGGCCAATTGCAGCTGAAGTTTGTTGACTTTGTGCCATTGTTTCAAATGGCTGCAAGTTAAGTAAAAAGCTTAATAATTTGCCCTGCTAAATGTGCCACAGATAAGCAGAAAAACTGACAACTGACAAACGAAAATGAGCTCAAATTTAATAATTGTGGCAAGACAAAGAGAGAGAGAGAGAGAGAGAGAGGAAGAGAGACAGAGATAGTTGAAGGGAATCATCAGTTCATTTTCAACTTTTTATGTGCCAATAAACTTGACATACACACACACACAGTGACTGCCACACACATGCACAACACAATAATTACATATAATAAAAACCATTTTGGGCATTTTATGAGCGCATAAAATTGTAGCATATTTTCAGGCGGCGCACTAAATTATTTGCAGTTGTTGTGCGGCAGAAACAACAACAACAACAACAGCAATAACCAGAGCAAATAATATCGACCAGTTGACGAGGCCGAAATGAGTTTACTGATGAATTGCGGTTTAGTTTTATGAGATGCCCTGAGACGACATACACTATAAATGTATATTTTCAATATGTGCGCTCTCTCTCTCTTTTTCGCTCTCTGTCTTACTAACTCTCTTTTGTAATACTTTTTTATGAGCAGCGGAAAACAAAGCTACACATCGCTGCGTCAACATTTTATGTATTTTTAATGTTTGTTTGTTAATAAAATCGAGACACAAAGACAAAGCAGAAGCCAAAGTGAAGCCAAGGACATGACCAAGGATCTGTTTGAGTTTTATATGATACTTTAATGTGCGCACTTTGACACTTTTAATGAATGCCTAGCATTAATTTTCTTAATGAGCGCGCTCATTTAAATCATACTAAGCGTGCCAGAAAAATATACGAAGAAGTTAAATTAAATAAAAAGAAAAGAAACGAAAAGTCGACGAAGAAAAAAAAAGAAGAGAAAAAGAAAAAGATTGACAAATGCGTGTGGCATCAACGGCGCAAATGTTTGCGCTCCTTTGAGGAGAATTACTTTGCGAATGACAATGGACCAAACAATTTCCTCTTCATCATTGCAACATAATGAAGTTTGAACAAAAAGCCATTGACACACACTGCCACACAGTGCCACACAGTGCCACATAGATACATGTTGAGAGCCACACACATGACTGACGTTGGTCGGACTGAGAAGAACATGGAATCTTGGCCCGGTCAGCTTAATGAGCCGCACTAAATTCACACGAAAACTTTTGGCCAAAGTGCCCTAGACTCTAGAGAGATGCTCAGTCAGTATAGGGGGACAGATGGTGTGGCAACTATTTATCGCTGATGCCCGGACAAATGTTCTGCACTTGGACGACTGGCAGGAATTTATTGACACACTCAATCGAACGCTTTGATCGTAATCCCTTTGCTTCCCCTTCCCCTTTGGCCAGTTTTCATCTCAGTTTCAGCCAATAAACAACAACAGCAGCTACCAACCAAAGTTAGTTAAGCTTTTCTTCATTTTGCTGTTTGTCTGTTTGTTTTCTTGTCAACACTTTTTTTTCAGATAAGTTGATTAATTTCCTGGCAAATAATTGAAATTGAAACAGTAATGCTGCAATGATCATAGGTCTTTTATTGTCAGGCATTAAAATACCAAAAAAAAACTTAACAAGCATACAATATCTGCATGTATATATAAATATATGTATATCTGTATAAGTATTTAGCTATTATCCAGTAGTCAGTGCATCAGGTGAGCATTTTTGGAACAAATGACAAAATTCACATTTGGTTAGCTCCCAAAAACAATATCAAAATACTATAGTTGTAGATTATCTAAGTTGTGCGGGAATGTTAAGAGTTTTTTATGTGTTTTTTATATACATTTTAGTCTAATCATCGTCGTTTCCGTAGTCAGCCTGATGAAATTCAAAACTGTTGAACTTTTGAACCACACAATCACTGTGGACTAAGTTAGCATTCGTTTCCATATTCGAGCTGCCAGCTTTGTCCATTAAGTCAACCATTGGAATTTCTGAGGGATCATCATTGTTGGTTTTCTCGGTGCTTCGCTTCCTCCTTTGGGGCAGATAAATGTAAGCCAACAGCATGATTATAAACGATATAATCACATAGACTGTGGATGGCATACGTTATGGATTAGTTTAATTTATGATAGTGGCAGACAAGTACGTACTTTCCATAACAAGATTGACTATTTGGTACGTTGACCCACGTCTGTCCAGACGGCAACCCCTTGAGTGGCCATACAGCTTGGGCAGAAACCAGAGCAGCGTCAAAGAGAACCACACGAGAATGGCCAGACGATCTCTCTTACGCAGGCCCAAGAAGAGAAACGCATTGAGGAAAAGGTTGCACGTATAAACAGCTAGCCAAACAAATGTCTCATTGTCTATGAAATAAAAAACAAAACATCTGGTTATTAGTTAAACAACAATTACTACAAAATGAAACACAAATCTGTAATCATACCGTTCTCATAGTCATGTTGCAGTTCCACACACCACATAAGAAAATATGATAGCGAGTAGTAGATATTGATTAGGGAAATGCCAAGGCCCAAGTCCAAAATTATACTCATCTTGACATGCAATGTTCCTTTTATGGTGGCAATGAATTCGCTCTTACGACATCAACAAGCGTGAATCCGGACCCGAGACCGCTCGCCCCGAACGAGGGTTCAGCGTAGACTGGCGATTGTTCCGCTGGTCAGCCCCTCAAGAGAGTGTGAGAGAGCGAAAGAGTGAGATACCAAGAGAGAGAGAATACCAAAGAGTCCAATAGCTGCGAGCACGTGCTGTGGAACCCATTCACATTCACATTCACATAACAAACTAATACTCCTCACTGTTTGCTCGAATTGCGCGCACCCTTGAAGTAAACGTTGTTTAAGAATCATTAAATCGCTTTAAAACAAATCCATAAAATGAGTAAAAAGCTGCATTTATGAAATAATAAAACTCACTACGTTTACAATAGCATTTATGGCTGTATTATGAGGTAGACTTTGTTTTATAGGGTATATGCAAGTCGACTCTTATATTATTCGAGTAACTTAATTGCAAAATAATTGCACATGAGATTAGGGTAGTACTTGAGTATTGATAAAATATATTATATACATATATTCAATTCTATGTCGAATCACTGCTGTTCCCTCTGCTATCATCGGTTTCACCTCACTAATTCTTATCATCGAGGTAGTTGTTCCTGTCCTTTCCAATTTTATTATCATCGTGACAGCTTGTATTATCACAAAGTTTCTTATCAGTGTTGCTCAGCTGAACATTATCTGAATCAATGAACACAAATTCTGCCACGCTGGGCATATAATATACAATATTACAATTTAAAGTACTGGCATTCATATCAGAATTTTTGGCTTCATAAGCATTTGAGGAACTGCAATCATTCAAATCAGATTTTTGGGGAGCAACAAAATTGCTTATTTCAGGAGTTTTCGCACAAACAGATTTGGTATTTATTTCACTTCTTAATAGGGTTTTCCAATTCGTATTTCTTTCTTTCGTTATGTTTGCAGCTGGATCGGTTAGTTTTAGGTAAACTATGGCCATAATAATGAAGGAGACGAGTATGTAGACTGTAAACAAATAAATGTATGTGAATTGAACAAATTCTAAGGAAATTAATATTGACAAAGTACTCACTATTTACAAGTACGTTTAATATCTTGAGCCCCTTACTCCATTTAAAATAGTCAGTGAGGAAAAATCGCAAGAAATACACAATAAATGTACAAGAGAACCACAATACTACGGCAAAGTGATCCCCCTTGAGAAAGCGTCCAATATATGTAGTGTTTACAGAAATGTTTATTACATACACTCCAAACAAGAACCAATCCAGAAAGTCTATAAAACGGGAATACTCTTTTATATGCAAGCACTTCTATAGAAGATAAATTGTTCATTTCTCACTGGTTGTGTAGCTCAATATATTTTGAAGGGCGACTCCCAAGAAGACAATTGAATAAGCTACGTTAACACCGGCAACACCAAGGCCACTCAGCTTTAAATTGTTTGGATACTCGACCATTATTTATTGAAGCTAATAGATGTGCGAATTTGAAGGAAAGAAATGTGAGAATAAACGAATATACTCGTTTCTTAACAAATGCTGAGCGCCCGCTTCATAAGACGGCTCTGCGTAGACTGGCGAACGACCGAGTTATTGGTCAGCAGCAAGAGAGCGCTTTGAAGAGAGCGTGACTGAGTGTGAGAGCGAACAAGTGAGAATGATGGTGTGCGAGCAGGCAAGCGAGTGAGTGAGTGAGTCGACAAGTGAGAGAGTGTAGACGAAGCAAATGTTGAGAGCACGTGCTTTGGCACTCTCGCACTTTCGCAATGAATGAAGTGAATGCTTCTAGTCAAAGTATGAATACTCTTACGGCATTAATAATCCAAATATATTCAATCAGGCCTGACCCAACTTTCACTTTCGAAATGATTTGTCGAAATAAAATATCTTTAGACTGTCTATTTCAATCTGAAAATATTTAGCGCATTGAATTCACTTTGAGTTGGTGAATTTAAGTCCAATAAAGTGATCAAATATAATTTTAAAATGTTTAGCCCAAACGCACAGTGAAAAAATACATTTTTTTTTAAATAAGATAAGGACTTGATTATGTTCTCTTTTTCAAAATAAATCTTAAAATTTGATTTAAAAGACGTACATTTGCTGTACATTTTGTCATAATATTAATATTTATATAAATGTAAAAAATTCGTAGTGATAAGTACTTAAAATGTATAGTTCACTTAAGGCATTTCTAATGGCATTTATATTTGTTGCAGGCAGCTTTAAGTTGACCCATGACTTATTCGAGCAGATTAATAATAAAAAATATTATTTTGGAATATTTGCTGGTCGAGTTTAAGTTGATGTTTAAATCCTAATCATCACTACCGCCTCCGCAATCACCGCCTCCGTCACCTCCACCGTCACATCCTCCTCCATCGTCTCCGCCTCCACCGTCACATCCGCCTCCATCGTCTCCTCCTCCGCCGTCACAACCACCTCCATCACCTCCACCGTCACATCCTCCTCCATCGCCTCCACCGTCACATCCATCACATCCACCTTCATTGCCATTATCGTCGCAGAGACATCCTGCAGTATCATCTGCCGTATTATCACAACAATTCAAAAAGGAATTATCGTGATAATACATGGCATTTGAGGCCATGTGTCCAGCTGTTCTTGCCCCCGATGTTGTCCCATTATTTCTTCCATTTCTTTCTGCATATAAATTGGACTGTGTAATAAAACTGATTGATTCATTCGTATTATAGGCAACAGTCCTGTTAACGGAAGATGATACAGTTTTGCCAGTTCTATTGACAGCTCCCCAAGGTTGTGCAGGCGGATTGTTGACCGGTTCCTCTTTGGAGTTGTTAAGTTTCTTGTAAACAACGCCCATAATTATAAGCGTGATGAATATGTAAACTGTTGGGGGAAAACCCTTTGTTAGTTGTGCATAATTGTGACTAAGCGAAACTACTCACCATTTACAGCTATTGCAAGTATTTTGTATGTTGAACTCACTTTGCCATAGTGAATACCAAACAGACGGAATAGCAAGAGCATGCAGGTGAAAGAGAGCCAGAGCAATATGGCTATAAGATCGCTCTTGAGCATGCGTAGAAAGAAATACGTGTTCAGAGCCGCGTTGCAAGTGTATACAAGAATCCACACCCAGGGCAGTATATCTAGAAGAAGCAGAGAGTCGTTCAACTAGCTGACACACATATAGACACGAGTATATTTTATGCTTAATTAAATGATTCAAATATCTTACCGCCTTCATCAGCCGTGAAATAGTCGCCAATAGAGGGTCCCAGATACGCAAATGAATACATAACATTCAGGACGGCAATGCCAATTCCCCATAACTCAATGCCTGTCATGTTTAAATACTTGGAAAACTATGTAATTTTTACATATATGTATTTTTTATCGATATTATGTAGAGGTTCACTTCTGCGATAAACAAGCGCTGACAGCGTCAGAGACGACTGTCCCCGGACGAGGGTTCAGCGTAGACTGGCGAATGTTTTGTTGCTCTGCGGCATGAGAGAGTTACGAGAGTGGAAACTTGTGAGCACACAGAGTGTTAAAGCAACGAGTAAAGAGTATAAACACACAAAACAACAGTAGTAAACACACCGAAACTTGAATGTCCTACTGCAAAAAAATTATATGTTGCAAATTTATATTATATATAAATTGTTTCTGTAGAAAAAATATATAAAAAATATTGTATTAAGATTCTACAAGTCAGAATCTATGAGTAAGTTAGTTATGGATTGAGGTAGCATTTGAATATTCATAAGGTTTAATTTACTTTAAGTGTATTTATTTTAGCCTGCATAATCAACGCGTCTACAATCTTACCTCCAGAATCTTGGTTTCCACAAACAATTCTAACACAATAATCAATGAAATCATCATTGTAACATTAAAAGTTATCATTGTTGATAATATCAGTATTGTGACATCTTGTCTTTTCATATTTGTCACAGCAATTCCTATAAATAGTATTTGACTGATAATCATTTGAAGATTGTCTGCTATTTCATGACAATAGGTGAAGTGAGCGATCGTTAATTAAATCATTTTAATATTTCTAATAAGCTCCGAGCATTAGGAGTTGTAATGAAAAGTACACATATTCCAATGAGTATGCGCCTAGCTTTAGGTTTTTTCCTATTATTAATTACTATAATTGTGTTGTTATGTTACTATTTTTTGTATTGTATGGATTCAACGCTTAAAAAAAAAAAAAAAAAAAAACCCAATGAGTTGCATATTGAGTTAGACTTTTATTGAAAGAATATTCACAGAGTGAGTGACCATTCGCCCAAAATGAAGGCTCAAAGTAGACTGTCGATCGCATGAATGCACATGTTGCGACATATTATTGCGAATGAGACAACAGAGAGAGAGAGAGAGAGAGAGGAAGAGAGGGAGAGAGAGATAATGATAAATTGGGAGAATAACGATCGAGATTTGCAGTGCCAAACATATGTGAATTCTCAAATAACAAAAACCAGAATGCTGAGTAAGAGAGCAGTTTTTGTAAACATGTGCTTTTTAAATGAGGTATGATCAAGTGATAAATGTTAATTAGTGTAGCTTGCTCTCAGTTAGTATTAGAGTCTGAAACAATAAACTTGTGTAAGCAATTTTTCAGCTGGTCAAGCTTGCAGCTTATTCGAAACAGGGTAACTGCCTGCCGAGCATTCAAATTTTGAGTTTAAATACAATAAAAATAACCATTTAAATGCTGAACTTTGGAATGCTGAATATGCAACTCGAAGCAAAAATTGCGTCACAAAAGTTTTTTTTAATCTGTAAGCCAATTACAATAATTGAAGTATATATTTAAATTTTATTTAGTATATTAATTTATTTGTATTATCAAATTGTATGCTGTGTAATAGTTAACGAACAATAAAAAAGGAATATGGATCATGAATTGTTGCAGATTTTCGAGTTGTATAAATAACAAAAACAACTGCAACAAGAGCAGCTCAAAATTGGTGTAAAATATTTCAGCGTGATATGAAAATGTAAAACCACAGAAACCAACAACAGTTGGCAGTTACACTGTCAGTGTGTGTGTGTGTGTGTGTGTGTAGAGAAAAGTTTAGTTGAGTTCACTTTAGTTAACTTGTAAAAGCAGCATCAACGGTCCTAGTTGATTGCTGTGCTTCAGCTGGATGGTTGGTTGCATGAAGCAATGCGGCGTGTGGCACAAACCAATGAACCACATAGTGCGGTATGCCCGCCCACACACACACATGTACACATGTCTACACACAAACAAACATAAGCGGCGCCTGCAAACGCTTAAGTAAGCGTGTAAATTATTTGAATTATTTATGAGGTGCAGCAGCAGCAACAACTGCAACTGTGACGACAACCGCAGCGAAAACATGCAAAAAGCTTAAAGCCATCTGAATGCACAGCTCGCCATATGCAACCAAATATACGAATACCCGTATCTGCTGCCTGCCCTTGCCCCAAATACTCCTTCCCCGTCGCTTGACACATTGGGAACCCGTAATTGCCGACACAGGCGACAAACTAAACATGCTAAATACTTACGACCACAGCGACAAAATCAGAATCTCTCACATTTAGTAAAATACACACAAAATTTTGGACAGATTCCAGTTTCAGCTACAGAGTCGAATACCGTGCCACCGTGCCACCATGCCACCGTGCTGTGGCAACATTTGAATCCCTCGACGGCGCTTAAACGTCGCCCGGACTCGACCATTTGCTCAGCATCGTCATGGCAGCTGATAAATGTGACGCAATTCGGACTGAAAAGCTAAAAGTTTTGGTCAGTTGTCTGTAAGTGGTAATTCCCAGCCGGAAAATTTATTAATAGGCCCAGTCCCAGGAGCATCGACAAGGACAACGACGAAAAGTAAATATATAAAATTACAAGTTAAAGTTTCACTCAAGTCAAGGAATTGAAAAAGTTTTTGTTGAAAAAATTAACGAGCAACTGCATTATCAGTTACACAGACTTAAAGGCAAGGCGTTTACTTAAAATAAACATATAATGATATATGTCATTTGCTAAACTTATGCATAATAATTTAAAAAAAATTTAAAATAAATACCTGAAAATACATGTGAGTCAGTTTTAATTTAAACTTAAACTAACATATGCTAAATATGTATATTTTACTTAAAATTATGAACCGTCTTTTTTAATATCATTTCAAAATATGAGTACAGAGAGACTTAAAGGCAAGGCGTTTACTTAAAATAAGCATATAATGACATATGTCATTTGCTAAACTTATGCATAATAATTTTAAAAAGTTAAAAAAAAGGCCTGAAAATTAATATGAGTCACTTTTAATTTTAACTTCAACTACTTAACTTATGCTAAATATGTATATTTTACTTAAAATAATGAACTGTCTTTCCAATATTATATCAAGAATTTTGAGTACAATTCCAAATCTCATTTTATTCAAGCCCATTTACGAAATGTTGATAAATAATTTCTAATTTTAAATTTATTAATTTATTATAAATATTAATATTTTTTTTTTAATATTTCCAGACATTTGTTAATAGAGACATCAACACAATTTCTTATGCCACAAGTTGACTTGCCAAATATTTTAAGGATACAGTTTGCTGTACGTGTGTATCTTTTGGATTGCTGCCTCCGGCTGTTGGCTGCTGTTTTGTAGGCAAATGTGCTCACATCACGCATACGACCCCTTGAACTTATGGCCACAAAATCTATCGCTGTGTGGGCGAGGGAAGCAGAGTCCTAGCTGGATCCTGCTGCCTGCCAATTGCACGCACTTTTGTCGTTCAATTTACTTGGTATTGCCACTGCCACAGCCAGTGGCAATGGCAATGGCAATGGTAATGGGAACGGCAATAGCAATGGCATTTTTGTGCTCCTAAGTGGCTCGGCGGCATGTCTAAGCCATGGCAAAGTGGCAAGTGGCAAGCAGCAAGTGTGTCGCTATTGCACGTGAGTTTGTTGTTGGGTTTGCAATAATTTGGCCCATTTGTTGACTGGCATTGAGTTTATTGAATTTGGCATTTGCATGTTATACGAGTTGAGCATGTGGAGCACATTCTGCTCCGTAAAGAAACCTACTCATTTTTTTTATTTGTCTATGTCGCTGCTGGAAGCTATTCAATTATCTCGTAGTAAATTTGGCAAATGAAGTTGTTTATTGTGCACGATGTTGGGCCAATTGAATTTGCTGCCTTAAATATGGCAATTGAACCAAGCAACCAGCTAAACGGTCCAATCATATGTTGTTGTAAGGATCTTGGGCATCGTCAGGTGTGCGTTCGCTGAAATTTAATTTCACAGCCAATTAAAAATGTTACACAGTGCGTATGATGAATTTCTTGCTGGCTGCCAACAGCTGCGGCTTTTGTGCCTCACGTGCGCCACTTGGCAACTTGGCAGCTTACCACCCCCCCCCCATCTACAACATGCCTCAAACCAAGATATTATTCGACTGAAAGCTGAATTTGAATACCCGTGTCGACGGCTCACTTCAATTTGATTTATGCTCGGACCAACAATACAACAACAACAGGGACAATAAACAAAAGGGGGCTGAAAAAATAACAAAATGAAGGCTCAGCAAAGTGCAAAAGCAAATTAATTATGCACATTAACTTTTGTCGCTTAATGCGCGTTGCAAGTTCGACGCTCCGAGGTGATCTGAATAAGCCAAAAGCTGAGACTGACCCAAAAGCCGTGTCCCCTATCCGTGCGGTTCTTGGTAAGCCTTAAGTGAGCCAAGGACTTTTTTGAAAAATGGTCGACGCCGCAGCAGAAGCCGCTTAATTAGTGCGTAATTTGTAAGTCTGCGCGCAACCAGCAGGAAAAAAAACACAAACAAACAAATCACAAAAGTTTTCGCAGAGCCCGAAAATTCCACAATGAGAGGTAAATATTAATTACGCAAATGGTAAATTTGTTGGCAGAGCGCAAGAGTAGACACAAAAGCACAAAAAGGAAAATAGAGGAAAAATGTAACTATAGTATAATAAATATATACTAATCAAAGGTATTACGAGTACTCATATTAACGTCAACTAAATTCTTAAATCCAAATAATCCTTTTCAAAAGAGCATCAGCAGTTGCGCTTGATTCTGTTGTTCGTCCTTTTTCCTTGCCTTTTGTTGTTGTGCATACAAATTTGTTTATTTTTAATTTCTGACACCGCTTTGAAGGCATTTCTACATTTATCTTATGCTTGATTGAGGTGCCCAAACCTCCGTATTTTCATTATATTCTTTTTACTTTCGTTTGTTTAGGTCAGAACTTCGTCCACCACAGACCACAACAACACCATCTCTGTGGATGTCACAGGTGTCAATTAGTGTATCCAATTTGCCATGCATTGACCACATCTGTGCTCTGATCCACAGCTGCCCCACACTCTGTGTGGCATGCCTTAAATTATGGTGAGAGAGTACGCTTCAACTTCCATTAAACTGGCACAGTTTTGGCTGCATGCAACAAATTCTAGAGTCGCATACTGAAACTTTAATTATGCGGCAGCCAGAGGCAAATTTCAAACTCTTTAAGGTGAGATTATTAACATAAATGCAATGAAATTATTTTGCGCAGTTTGCTCCCCATTAAAATGTTAATTAATGCCAATGCATCAGAGATAAAAGCAACTCCTGTTGTTGCCCCGTTGTGGCATCAACTAGCAATAATTAATTTGCAGCAAAAGTCAACTTGAAATAATTTCTATATTCTTTTGATATGCAACTTAAACAGTTGCTTTTTGCAGGGTATGCAGCTAGTCGAGCATTATATATTAATTTTTCTCTGCAGTTAAGCATGTGGTCGTTGTTTTTGTTTTGTTTTGTTTTGTTTTGATAAAGAAGGGATTGGACTTTAACAAGCGGCTCGTTAACGGATACCGCGCAATTACACTCGAAACGCTTTCAATTTAAAGTGCTCGGTCCGAGTTTGTATGCGCGGGTTGCAGGATGCTGACAGAGGTAGAGGCACCTGTTGCCACACATACACACACACACACACACAACACACACACACACATAACGCGACGCACTGACACACACACACACACATATCCACATGCACATCGGCTTCCATTGTGAGGCTAATTGCGCACAGAATGCAAAGGTTTTCGGTGCTTGGAGCTTCAAGTTCACTCGAGCAGCATTTTTGTTTATTATACCCTGAGCCCATTGAAAAAATGGGCAAAAAAGGGTGTAACAGGTTTGGCATAATGTATGTGACAGGCAGAAGGGGGCATGGCAGACTCAATTAAGTGTATATGTTCTTGCTCAGGATCAACAGCCGAGTCGGTCTAGTCCTGTCCGTCTGTCTGTCCGTCTGTCTGTCTGTCTGTCCGTCTGTTTGAATGCGTCGATCTCGGAGACCATAAGAGCTAGAGACTTCAAACTTGGTAAGGAAGTTCCTGGATAACGTACGCAGCTCAATATTATTTTTTTTTTGGATCGGACCTCTAAATCATAAAGCTGCCCTAGGAACGATAGATAGAAAACGAAGTTTTAGTATGAAAAACTTCTTGGTTTTTTTAGATATCTCAACCAATCTGACACAATATAAATTTGTGGTTGGCACTATCCATCCTGGCCAAATTTGGTTGGACAATTATATCATATAGACGCTCAGTCGAAAATCAAGTTGTAATATGAAAAAGTTTTTTGTTTTTAAAGATATCTTGACCAAACTTATAGAATATGCATTTAAGTTTGTGTTATTCATCCTGACCATATTTGGTTCTAATCGGTCCACTATATCATATAGCTGTCAAAGGACCAATCGGTCGAAAATCAACTTCTTATACAGAGTACCTGTTCTCAGGGTATCCCACTGTCGAGCGTGCTCGACTCTAGCCGCAACTTACACTTGTTTTTTTTTTTTATTCTGTCTTTTATATGTATAGTGTGTGTGTGACATGCAGTTGCTCTGTTCACTGGTTAGCTTTTGGCTTGAACACGGAGTCGGTTTTTGCCTGCGGCACAAAATAAATCAAAATTGCTTTGGCTTATTATTTTCATAGCTCAGCATTTTGGGCAAACAAATTAATTTTTCTTTCTCGATTTACGCCAGATACTTTAAGATAAGACTGAAGATTGCGTTGTGACGTGTTGATATTTGTAATCAAATGTTGACAAGTATATTTTAATTATTAAAATAGAAAAGACTGTACTCAGTCAATTCTTTAAAATGACTTTCTTTTTTTAGAGAATTATTTTTAAATTGCCGATGGATAAATTTTAATCTGTAAGAATAATTGTGGTTTGTTAGAAATAATCAGTGGAAGCAAGCGATAAAATGAAATACAAATTAAGGGAAATAGATTTCTTCTAGTGTATTCTATTTTCTTTATTTGCTTATTCAAGAATCGAATAATCTTAACTTTGTGTTTACTTAATTCCTATGCGAGCTTCAACTTTGGATAAAATAATAATTGTGGCCGCTAGCGCCAATGGACGCCGTTTCCGGCTTTCAGTTTGTTTTTCCTTAGAGCTTCCTTAGAGCGTCCTCTTCCCCCTCCCCCTCGGTGACCAACGTCCTTCGCATATTTGTACACTGCACTGCAAGTTTTGCTGTGTAATTTTAATTTTCGAACGTCAGCGCTAAGCCTCAGGGCAGCAGAAGTTCTACGGGGGAGAAGGGGAATAGATGAGAGGGCAGAGGGAAAGAAGACATCGTTATTGCAAGTGGGTTTTTGGGCATTGAGTTGGAGCTCAAGGACTTTGATAGACGTACGCATGCCCCCGACTGCCGTTTATTGCTCATATTTCATATTTGCCACATTTTTGCCATTTTTCCTATTTTCCCATTTTCGCGTTGCAAATGAAAATGAAATTTTTAATAAAAGCGATTCGGGATGTTTTCATTGTGCCAATGCTGTTGATGTGTTATACTTATATCCTTTATGGGAAAGCTTATCAAGAGACTAAGATTTGCACAGTTGGACTGTGAAAGAATCATCAATTTTTGCCTCAACCATCATCTTGTTGCAACTGCAACATCTGTGGTGCAACACCATTTTCCCACTCAGAAACCAGGAATGACTTTCAGCTCTTAACTGAAGCGACTTCAACTTTATTTCGCGATATTATTCGATTGATCAAAGTTGAAGCTTAAGATTTCAATGAGATGACCAAGTTTTGCAAGGTGGCATCATAAGTTGGTGGCTGCTTAGCTTCCAGTGCATCCACAGAACCCTGAGTAAGCTCTACAAACTCCTTGTACATGATGCTCATCAAATAGGCAACGCCAACTGCAATTGTTAGTTTACAGAAAGAATTTCTTATGAATTTATATTGGAATACTCACCAGCAGATATAGGCAACACAAAGATCTCCCAGATCTCATAAAAGGGATAATAACTAAAAAAATAGCTCAAGATTATATAGATTAGCGAGGCGAAGAAGGTCGACGTTATGCCCAACCAGAGTTTAAAGAAATTAGCCTTATGTGAGGGATGGGCTTTCAAAATACCAAAGAGCATAAATACAGTTACCGTAACCTGAGCAGCTCGCAAAATTGTCAGAATATCCGGTTGACCTTTTACAAATAAATTAAGCTATAAGTTCTAAAATTTTTAGCAATCTATTTGCTGCTTACTAAGAGGAGGCAAGAATCCAGTGGCCAAAGCCAAACTCATTACAATGAGCACAATTGATATTTGGATATTTCGCTTGCTTAACAACATTTTGCAACAATGATTCCCGAGCAACTGAAATGACATCACCAATTTGTCTGGAGCTGTTCTTTAAACGAGTATGGTTGCCACATTTGGTACACTTTTTCGTTTATTTGCCAACATAATACATTTCTGTGTACTCCTAGCTTATTTATATTTAATAAACGTTTTCCAAATTATTTTACATATACTGGTAAATACTTTTGTTGGTTATAACTATGATCTGCACATTAATGTAAATGTTTCCTATAATGTGGATCTCGAATTGAGAGTATTGAAAGATTATAAAATAACATAAAAATATAAAATTAAATAAATATTGCCTATCAATATTATAAGTTTCTATATAAGAAATTGGTGCACTTTTTTCGAAAACTGATAATTTTACAAAAAAAAGGTAGTGTAAAATATTTTGCAGCAGTGGCAACTCTGCATACGAGCAAATTATCATTAGAGAGACAAATCGATTTGTAGAGAGGGAGACAGAATATTCGACGAGCATAGAGAGTGTCTCATTAAATTGACGACTATTAAATACCCTTTAGCTTCACAATCAGTTAAAAATAAAAGATAAAAAATCCAACTCTTGCACCCAAAATATACAACAATTTCTATAAAAAAAAAACAATTTAAAAACATTAAACTAAACTCTATTTTAAAGTGATGAACTAACTTCTAGGTATTTAAAAATTTATATTATTTCTAATTTCTCATATGCCAGTGTAAAAGGTAGAGAGAGATTGCGTGTTTACTTTCTGCTATCTGACTTTCTGTATAATTATTTGTATATATGTACATGTACATAAATATGTATACACTTATACAAATGCCTCGCAAACTCTCTTTGCTCTCTCAATACATGTATACAGTATGTTCTATGAAATATGATAAATATTAACACTCTCAAATTCATTTACTAAACAGAACTTGCGTGAGTGTATTTCACAATAGGCAGTAATTATAATGTTTGACTCTTTTGCAGTTCAAAAAATATTTTCCATGCGCAATTTATATGTCTGCTTTTCGACCTTAATCGGTTAATTGTTTTAGAGAGCTGCTGATGTGTAACATTTACTTAAGTTAAATTCTACAATGATTTTTATTATTTATTATTTAATGTGAGTACACTCACACTTTTTTACTCAATTTACAATATTTATTTACTAGTTATTAAAGTATGTTTTGAATTTTAAAGGTTTATTGAATAAACTTTTCAATTGGTTCTTTACATATCGAATAAGTCGTTCAAAATATGCGATGAATGACGCCAAGGTTGCCATATGCATTTTGCTTTCAGTCAATTTTCGACTTCTTAGTGAACCCAGTCACATACACACACACACACACACACACACACACACACTCCAATGGCTTATGCAACAGTTACTGTTGCATGCAACGTCAGCTGCATCAACAAAATCATCTATGGCGCTCCCTACAGGAATCAGCAATCAGTATGCAGTTGCATGTGGCATTTAGGGGAGCACGAGGTATGTATTTATAGGAGAGCGGCAAGGAGCATATCATATGGCACATTTGCTCATCAAGATGCAACAACTTCTCGTAATTGAATGTCATATGACTGACACAATGTCAGTTTGCTGCCCGTCGCCTTAGCCCAACCTGATGTTGGCATCCCTGCAGCTCCAGCTTCAGCTTCAGCTCCTTCTTAAGCTGCATCTAGTTGCTGCCATGTCGACTTAGTCACGTGTGAAATTAATTTGTAATGACTGCGAGCATGTGGAGCAATCAGCGTCATTTGCATATGCCTTATGCTAAATAAAAGATGTATCTGCAAGCCGGACCTATTCTAGTTCTATCCATTCTGCACTTCAGTGACACAGCTGCAGATTGACCCGAGTGCCAATCAGTTTGGCCAGCTTTGAGACATGATCTGCTACCACTTGGCTTACTGAGCACTCAAACTTTGGCCCTCAATTGGATTCTGAGCGCTGATAAGTTTTCATTTCGTGGCGACTGAAGGCATGTTCTACCCTAGAAATTGCCATTGGGTTTGTCTTTGTTTCTGCTGCGGTTCTCTTGTATAGTTCGTAGTACCTGGAAGCGTGTTTGAAACTTTTGCCGAACTTAATTTTGTAAATTGTTCACAAATTTGGGGAATTGCAATTACTTTGTGATTTTGGCAAAGAGGCGAAAAGTTTGGACGCAACGAATGCGATTTGAAGGTGCATTGAAACTGTAACCAAGTTAAATTGGAATTGCATTAAAATTGTGCCTCGACTCGAATGCAATTTATTTCCAACTTTGACTCCGTCACAGAGCCTAAGGCGCAAAACTTTTCACACTCAAAATCGAAATCGAAGTCGAACTTAAGACGCCAACCAACTTCAAATGCGTCAAGCGAAGGCAACAGGTTCAAATTGGCGCAATCTCTACACCGCATGCTGAGACAACAAGTCAGCGGGAATAGAGAATAGAGAATAGAGAATAGTTGAAGCAGCTGATCTGTCAAGGACAAAGGCTACAAGGATAGCAGGATAAAAGTATATCAGGGGAAGGCAACTGAATCCGAGCCGGCTGACACAAATTGCTGCAAACACCTTGGCAGGCAAAAAATTGGAACTGAGTAGACAACTTACGTGTAAAGCGCAAAAGGCAAAAAACAGAATGATGTGGGCGGAAATGGATGCTGGGTGAGAGCGCAAGAAGGGGGAGAGGGGCACTGAGGCTGGCCACGTTGCATGTCTACTTAAAAGTTTTTTCAAAGCACTGCTTATGGCACGTGCTGTCAGTTGGACCGTAGGAGAGAAAGAGAGAAGACCAGGAGCGGATCTAGATACTGGAAGGCAGGGGTAGGGGAGAAAGGGGAAGGGGAAGGGAGAGTGGCGCAAGCAAAGCGTATTAAAATACAAAGCAGCATCATTAAATGTTAAAAGTTGCCTTTGGGCAAAATGGCAGCACGGAAAGCAGGTAAAAATAATAAAGAAAAAAAGGAACTACAAGTGCCTGGACTGGCAGCATAAAAAAAAAACCACTTAAAACAACGACAACGACAACGATAACTACAACAGCAGGAACAATCAGGCAACCAGGCAACGGCAAGGACAATGCAATGCACACGGCCAGGAAATTACGCAAGCATCAAGTGCATTACTCAGGTGAGTTAAAATTCCCCAAAGCATACAAAAGCAAAAAAATGCATTTGCAAGCTGTTAATAATTATAATTGAAAATGTGCAACAACAACAACAGCAACAGCAACTGGCACTACATTTACAAAGACAATGAGAGAAAAAAGCCACATGGGATAATACGGGTATGCACATTGCGTATACGCCGCATGTGAGCATCAATGTCTCACAGCTATGGCCAAAAGGCATTGTGTTTGCTGCTGCTTTGGTTAATGCAACCACAAAGTAAATTGCAATCAGCAATCAACTGGAAACCGCACAGGTAACTGCTAAAAGCCAAAAGCATTTTTGGCTACATTCCAAACTGAATGTGTCAATGGAAACCAAAGACTATTTGTTGCTATTGTCTTGACCAAGGACGTTTGCTGTTGGACTACATATCGATTGTAGATAACTCAAGCAGATGCGAATTGAATAATTTGAGGCGTCGCTTGAATGCGTGCGACATGTGGCATGTGGCACCTATCGCTTTGAAATACGATGTTTGGTGTTCTGGTTTATGTTCTTAGCGCCTTTTGTTCCATCTTCAAGCACACACAGTCCACTTCCGACTCACTTTCCGACTCCTAGAGTAACCTTGAAGTTGCCTGACAATAAATCCCTCACAGTGCCAAGTGGAATAACGCTGAGAGCAGACGGCGGCATCATAAAATTTGTGGACAGTTCGCAGTCCAAAGACTAAACAGAAGTCTTAGTCAGGTGTTGAATCGGAAGAACTTATGCACTGCATCAAAATGTTATAAAAAGTAAATGTAACCAAACAATTGCTTTACTAATTCAGCAAAGATATTAACTCTTTTAAATTCATATTTTTATAGCCAACATTTTCTTTTGAAATAAATAACAAAATATTTTTTTTAAACGTCTACACTTTAATGCAGGGCATTCACGAGTCGACTTTTCTGAGTTATCTCTCAGCTTTGCATTAAAAATCGCTTTTATCGCTTAGATTTTCATATTTTACTTGGGGTCCTGGAGGGGCTAATTTGAATTCAATGCAGCTGTCTAATATTAAAAGGCATTAAAAAGGCAACGAACCAAAAATTGTTTCACTTTGCCAGTTGCCCGAGTGTGGAACATAAATTGGCAAATAAAATTGTTTCATTTCAAATCGTTGTAATTATGTTGACGCTGTTTTATGACTAACACGCATACACTAATCTATACAGTCGTATGTGTGTGTGTGTGTGTGCGAGCTAAAAGTGTGTGTAACATTTTATAGCAAATTAAATTTTATTAGCGCACAATGTGCTTTGACTTTTCCCCCCTTTAGCTGGATTACGTGTGCCAGCTCAAATAGTACGATGTGGAAAGGTTTGGAAAGTTGCAACTTTTAGCTATTGTTTGGAGGGTTGTGGACTGTGGGATTACAGGTGTGCTACAGTGGGTGCTCAGCGTGCTGTCGTTTCGAGTAGTTGTCATTGTCATTGTCCTTATCAACGGCGACAACAAAAAAGTTTTCTGCAAAACATCTTACAAGTGCCAGGAAATGCGTAACTCTATGCCTGGTTCAAGACCTTTGTGTGTGTGTGTTGAGTGTGTAACCTTTTTGCTGCTACTGCCGAGCATTATGATGAGTTTTGCTTTTGCCAGACTAAGGCTAAACTCGTAAATACCTTCATTATCGTTAAATCATGCTGAGAGCTAAACTCGTACTCCACTCAACTGAATTGAGGTTGTGCCTTGCCTTTTATTTGCCCTTTATTTTTCTCCGGCAAAAGAAGGACTGTTGTCTCTTCGGCTTTGTGCCCGGCTCATGTGGACTTTTAAATAGATTTAAATGCGCATTTAAATGATATAAATGAGCAGCCCAGTCCAATTCGTATTGCTTCAATCCTCACATCTCACAACTTTGAATGGCAGCTGATACTTTAACCACATTTCCAGCCCAGAAAGAGAGCGTCTCATTGGCAACTGCAATGAACTCATTTATCAGACAGACAGCTCGGGGGAACCACCTTGTTCCAAGGGTGCCAAGGGTGCCATTTATTCATTTTTATTCCGACCTTAACCGCTCACCTTTGAGTCACTCTAGCTGAGAGCCTGCCAAAATGTTTGCTAATGGCAAAACTTTTGCTCAATTTTTACATTCACGCCTAATAAACTAGCAAATTAATATACAATCGGCAAAAGCAACAAAAAATCAAAATACAAACAATAAGAAAAAGAAAAGAAAACGTAAACAAAGACGAAACTCACCACGTAACAATAAACAAAAGTTTTCGTTTCCTTTTACTTTTCAACTTTTCAACCAAACAAGAAATTAAGAAAATACACTTTGCAAAACTGTCAAAACTTAAGTTTAGCTATTAACTAAAAATTAGTTTTAATTACATTTATAGTTGTTTTAAACTAGCGTTAGTTTGATATATTAGAGACAGACTCATAATTAAAGTTTTTGAGATTAAGCTACAATAACGTTGAGCTGTAAAGCTAGACAATTATAAAATAACAATGATATGAATAATAATAATAAAATTAATCAGTCTTTAAAGTCTGTTTGAAAGGAGACGTGTTTTCTTCTGCCTCCCAGTTTTGGGTTTATTTATGGCTTACTCTCTACCAAAAAAAACCAACAATTTGAACATCATAAAAATGCAATTAGATGAAATTTATGATGATTTTAGGGGGATGTTAATTACAAATATTTATAAATTACACATGCCAGTGACGTCGAAATTTCTGTAATGGCTTCACACACACAGACACACATACACACATACAGTTACAGATACTTAGAAATGCAGTGAGCTGTCTATGTGTGTGTTTGAGGGGAAAAACAAATTTTAATTAAAAAGTAAATTCGTTGAAAAGTTGCGATCAACTTTCGCTGCCGGCTTGAAATGAAAAACTTGAAAATGTTTCCACTTTAAGGATTTTCACATGCACATCCTGCACCTGTTAATATAGTAGGCGGCCAATTTAACAACTTGGCTCTCGCTAAATGTAAAAATAATTGCCAATAAAACCCAAAAACAAAAGTTTTCTATGCACAAATAGCAAAAGTTGAGCCATCAAATGAACATGAATGCACAATGTGCCCCACACTTTGTCCATGTGTGTGTGTGTGTGTGTGTGTGTGTGTGTGTGTGTGTGTGTCAGTATGTGTGCTTCATTTAGTTATGCATTCATTTTGCTTTATGAACTTTTCACAGCTTTGGTATCAACTAAAAAGCCAAAGTGTGTGACCAATTGAATTTCTTATGAATTCAACTTTTAACTTTTTGGTCAAATGGGTTGCCAAAAAGCTAATATGTCTCTAGCAGAAAATCAGTCAAACAAAATGTGCATATAATTTTTGTTGATTAAAGACTTATAGAACAGATGAGGAGCAATTTAATAATTTATTACATTTTTTAAATACTATTCCATTAACAACATTGATGTTTTTTTACAATTCTTAACAACTAAAAATTTAATTATCATCAAAGCTTTTTTTTTTTATATGTATATTGAAAGCTATTTGTCTGCAGAGAGCTATCTCAGAAAGTTGTGCTCTGCAACGATAAGATAAGTAATAGAGAAAACAATATATTGGGAGAAAAGCCAAACGAGATTACTCATTTAATAATGTTTATACTTTTGCCAATTCAGTTCCATTTTAATCGCTGAATCGAAATGTTGTTGAATAAGACATACAGACATGTGGCAATCGGCCTGATTGTCATGGGATTGGCTTTGGTCACGTTTGCCTATCCCTATCAGTGTAAGCCATTTAGATATTATGGATTTCATTTAGTTTACTTTCAATATGATTACCATTTTGCAGTGCAGGGTTTCTTAAATGTTATTCAAGGACTGCAGGGGACGGCAACAGTGGCTCTGCTCTTTGGCATTCTCAAGAAGGATCCAATTCATAAGGATAAATTCCTGCTCTTCTGGCTTGTCTCCACGGCAGTCTTCTTCTTTTCACTCTTCTTCTGCAGTTTCAACTATATAAGTAACGACTTTTACGCGTACTACTTTTTCAGTTCATTAATGACTCTTCTGGCCCAGTGGATAGCTACAGGTAAGTTGTACTTACTTATGAATGTCTGCATTTGATAGCAACAACAATCTGTTTATTACAGCTGCCGTGGGGTGTTTTATGTACCTCATGTATCAGGAATATGTAGAGCTCACGGAAAACAACAGAGTAGCCGGACTCTCCCTGTCAACGGCCAATGTAATCAGTCCGACATTTGAGACAAAGGAAACCCCTCCGCCGTATATTGCCCCCACCTCAGAGAATTTGACGGTTTCGATTCAGAGTTAAGATAAGAGATTATCTTGTATATTGTACGGAAAATTAAATAAAAGTTGTTTCGACCAGAGCAATTAAGAGAGCGCTAGTAAATATGAGAGAGATAAAAAGAGAGAGAGAAAGAGAGATATAGATTAATAAAGTGGAAGAATGGGATCATGCAATGTGTTTGGAATTCCTTTGTTTAATTGTTCAGTTCTGTTCGAATCGTTGACTGAAAATGTGGCTGACTAAACCTAACACGCAAATTGCAATTGGCCTAATAGTTTTTGGCATAGCCATGACTACAAATGCCCAGCCTTTTCATTGTAAGTACACAAATGTTATTCAAATTCGTTATAATTATAATTGTTTTTGCTTGTTAGGGAATGAATATTTGCAGCTAATGCGTGAGCTGCAATTTGTGGCAACTTTGGGACTGGCCTTTGGCATTTTTAAGGCCCATTCAAAGCATACGGATAAATTTCTGCTTCTTTGGCTGGTCATCACAGCATTCTGCTTTCTCTCATTGTTGAATGCAGGTTTAATGCATTGGTGTCAACATTTGAGATATGGTAGTGGATCTTTTATCTGGACTCTTCTTCCTTGGACATTTGCAGGTAAGATTGAGTCTTATTTATTTATGACTTTATACAGTATATTGTGATCAGTTGTAGCCTCAACTTTCACACAGCAATATTGTATAATGTGCATTTATTGCATAGAATAACACTAAAATATTCGTAAATTTTGACAAGTAATTTTTAATTATACATTTGTCGACATGCAATTACAATTAAATAAATTACATTATTTTTTTTACAGCTGGTGTGGCTTATTTGTGGAATATCATATACAAGGACTACGTGGAATTGAAATTCGGAGCTGATGATCCGGTCGATAAAGACGTCGTGACTCCAGAACAGACGCCATCGAAATATCCCAATCCGGAGAGTCTGACAATCTTGGTGCATGGAAAACGAATGAAGTAGTTTCAATATTGCAACATTTAAATTATTGTGTTTAAATCGAAATGTGTGTATTTACTTTAATATTAATATCTAACAAAATATAGCAGGACAACTTTCACTTGACTGTCACCGGATGCAGTTGAAAGCTCAACAAAGTTGCATATGATACTGCTTGTTGCAAGTACATCATTTGATTTGGGGGCACAGAGAGCGGGGGCAAGTGCGAGGATAAAACGCGAAATGATTAAGCGTAATTGTTAGTTAAAGTTGAGCTGCTAATTAGAGGGGCAACTACTTGTGGCAATGTGGCAATGTGGCATTAACAACTTGACGTTCGCCTTATGTGATCATTTTAATTAAAAATCGTCTGTTTCCATGTGCTGACTGCCACTTCACGCTGAAAAGTTGCCTCAAACTTTGTACACTTTTATGCTGCTCCAATTTGCATTTGCCACTTGCCTCCTGCCACTTGCCACTTGCCACTTGTCTTGTGTGGCATTTAATTAGCTGAAATTAGAATTTTTGTACACAATTTAAATTTTGTATAAATTTGACAAGAGAATTGCATAAATTATTAGAAGTTCAATTGCAAATTTCATTTGAAGGCAACATTTTGAATGCTCTTATTCGCGCAACTTTTCTAATACAAAACAGCTGTAAAAGAAACTCTATAAAAATTGTCAATTATTCCCAGGAGTACATTAGCTTGTCACGAGTACAAAATCCGCATCCCAAACAACAAGCTGGTAAAAGAAAAAATTTAATTTTTTAATAGATAGAGATGAGTGAGTAATTTTAAAACTTTTTTGTTAAGAACTGTACTGAACTGCCTTTAATATAAACATCAGAAAAGCTTAAATGAACAGATAAGCATTAAGAAATTGAAAAAGTATTAATTTTGTAAAATACCATTTCGGTATATCTCACAACAACTAAAAGAATTTCACATTTTTGCTCAATAAAAAAATAAACAAAATTTCCGAAAAGCAAATTCAAGCAATGGACGTAAATGTTTAACTCAAATTCTTTTCTCTAGTTCTCAGAAATTGTTTATCAATTTTGCACATATTCATGTACCTTCTATGCTCTCTCACTCTCACTCTCTCTCGCTGAGTCTCTTGAACACACTCTCTTCTTATCTATAATTTTATTGCATATAAATTACTTGTTGTGTGTGAAAGAAAGCTTTAGTTAGCTGACTTATAAAGAGCAACGGATCGATATTCAGTTTAATATGGTCCAATGAGACGGCGTCATTTGGTCAATTGCTCTTTGGGAATATGTCAAATCATTGATACGAAATAATGCTCGGCATTTGAGCACGTATTTATATGGCTAAGCGATGCATAAAAATTGTATTAAAGTGTCATTAAAATCATGGCCGATGAGATGACACTCGCAAGAACAACTCGAAATCGAAACAGTAAAACGCCCATTAAAATAATAAGCAGACCCAAATGGTTGACTGTCTGACTCTCTGACTGTCTGTCTGTCTGTCTGTCTGTCTGTCTGTCTGTCTGTCTGTCTTGACTCTGTTGCCAGCTAATGGCCAGGCAATGATCACAATGTGTGCGTGTGTGTGTGTGTGTGTGTGTGTGTGAGTTTAAATATGAGCAGCACGTGCCTTGGTCCCCAACAATGAAGTCAACTGGAGTATTTCGTGACCCGACATCGGAACAGGCAACGGAACAGGCATCCGAAGTACTTATGCAAATAATTTAGATGCTATGTGAGCCGTGCTTAGTGGTCAGTAGTCACCTCAATAAACGGTTGCTTTACGTTTTCGGTTAGCCTCAAATTACTCGACTGCATGTTGGCTTAAAGTCCTCTCCCTTAATGTGCTTTAGCATTTAGACTTTTAGCGTATGAGAAACCGTCTAATAAATGTCACGGCTACTCTGTGATTAGCTGAAGCGACAATCAATTCATTAGCTGTCAATTTGAGTCCACTCAAAATATGGTCAACTGTCAAATTGGCCGCCGCTGATGGAACTGATGAGCTGACAATATTGTCGCTGGCCATTTAAGCTGATTGCCAGCCATTAACAGCTAGTCGAGTTGGCCTTAAAGCAGCACTAGAGTTGGCTGCGTATCAGACTCGATAGTCATGATTATTGCTGCCATTTTGTTAACGTTTGCTGACCAAGTGGCCAACTCAATCAGTCGATGATCAATGTCGCTGGCAAGTGTGAATTTCAATTAACAACAAGTTTCAAAACGCGACAAGTGATTGCCGTCAAATTAAAGCCATTTGTGAGTTATACTCTACTTCATGGAGTTGGCTGTCTGTCTGTCAGTCAGTGTCGACATCGCTTAGAAGGTGGCCATAAATTATGCAGCAGGCAGCTGACAGTTAATAGGCTAACAGCAGCAGCAACAGGAGCAGCAGCAACTTGGCCATGACAGGCTAACATACTAAGCAGAATACGCGCGATTATCTTAATTTATGCACAAGTCCAGTTGCCGCACTTTGTATGTTTATATATGTGTCAGTGTGTGTGTGTGTGTGTGTGTTGGATGTTTGCAGCTGGTAAAATAAATATAAATTGCAAAAACTGTCAAAGCCATAGTAAAAAGGGAATGCAATGAAAAGCGCTCAAAGTCGAAAGGCGATTCCTATAGTTCTACTTCTACTGCTCCTGCTCCTGATTCTCTGTTTTTTTCTTAGCTTTACTGGCCAACGCACACACACACAGTGTGCGTGTCAGTGTGTGTGTGTGTGTGTGTTGGCACAATAAAGAAATTTTTATCGCTACCGCATTTGACATTTGAAGTATGCGCTGCAAAATTTATTGTTGCCCCTTTTGCTTGTTTCAATAAAAACCGATAAGCCTGGCTAAAATGAAAAACTTTTGCTTTGGCATTTGCCTTTGCCTCTCAGCTCGTTTTCAATTTCAATTTGTGCTTTAATGCTCTTCGATATTTGCTATTTAAAGCACTCAACAAAATGGCAAACAAAGGCAGCAACATTCAAGTTACGAGAGTATTTGCCAAGCACTGTTCAACGTCCAGCTAAAACGGAAGTGGTTTGGGGTAACTAAAAGTGAATGGGGAAGGTTACGGGGAAGGGAAAGGGAAAGAGGAACCCGAAACCAGGAACAATGGGTGAAGTAAGGCGCTCTTACCTGTTGAAAAATACTGCTCCCATACCAATTTTCTAAATGCACGCAAACGTTAAAGGCAACAAATGATGCCACAAGGCAGCAATGGCCCTGATGGGAATGCAGCCCTGAAGGGCAAGGAAAAGGGGAGTTGAAAGAGGAAAGCAGCGGGATTGAAGGCGATTCGAATGACAGGAAGCTGGGCGACAGAACTGTCATTGATTGTCACACATTGTCGAGTCAAGGAAAGTGAGCTTTTCAGCGAGTGTGTGTGTGTGTGTGTGTGTATTTGTGAGCTGGCAACTCTGATTGTAATTGTGCGTTCTGCGTTCTGTTGGTTATGGCTGCCAGCAATCAGCTTATAAATATTGCATGGACTCTACGGTAAAACGATTGCAAAACAATGCATTCTCTGGCGCTAAAGTGGTTCAATAATGCAAACGAAACGCGCTACAAACAAAGCCAACAAATCTGCGCTTTCACTCTCTCTCTTCCTACCTCTTTTTGCCAAGTCCTTGCCTTGCACTTTATCGACAACAGCAACAACAACAATGAGTGCGCTCAGGCTCCAAATCAACGCACCTGCAATCTGCCGACCACGTGACGTCAATGCAAATTGTGCCTCGATTGCAACATTGCGTATACGCAATGTACACAAAAAATAGAAGTTTTTTGGTTAGCGCCACAATTGACATTACAATGGGTAGCTATGACTATTCCTCTCTCGTTTTCTCTCAATAGGCACCCATCTCTCTCGTTAAGTGTGACAATAAATTGCTGTCAACTTTTATTTATCTACAGCTCGGCCATTTCCTGCGTGTTTCATGTCCGGAAACTTTGTTAGGCCCAAAAACAAGAAAATAAGGTAAGCAATAAGGTAATACTGTGAACTATGAAATACACTATAGACAGGATTTGGTACATTTATTGTATATTTTAAAAACATCTCATGTACTACCAAGTGTGTGTATTTTATGATGTACTAAACAAATTATTTAATGTATATATAATATTTAAAATGCTATATTCCTATATATTATATAATACTCAAAAGTATTTTCTAAACATATTTATTTTTATTTATTATATATATAATTTATATAATTCTTCTTTTGTTACAATATTTGCTGTGAACTATAATTGTTTTATTTTTTATTTCAAATGCTTTGAATAAATTAACAAAAATAAATAAATATGCACTGATTTCGACTTTTTAACAAAATAAAGCGTTTATGCAAGTACGTATACTAATTATCATCTACCAAATTGAGCTGTTTTTTTAATGAAAATTATAAGTATTATCCACTAAACAAATTTGTCAATTTTAATATTTCTTTTAGTTTAAATCTTATTATTATAGTTAGTCAGCTGCCTTATGTGTCGTTATATAGATACAGAAAAGCTAAAATAAATAAACGATGCAAAAAATTAGTGACAGAAGCTGTTTAATAAAATATGTACGTATACGTATACTTAATATCGAAAACCAGATTCAAACTATCGCAAAATTTAGAGCAAATTGCGTGACAAGAATTGTTTCCTAAAAAAAATATAGGGTATACATGAAGGCAAGGGGCAATTCATCTGCTTCTTGCTATTTGCGGCTCACAGCTGCGGTCAAAATAGCTGGCGAGTGCGCTTTATTACCTTTTTTTCACTTGTACAAGGCGAATACGTTTTTGTTTCTTGTTGTTGGCCATTTTTCTTTTTCTTCACTCTTTCCCCCTCTCTTTCCCTGTGTCTTTCTCTGTGTTTTGTTGGGGTTCATTGTCTTTTTGACCAGACACCAAAGTACTAACCAAAGTCTGGCGCACGTGTGTGTGTGTCTGTGTGTGTGAATTGTGAATCCTTTTGGCAAGTGTATGAATGTGTGTGTTGAATTTGTATGCCTCGCGTGTGCGTGGCAAACAAATAACACACAAAGGGGCAATGCCAATGGCATTGGCAATGGCAACACACGCTCTGCTCCCTCTTCTCCCTCTCGTCCATCTCTTGGGCATAATTTGCGTATAATGAATTGTGCAAAAAGATTTTTATTCACTTAGCTGCACACACATTCACATACACACACACACACACACACACACAGAAAAAGAGCACACCTCTCACATCGGAGTAACAGAAACGTAAGCCGCTTAGCGCCATTTTGCTCTAGCAAATTGAAATGCTGCGCATTTTGGCCTGGCCCATAACATATTTGACATCGAAGCTAATTCCTCTTTATTCCCGATTGCTTTTCGATCAATTATTTAGTCATTAATGTTACTTAGAATAAGTCTCAGTGTTTCAAAGGCAGTTTGATCGATGAAGTTGCCGTTACGCTTAAACTGCGACATTTACTGGAAAATGTTTCGAATGTTAAAGATATTTGTTAGAACAATGCATAATTATAATATAGAAACCGTTAGATTCAAAATAAATTAAAGTAGAGAAAAATACAAGGACTGTACAAATTAATTTTATAGTTTGTTTTATTGAAAAAATCCTTCATTTATAGTATTTTCAAAATAGCGGGAAGTCCACCAATATTTTTTAATCGTACAAAAATATATTTTTTTTCAATTTTCAATTTTAATCAATTTTTAGTTAATAATATGTATAATATAATGTATAATTATATTTATATGTATATATGTATTAACAACTTGATTTTATTTTTGGAGCAACGATAATCATTATTTTTGAAGGAAAAATAAAACTCAAAAATAATTATTATTGTATAATTTAAAATAAGACATTACAATGGTAATTAAATCAATAAAAAATTTGAAATAATCATTATATTGTAATTTTTTGTAGTAAAACTTATAATGATTACAGTACCTGGAAATATGACCTTTATTGATTTAGAATCTACATTTTAGATAACTGTCTTATTAAACAAAAATTTTTCTGTTAGTGGAAAAACTTAAAGCATACTTTGCGGCTGTAGTTTTCGGGGCTACAAAGACTCTCAGCTCTTCTTTCGCACTTGAAGTTGGCCATCAAACGCATACACACACACACACAGCTGTCAGCTCATCATTTCAAGTGCAGCAACAACAACTACAACAGCGACAACAACAAGAAGAGGAACACTTAGCACCACATCAACTTAAGATGATAGCCGGCATGAAAGTGACAAAAACACACGCGAACTTTTCAAGATATGCGAACAGTAACAAAGGCAGCCAAAAACACAAGCCCATAAATAAATAAAAAAAAAATATATATAAGGAGAGGGAGATATATTTCAAGAGAGAGAGAGAGAGAGAGAGAGAGAGAGAGAGAGAAAAGAGAGTAAGCGGAAGTTGTAATTTACACAGTCGCTTCACGCTCAATATGAAATTCAGAAACGTTTTGCAGATATCGGCCGCATTGGACACGCCCATTACGCGCCTTTATCTGTCGACTGTGAATGCGTGCCAGCGTTAAGTATACTCATCTCTAGAACAATATGGGGTATATACGACTTGAAGTGACATTCACATTTAAATAAATTTACTGCTATCAATAAACTGTCAAAAATAACATTTATAAGCAGCACTTTAAAATACAACTTACAGGGTATGTTGTAGTTGGTAATATGAGTCTATTTATGCCATTCTTTAGCACTTTGATACGCATTTCAATGCCGCTATGGCACTTCGTTGTCTTTGGCTCGTGTCGATTGTCGCCTTCCGTTGGCTCAATCATTTTACGTCCCATAAAACATAAATAGAAATCGATGCTCGGGCATCCACTTTCGCATTCCCTTCGCCTCTCCATCCCTGTTCTCTACCCATCCAAAACATTCTCCATTCAGCTTCCACATTCAGCCACATTGCCAGTTTCATTGCCGTTTCGATTGTCATTGTTTCGTCTGCCCAGCGACAATTTGAATTACCAGCTGGAAAAAATGAAGAAAAACAGAAGGAAAATCGCTACACTGGAAAAAAAGAAAATATTTTGTTCTTAAAATAAGAACTTTTTAAGACCATACTACTATGACTAAGTATATTATTATACAAAATCAAAGTTCTTAAGACAAGAATTAAAATCTTAAATTGTTAGGAGAGTATAAATATGTATTATTTCATATGAAACATTTAAAATTTAAAAACTACCAACACGGAATAAAATAAATAGTCAAAATTAAAAAAAAAAAACGTTTTTAATTAAAAAAAATATTATTTAAAGTTTCTATTTTTGATTTTAATTTAAAGAACATTTACTCTTAAATTAAGAACTTTGTCCTATTTAAAATGTTCTTATATCCAAAATGTTTTTTTTTTTAATTTAAGAATTTGAATTGTTCTCCACGCATTTTTAGACCAAAATTCTTAGTTTTGAGACGAAAATCTTGATTTTAGAAAACTTGTTTTTATCAGTGTAGCAAAGGTTGCATGAGAGGATGCGGTTACTGAGGAGGTGGTTACATTGAGGCACTTGGCGTATGTCGCACGTATCTGTATCTGTATCTGTATCTGTCTCTTGTCTCCTGTCTCTTGTCTGTTTCGCCGTTTGTTGCTGCTGTCCTTGTCTCGGCATCGTAACGCGCTCCCCAGGGCAACATTTGGCGGTTTTTGCCTGAGGCGAGCAAGTCTATAATGCAGCATTATTTTATGTCGAGCCAAGCAATTTATTGAATTTTCTCCTTCGTTGCCTGTCTCTCTGTTATTCCCTCTGCCTTCGTCTTTGGCCTGTTTGACTTTGGGTTTTAGCTTTTGAGTTTGAGTTTGAGTCTGAGTTTAGTGCTGAAGTATTTTATGGCACTTTTGGGTGAATATCAATAAATTTTTAATACATATGATAAAGTGCGTGAAATGATGATTGAAATTGAGCTTCAACTTGAAGCTACTCGTATTCGTATCTTGTGCTAATGTTGTTGCAACATGGACTAGCTGCACGTTGGCCAAGTTGCCACTTGAAAAGGTTTTTTTTTTGTGAATGCAACAAATTCAATTCACTTTTTGCCTTTGTGCTCGCTTCGCTTTCGATTCGCACTATCTTTTACACTCGACTTTCTATTTGCCGTTTGCCATTTTCTATTTTCTATTTGCCTTTTGCCATTTGCCACTTGCCGCTTGCCATTCACTTGGCCAGAAAAAGTGATAAGAGAAATGCAATTTGCACCAGAGCAGCGCACATGTGACAAAAGTTTAGGGTGGCAAGTACAGAAGGGAGTAAGGTGAGAGGTGAGAGGGAAGAGGGTAGTGTTGTACTAGCTAAGCAGCTTAGCAACAGCTGAGCAAAGTCTGTCAGCTGTCAGCTGTCGGCTGTCTGTTGACTTTTGAAGCTGTGCCCAATTCAATTGGTCCAATCAAATCAATGGCAATTTCACTAAATTTGTGATTTTTATGCAAATTTAAGCGAAATATTTGCATAGAGTCAACGTTTGGAATGAGCTATTGATTGAAATGCTATATATTTTCTTCTCATTATCTCTCTCTCTATCGCTCGGCAGCCGAATTTAATTTCTTGGTGTGTGTGTGAATCAACTCAACTTACACACATTTAATTACAACACCGTTGGCAATAATTTATAATACTAATTAAAATTTTGAACACACACACACACACACACACTGTCTCTCTCTCTCTCTCACACACACATACACACGCATAAATAATCAAGAGTAGAAGACACGCCTTCAGCATTGAAAATTTCCATTTGCATGCAGACAACGACAACAGTTAGACAGTCACGTCGCCATCTGTGTTTATGTGTGCGTGTATCCATGCGTGTGTGTATCCATGTGTGTGTGTGTGTGTATATGACCTTTATCAATCAAATGTTAATTAAGTTTCAAGTCTGGCAAAGGCAGACAAAAAGCCAAAACCAAACTAACAATCCTCAAAATTGTTGGGGTTTGTGTCGCCTTCGCTTTCCCTCTCTCTGCCTTTACCAATTATTATATTGCTCGCTTTTACTTGGGAGGGAAGCAGCAAAGTCTTGGGACAGCTAGTTTAAAGTTATTGCGTATACGCCACGTGGCAAGGGCAACTAGCACGCAAGTAGTGGGCGCATCAAATAAAATTAATCACTTGCCACACTTGCCACACGTCTTCTTGAACTTGGCGTTGCCTGTGCTCAACGTGCAAACACAAAAGCGAAACCGGAAACGGAAATGCTCTCGAGCACATGTCATCCGTTTTCTTTCATGCTCACGACATTGTCTAGCTTGTTTGTAATGGTTTTTTTTTTTTGGTTAACATGTGCACAGATTGATGCGTGGCCAAATTGTACAACAGCCGCAAATTGTGGCAATTTCGGTTGTTGTCAACAACGCACACATGCCCCATGAGTGAAAACGGCACGTTTTTATACCGAGCACTCATTTCGACCATATACCATATACCATACAAATGGCCAAAACAAGGCAGCCAACTTGCCACAGGCAGCAAACAGAAGTCGTTGCTGCAAGCATTGCTGTGGTTTGCCAACTCGTCACTTCTCTGTCTGTCTGTCTGTCTGTCTGTCTGTCTGTCTGTCTGTCAGTGTCACTCTATCGGTCTGTCAGTCAGCAAGTCAGTCTGTCTGCCTGCCAGCAAGCTACATTTCAGTTTGCGTTCATGGCTCAGTTATGCATTTGGCTGCAGCACAGCAATTTAAGCACTTTATGAAATCGTATTAAAATCCAATAAATTGTACCAAAAATGTTTGTCTATGACATAAATGGTTGTCGTATTTTGAACAAAACACTTTATAGTTGATAGACTTGCAATAACGATTATCGAGTTATTATGAACATAGTTATTGCCTAATGGCCTTCAAAGTACTCTCTATTGAATACCTGAGTTTGATCTGTTTACATTTACATATTTCAAAGACTTTCTATGTAAATGTGTAATTTCCCAGCTAGTCTGTAGTTCCATTTATACTATTCAGTTGATATATGTTGCTGTTAGTGCATTAAATTTGACATTTATTTATCACATGTGCGTGTAAATTTACGTTTTCACATCTCTTGCAGCTGACACATTGCGTATACGCAGCGTATACGTAATAGCGACAAGTGCATTGTGTGTGAGAGCAATGTGACAAGCGCATCAAAGCGAAAGGTCATCGCTTGCACCTTGGCATTTTCCCACTCCCTCTTCTCCACCCCCCACCCCTACTCAAACTCCTCTTCTCTCCACTCACTACACTCTTTTCTGTTACTGTTACTGTTACTGTTACTCTTCTGACATTCGTCCTCTGCGTCGCAGTGGTAAATGACAGACGTCAGAGTCGCACAAAAGACAGCAACCTGGAAACGTGCAACGTGCAACATCAATTGCCACTGCGTCGCTTCTTTTTAGTGACAGTTTCAGGCAACCTTCGATTTATTTGCAAATATCTGACAACAAACTGACAAAAGCTTCAATCTATCGAACTGTCCAACGATATATTCTCGGCCATTGTGCCATTAACTGAAGGCTAATCAGCTTAAAGCCGCGTTCCATAACTGCATTTTCTGCACTGATACAAAACAACTTTGGTCTCAAAACTGAAAATTTTGATCTAAAAAATGCGTCGAGCACATAATATTCTTAAATAAATAAAATAAACACATTTTGGTTTTTAGTACATATCAAATAAGACCAAGTTGTTATTTTAAAAATAAATTTTCTTAAAATTACAATCGAAAAATATAAAAAATTAAAAGTAATTAAATTTACAATTTTCATTTTTTATGAATTTTGATTTATATACATTCTATTCTGTCTTGGTAATTTTTTATAAATGTTTTTTAATTTGTTACGAGTTAGTTTTATATGAAATAATAAATATTTATGCTTTCCTAACAATTTAAGATTTTCGCTCATAATATAATTAGTATTAGTAATAATTTCTTAAAATGTTCTTCTTCTAAAAACAAAATATTTCAGATGCAATTTCTTGGTTTTAGAAGTTGTTCTTTTTTTTTAGTGTGTGCTTCCCAAATGGGCCGGAAAGAGTTTTCTATGCATTTGGGGTAATTGCACGTGAAGCGACTGTGAAAAATTGCATTTAAATTTGGTCTGCTGGAGTTTGCTCTAACTGTTATGGCAATCGGGCCATATGTCAAAAATTTAGCCAACTGACTGCACAAAAAGTGGCACAAGAAAGAAACAGGGCAGTTGAAATGCAATTTGGTTAAAGCGACATGTTGCATGCATATTCAATGCAACGCATTCAAATTGGGCCAAGTTTCGAGTCGATGGTCGATGGCGTTGTCGTTGTCGGTTAACTTAATTCGCTCAACTTTTTGCAGCACAAAGACACACACACACACACACACACAACAAAACACAATAAAACAAAACAAATAAGAAACAACAACAGCTAAAAACGTATAAAAATAAGCGAGAACGAGAGAGCGAAAAGTTGAACAAATCGCAAACGAAATAATTGAATTTTCATTTCCGTTTTATGTGTTTACTTCCGCTGCGTGCTGCAGGCAGGCACATTTCACGTTTGTGACGGCCCTCGGCATCGGCCTTATAAATGAGGTACCACTCTCTCGCAATCCCTCCGCTTTATGCGCTGCCATGCCGCCCATTTTCATTCTGATTTCAGCCTATTTGTATACAAAAGCACTCAATTTTTGGCAGGCTTGAAAACTTTTTAAGTCAATTGTCAAAAAGTTTTTAACGTATTTTCAGCCAGCCCTCCCCCCATTCCTCCCCAACATCCACCCTGCTCCCTTTACAATTGCCGCGTCGACTGTTTCTTTATCGTTTTGTTGCGCTGCGAAATTGAAATATAATTCGGTAAAGTTTTGCCGTACGTGGCCATAAATCAATGGCAGCCGAAAAGGCGGCCAACTCAAATTGATTTAAGCCTGAATGTGTTGTGGGCGTGGTCGGCAATCAAATGAGACACTGTCACATAATGTGGTCAGCGGCAGCGTCAGTCACAGGTCCAGACTCCGACTCAGGTTTGAAATTCGACATAAATTAGGGTGCATCGATTATTTCGAAAAAAAAAAAAAAAATCGTACCCCATATTCGTAATCTACGGTCAATTCTAATATGTTGTCACCAAGAAACTATGGATCTAAAATCAATTCCTAGTCACCGCTTTTTGAGTTGAAAATCTTTGCGTTTTTAGTCCTTGCAAGGACGAAAGTTATGTTTTAAGGACAATTTGTCCTTGTATTTGAAAGTCCTGGTCGTAACACGAGTTTTGATATCAATCTTGTCAGGATCGGACTGAAAATACTAAAGATATGGTAATAATTTATGATAAAAATATGACGATTTTCAACTGAAAAATCGGGAACTAGGAATTAATTTTAGAACTATGGTTTTCTGGTGAAAATATCTTAGAATTCACTGTTGATTTCGAATATGGGCTACCATTTGTGAACTTTGTTTGGTCCATACAAATCTATGCACTCTAAGTCAATCCTTTAAAACTTCTTTAAACAAATAACCAATTGTGAGACTAAAGAAACATAAATTTAAATTAGATCATCTAAAATCTCATATAGTACTTTTCCCTCTTGTGGGATAATCATTAGTTTCACTCAAAAACGCAACAGAAACTCTATTGCATTGGCATTCATAATGAGATGTGTTGCATTATCCTTGCTCTCTCCACTTTCTCCTCTCATTTCGCCTGAAAACTCATATTTCATTTTGATGTGAATCTCTCGCGCAGTGCTCATAATATTTGCATAAACTAAATATGCAACCTTCAGTTTCTGGTTGTAAATTTCACAACTATCCATAAACATAAAAAAACATCAACTACAAAAATAAAGCTTACAAAAAAACTCGCGCAGAGAACAGAACATAAAGCCAACGCAGTCGCTGAACCGCAAATGGCACTTTTTATACTCAGACAGCGGCATCTGCTTTTGTCTAAGTATGTGCTTGCAATCATCTCGTGCAGTCTTCAAATTTAAAGCAAAAGAACAAGTATACGTCACGTTGGCTCATCAAACTAGTTGTTGACTTGTGTCTCTTGTCTTGTCTCTGGTCCTCGTCACATGTCAAAGGACTCGTACTTCAAACTGAGCTTATTGCTGCTTTATTTTGTGCTCAGTCGCGTCACTTGCACATTTAATTAAGTTTACGGCACGCTGCACACGTAAAGGACGCAGATCGCAGGTCGCTAGTACACAGAACAGAGGCCGAGGCAGAGGTAGAGAGACTGAGAACGAAGGACGCTATTAATTAAATTGCTTTATACAGTTAAGTCGCCAAGCCGAAAAGTTTGTGTGTCAACAATTGGAATATTAACGAGCCAACTAATGAGAGTTCACAAAAGGCGTCCGAGTACTCAGATGTGTGTCTGTGTTTGTGTGTGTGTGAGTTGGTGTCTTGCCACCTTGGCAACGACAAATAACTGAAATGCTTATTAAATGTTTGCTGTAAGCGACACGCCAACATCTGAACAGCCACAAGATCAAAGTCAAGTCCTGGCCACGACAAATCCTGCACCTAAATCCTGTCTGGCTGCTGCCGTAACAAGCAGACAAGCAGACAGACAAACGGACAAACGGACAGACGGACAGTCGGTCCAATTATTGCTCAACTCTTTGTTTACTTACTTGGCATGTCTGCTACCAAATCCCAGCAATATTTGACTGGACCTAACATCGATGCTTGGAACATGGGTAGCTCTAATAAATATCGACAAGCCAATCGAATGAGTGGCTTTTGGTTTGACGCCTTTTGAAGTGAATTCAACTAAGAAATGATAGTGCGAGGGCTGTTTCGTATGCTCTTCAATTACGTTACCAAGAGCAAAAAAATATCAAATTTTCTAGATGATTTAATGTCCAAATCATGATCAAAATGACATTCTGCTTGAAAATCTGTTAATTTTTGATAAAGTTATGAGAGATCAAAGTTTTTGAAAAAATGTCAAGGGGTGAGTATGGAAAATTCGATGTTAGACGGCTTAGAGTCGAAAAAATGTATAATTTTCTAGATGATAAAAATGTAAATGCAGAATGAATTTGGAGGCCAAATCGTGATCAAAATCACATTCCGCTTGAAAATCGGCTAATTTTTGATGAAGTTATGAGAGATCAAAGTTATTGAAAAAATGTCAAGGGGTAAGTATGGAAAATTGGATGTTAGATGGCTTAAAATCGAAAAAATATCAAAATTTCTATATGATAAAAATATAAATGCAGAACAAATTTAGAGGCCAAATGATGATCAAAATGACATTCCGATTGAAAATCGGTTAATTTTTGATGAAGTTATGAGAGATCAAAGTTTTTGAAAAAATGTCAAGGGGTAGGTATGGAAAATTGGATGTAAGATGGCTTAAAATCGAAAAAATATCAAATTTTTTAAATGTTAAAAATTTAAACGCAGAAATAATTAAGAGGTTAAATCATGATCAAAATGACATTCCGATTGAAAATCGGTTAATTTTTGATGAAGTTATGAGAGATCAAAGTTTTTGAAAAAATGTCAAGGGGTAGGTATGGAAAATTGGATGTAAGATGGCTTAAAATCGAAAAAATATCAAATTTTTTAAATGTTAAAAATGTAAACGCAGAAATAATTAAGAGGTTAAATCATGATCAAAATGACATTCCTCTTGAAAATCGGTTAATTTTTGATGAAGTTATGAGAGATCAAAGTTTTTAAAAAATGTCAAGGGGTAGGTATGGAAAATTGGATGTAAGATGGCTTAAAATCGAAAAAATATCAAATTTTTTAAATGTTAAAAATGTAAACGCAGAAATAATTTAGAGGTTAAATCATGATCAAAATGACATTCCGCTTGAAAATCGGTTAATTTTTGATAAAGTTATGAGAGATCAAAGTTTTTAAAAAAAATGTCAAGTGGTAAATCGCTGTTACTTATCAAACTAGTCAAACTGCCCTCTTAGCATACTTATTAAACTATTGTAGATTTCTTTGACTTTCCAGCATATATATAGGGAGCGAAAGCTTTTTAAATATTTAAGCCGCTTGTCGTATGTAAATCCAGAAAGCGAATCGACTTATATTTAATACACTCGAGCAACAACAACAACAGCTGACAGTTGAAGATAAGCAGCAAGCGAGTGAAGAGCCAGAGGGCATACAATGTGCAAATCCCAGTGCAACAGCAGCTGTTGTGGAGGAGGAGGTTAAAGAGGAGGAGGAGGAGGTGGCAGAGTCACTTCAATTCCAATTCCCAATGACGGTGGCAAGTTTGAAGTTTCTCTCTCCGCTGTCAATCGCCTTGGCATTTACATATAAGCTGATAAGCAAAGTGCTTCCGCCTCCAACAGCGTCTCACTCACCTCACTCACCTGAGTCAACTGCTGCCACGCCGCGAAGTATGCAACAAAATGTGTTTGTTTGCCAGCAATATGAAAATGTTGACAGTTTATGAAATCGCAAGCGTTGAAATTCACATTTGAGGCACGCACTTTACATTATTAATGCGAGACGCTGAAGGCGCAACAACAACAACAACAAATTAGTCGCCCAACGACTGTAGTAATATCTGTGGCAACCATATTAGTTATGGCCATGCCTGTGTGTATTTGTGTATATATATATTTGTGTGTCTGTGTGTTGGTAAATGTTTCTACCATTTGGCAAATGTATCGCATTTCGTTTGTGTATTTGCATTTTTGCGCCTCACTGAGAATTTTCCAATTTTGCTGCTAATATTTATTAATCAAGTAATAGCTGCACACACACACACACACACACACACTTACACAGCGAAAGCGTTTATGAATATGTGATTGAGGCACTTGTGCGTGTGTTGTTTGATTTTTTGCACAAAAATTGATTGGAAATTTATAAGCTAAACTTTTTCACAGCATTTTGTTTTGCGGCGGAAACAGAATCAAAACTTTTTCCTATGTGTTGTGGTTGTTGTTGGGCTTTTTTTTGGTTTTTTTTTGTATTCGCTGCCACGTGCAGCACTTGAAAAGGTCGCCACATCTGTGTTACCAGTGTGTGTGCAGTTGGCTATTGACTTTTGAATATTGCCAGCCATATGATAAATTATAAGTGGAAACTTTAACTTGCCAACAAAAAGAGAATTTCAAGGGATTTCCATGAAAACATTTATTTGATATATGAGTTTATTTGGTTAGAGAATAGAGAGCAGGCTTTGTTGCTCTCAAAACTCGCTGTCAAACTGAAACTGAGAAGCAAAAAACTAAAACAAATCAAATCATTCAAAGTACAAACCTCGTAACGTGCACATCACAAAAGTGAGTTGAAAAAAATGTATTAAATATACAAATATTTTAAAACTGCAAAGAAAACTAATACATATTTTTTATTAATTTTTTTTAACACAAATTGTTGAATTTATTTTGTTTTGCAGCTCTTTCAAGTTAACAAATTCCGACAGCTGCAACTATGGAAAAGTTATTGATAAATTACATATTTATCGTCGCTTGTAAGTAGTTTTTATTTGGAATGTAAGCAATAAATTCTTTGCTTAAATTTGTACTATTTTTTAGGTGGCTTCTTGTTGCTGTTTCAGCCCATTCACACACTGCGTATTAAGCGCGCTGATAACCAGGCTAATTCCACAGCTGCAAGCAAGTTGCCATTGCCGATTCCATTGGCCGTTGATAAGGCACAAGCCAAGATCTCAAACACAACAGCAGCTGCAATTGCCACAGCTGCAAATATAGGAGCAATCAAAGTTCCACTTGCAGTTCCAGCTCCAGTTCCAGTTGCATTTTCTCCAAATCTGCAGGCAGAAAATAAATTAGAGGAATCTCTGCCCCTGGAGCTGACGGATCGCATGCAGCGTGCTAAGCGTCACATGGCGCTTATTGACGAGTCTCTGTTGCCAAAAGCTGGACACCGTGCTTACCACCATAATGGCAACGGTGGTGCCAATGGCAACCCGGCACCACCGTATGTTTACTACAATAAGATGATTTCACCGGATGGCAAGCAGGAGCTGAAGGAGTTTCAGTTGTTGGCACCAAATGTGGTAATCGAGAGCTTGCAACACGATATGAACTATGGGCCAATGCCAGACATGGGCGGTGTCCTGCTCCTGAATGCGGACAACAATCTGAATGGACGCATGCATGGATTGGTCAAGTCAAAGCATCACCATAAACACAAGTCCCCATCGCTGGCTCTGCCGCCCTTTCTGTACATGCTGCAGCAGATGCTGCAGCCAAACTTGAATCTGGACATGGAACGCAGTCGTATCGATACACCGATCTATCAGTTTCTCGACAACGCTGTGGATAATGCGCTGCGCAATAATCACGAGGTGATTGAACACGACAACGAGTCCAGCGACAAAGAGAAGGACAATTACCATGACAGTGAATTGCCATCACAGAAGATCGAATTGGGCAAGGAGGACAAGTCCAAGGAGTCCAACGAATTGATGCCAAATCGCAAGGATGACGAACTAATTGTCAGCTGTCCCATTCACCACGAGCATCATGCCGGCAATAACGGTGAAACTATCGACGATGATGTTGTTCTGGTCAACGAGTGTCATATCGCTTAGCTAGGTGGTAGGTAGGTGTCGAAAAAGCTAGCCAAGTTATTAGTTTTAGAGAAACTCGCTTTAAATTTTAGGTAGGTCACTTTTCCGTTCTGTATTCTAGTGTTAAAATTGTTTATATACTTTGTTTTTGGTTGCAAGTTTTACTACAAACAAACTGCAAAATTCATCTACTCTTAAAACAAATATAGCCAAATAAATCACTTATCCGTAACTAAATTCTTATTTGTTTATTTGCATTAATCTAGCTAAAATCCCAGCGCAATTTCATTTTAATTTTGTATTTCAGTCTAAATTTATTTGTTTCAGCCTGAAAGTATGCAACATCGCGCTTGTGCTTATCTAATTCATTAATGGAAAACCCAGTGCATACTTTCAGGCTGAACCATATTATTCATTGAATTTAGTTTAGTTTTTAGCTTTTGGTAATTACCTTTTATTTAATTACCTTTTGACTATTGAAATGCTAACAAAATCTATTTTTTTTTTTGTTAGTGTTTTACATGTTAAAACTGCGCCTTTTTATGCGAAAGTTACCTTTACATTAATTAATAAAAATCGATTTACTGAACGCAATGACAGCAATGCCATATGACTAAATAAATTCTATACACACTGAATAACATTCAATGCTATCGCAAGTGCCAAAGGCAAAAGTAGTGCCTGTTGTTGGCTGCTAAATGCCAAATGCCAAATGCTAAATGCTGCTAATTTCTTATACAATAAAACTAATGTAAATTGCCACTTGACGTTCGACGCACTTTGGCATGTGTTAGTTAAGAATGTGTGAGTGTGTATATAACACACTTGGACATAAAATGGAGCACATAATGTGCTGAAAGTCAGGAGAGCATGGAAAGACAAACCCAATGCCAAGCGAATGTCATGGTTGCTTTAGCTTTAGCTTTAGCTTCAGCATAAATACAAATTTGCTTTACAAATGCACATCGAATGTGTGTGTGTGTGTGTGTGTGTGTGTGTGTGTCGATGTGTGTATTTGTATACGTATATTGCCTTAAGTGTATATTCAATGTACATAAGTGCATACAAATACACTGGGGTAAACCATTATACGTGTACATAAGCTTATATAACATGGGAACGTGCGTGTGAATCTGTGTGTGTGTGAGTGTGTGTATAAGTGTGCATTTATATGTTTGAGTGTGGCTCAAAAGTGGAAAAGTGCAACGCAGCATTCGTAAATTGCGTAGCTCCAGTGCCATTGTCCCTGGGGTGTTAACTGAAGTGTAAATGTGAATGTATGTGCAAGTATGCGTTAACAACCCCTCCCCCCCCCCCTCAACCACTCCACGGCACTCCAATGTCAACCCCTTAAACTAAATCAACTGTTGGCCATATACTCGTACTCGTATTGGCCAATGTACATACGCTCGTATATTTATTTACAATTGTAAATTCTAAATGCAGTTGACAGGCATTGCCACTGCGAGGAATATCTTTAAAGGGGGCTCTGCTCGAGGGGGGAGTCTGAAGAGAGCGCTGAATAACAAGTGCATTCGCCTTCAAAATACTTGAGTTATGATTTCAATAACAGTCGTAATGCATATTAAAATGTCCGAACAGCAACAAGCAAATTAAATTCTTTAATATAATTTGATTAAATTCGCTTTTAAGTGAATAACAACAACAACAATAACAATAACAAGGAGAAACAACATTTTGAACTTACACACAAAATAAACAAACAGAAAGTCAGACAAACGAATCGTCGGCTTTTGTTAATCTTTTTGTTGGGTGCTTTCAAATTTATAGCTTCATTATGGGCGCCACAAAGGGAAGAGACACGTGCGCGGGGAGGGGTGGTAAGGAGAAACATCTATAAGCAGACCATTTGGAGAGGAAGCGTTGCCAAGGCTTCTTCTATTGCCATTCAGTTAAATTGTTGTTGTTGCTGTTACTGTTATGACTGTCATTTGGCAGCTTGTAATTATGCTTGCCACAAGTTGTTGCCAAAAAGTTGTTATCTAGATTTCATAGTCAAAACCCATGACGGGGGCCGAGCATCAAATTCAATTGAACTGTTGAGTCAGCAACAGTGGAAAGTCAGCGTTTCGCATTTCTCTAAGTTCATTAAAGCTAATTTGCGAAAACTCTCAAAACTTTTTGAATTTCACTGCAAAGCTCAATATACAATTCGAGATGAACAATCAATGGAAGTTTCTTGACTCTACTCGATTACATTTAAGTAGCAAATAAGCTATTAAAATGCTAGCTGAAGTATGCAATTTAAGAATTCGATAAAAATGCAATTGTCGCTAATAAAAAACTAGAATTAATTGGCAATAATATGAAACAAGCACTGATGCAGTCACTTGTTAACTCTTAAGTTAAAGTGAGCAAATAAATAGTAAATTTATCTTTAAGCACAATTAACTTTATTTCAATAGTTTATTTTCTGTCTGCCACAATCAAAATATTTGTAAGATGTCATACATGGCGTATGCGTCATATGGCAGCAACACACACATCCATAGATTGTTGATTATTTTGGCAACTGGCAACACGAATATTAAAAAACAATAAAATATAAAAAATGCGTCTTGTTGACACTCGAAAATCAATAGCAAATCAACAGCAACAATAATAACAAACACATCAGAAGAGGCGAACATCAAAGCGGTTTAAATGCGGCACAAGTCCATTTTAATTGTCAACAGCAGAGGCGTTGGGGCATGCTGCAAATTTATGGTGCATGGTGTTTTTTGGCTGTTTCCTCTCTGTTGCTTTTAATTGAGTCATGCCAGTTGCTCTGATTGTTGTTGTCGTTGTTGTTGCTGTTGCTTGTTGTTCAAGTCAAATTTATTTGCAACGCGTTGCAACCAAAACCGCAAGCGTTGTGCGTAAAGAAAAGAGTTGAGGAGGAGGCATAGTAGAATGCCTCATGTTGCATGCAACTTTTACATGTGAAAACTTTGCTGTCAGAGATACTTTATGTGCAAATTTTTGGTTGGGCAAGATACACACATTGGAGCTACAACTGAAACAAGCATACACACACACACACACACACACACACACACACATACACATATACGCACACTTGGTCAGTAGTTTGCTGGTGGTTGTGGCTGTCAGTTCCCAAGTCATTTGCATGCACACACAGTACAAATACAAATACCAACGGAGCATGCATGACAAGCAACAACGTTGTTTCTAGAGAGAGAGAGGCAGAGATTGGGAGAGTAAGAGAGTAAGAGAGGGATAGAAAAAGAGAGAAGCTACAAAAATGCCTTGGCTTGCAACTTGAAACAACTGCAAGGCGCAACAACAACAACAACAACAGCAACAACAACAACAAATTGACCGCCTGTTAGCATATAAATCACATTGTAAAAGATAAATTGAAAGCTGTTGTGGCTGCCATTGTCCTGCTGCGGGCTCTCATTTTTCCTACTCCCTTCCTCTCTCTCTCTCTCTCTCGCTCGCTCGCTTGATCCTTGAGCTAATGCAATTAACATACGCACGAGTAATGCCTGAAAATGCAAGAGCAAAACTCCATTGACAAATTCCAGTAAACACTTGGGAGTTGACCCTTAAACCAAACAACAAGTTAATATTAAGCACTGCTGAGTAGTACACATTGAAGCTCAAGTGACTGAGTTCAGCTGAGTCAAGCTGCACAATCATGAGATACATCCATTAGATACTTTCATGAGATACGAATTGCATGGCTGTGTGACAAGTCAATTTTGTGCGGAAATAGGGAAGTTTAAGAAATGTGTTAGCTTGATTATGCATTTGTGTTAATTTATTGAAATATTTTAGAAAATAATATATAAATGCTTCAATTTATTTTTATTTTTTATAAGATCTTGTTCGTTTTTTAATTTTTTTAAATTTCACTTGCTTATTAATTTATCAAATTTATTTGCAACGCGTTGTAACTTTGTCACTTTGTCAAGTTGGCCAACAGATAGCGAAAAGTTTCGTTTTAATTAACTACAATATAAGCGTGATTAGCAGCAAGTCAACTAACAAATTTTTAAATGAAACTAAAAATCCGCTAACTGTTCGCCACTTATCCGGACACAATTATAATATAATCTGGCAACTGTTGCAGCAGCTTAAAGGCCAAAGGTTGATAGTCTCTAAGTGAAACGAGAACTCAGAGCGAGAACAGAATATGGATTAATTACTTATAGTTCTTTCAACTTCACAGCTTTAGCTTTAATGTGATTTCAAAGCCACAACAGTGTTTAAATATAAATCAAATTAGTTGGCAGTACTTACAGTTCAATTTATATATAACAATTATTTGTAAATCCGTTGCATAAATTGCCACAAACAGCCTTAGCTACGTGTATATGTTTGCAACCCTTTTATAAATCGATAAATTTCTTTTTTTGTTTCAGTCTAAACTTTTAAATCATTTAACTCAGCAATAAATAAATTTTAATTAAGCAAAGCTTACAGATCAAATGCTTTGTATTAAAATGTTATTTATGGCTACAAGAATTGAGACAATGGGTGCATTGTTAATTGATCCCATAAGAACTAAAGACCTTCTCTTATACACTACACAAATTCAATATGACCGATCATTTGGCTATGAAAACATAACTTTAACTTTGACCCCTCAACTCTGCTGGACGCTTGGCCAACCACATCTCACTTTGGGGTTAGCTCCTGACTCTTTCAGTTCTTGGCTCTTAATATTTTTACCACTCGCTAAGTGCATTTTAATTTGTCTTTCATAAAGATGTCGGCCATTGTCGATGTCGCGTTGCCGTCATTACAGCAAATTGCAATAAATTAAATTTCTATGCTAGACTGCTGAGGACTTTGGACAGGTGATTAACCACTTGGAAGGACCAAATGGACAGCACTCAGCAAAGTGAGTGGCACTTCAAGCTGCAGCTAAATCTAATCATGTCAAGGCATCAACTTGATGCGAATTCAACATAAGAAAGAAGCAATCGAATTAAGCATCATACTCAATAGTTAAAAGCCTTAAAGATTATCAAAGCCTTTAATTATACTCATTTAACTTCAACATATTTTAGATTACTTTAAACTTTCACAATTGTGTTGAATCTTAACCAATTTACATGTGAAATATCATTTTGATTATTGCCTTTCTTATAAATAGATTATGCATCTAAATTTTACTTATTTGTAAACTAAAATGTTTTCAACAAATTTCGAAATTTTTAAATATCATTGGATAGCTTTGAACTTTTAAAATTTTCAAAAACTAACCGATTGCGGAATATCCATTAAATATTTAGATTCAGCTTATTAAATTGATTTTATAAAGAAATTAAAATTTTTTTTGGAAATTTAACTTTGTTCTTTTTAAATATGAAGGTATGTTGTTATTAAGGATTGAAAGCTCAATCAAAATTAAGAAATTTCGACCGAAAGCTGTCTGAATTTTTACTTGAAATTTAGTTTCATCTTGGCCTAAAAATTGTAGACGAAAAGTTGTCGGAAATTTAATTTGCAAATTTTGTTTACTTTGTTGATTCATAAGACGATTGCATTTTGTAATTGTGCCAATTACAAGCAGCTTGCACAGACGGAGTGAAAGAGAGGATGGCTGGTGAGAAAAAGAGAGAGAGAGAGAGAGAGATTGAAAGAAGAGAGGTGAGACAACTGCTGAAAGTTGACTTGCAGCAGAGGCGTTGGAAAGTGCAATTGCATAATAATGAATAAGTTATTGCTCATTAGTTGAATGGCCAATAAGAGCCAGAAAAGTGGAAAGCGAAACGAAAGAACTTGTCTGGCAGTGAACTCAGCTATACAGTAGGTGCCAAAAATAGATAGACCGCACTCTGTGCGAAAGGAACAGCAAATATTCAATATGCCAGAATTTAAACAGACAATTTTGTAAATCCCTTTTAAGCAGTTTGGAATGCGTTTTGGGCTTAAGCGATGTGAGTTTGTAAAAATATATTTGTTGCTTTGGAATTATAAAATATATCAGGCTATTTTGTACTGTTGAAAATTTGAAATTCTTATTTTAAATAAATTCCAGGCATTTCCGAAGTCATAAATATATCAAAAAATCAACCAATATACAAAATGCTCGTAACAGATTTATTTCTTTTCTTTCATTGTTGTATGTCTTGTGTTCTTGTTGTTGTTGTTGTTGCCAGTTTGTTTCATTTTTCTTGTGTGTTTATTGTTTGCCGCATTTCTTAAGTTTATTGTTAACACATTTGGCTTTAGCTGGCGTTGGCCATGCCACTTTTTTCGAGTCATTGTTGTTGTTATTATTTTTTAGTTGTAGTCAGCATCAAGCAGGAACAACAACAACAACAACAACAACAGCAAAAGGCTGCCATTGTTCCATTTTGTTTGAAAAATGACAAGAATACATAGCCGGAAACAGACATTTGCATATATTGCGGTTGTACTTTCTGCTCGCTTGTCATTGCAATATCACAGCTTATACTCTGTACTCGGAGCGCGAAGGGTGTAATGAAGCTGGATATTACTGTGTAAGAAGAGAAGGGGTATTATGAATGTTGTCAAGTCAACACAAAAAATAAATGCACTCAGAATTCCAAGTGTATTTTATATTTATATAAGCCTAGGGTATTGCAAAGTCGATTTCTACTACTTATGAGCGTAGCTCTAGCTCGAACTGTTGTTGTGGCGTTTCTTAGCTCTTGTCTTCGCAGGACTCTTGCCTGGTCAAGACTTTGTGGTCCACTTGCTGCCCGCGGCAAGCGAGAGATAAAAAAGTATCTGAACTGTTGTCTCGCATTTTTTGCCAATAGATATTGCAATGGCTTATTGTCACAGTTGTTGCAAGTGGACAACTTATAGATGCAGATATGTATTGAGATTTAGTTAGCAACAGCAGGGCCTATCCCAACAAAACATTCAGCGCTTATCAACTGATAACACCGCCGCAGCTGAAGAGCTTGTCCGATTGCACGCTCTTCAGTTTCGAATTAAGAGCGAGTCTCTACACAAAGAGAAAGGCGCGCTGACTGCGACGCTGGCAGCAGCAGCGATGTCTTCGGCAACGCAAGCCGACGACGACGACGAGGACGACGACGACGACGATGCAGCTGCTGCTCACGTACGCGCTGTGACGTAGTCAATGCTGTCGCTGCTGCTGTCGCTGCTGCGACGCGACGCCGACAGAGGCAGCGGCGTTTTTGGGCGCTCTGACGACGCTTGCTGCTGATAAACATTTTTCGTTTATCATCAGTTTGTCGATGGCACAGCGCGCAACTGGACGTTCCTTCGCTTTCACCGAGACTTTCACGTGTGTCCCAACAATTTCACTTAACATTTTGCTTCATCTCTTTGTGTATGTGTGAGTTCTGTGTGTGTACTGCAAGGGAGTAGCTTTAAGCGGCTTTAACAGTGTAATGTGATGTACGAGCTTCGCTGCAGAATTTGCCGGCAATTCGCGCTCAAATTTGATTCAGAAACAAAGTGCAATAAATTTATTTAATAATATTCCAAAATCATATAATCTCCAACTGTAAAAGATATTTGTGTTTATTTTGTGACATGTCCAATGCTGCATTTCCCAAACAACGACAAGCAAACAGCTATTAAAATGTGAGTAGGCAATCCAATATTATAAAAACATACAATTAAATCACATTAAAAATATGTAAGCCTATTCAAAACTTTAATTAAATTTTGATTGAAATTTGAGCAATTTAACAGCTAGTTTAATAGCCTAATGCACTTTTCGTTTAACTGCTTCACATAATTCGGAAAATGATTGACATTTTGCAGTTTTGCACTTTTTCCAAGAATCTCTGAAAAAGGTAATTTTGTATAAATTCCTAGAAATAGAAATTGCAGGAATTTGGTAATTGGAAATAAAGTGATGCTTTGAGAAATTAATAAAATGCATTTCTAATTGGCCATCAAAACAGTTTAGCAATTTTATAGTTTAACTGAGCAAATAAATGATTGACATGACTTAAGGAAAATAGATAAAATTCAATTACCTGAAAGTATGCAACAATATTTTAACAATTTGTTTTCCTTTGTTATTGTTATCGTTATGGTGTTGTTGTTTTAGCTAGGAGCAAGATACAAAAACAAAGCAAGCTGTATAACGAATTTTTGAGTCTGGTAGCGACAGGCAGGGGAGAAAAGTGCAAAGTCAGCTTAAAAGCGCACAAGACCTGAATGCGACTTGAAAAGTCAAAAAATTATGTAAATGCAAAACATTTTTTATGCATGTAAACAATTTTTTGCGCCATTATGCGCCATCAAGTATGCAAAGATATGTTGCTTAACTCCCGAGGCAAAAGCCAGAGCCAAGCCCAGGACCTAGTCAGCCAAACAGTCAGTAAGTCAGTCAGTCAGTCAGTCAGTTAGGTAGTCAGTCAGTCAGTCACCTGACATGCCAGAAATCGTGTACTACGAGAGAATTTTTAGATTTATGCGCTGGATGTCTGCTGTTGTCAGCTGAAGACGGCTCGGCAAATCACTTTTGGCAGTTGTCTAAAAGCCAAACTCAAAGTCAAAGTAACATTTATACTTACAGCTACAGTTACAGTTACAGTTGCTCTCTCTCGCTCTCTCTCTCTGATGTAATCGCATTTGCTTTGGCTGTCGCTTTAATTAAATTTAAGATGCTTCCGAGCAAAACTTGACTTTCCCTTTACTTGCCAGCGGAGCGTGCAATATTTAACTTTCGAGTTTTGCATTCAATTCACGCACCAAAACTTGGCAACGACCAGTGTCTTGTCTATGGCTACAACTACTACACAAACACACACACACACACACACACACACACATACATACTTTTATATAGAGAGAGAGATTCAGCACACATGCACACACATGAACTGAGGCTGACTTATGCATAGGACAAAGTGCCACGTTTTTATTGTAATGCGAAAATCCCAGGCATGCTTTTAGTAGACAAAATATGCGCCTTTGGCGCTTAGTCGCCAGCTGCTGATATCTCTCTCTCTCACTCTGTGCAGCTCTTTAGCTTAGTGTCTAACTCTCGCAGCTGGCGACATTTGTTACTTTTATTTACGCACAAGCCCCAAACCCCTTGCCAAAAAAAAATGTACAACATTGCTGCCAGCAAATAAGATTAACGTTGCCGCCTGAGCTGAAAGTAGTGAGCGCCATAAAACTTATGCCAGGAACCCAGCAAAGGACTCCGAGTCAGGGACAGAGAGAGATAGCCACAAACCATCAACCCAGAAAACAGAACCCAGAAGCCAGCAGCCAGCAGCAAAGTCAACGACGCACACACACACACACGCTGGCAGATGCCGGAGGTGATTCCCATTCATCATCAAGTGGCGTCTCTTGTCACGAGTTTTACCCAAAACGTGCAACTTTCTCGCATATTATGCTGCAAACAATGTTCCAAGAACTTTCTATGCTGTGTCATTTGCTCGGGTCGAGCATAATGCAAGCCTCTCGGGTTTTCGCTTGTATGTGTATAATTTTTGGGTTTAAACATTTTTATTGCCTACATTTGGGCGCATGCCTGGGGATGCCACTTGGCCACCTTGCCTACCTTCTGTTTTGCGGTTTATGGCCCAAAGTCCTGGCCCCAAAAAGTCAGCTGAGTTTTATGTGCAGTCCGCTCGTTAATCCATTGCAGTCCGTCGGCGACGTGATGTGTGCTCGTATACCAAAAATTACACAATTAACACACAACATTGCGTATACGCAACGTTGAACATAACCAGATAGATGAAAGTTAAACAAAGAGACTCAAAATCATTTGCCTAATATAAAGATAAGTCTTTATTAAATTGTATTTAAATGAGCTGCCCACAATTTTAATTACTCGCTTATTATACGCCGTAATCAACTTGATGAATGAAGTCAGAGGCCTTTGCTAAAATATGAATGTGAAATTTGCGTTCTTGACTTTTACATTGTGTTGAATTTGTCTTAGCAAATTCGCTCTTGATCTCACTGTATATATCTAATACTTCCACGCCGAAAATAGCCAGAGCAAACTTTTAAGCAGCTTAAATATTAATTAATTTGTGCGCGAACAGTGAAAATGTAAAAGCAGCCGCATTTTAATTTTAAATTTCAGGCACAACTCTTCGCAGCAACTGTCAACGACTTCAACATGGCCAAAATTCTCGCATATTTCATGCACAAAAATTAAATAAACTATGTACAACTGGCCGACTTTGTGTCAAGACTGTCGGGTCTGCGTAGCTGGTCCATTAACATTTCAATTTTGTGCGCTTCATTTAAATTTGAGCCACTTAAATTTGGCAGCAGATTCTGAGAAATAAATTACAATAAAATTGCTGTGGCATTTTTGAAAATGAAAGCCAGAAAGCACAGAAAGCACAGAACGCACAGAATTGCGGCTGCAGCAGTAAAGTTTAATATTTCCTTTAAAGGAATTATTAAAAATTGTGTAATAAAAGCAAAAGAGCAGCCATTAACCTGCACAGCCAACAGCCGAAAATGCTCGCTCGTAAACATATTAAAAGCTACTTTGCATAAACTTTGACCTGCTCTCACCCTGATCCCCACCAAGACGAGACCCATTCCCACTGCCAGACACAATCCTAACCCAGTCCCAGTCCCAATTCCAGTTCCAGGCAAGGACAAATGCCCATTTGCGATTTATTGAAAAGGGAAAAAGAAACGAATGGCAGGGCAAACGGCAAAAAACCATAAAATAAATGCGATGAGTGACGGACTGACGAGTGACGAGTACGACATGACGGACTGCCAGTAAAGGGGCCGGCTAAAGGACTGTGAAAGTCCGCACCATGGTCATTATTAGGCAGGCCAAGCCGACTGGTTAAAAGGCTTCATTAAAAACACATTTCGTGCATAAACGTCGGTGCCGCCATTGACTTCATTTCAATGCACCAAACTGAAATAAAATAACGCCAAAAAATCGCAGCAAAAAAATCAAATTCAGGCGAGCAACGAAATAAAAACCAACTGTGTTATTATTTGCATTTGAAAAGCAGCTGTCAGAGCAGCAAACGCTAAACAAACAAGCGAGGGATGAAACGAATCGGTGCGAAAAACATGAAAAATCTTTTACCTTTTTGGCTTTAACCCTACAATTTGGGGCTGGCCGAGGCAGCCGATAGTCACGTTAAAAATCACGTTACCATCAATACAATCAGAATATTTCAATTGAATAAATGTTAGTTAACATGGTTGTGTAATGTAGCTTTAACGTTAATTAAGCTTAATAAACTTTTTTTATTTTTAATGTAGTTTTATTATTATATATTTCTAATTTTAGATAATTTTTAATTTTTACCTTTTAAATTTTATCCTAACATTTTATATTTATTTATTAATTTCATAACATTATTTTCTGATAATAATACATAAAATTATTCTCAATGTTCAAGTAGTAGATAAGATAGAAGTTTGCAAATACTACTAGATAATTTATGAATTTATTTATTTAGATATTTATAATAGAAGTTTGCAAATACTACTACTAGATAATTTATGAAGTAAAAACCATTGTAATAATATTGACATTATTTATCATTGTAGTTATCGATAAATATTTAGCATAAGCAATTGTAATTATTATAAACGATAAGTTTTAATAATATATTGATATTACGTTATTTTCCGATCGGAATGGTGAAATAAAGCCCAGTCTAAATTTCGTTTTTGGGCTGCCTACAATATTGCAATTAATTTAAGAAACAAAAATAAAATACACAGTTTTCTTCAATGGTAATATTTTTTTATTAAATAAAGAATATTATTAAGTATTACTAATTAATTATTGTTGTCCAGTATTTGAACTTTATTTAAGTTTACTAATTAATTAAATAATATTGGTAGTTTTTTTTTACTTAATGAAGAATATTATTATGTATTACTAATTAATTATTATTGTTTAGGATTTGAACTCTATTTAAGTTTACTAATTAATTAAATAATAATGGTAATTTTTTGTTTACTTTATAAAGAATATTATTTTGTATTACTAATTAATTATTATTGTTCAGGATTTGAACTCTATTTAAGTGTCGCATTACATGATTGAGTGTAAATTATTCTGTCACACAGTCTTAAATTCTTTAAGGCTGAAACATAAATATTTTCGTAATACGCACAAGTTTCGCTTGCAATTTTCTCAAATATATCACAGAGGGATTTCCATGTTTTCAAATTTCGTCTATAATCTCATCTCCAATGCGCAGACATACACAAAAACACACATAACAGTTTACACCCACACAGACAGACAGACAGACACACAGACACATACACAGAGTCACACCATGGCTTAGTTTATCAAAGCGTTTGCTTTATTTATATTTTCGCAGGGCGTTTTTTGTGTCAGCAGTTGGCAAAGCGCGGTTGAGCAAAATATTTACAATGCAGCCGAGCGATAAAATGAAATGGACACGCGCCGATCCCTGACCATTCCACTTGGACCAATTTCTGCTGGCCAATACCAATTGTCACTGCTGGCCCCACAGACTGAAAGAAATCGAGTTAAGACCGTCACTGTCATACTCGTAGCTATTGATACATAATCAAGTTTCAATTTCAAAACAATTCGACAAAAACATTGCCAGTTATTTTCGCACAAAGAGTGCTTGGAATTTTAAGCATACCGGCGAGGAGATTGAGGCCAGAGGGGTTCACATATATGGTTGTGACGACGTCGTCAGCGTTGTCAGAGCCAAAAAATTAAATGAAAACGTAACGTAACGAAAAGAAACGAGGGAAAGCAACAAAGAAAAGGCCAGTGAAATGTATACAAAAGGGCAGGCTCTGCCACTGCATTTGACAGCAGGCGGCACACACAGGCATGTGTGCCACACACGTGGCATGTGGCAGCAGCTGAGCACAGAGGCTGGCGGCAAGCACACATCAAAGCACCGGCTACACGCATCGATGGCATAGCTGTTGCTGCTGTTGCTCTTGCTGGTAGTTCATTATGCCACTAGAACAGTTTAATGTCGTTTAAAGAGTCGCTGCCACAAAACAGTGCAAAACAAAGCCACAGAATGTGGCAGCAACTTTGAGTGCCGAGGGGCGACGCAAGGGTTTCAATTCTACAGTCCGTTCAGACTGCGGACAATGGCCGTTCCACATTGTGCGGCTGTGTTAGAATCACACACAGAGAAACAGACTGTTTGTGTTTTGTGTATTATAAGCAATTTTCCATTTTCCATTTTTTTCTCTTTTTTTTACTTCTATTTTCCTTCGCTTTTTTTCTCAAGTTTTCGCTTTGCGCTTTGTTACACGCTGACAGGCGACTATGAAAGCGAAACGTAATGAAAATGGTAACAAACAAAATAATTGAAATTTGGTTTAGCACAACAAAAACAACAACAACGAACACAACAACAACAGCAACAACAAGAGCAACAGTAACAACAGCGACAAGCCATGAAGAAATTGGCCAAATGAGAACAAAAATTTGAGGCGAATGCCAGCAAATGCCAGAACAAAAGCAGATGCCGACAACATAGAGAGCAAAAAAAATAAGAAGGAAGATGAGAATTTAAGCCAAGTCGAAATTGAAGAAAAAAAAATGGTAAGGAAAGAAGAGAAAAATACTCAAGAAATTCGCAGACCAAGACGACAATGTGGCGTGCAGATTTGTCAGTTGATTCTGGTCTTTATACCCTGTAGCCAAGCAATGTGTATAAGTGGGTATATGACTATCAACAGTTTGATGTTCACATCAACAAATGGTAGACTTAAAATAGGGTAACTACTAGTTGAGCTCCCTTAAAAGCCGTCTTATTTGTGGTTATTTTTTTGTCTTTTGGCGATTTGAAAAGTTCTCGGCCAGCGCAAATTAAATTTTCCAATTCGAAACGCCCTTTCTTAATGTGGCATTCAGCATTACCTTGACTTGCTAGAGACAGCTAGACAGACTAACATAGATAAAGACCTACAACAACGACAGACATATTTAATTTTCTAATTCTTTTTAAAATTAAAATGAAACCGCAGCAAAATAAAAAAAACAACAAAAATGTTGAATAAAAATACAAAAATAGGTAACTCAAACCACACAAACCAACCAAAACTTAAATTTTCAGGCTGTTCTGTTTATTAAACAATTTTTGTTGTATTTAAAATGCGTTAGCAAATCAATTTCCTTTTATACTCAAACGGGATCCAACCAAGTCAAACTTTACCACACTAAATTTCTACGAAAAAGTTCAAATTGTGCAATTATTTATGCATTTGCGTTGCGATAAAAGTCAAAGTTAGTAGTGTACTTTCAGATGGAACTTCAATACCTTTGCAGACTTTGCTGCCCCCAACTTTGTGGCAAAGTTATTGTGTGCCAAAAGCGACAACAGCAAAAGCAACAGACTCAGAATCGGAAGCAGCAAATGACAAAATAAATTCGTTCGTTTCATACCCAAAATATAAAAAATATAAATATACAAACCAAAAATGTAAAATCGAATATTAAATGCACTTACAGAAATTTCGCATGATTGAGATTTTTCAATGAACTAGCAAGGGCAAACATATTTTATGTATATCCCTAAAGATTGAACCCATGGCAGCAGTTTCCTCACTTTTCACTTCGGTTGAGTGCGTTACATTTGCTGTGACAAAATATATAAACTCTCTCTAGTGACTAGTGACTATTAAAAGCAAGCCAAGTGAAGCTTTGCAAACGTGAATCCAAAGGATCTGCTGCGATTTAGAACTTGGCCAGTTTTTGCCTAACGGAGCCCCGCAATTTCCATTTCGAAGTCTCATGAATAATTTAAAGTGTTGCCTACTTTTGAGGGCACGAAACAGACTTAAAGCTTGAATCAGCTTGAATTTCAGGCATTTACACAGTGTTGCCATTGAATGAGAGAATATATGTGTATATATATATATATACATGTGTGTGTATGTGTAACTGATTTACTTGATTGCACAATTACAACGTCCAAAAGCATGTTCCTGCCATACAAATCCTCTAATTGTAGCCGTGGGTAATTGCTGGTATCAATTGCGTCACACACACACACACACACACGCATAGTACGATAACGTTAACTAGCGCAACTTGTCGTTGCTTGTCGCATGGCATTGATAATGATTGCAAAAGGGGGAATGACAGTGGAACGTGGAACGTGGAACGTGTCCTCAACTACAACTACAAGCAGGTCCAGTCGTTGCTTTCATTCTGTTTATGTGCTGTGCATTTTTCATCATCTGTTTTTGTTTTAAAGCACTAGAAAATTGACAATTCGATGAAAGTAACCAAAAAGTTTTACAAAGAAAGAAAAAAAACAAAGTAATTTCTCCCCTCCATAGTTTAAATTTATGGTTATCTTAGCCAGAGCAAACTGCACACGTTGTCAACATATCAAAAATGCAAAAAGTGTGTTTGCTTGACTTTTTTCATTATTTTTGTTTTCTTCTTGGCTTTGGTTAATTTGGCAAAAGTCTCTCGCAAAAACGTGCACATGACCTTGAGCCGCACCCCTGACCGCTTATCGCCTACCGTCTGCCAACTAACACCCACATTGGCTGCTGTGCCATCAAACGCAGACTTTTTAATGAAAACGTGTTTGTGTTACCAAAACAGCGCTCGTAAATTGCAGCTTGCCCTTCATCTTGATGCCCACATACATATAAATAAACATGTACATGCGTATATATCTTCTATCTGTAGCATATGTTTCAGCATATGGTTAATGACCCCAACACAGCCACACACATACAGCAACAAATCGTTGCAAATTTCCAAACAACGTTTTTATGCTACTATATTAGTAGTAGAAATCCTAGTAGAAGAAGCGATTTAAGTAAGATTGTAAAAAATTCTGTATAGGAACCGAATACCAACATGCTTGTACCGGTACGGTTGTGGTAAAGTTGCTAGCTCAAGGAGTTGACCAACTTCAAACTGTCATAAATTGGTCAAAACTGAACCGATTTTCAAGTGGAATATAATTTTTATCATGGTTTGGCCTCTTAATTAGTTCTGCATTTAAATTTCTATCATCTAGAGAATTTGAAATTTTTTCGATTCTAAGCCATCTATCATCCATTTTTCCGTACTAGCCCCATGACATTTTTTTCAAAAACTTTGATCTCTCATAACTTCATCAAAAATTTACCGATTTTCAAGCGGAATGTCATTTTGATCATGATTTGGCCATCAAATTAATTCTGCATTTAAATTTATACCATCTAGAAAATTTGATATTATTTCGATTCTAAGCATACTAACATCCAATTTTCCATACCTACCCCTTGACATTTTTTTCAAAAACTTTGATCTCTCATAACTTCATCAAATTTTTACCGATTTTCAAGTGGAATGTCATTTTGATCATGATTTGGCCTGTTAATTAATTCTGCATTTAAATTTTTAACATTTAAAAAATTTGATATTTTTTCGATTCTAAGCCATCTAACATCCAATTTTCCATACTTACCCCTTGACATTTTTCCAAAAACTTTGATCTCTCATAACTTCATCAAAAATTTACCGATTTTCAAGTGGAATGTCATTTTGATCATGATTTGGCCTCTAAATTAGTTCTGCATTTAAATTTGTATCATTTAGAAAATTTGATATTTTTTCGATTCTAAGCCATCTAACATCCAATTTTCCATACCTGCCCCTTGACATTTTTTCAAAAACTTTGATCTCTCATAACTTCATCAAAAATTAACCAATTTTCAAGCGGAATGTCATTTTGATCATAATTTGGCCTCTTAATTAATTCTGCATTTAAATGTTTATCATCTAGAATATTTGATATTTTTTCGATTCTAAGCCATCTAACATCCAATTTTCCATACTTACCCCTTGACATTTTTTCAAAAACTTTGATCTCTCATAACTTCATCAAAAATTAACCAATTTTCAAGCGGAATGTCATTTTGATCATAATTTGGCCTCTTAATTAATTCTGCATTTAAATGTTTATCATCTAGAATATTTGATATTTTTTCGATTCTAAGCCATCTAACATCCAATTTTTCATACCTACCCCTTGACATTTTATCAAAAACTTTGATCTCTCATAACTTCATCAAAAATGAACCGATTTTCAAGCGGAATATCATTTTAATCATGATTTAATTCATTCTGCATTAATATATTTTTAAATTAATTAAAAAATAGTTTTTGCTTTAAAAGGTAACTTTGAATTAAGTGATTTATATAAAAGTTATGATATACAGTATATGGACGTTGTTGACATAAATAAGTATAATTTTAAGTGATTTATATATCATGCATTAACGTTGAAATATCATCTTCATTTTTTATGAATACGAAATGATCAAATAAATGTGCAAACTAATGATAATTTACGAGAATATGGCAACACCTTTCGCCGGACATTTTAGCTTGGTTTCCTTTGTTGCGTGTTATTGTCGCAAAACTTTAAGATATTTTATGGATGAAACTTTATGGTTTTTATGGCCTACCTGCCAGAAGTTCGTCTGATAAACGCATCCAAACGGTAACAGATATATTAAGAAAATAAGAAAACAAAACGAAATAAAATCAGAATTTATTGCACTAAACAAGTGGCCAAAAGGAAACACACTTTTGGCCATCGCAGGCAGCTAAACTTTTCATTTACATGTCTGCGTCAAACTGACTGAGTAAATGCCAAAGTTGCAGCAGCTATTGGGCCGAGTCAAAAGTTGGCCAACTTTAATATTGTTTTAATTGTGCTGGGAAAAGACATTTAAGTTAATTATGCGTCGATTTGGCTGACAAGTAAACAAATTAATTAAGAGCGAGCATGTTAATAATGATCCTAGAAACACATACAACCACACAAATACACACAAACATACACACACATAAATTAAGCGGAAGCAGCTGCCAAGTGTCAAACATGCCTCGCCTTTTGTTTTATGTTTGTCTTCTTGGCACAATGCTATTGTTGTAGTTGTTGTTGTTGTTGTTGTTGTTGCTAGCACACATTAATGTTAATTATTAAGCAAGTGACAATTTGAGTGATTTCACTTGGGCCATGCCCCCAACACGCTTAACTAATAACAACAATAACAATAACAATAGCAACAGCAAACAGCAAACAGCGAAGCGACTAGAAAAACAATCAAAGCGTCACTTGATGTCCTCCCCTGACCCCGTTTCGTTACTCAACTGCGAGTTTTTTGGTCAACTGCCTTTTGACCTTGTCATATAGAATGAGATGGCCACAGTTGTAGCTCTCTCTCACTCTTTGTGTTACTTTACTGACGTTGTCTCTGCTGTCATTTGTTATCTGTTCGGTTTGACATATCGCTACACACACACTGTCCAGTCGTGGAGGCGTTTCTTTTGGCCACATCGTTTTCACACGCAGCCACATTGCCAATTACACCTATTCACACACACACACACGCACACACGCACACGCACAGTGTGAAATGTCAACAGCGTTGACATGGCTAAAGTGGAAATGGTAATTGCGTGTTAATTGCTTTACGCGTTCAAAGTGCTTTTCGCTATGCGTTTATTCCAACATTTTTTTATGGCACAGACAATTCGCACACACACACACCTATACACACACTCACACACTCACGACAGTGACACATTCAGCAGAAACACAACTAATCAATCTGTGTGCACGGTGCACCATTGAAACTGTCAGCATGGCACAAAAGGTTGACTCACACACACACACACACACACACACATGCACGCAGCTATAGAGCGTGCAGAGATTTTTCCATTTTCAGGCTGCACTTCCGTTTCAGTCAGCTCAATTCACATTTCTATTTGCAAGGCTGTTACACGTTGCGTATGAGCAATGTCCGCTCCATGCAACGCATTCATTCAATTCACAGTGCAACAACGAGCAACATGAACAAAGCAGAGAAATTGCACTTTACACATCGTTAATATTTCAACTTTAACTGATAATTTAAGCCTGCCATTGATAGATTTCAAAATAATTGCAATTTCACATCAATCCACTTGACATTCGTTTGAGTTTGAAGTGTCGAAATACTCATAGTTATGAATGTGAATAAGCACTCGATAATCAGTCATGATTCGTATTGCTGTCACATGTTGTGTGGCATTAGTATTCAGATCATAGAGTCAAAAACATAATTACCTGCAGTTCTCTGTTAGCTGTCACTCGATTATTGACATGACCCACCATTACCAGAGTCTCTGGCACCACTGTGGGTGCGTACTGCCTTAAGGCATTCCACGTGTCAACATATGTGGCACATGCCCGGCAGTTACTGCTGCTGTTTCTGCTTTTGCCACGCTTCTAAGCACATTATGGCTGTCAACATGTTTATTATTCACCTGTGCATGAAAAGGGCCAAGTTATTAAAAACTTTGCCAGCACTGGATGGGGTTGGGGTGGGGTTGGGGGTGGGGCAAGGTGACGGCTGCGTGGCAAGCACTTTTGCAAACAATTGGCAAAAAAAAAATGTTCTTCTCTTTGCAAGTAACTCACAAAAAATGCAATAAAAGTTGTTTCGAATGCGACGTGTTTGCTTAAGTATTTCGTAGGTAGGCAAAAGATGATGGCAAGGGTGGGAGTTGGAGGGTGGAAGGTGGCTGGGAGGCGTGGCATGCCAGCAGTCGGCAGCCCGTTTGCTGATTGTGATAAATGCGACAAAGACATGTGTAAAATATGCTTCATGTGCCTTATTATTGCGTTTTATGGCCCATGGGGGCTGACAACACACCCACACACATACACACACACATATATACAAGTTTACCCTCATGGGAACACGCACACACCTGCATGTCATGAGGTGCAAAACAAATTCCAAAATGTCGAAATGCTGCAGTGTTGCCCGCGTCGTTGTCGAGTTTCAAGTGTTTAAATATTTGCCAAATTTCAACAATGCCAAAAATGTTTTTAATTATATTTAATTCTTTTAACTTGTTCTGGTTGAGTACGCTTTAAAGTTAGCCGGATTATTGCATAATCAAATGAACTGCACAACATGGGAAATAAGTTGCTCCCAATGGTCGCATAATCCTTAACAACAACAACAAGAACAACAACAGCTCATAATCAAACACAGCACCCCCGAAAATTTCCCTAGAGTAAAGGCTAAAAAAAGACGAATTCGCAAAATACGCGTACTTACTCATACATAAGTATGTGAATGTATATGTAATTGTATGTGCTATAAGTGTATGAAGACATAAGACATGTTTGCATATAAAAATAAAAGAAGCACAAGAAAATAAAGCAGCAGCATTTTAATAATAGCACAAAGGCAACACAATGCCAAAGGCTGAATGACATACAAACACACACCACAAGCACACACACACATACGCTCACATACACTCAAATAGGGAACGGCACACGAAATGCCTTTTTATGGGTCCAAAGTCGAGAGTCTTTTCTCATCTGTAACTGGATATTTGTGTGAGAGTTTTGATAAAGTCAGCGCTCGTTGCTGGGCGACATTTAACAACCCTTTTTTTTCAAATCTCTAACTGTATAAGTGCGGGTGTGTGTGTGTAGATATTTTGTGGCTTTGCTTTATTGGATTTGGCAGCTGAAATTAAAGAGCTGCAGAAAAGCGTAAACCTGTTGACCAATTAAGCTAAGTGAACTCTTACAGAGAGTAAAAAGAGTTGGCTGTGCAAATAAATGTTGTATTTTTGATTAACAAACACACATGCATAGCGAGAGAAATGAAATTCCCCTCTTAACTTATGCACACGCCGCGTATACGCAACGCCATGCCAAGTGGTACTTTACCACATAATTTTGCTCGTTTCTTCCATGCCGACAAGCACTTAAGACTGCAATTTCATAAAATAAACCATTAAAAGAAATAAGTTAAAGTGCATGTGGTCGTTTGGACGTTTTTTTTCTTGGGCTGCCACAGCTCGGAGCTTGAAGCATGGAACTTGAAGAGTGTGTGTGGAGTATACTGTACCAGCTGCCACTTTAATTGCATTTTAATTAATTTTTTTCTTTGCACTTCCCGTAAGTTCAGCACCCTCATGTGCTTCGGTAATGCATATAATTACTCCGACAGCGTTAATTGCATTGCCAGGTAGCTGACTATAATAAATTTATAATGCACATTAACCATACTCCGAAGATCCAACTCAATCCAACAAAGAATGTTTCATTAACTTACTGGCTTTAACGAGTACAACTGAAACTGTCCACTGGCAAGATCAGGGTCAAAAACAACCAAATGACATTTGACATTCAGCACTCGAGTGCAGACCAAAATAATATGATTAAAACTGTCGAGTGCTCAAGCAACAGCTGGACTGAAAAAAAAACAATAAACAACACAGTAGCCATTAGCCAGGCAGTGGGTCACTAATTGTAAGCTATGCAAATGTTTGCCAAATGGCAAAAAAGCATGCAAAAAGCCAAGAAGATAGTCAACCCGTAGCCCCAACGAGCAAATAAACAAACAATTAAAAATGAAAGCGACTTTAACAGACAAAACAAGACAAAATAGGGGCGATTTTGCACTATGCAACAAAACGGAAGCTGAAATTCTCTTATTGAAGTGGTGAAAAAGACTGCCAGTTATTTAAAAATACTCTAATTTAAAATTCAATTAAAATCTAAGCAGCTCAATGACTTCATTTATCAAACTCTTACTTAAACAATAAATAGCTCTAATATGAACATAAATAAATTATTTTATTAAAAAAAAACACGCATATTTACCAACTAAAAATACTGCTGACTAAATTTAATTAGCAGATAAATTCACAGAGCTATTCTCGTATTGAATAGCGCTAGTTATTGCCAACAATCAGGCTAACTAGGCAATGATGCCCGTCTTTATGTCAGTGTCGACAGAGAGATATAAAAATGACGACCCTGCTGGGGCCCACGCGGCGTATGAGTGTTGTGTCTGCTCTACTTTTGTTTTGCTTTGCTTTTCTACTCCGCAACCCAAAACGCTGATGGGCAGGTAAACACTGCAGCACATACTATGGCAGACACGTGTGTTAAGCCAGCGACTTAAAGTGCGTAAATGAGCAAAATACACACACACACAAACAGAGAGAGAGAGAGAGAGTGAGAGAGGGGCAGACCAAAGAGAGGCAGACACAAAAGCATAGTGTGGCGCCTATTATGCGTATACTTAACATTTATTTCAGCCAGACAGTCAGCCCTTTAGGGTGGTTGGCTGACTGAGCAAGTGAGTGAGTGAGTGAGTGAGTGAGCGAATGAGTGACAGCTCATAGACACCAATACATGCATATATTTATGTACACTACATACTACGTATACTTAATATACAGACAAACACACGAAGCAAGGAAGCGTAGCATAAATCTCATCGTGCATTCATCAATGTCAGGCCACAAGTTTGCTTTTCATTTGTTATGGCTTCTCTGGCTGTTTGTATATGCGATTCATATTATACACAAGTACAAGCGAGGGATGTTTTAACAAAATGAATTGCATTTAATACTGATAGTCAAGATTTAAGTTTATTTTAATCAACCCACAATCCAGTTGATATAGTATGTATCTGGTATGACATTGAATATTTAAGAGGCTATGATTATATTGCGTGTATATTTGTGATTTCCTTGAAATTGCGAATGGTAGCTGTCGATTGATTTGCATACGTATGTTGACTGCACTCTCAACAATTTCACATTTCAACATTTCGAATTCCACTCACACAATGGCCACTCTTAAAACTTCAAGGCTGTAAAACGACAATTGCAGCGTTGTTGTTCATAAACTTTTACTACGGCTAAAAGCTGCAAAATACGAGGTAGGTAACAACAAATAGAAATGAAATAAAATGCAAGCCTGCATGGAATTGACTAAAAAAATACTCTTACTCTAGCTTAGGCACAGTTGTGGAATTAAATGTCAATAAGTTGAATTTATATCTGGAATGTGTGGTCTCGTGGCTCAGCTGTTAGAGTCACCGACCGTTCACATAACTATAACTACAGTTTGAAAAATAACTGGGTTCGAACCCTGCCATGTTTAAAAAAAATCTGTAACTTACCTGTTCTGTTAATTCTTGAAATTGCACTGAAAATGATTTAAGTAGCATGTAGCATGCTCACAATATAAATAATCGTATCAAAAAAAAAAAAAAAAAAAAAAAACGGCTGGAATAAAAGCGTACTTTAATCTCAACTTCTAAAATAATCTATCCTCTGACTTAGTTTATATTCATAAAAAGATTTTCTATATGTACTTATCAGTTAAGTTTCTGTAAACTGTTCTGTCATTTAATGTACCTCAGTTCGCATTAGGTAAACTCTCAATTGCAAGGCCAAAGTAAAAGTCAATTTCATTTAATAGCAAGCAACCACGTTGTCAACAGAGATGGCTGACTAGGCGACTAGGCCAAAAATTGTCCCAAAACGCCAACGCGCCGCGAATTGAGAATTGAGACAGAGAGAAAGTGGTGACGGGGAGTGGTGGGTGGAAAGGGAACTGCAACAACTAATTTCGCTGGCTGCAAGTTTCATTTTACGAGCATCAGGCGCCAGAGATGGCTGCCAGCGATGGCTGCCAGTGTCGTCAACTCGAGTGCGCACATTAAGTAAATAAAGCGAAAATAAAATAGAAAAGCAGACGGGGGCGACACGGTTCGTGTACTCGTTTCGAGGGGCACAGATTGTGCCACAGCACAGGCAGCAAGTACTACGAGTAACTACTCCCCAAAAGCCCACTCCATTTCAGGCTGCAGGGGATTGCCTTTAATTTTTGTCACCATCAGCGTCGTTTGCTCATCGATTTTTAGACAACTTGGCTGGTTGCCCAACCACATACAGAACCACACACATAGCTACTCTATAGTTCTTGAAGCTCTTTAACATTGTCATTTTGCGAAACGAAATTGATACGCGCATTTAACAGTTTCCGCTTGCAAGTTTTCAATTTAAATCGAATGCAAATGAGTAGCTGAATTATGGCTCTTGGCGAATTGTCACCTCGGACAGAGCGGCAGCATTTCAATTGGCATGTTCAAAGCTAACAAGCTACAAAACAGCCGGAAGCGCAGCTCACTCGAGTCATTTTGGGTTTTCCTGTCGCTAAAACTTTGACAACAAAAAATAATGCCAAAATCAGAGAAAAAAAATGCAGAGAAAGAAAACAGAGAAATTCAACTGCTCAAAAGCGTAACAAGCAACACAGCAAATCACTTGTAAACACTTGAACAAAGAAAAAAAAAATAAAGCAGAAAAAGCAAAGACCAGGCGAAGTAGAAGCCAAACACAAATCAAAAGATAAACGCCAGCCGGATATGAGAGTCTGTGGAGGCTCTCCAAAGCCAACCATTTATGCCGCTGCCCGGCGGCCATCCAAAAGCGTTAGCATCGCATAAAGATGAAAAATTGAACGCGTAGCAAGAGAATCCAGCTTAAATAAAGTGCAAATTTGCAGAGGCACTGACAAATGAGCGGACACTCAGTATGACAAGTGGTGGACATGATCGAACATTGGACAGCTGCTTACCACTTGCCACTTGCTGCAGCTGCTCGAATAACACCCTAATATGTTAGTGTCAGGCATGTCCACTCACACAACTTGTCCATAAACAAATTGAAAAATATTCCAAGAATCTACAGGACAACACAAAAAAAAATGAAAGAAATGAAAAAAAGAGGCAACGTTGAAAAGTTTTGTGTTCTCTTTTTTTTGTTGGACAACTTTTTGGTTGTCGAAAAAGTTTTTTTCTTGCCTCTGCTTTAAATGTCGATAAAAGTTGGATGCCATGGTAATAATATTCACTCGGTGAGCGCAGTAACAAGCCCTATGGGTCTGTTACTCCTCCCGTTGCCAAAATCTTGTGGATTGCTGAGAATATTTGCAATAATGATTATTAGCCTGACCCAATCGAGTTTGGCCTAAGGGTACTTTCCACTTTGCAAGCATGTTGATTAAATTTTTAACATATTTGCATAGCACAGAGAGCAAAACTTAATTAAATACATTATAAGCTGATTAATAACAATATTAAAACCAAACATTGCAACGGCTGTGGCATGCTGAAAAATTTCCTCATTAATATTAACAACTTCATTTAAGTCCCGTCGACTCGACGCTTTTTGGCCCGATTATTTTTGCAATTATGCAAAGTAGCTGCTAGTTGGACATTGTTGTTGTCACTGTCGCTGTTGTTGTTGTTGTTATTGTTGCTGCTGTCAATGCGTTCACAATGTTAAATATTAATAAATTTTTAATCAAAGCGTTGACAAACGCCTTCAGCTAGATTTGAAGGTCCATCATGACTATAAAAGGCTCATCAAATGTTGACCCGACACTGATAACTTGAGATTTTGCTGAGTAACCCATTATTTAAGCTGCTTTTAAAGATAGCATACAAGCCATCTTATCTCGTTGTTTGTTTTTAATACGTCTTTGTTTTAGTCACACAAAAGATAAATAGTAAATTTTACTCTACTCGTGTTAGTTTTTATTTTAATTTTAAAATTAACAAATAAGTTATTGCGTAACTTTCTTTTTAAACTTAATAATTAAATTGAATATTTTTTATAGAAGTTTTTATGTTTTTAGTATCTATTCGTATATTTATTTTATTTTATTTTATTATTTACTAACGCACGACTAAAAGCAGTCGGCAAAGAAAAAATTACAAGTGTACAAATTAAGTTAAAGATTAAAAATACAAATACAATTAAAAATAAATTATATATATAAATATATTTTTCGAATAATTATTTTATATAACTGAGACAGAATAAACCAGAAAAATGAATAATAAAAGAAAATAGTAGTCTCCAAAATATTCATGCTTGAATTATGCATTAAGAATATTTTAAATTTTTTGTAATACACCATTTGGTTCCAGAGATATTTAATTAAATTTTCATTTTTTATTTTAAAAGTAAAAATAAAGTTAAAATAAAAGTAAACATTTATATACTTTCGACTTTACGCTCTCATCTGATCATTAAACTCTTACTGGCTTGAAGGTATTTAAATACACAAAATAACATAAGACTTTCTTAATATATACCATTTACTCGTAATATAAAAATGTGTTTAATTTAAATCGCACCTACTTAATTTTGATAAGAACGTCAGGAATAAATTTCCGTCACGTCATTACAACAGATTTAGCCGAAAAATGTTCACGACTCGTCGCACTTAGCGGGAGTTAAACGCCAATTGCAGGTTGCTTGGCAATTTCAAAAGCAGCCTCAAATTCACTCACATTGATCGACTGTCTGGTAGCGGCATTTCTCGTTCTCTCTCTCTCGCTCTCTCTCCCATTTTCCCTCTGACTGTAAACTCCACATGTCTTTACGTGTTTGTAGCTCACGTTTATTTGCATGAGAAAGAAATCACGACACACAAAAATCTTTGCATGTGACTAAATTGTGCGCAAGAGCATGAAATCATATATTTGTGTAAGTGAAGCACAGACTCGTACGTGTACAAGCGGCAGGCACTGTTGATACTCTTGGCAGGAGTACCAACTTAAAAGCGCTTTAATTGCACGATTTTGTGATTGAGCTTGGGTTTTTGCACTCGCATTTGACCTGTGACTAATTGATTGAGCGCTGCAAAAGTGGCCCAGCACAGCGACAGCATCAGTTGCATCACGAATCCTTGCAGCTCATGCATAATGCATGACAAGACACACAACAGGACTATCAACAGCAACAGCAACAGCAACAACGACAACGACAACTACTAAAAGTGTACGGTATTGCATTACCTGCAGCTATCTACAGAGTAACCGACGGGAGACAGAAGACAGAAGACAGTCGCTGACTGCAACACGTCGGCAAATGACAGTGAAGAGAGGAAATAACGGTGCGGAGAGCGTTGCAAAAAGCATGTCAAGTTGTGGCACATAAAATTTATGCACGCCTCGCACAACATTTGTGCGACTTTCAGGCAAAAAGGGCTACACACGCACACGGCTCATAAATTTTTATTGTGTGGTAAAGATGGCCGCACCCCCGAACCCCCAAACACACACTTCCTCCCCTCCCCTTTCCCCAACCATGCTTATGTGTGTGGTCGACAAAGGAAAACAAAGCAAAAAAAATCATAGCAGCCTTTTGGGCGCACTCTGCTATGAAGTGCCAAATGCTCGAAGAGGGTGATATCGGGGTAAGTGGCGGGGGAAGGTATGACAAAGTAATGAAGCAAAGTGCGTTCGTTCGCCATTCAACGCGAAATAAACTAACCGAGCGAGAGGAGCTCAGCTTAACAAAACATAAACGTCCAGAACAGACCCAACAGCCATCTCCTCTATAACTAAACAGTCAACTGCAGTGCCAAAGAGAGTGAGAGAGAGAGAGAGAGAAAGAGTGAGCTGTTGGAAAATAAATTCATTACAGTGTCTCGCTGATGTATGGTCGACGGATGCCTTGGCCTAGACGGCACAGGAAGTGTTATTTAAATGCAGGATATTGCATGCGGAAATTTATTATCATGCGGCATGACATTCAAGAAATACACACACACATACACATACGTATACATTGGAGACACACACTCCCCTTCATACTCAGATCTGCACGGAAATTCTATGTGGCTGCGAGCTTGTGGATTTCCGAACCGAAATGTAATTAAAAGCCAACAATATTCCTTACACACATGTACATTGTACCATGTACATACATACGTACGTATTCTCACGTATATTGTAAAGAAGTTTAATTTAATTTTTAACTCGTAAATTAAAACGGTTTTTTTTCTGCTGAAATTGTCGTTTGAAAACTTCTGGCAAACTTTATTTATAGACTGCGGAAATAAAAAAAATGTAAATTATATAAATGTTTCTTTCATGACTTTAACCACACAAAAAACTGGATTCGAAAAATTCAAGTGTTTGTTTATTTTTCAAGCGTTCGACTTTAATCGAATTACAATTTCAACTAATACTTACAATGGCTGGCAATTGTTTTATTTACAACACGAAGCACTCCGACTATTGCATTTTTACACATGCCACAGAACACAACAACAATATCGACAACCAAAAAATAACATTTACACAGATTTTGCCATGTGAATAAAATATCATTGAATTTTTATTCGTTTTTTTGTGCTCGCCAGTTTCAATTGCGAAATAAGCTGGTATTTAAATACGACTATTTGTAGCATTTTTTGCGTTTTCTTATTTACGTTGTTTTACATGCCAATCGGGGGACGACAAGAGGGAGAGATAAATGGTCAGGCGAATTTATTGAGTGACAGTTAAGCAGAATGTGAAACCAGCTTTTATTTACAATGCATGTAATTTGTTGTTGTGGTCACAGCATTTTCCATTGTTGTTGGATTATAATTGAATAATTGAAGCGAAGCCGCAGGCAATCGAAAATTAATGAGCAACTTGACAGAGCCTCAACATATGCAATCTGTTAAATACGATATAAATGAACCTACAACTAAAGAGAAATAAACTAAACTGAACTAATTACGAATGCAATGCAGGCAATTTTTCTCACCATGCAGTTACGTTGCGTATGCGCAATATTTATGAGCTTAAGAGGCACAGGCGCAAAAGTTATAAATTATTTGCAGTAGACTGATTGGCAAAGCAATTGCAAGCTGGCAAAAAAAAAAAAACAATGCCAAGCAAACTCATAGCAGCTGCAACCGCAAGAGGACCAGAAACAACAGAAGCAACAACAACACTAATAACAACAACAACAACAACAACAACACGTTACAGTCAGTCAGGCCAATGAAAGGCCATGCCAGGACATGGCAACAAGGCGCAAACACTCGAGTGCAAAGATAGAGAAAAATGGCTCATGAAATGAAGCGGAAATGGCACAAAAAGGAACCCAGCTATCACACACACTCTCACACACACTCTCACACACACACACGCATTCTCGCACATTGTCGATGCACAAAGAGTGGCTGAATGGCATGAAAAGGGGAACGGGGAGTTTGGCAGCCACTTACAGGGCTGAACTAATATGTACATTAGTAACTTTGAATGCATGTGAACAACTGATAAATGTCTGGTCATGTTTGCCTTGCCCGTTTACATCTACGTGTGTGTGTGTGTGTGTGTGTGTGTGTGTGTATTTGTGACTGCCTAAGCGCCTGTGAATGAAATCGAGCGTCGAAAGAAAAATGCATGCAATTCATTTTATTTTATTTCAGTTTAGTTTATTTCTTTGGCCCACTTCGGCCAACACCCTCATCTACACACACCTCAACATATATGCACCCATTCACACACACACACACACACACACACATATATACACACAAACCACAGAATAAGTATTTTAAGCAAGCATTGAATTGGCTGGCATTGAAATCGCAAACAAAACGCTTCGTTTTTTGCAAGCATTTCAAAAAATACATTTTGATGGGCAAAACTAAAATTTTTTTCGACAGCTGCAAAATTACTGTAAAATAAAGCTTATGATTTCTATTCAGTCGAAAAGAATAAAAATGCTACTAAGAAGCTTATTTAAAGCTTTGTCAGATGTATAACTAATCCAACAATGAAGGACAGCTAAATAATTAATAAAGTATTTAGTCAGTTAATACGTATAGTTGGCAGATATTAAGTAAGTAGCCTGAATACTAAAATTATATGAGTTATATTAATATTGAATATACACTTAATACATAATTTAACTCATATAATATTTAAAAACATGCTAATTACTGCTCAATAAAATTATTTGAAAATACGCTTTCAAATAGTTTCAAAGTTAGTCAGAATAAATACTTTTTATTTATGGCAAATCGATATGCGACACATGTCTGATTCGCTTAGAACATTGCCCTGAACTTGGCCAACACAATGAGAATTGTGTGTAATAAATAATAACAATAACTCACAGTAAATAACATCAAAGAGATTGCACTTTGAGGCAATAATAGGCAATGTTCTAATTGTAGTCAGAGACAAAGTTGATTCAGTTCCATGCTGTACGTGTTTTAAAGGCCAAGCCACATAAATATGCGATAAGCCGGCTATAAAAAGCTGCACACTCAACCATAACACACATATACATACACATACCTGTATATATTTGTATTTGTATGAGTCTAGTCAGATGCATAATATATGCAGTAGCTCTCTGCTAGCCAACCGCAACAAGTGCACTCGACAGCATACAAACACAGACGCACACACACACATACATGTGTATACGCACACTCACACACATTCACTTAGACTGACACATAGACAGGTGTGCATTTAAACGACATGTGTCGTCCTCACACTCAAATGCACTTCTAATGCGCGCTGAGCACATTGCAACTGTCCGACGCCTCCCTTAAGCCACCCTACAGATTTATGCCTTGCCTTGCCACGACCAGCTCACCTTAACCTAACTCTCCTTGCCCCGTTTAGGCCTTGCAGCTGCAACTGCGGCAACTATGGCCACTATGGCTCTGCCTTGAACACTCATGGCTGACATAAACTTCCGCATTAAATCGACTTTGAACTTGAAAATGTTAGTTACATGGCCGCGTGCACACACACACACACACACACACACACACTCGTCTAAACAAATACACTGTTGCTTGTGAAAGTGCTTCTGTTGTTGTTGTTGTTTGTTAGTCAAGTTGTTGTCGCTGTTTGTTTGAAGGTTAAAAGCGCTGAGCTTGAATTGCAATGACTGTAAATATTTAAAGATGCAAAATTATAGCATCATATTAAAGCAAGCTGGCAACTGAAACGTGCCAGGACAACACGGAAATCTGTGCCATAGCACTGAGTCTTTGCACGTGTCCAAACGAGTTCACACAAAAACCAAAGCCCAGAAATGTATGCTATACTTTTTTGACTTGACAGCATTCGAGGTGCATAATAGACAAGTTACTCAGCAACGGATACGATTGGCAATCAAACAAGCTTGCTTGCATATGCAAGCAGAGATAGACAGAGAAAGAGAGAGAGAGAGAGAGAGAGAGAGAGGGAGAAAGAGTTGTTGTTGTGTGCGCAGCTCTTAATGAGCGGAATGCAAACTACAGCTTGTTGTTCGTTGTCGTTGTCGTTGTCGTTGTCTCTGTACTTAACATTTGAGCTGGGTAATTAGCAGTGCATACATTAAGGTAAAAGCAAGGACAAAATTCCCACTAATCCAATTGCAAAAAGCACAGCATTTGAAGTGAAGTGAATTGTGGATAATTTATTAAAGAAATGCAAAGAAATGAACATTTCATAATCACACGCAATTGCTTAGTTAGTTGAGATTAAATCTATGGAGCTCTTTCCCTCTTTCTGCATTTTATGGAGTCTACTTCAGCTCATTTCATGCCAAGTCTCTGGTTGGTTTTGTGAAGCGTAATGCCAACATTACGCATGCAACATTCTCGCCGCACGTTTATGGCGCCGCAATGTATACTATATGGCAATATGCGATAGTTACAGTTACAGCTACAACACAACACACATAAGGCATGCGATGACATTTTACTACGATGTTGGCTTCAACTATTTTTAGTACCCTGCACACATAAAGCACAAATAGAGTATGACCTTTAAAGTTGTAGCAAAGAAAAGTAAACATTATAAATTCTACCTGTATCACGGAAAGTCAATCAAACTATGAAATTATTAAACAATATCCTAGTGTTGAGATTTTTAGTGTAATTTGTTGAATAAGTTTAGTCGCTCATTTTAAGCAGCGTACAACTATTTTATTTAATCTATGTTTGCTGCAATATTTGATATTAAATGTTAGATATTTATTTGATTTTATTTATTTTTATTTACTGGCTTAAGTATGCGCAAAAATTTCATTTCCAAACATAAAAATAAAATATAAGAAAGCTATATACTGTATAAATCATAATATCAGTCTTATTAAGGAACAGTAGATATGTTTAAAAATTAAATTTTATAGTCAAGAAAATTAAATATATATGATATAAATATGAAAAATGAGTAGTTGAATAAAAAATTCGATAAATTCAGACAGATCTCTACTATTTTCTATTATACAAAAGCCTGGTAAAGGATATCTACTAATCGTGTATATGTTTCATAGCTTGTATGCTGCTTTTTTATGAGTTTTAAATTTATTTTGTTGGCTGCAGAGAGAAGCCGCTAGCGATGGCGTCTGTCGTACGCACGCAAGCTTCCGGTCGCACACACACGCATAAATATATATATATATATATATATACATATATTCTGATATATGCCACACATGTGGTGAGGCTGCCTTAACAAAGAAAGGAATGAAAACAACTTGCGTGCCCGTCTTCATTTTTATTTATCGTGCAAAGTGATTGTGTGTAATTGCAAAAATTGCGTTAAATTATTTAACAAGCGACTGCTGTAAAGTGTGAGCGGGTAGCGGGGAAGTGAAGAGTAGATTGTAGCTGGCATGTGCGAGCGAGATAGCAAGCATGTGGTGTGGCAAATTCAAATTCACTTTACACATTACGCACAATGTGCAGGAAATTGATATATGCAATAAACTCAGGAAATTATTTCACCATAAACTCGACAACAAATTGTAAATCGAAAATATTGAAAATATGAATATGAATATGAGCTTGAATTTGAATATGAATTTGAGTTGTTGAGCTGTTAATAAATTGATATTCTCTAATTAAATTTTCATTGCAGCTGCGCAAATGAATGCGGTTTAATGCGGGGCATTTGGCCCCCCTCTACAACAACAGTAGCGACAACAGAAATATGAGGATACTAAATCAACAGACGGAGAAACAAGAAGGTGCTATGACGCTAGCGGATGTGAAATTCACTTTGAGGATATGAAAATAGCTCATAAACGAGCCATAACATAACACATGAGAACAAACGGAAGAGCTTAAAGGGGAGTACAAAATAACAGCAATAACAACAAAGTGGCAGCAACAACAATCAACACAAAACGCAACACTGCCAGCCAAAAAAAGAGCAACAACAATGCGACACAAAACAACACAACAGAGTTAAGCCCAAAGTCGCAAAGAAAGTGAAAGCAGAAAGCTGAAAGCAGAAAGCTGAAAGCCGAAACTGTAAACGACGCTCAGTGTAAACACTCAAAAGCTCGTTAAGAGAATACATCCTGTCAGTGGTGTATGTATGTATATATATGTGAGAGCTTGTGTGTGTGTGTCACCATGTACCGACGACAGAGACGTTGTCTGAGTAGCTCCATCTCACCTCTGCCAGGACATTGCCATTGCCATTGCATAGTCGCATAGTCGCGCTTCCGTTTCCGTCTACGCTCACTCGCCTCATTTCCGGTGCGGCTGCAATTAAGCGTGCTACCTAACCCCTCACTTCTCTCAACAACAGCAACAAAATGGCTAGAGAGACTAACTTTAATGGTAAGTGTCGAGTGCAACAAAAGTTAAGTCTAAATTGACTCACCGCACTCGGCGAAAGTATTTTCAAAGAAATTTACGACTTGAAAGTGATATTTTAATTTCGCATTGAAATTGCATTTAAAATTTCTGTAATTACAAGATTAAATAAGTTTAGTAAAAACTTTGCCAACACTTTTATAAATCTTAATTAAAATTTTAAAACAAATTGGAGCGTGATGATTTTTGAGTTATTTGTTTTTAACTTTTACTTGGCAGAAATCTTGACTATTTTTTACTAACTTATAAAATTAATTCAATTCATTAAAAACATGAATTTTCTTATTACAATTGGTAACTAACTAATTATATAATAATTATTCGATAAATGGGAATTTGCTGTACTAAAAGATACCCAGCAGTTAGTTATTTTATGAGCTTATGCTGGCAAGATATCTTTACCATAAAGTATTTAATTAAAAGCTTAATAAAATGTTTTATAAACGCAGAGTAAATACAACTGTTCTTAATTAAAATTATAACAAAAATATATATAATTAAATTCAAGTATTGAAATTTTTGTATTATATTTTACTTGAAAGAAATCTTAACAAATTTTGTTTTGAATTAGGAGAATAATTAAACTCATTAAATGAATTAAATAATTTCTTAAATTTTTAAGAAAAATATGTACTAGTGTGCTCAATTCAAATTAAATAGCAGCAAGATCCCATATTTAGTTAGACTTTAAAGCACTTTGATCCAAAATAAACTTTCCTATCACATGAGATAGGAATAAGTATAATACAGCCTAATTTTGGAAAACACTGCTTTAAGTTCAACTTTACCATTTCGTGTTAATTTTACATTCAATTTATTTTATTATTGATTCGAAAATTAAATTATTGGCTTCAAATAACTTGTCTTATATAAGTGTTGCAAACGTGAATTAAATTGTAACCAGCTGGGAGATATTCAGCAGCTAGTTATTAAATTAAGATATTTATTTTCTTGCAGATGCGCTGGATTACATCTACATAGCCAATAGCATGAATGACAATGCATTTCTGATAGCCGAACCACGGCCGGACGATGATGACGACGATGATGATGAGCAGGAGGACGATAACAACAACAATCACTACTATAATGATGGCGGAGATAAAGATTTTCGGAGCACAAACGCTGTTGCCACCTCCTTGGACAGCAGCTCACCGAGCTCACCACTTGCCACAGCTGCGCTTGCAGCGGCAGCGGCAAGTGCCTCGGTCGCTGCTGCAGCAGCCCGAATTACCGCAAAGGCCGCACATCGGGCACTTGCCACAGGTGCTATCGAACTGATCGATGTGGATGGTGTGGCTGTAACCACCACCTCTGTGTCGGACAATAATTATACCAATGTGGCCGTCGGCCTTGGCGCCATGCTGTTGAACGATACGCTGCTGATGGAGGCAAATGATACGGGCCTGAGTATTTTCGGTGATTTGGTGAATGGCAGCGGGCAGCTGATGAATGCCAGCGCGACAGCCAATGTGACGGCCAGCAAAGTGGACGAGGATGACTTCACGCAGCTGCTGCGCATGGCGGTCACATCGGTGCTGCTCGGCCTGATGATACTCGTCACCATAATTGGTAAGTCGGCAAACGGATGCGGTACATGGAAAGCTCATTAGGCCAAAACAGACAGCGACAGTCGCTTGAGTTGGTTGTGTGTTGGCATAGACAGGCAAAGCCAAAGCCAAAGCCAAAGTCAAAGCTGTTGCCTAAACATAGACATTAGGGTGGCTCAATTTGTATGGAGTAAAAAATATGCATCAAGCGGTTATGATAATCGTAATCTACGATGAATTCTAAGAAAAATTGCCCAAGAAACCATGGGTCTAAAATCAATATCACTTTTTACAGAGAAGTTATACAGGTGTGTTCCTGAAATCTCTAGAGTTTTGGAAGAGAATTGCTTTTAAAAACAACCGTTCGAAATGTCGGTGTTCTATGTCAGAATTTTAGTTTATTCGAACATATTTTCAAAGTCAAATAAATCGGCTTTCTTACAGTTTCAACAACATTTTTAGGTTGAGAAATATTTTATATAATTTTCAACATTAAAAATAAATCGATTTTATGCATTTTCTATTCAAATTAAAAATTAATTTAGTTAAATTCAATAGTTATTTCATTTTGTGAAATCTCTCAACAATTTTTTTGAAATTTAAAAGCAATGCTTGGTTGTTTACAGGAACCTTAACAATTGCTTTTGGGTTGCTTTGGCGCTGTTAGAGAATTGTAGAACACTTCTGATACATACTTACATACAAACTTACCAGAAAAAAAAAGAAAAAAAACCAAATAGAGCCTGATTTTTAATGAATTTAGAAATTAAAATTATTTGGATCGGGCAAGTAGAACGGCAGTAATAGCATAGTTTTAATTTGACTAAATAAATACAAGCCCTTAAAAGTATGCAGTAGTTTTTGAATTGTTGGAACAAATGTTTGCATACAGACATAAAATACACGTAGAAATTCAGCTTAAAAAATTAAAGTTCCTTATTAATTTTAGACCCATGGTTTCTTGGGCAATTCTTCTTAAAATTCATCGTAGTTTTCGATTTTGATAACCGCTTGGTGCATTTTACTTACTCCACACAATTTGACCCACTCTAATAGACATAATTATTTGTTCGCTGCTATTTTGCTCTCCCTCCCTCTCCCGCCAATAAATTCCTTGACAGTCAGTCTCAGGCACGCGCGTGCCAACAAATCCGACGCGCCATTTCGCTGGGGAATACGGCAAACAATTCAATAAGGCAAACCGAATGACAAGAGCAGTCAGAGAGGGGATACAGTTGAGGGAGGCAGGGAGTTGGGCATCTGGTTTGCGGATTTCATTGGGTGGCGATTTTGCGCCCGTTCAGCATTTTGGTTGAGTTGCAGATAATAAAATACGCGTAACTGATATTTATGATGCTGGGGCCATTTTATATTATTTATTATTGTTGTTATTATACATAGACTTAGCTCAGCAGCAGCACTCGACTGCTCATTATTAATAAGGCGGCTCAATGTCATTGCCATTGTTGTTGGCAACATTCATTACACGCATTTAGCCATAAATCCGCTTGGCAAACAGAAGATGTTACGGCTATGCACAGCATTTTTCTAGGCAGACCAAATAAATACAAAAAAAAAAAGGCGGAAGATACGCCGCATTAAAATTGACAGACAATCAATCAATCAATCACAGTTTCAAGACACGCGAATCCAACGAAATTTGTACTCCAAAAAAATTACCATGAGCAGAACTTTACGGCCAGATTGTAAAACGGCAAAACATTTATTTGCCATAAAATGGAAGCGAAAGCAAAAGTAAAAGAGCTTCAGCGACTGAAATTGATTTCATTAATTTAAGTAGATTTCATTTCATTTCATTTTGTTACATTTAAAACACAACGCTAAAGTCAAGAGCTAAACAGTAAAATGAGAAAAATCATGCCAAAAAGGAATGCTCAAAAGAGTGCTACATTTTTTTTTTTTTTTAAATGGCAGCAGTCGCCATTTTGCATTTGCTATTTGGCATTCACATGCGTGCCTTGTTTTTTGCACTCATTTAGTATTCATTTTGATTTTCATTTAATTTGCGTTTATTTTTGTTTCGTGTAATTTATTTTATTTTGCTTTTCCTGTTTAGTTTAGTTTGTTTTGCGTCCTCGTTTCTCATTTCATTTCTCATATCTGTTGCCATTTTCATTTCGTTTTTCTTCACTTTTGAACTTCGCAGTGGTTGCATTTGCTTTGAAAGCCGTCCTGTTTTGAGTGCCAACATTTAGCATTTAGCATATAAAAGGAAATGCTAATGAGTTTTAATGCCAACTTTAAAAGAGCAACGAATAGTGAAAACTTGGCAAAGTCCACTCTCTTTCTCCCACTCCCTCTCCCACTCCCTCTCCCTCTCTCTTTAGTCATGTATTTGCACACGGCTTCAATAATAACAGTTTGTTGAATGAGAAACAAGCTCGTTAGTATTTAAAAGAGAACTGTTTAACAAATTCCAGAGAGCACATTAGCAGAGAATGAAAGATCTTCTATTTATTATTTGTTCATTTGTTTAGTAATCTGAATAATTTGCAATAAAATAATAAATTATAATGTGTGTAGTTTGAAGCTCTTCTATTTATTATTTGTTTTGTAATCTGAATAATTTGCAATTAAATAACAAATATGTGTGTGTAGTTTATAATTAATGTTATCAATGCATTTGCTATAATTGTTATTATATTTTTTATTTGTTATTCAAAACACAAAACAATTTTCAATTCATTTAAATGCAATTTACTCGCAGCTGCACAAAATTATAGTAGTTTTTCTCGGTCTTATATGATTATTTTTTCATGACAACTTTCTGCGATATCTTCGTCAATGGAACAACAACAAAAAACTGAGTTAAGCTGAAATACAAACAGTTGTGGGACAGACAGCTTGTCAGTTTGCCTTCACTTTGACACTGAAGTGTCTAATTGCAGGTGTATTCCTTTGTTGCTGCTTCTCACATACAGCTGAGTCTACTTGTAGATGTAGGTGTGTGTGTGTGTGTGTGCTTGTGTGTGTGTGTGAAGGGTTGTGTCGTCGCTGCAGACAGCAAATTCAATGCCGCAAATTGCATGTCTTGCACTTGGGCTCAACTTTTACAAGCTGGCATTTCTTTTTTGCACCTTCAAGTGTGCCACAAGTAGTTGTGACACTGTTGCAACACTGGCACTCACAGACATCAAAGGTGGCGCCACTGAGTGCTGCACAGCTGCACGCTCCCGCTGTCAATTTGTCGCCCACCAAAACGACAGACGTTGCGACGCGTCGACGGGCTTGGCAAAGTTTACGACAGCGCGATTAGCTCATGTCGTTTATTTTGGCTTTTGTGAACTTTGTCTGGGGCCACTCAAGTGCAACACAATGTGGCAAGGGAGGCTGTGCTGCAGCTGCAGCTGCATTGATATTTGGTTACAGTAGGTGACTGCAAATGTTGCAACGACAACAAAAACCGCAAGAGCCAAGTTTAATAAGATTCCCATTTCATTTAGTATCTCTCACACACACACACACACACGCACACACACACACTTACACATTCAACTTTCGTAATTTACAAAACTTTATCTGTTCACTGCGGTTGCGTCTCGTTTTCATTTTCATTCTCATTCTCATTTCATTTTCAATGCTTTTACTTGGCAGCTGCGCTCGCATTCGACTCGTACTTAATTGAATTGCAAACTTTTCGCTCAAGTCAATTTTCGCAATTAGGCCGTACAGCAGCGGCAACAATTCGCCTCAGCTGTCATTGCCATTTCTCCTTTCACAACCTCTTTTCTCAACCCCTTTTCTTCTTACTCCATTTGCAGGCAATGTTTTTGTGATAGCCGCCATTATATTGGAGCGAAATCTACAGAATGTTGCAAACTATCTGGTCGCCTCTCTGGCCGTTGCTGATCTATTTGTTGCCTGTCTCGTGATGCCCCTGGGAGCTGTCTATGAGGTGAGTACACAATATTGTTAAATAAATTACGATTTGTATATTGTATTTGTAAACAAGTATTCGAAATAAGTTGCAGATGCAAAGTATTCCCAAAGTGTTTAATGCTTTAAGCTAAAAGTATTGCATAGTTTTGTATAATCTTCACTCTGAAGTACTAGACACTCCAAGTTGGAGTCTCCAACACCACTATATAATAAAGCTGCCATAGGAACGATAGAAAATTAAGTTTCTGAACTCTGAAGTACTAGACACTCCAAGTTGGAGTCTCCAACACCACTATATAATAAAGCTGCCATAGGAACGATAGAAAATTAAGTTTTAGTATGAAAAACTTTTTGGTTTTTTGAGATATCTTAACAAATCTGACACAATATACAGCTGGGCTGGTATTATACATCCTGCCCAAAATTGGTTCAAATCGGACCACCATATCGTATAGCTGCCATAGAGACGCTCAATCGAAAATCTAGTTATAGTATGAAAAAGTTTTTTGTTTTTTGAGATATGTTAACCAAACTCATAGAATATGCATTTAAGTAGATTTTATTTATCCTGACCAAATTTGATAAAGATCGGTTGCCTATATCATATAGCTGTCATAGGAACAAGCGGTCGAAAATCAACTTTTAGTACAGATGATAATTGAACTTATTAAAAAACGAAAGTATGCCCAAAAGATTTGTAGTCAATACAGTGAATACAATTTTCCCAAAATATAAATAAAAAAGAACATACAAATTTAAAAAAGATTTAAGTTAAAATTTGGTTTTCGTGCTCAAGCAGTGATAGATTTATTGTAGTGCTCTGTGGTGACATAAAACTTTTGATAATGATATTAAATATAAAAGTATTTTTTTTTTTGATTAAAAATTTAATTAAGCCACATGGTGATTGATCCTATCACTCTGCAGTCGAGTCCTTTGCCTGCTGCAATAAGCATATGCGAATTCCAACACAAAGGCGACTAGACCAATGAACATGAACACAAAACATCCAATAAAAGTTTTCTTCAAATACATCAAGGGCAAAGGGAATATTTCGGATGGCTCATATGGCGCCTGGGTCACCAAACCAATCTGCTGGGCATGGAAAAATGTCATTGATATCCATTTTCGTATAAGGCCTGACTCATGAACGATTGCCACAAAACTGTTCAGTACAAATACTGCGGGTAAATCCGGACGCACTTGAATCCTGAGATTGTGAAAAACGGTGCATAGTTGTCTGGAAGCCAATCGCAGTTTTGGACGACTCAATCGCTTTTGAATGTGGTCAAGATGCATAAAATTATCTATATCCGCAATATAGGCATAACTTCTGTTTAGGCCCAAGAAATGCCTCTCTTGTGTTTCCTTATCCACAAAAAGTAAACGATCCGCTAGAATTCGTGGCAATTCATTATCTTGAATAATGCGCATGTGCTCATAGTCATTGATCATAATCCGTAGGCCACTGTCCAAAAAGGATTGCACATCCTCAATCTCCTGTTGATAATAGCCAAGAGTAAATGCTGTAATCAAGGTACCGCTGATGATGCTACCAAACATGAGATTAAATATAGACGTTGACAGCTGCATAAACTTGACAGGCAAACGCAGACGACGAAATGCTCTATTGGTAATTTCCTGAGTACATGTAATCCTTATGCTCATGTAGAGTATCGCACCAAGTGACAGGCGTGGATTTGCCAAGCGTCTAATCACAACATTTGCAAAGTATACAAACACTATAAACATACGTGAAGATCCCTTAAACGATTTGTTATAATATTCGTACAATGGCAATCGATCTGACGATGGCACCACTAGACATGTTCTCGACATTTTCACCGTACCGCTGTATAATGCTATACTTTGATTCCGTACCAGATTTGCACCAATATCAATTCTACGATTGCCCGCAACACGTTTTCCGTTCAATTGAAGATCACTGTGATTCGCAAATGCAAGAATATCCATTTTTCCATTGACAAAGCGCAGAAATGTCGTTAACAAATGTCCATTTATACCTCCCAAGCTAACGTGGCCATCGGTTAGATCTTTCTGATCCGTTGAATTGTACTATAAGGATGGAAAGAGTAATTTTTTTTTTTTTTTTATTGTAATACATTTTTACATTTTATAACAATATGGGGATTTTGTTTATTTTTCTACAATGATAAGGATAAGAAACTAAAGAAAATCTATTAACCTACATTCTCAACTTTTTCTAGATCTTTAGATCTTTCTGATCCGTTGAATTGTACTGCAAAGACGAAAATTTTAATTTTTTAAATAAAGTGTAAGGAAAGTGTAATAAGAAACTAAAGTAAATTAATTTCCCTACTTTCTCAACTCTTTCTAGATCTTTAGATCTTTCTGATCCGTTGAATTGTACTGCAAAAATGAAAAATGTTTTTTTTTTTTTTTTTTTAATAAATTTTAACATTTCATACCAATATAGTTATTTAGTTTATGTTTCGCCAATTAAAGTGTAATAAGAAACTAAAGAAAATTAATTTCCCTACTTTCTCAACTCTTTCTATATCTTTAGATCTTTGTGATCCGTTGAATTGTACTGCAAAGATGAAAACAATTTTTTTTTTTTTTTTTTTTTTTTAATAAATTTTTATATTTTATACCAATATAGTGATTTAGTTTATGTTTCGCCAAGGAAAGTGAAAATGAGAAACTAAAGAAAATCTATTACTCTATTTACTCAACACTTTGTTATTTTTTTTTTTTTTTTTAATAAAGTGTAAGGAAAGTGTAATAAGAAACGAAAGGAAATCTATTACCCTATCTTCTCAACTCAATTTCTTACCAAATATGCTACAGGCATCCTCTCGTACACGGTGACCAGCCAGCGATAGTTTTCAATCTTCATAAGTTTGTGAAAATTTTCTCTATTCATTTTGTTTAAAAGGTCATCTGTCAGTTGATGTATTATAATATGAGTTACATAACGATAGGACCAGGACTTGTAGGTATTGTCTTGTTTGAAGATGAGCAATGATTTAAAAAATCGGCTTTTAAAACACCAGCCAAAGAACTTGGTTATCTGAGTGGCATTTAGTGGTTTTTCCTTTTCCGACTGGTATATGAATACAAACATTAAATTATCGGGAAAAATCAGCAACTCCTTAAGGATGGAATCCTGTAAACCGTTGAAGATTATCAACACTAGAGTATCTGCATTGACGATTCTATTCAAGTCACCAATCTTAGAGCCTGCGATAATTGCCGGACGAAAAAATGTATCCATAATGCGCTGTTGTAAGGAATTGGCAATTACAGATCTGTTACCCAGATTCTGCTTTCCAAATATGGTGACAAAGGACTTAAATCTTGTCATCCTGTCCACAAATTTTATAATTCGTAGAACTTGACCAATTTCTTCATCACTTTTCACCACTGGCTGCAAATTGCAGGCGACGTGGCTTAAAAACCAGAGACAGATACAAAACCAGGCACACTTCATGACTGCAGTTGTTCAACTGATTTCCGGACGAGTCCATTTTGAAGCGGTGTCGGTGCAAGCCTTGTTTGTACAGTTATTAGATGCCATTAACGGGTCGGGTCAGACTTGAATTTCTCCCAAGCGTGGCATCAATTTTAATAAGCCGTCAAGTTTTATAGCTTTTTTGATTGGCACTCTGAGACGCAGAACGTAACTTAATATTCTCTCTTATCTATTAAACACACACAGATCAGCCAGGGCTGGATACTTGGACCGGAGCTGTGCGATATTTGGACCTCTTGCGATGTACTCTGCTGCACTGCATCCATACTGCACCTGGTTGCCATCGCTGTCGATCGGTAAGTAATTACATTTACTGGGTGTGCCAAGGCAAAATATAAATTTAAAAAAAAAAAAGCAATGAGCTTAGCCAAAATCAACACATTTGATAAATGAGCTACAAAATCCACTTGTAAGCGACGTGTAAAACAAGCAAGCAAGTGAATGGAGATGGAGATGGAAAGAAGAGTGAGAATATCTGTCAATATTTAAGGGTGTTGCATGTGTGTGAGTGTCAGTTAAACGAATCAATCAATCAAGTTTTTAGCATGTCAAATCTCTTTACAAATCCACTTGGCAACAAAACGAAGCGCACATTAAGACACATGGCAAAAAGAATACAGCAAAAACACTTGAGGCATGTGAATGGTAAATTGAGATATCCTATTAAAAAGTAAACAAATTAAATGCTGAGAGGGGTAAGCCAATTATAGAACTGTAAAAAAATGTTATTGATATTTATTTGAGTAGGAAATTTCACTGCAAATCCATCTGCCAAACTGATATGCCTGATTTACTCGTTATCTTATACCCTGCAACCCATTCGAAAATTGCGACTTCGCGACCAACTGTCGACCAGTTTACGAGTATAACGAACGTGTCCTCTTAATGTGCTCAGCCATTTAGGGTTGACAAATCCTTGGGCAACGTTTGCTTAGCTTAGCTTATATCAATTTAAAATAAAATCCTCAGTTATTGAAGCGTATGGCGTATGTAGCATGCCTCGCTGCATATCATCAATCAATTTGCAGCAAACATTTCAATCAATCAATCGATTTGCTGTGAAGCACAACAAATGCTCAACCAAATGAATTTCACTTGCAGGCCATGAAAAGCCAGTTGCACTGGAGCAGAGGGGGGAGTATATTCATTAGGAAAAGCATCCCAAAGTCAGCTAATTTAACCTGCACTTGACGACAATGGCTTCACATTGCAAGGGAGCGAGAAAAGCCTGATATTATTGTGGCATTTTGTTGTGCACTTAGTTGCACGTTGCACGTTGCACATTGCCTGGCATTATTTGGGCAATTTTCAATGGTTTCACATGGCGTATACGTAATGTTTATGTACAACTGAACGCAATGGGCCTCCAGGGCAATAACAGCAGCAACATCAGAAGCATTTTGTGAAGTTAATGAACACTTAGCGCACCCCAAAATTGGCTGGCAAGTGTCGTGAGCCTGTGCTAATCCCAGGACAACGTGTCGTATGCGCAATGTAATTTGAAATTGACAAAGCGTTGCTAGCGCTCGTTCGCTGCACTTGACTGGCTAATTTCATTTTATTGAACGACCAAGCCATTGCCACCGCATGGCCAATAGCCAACGGCAATATAGGCCCACAATAATTGGCTAATCTGCAGGTCAATGTGGGGCCAATTATTCGGCCGGTTTCAATTAGTGCAGCCGAGCAGTAAAACAAGAAGACCAAAACAGCCCAATAATAAATAATGCAAATAAAATTATATTTATTTTTTACTCGACTCTTTTGCGCACACACATACAAATATTACAATTACAATTATGATGCAGAAACTGGCAACCAGACCACGAGGCGTATGCGTATTTGTGTAATAGTTGCAGCTCATTAAAACGAATCCATGAAAATATAATTAGTTTTGCACTAATTGATGCATTTGTGTGGAAAATTTATGTATTTGCTGCGGGTTGTACATATGTCGCTTGTGGGTATTAGATATTATAGACAAATTAGAATGTGAACTAGGAGTTTTTGTTTCAAGCTTTAAAATTGTTAGATATAGACAAATTGGAATATAAAATTGAAGTTTAAAGTTAATATTATAGACAAAGTAGTATATTGAATAATAGTTCATGCCTAAAACTTTGAAATAATAAGATATTGTATACAAATCTATATATATTAAATTGCTTCAACTGATTCATTTACTAAGCATTGTACAGGCCAAACCGTTTGACGTACGACCTTGAAATTTTCACACAACATACCTAACATAATTTTATCGTAAGATAATTTGAATGTATTACGATTTGAAACAAACTATGCAATGCATGAATGTTAAATAAAAGTTCTTGCTTTAAAGCACAAAATTTTTGGGTTGAAGGCGAGTCAATAAATGTAGCAGGTAGCATAATAGGAGCATCTTTTCCATCCATCTGGACTTTTATGACTCGAGAACGAACGCTGATTTGGCTGTCAATGGGCAAATTGAAATGCTGGCTGGGCCCAAATTGCCTGTCAATAAACAAAGCCAAAGTGATGCTTCGATTTTGTATTGCATATCAATCAGCATTCAGTTCAAATAGCCAACACAGTATTGCTATTGCTCTTGCTACTCGTATTTTTATTGGTATTGGATATTTGCCTGTCAGCCGGACGCCAAAATGAGTGGCGTATTATGATGGGGATGGACGGAACCCACTCAAAAGTATGCAAATGAGCAGCATGACAGTCCTGATTCGCCTGAGTGGCACCTCATTGTGTGTCAGTCCAAGTGTGTCTTGTTTTGGGTCTCTTAAAGTCTACATTATGCTGTCCAATTTTGTTGAAACAATTACATTGCTTGAGGGGCAACGAAACAACATGCAAACACACACTTTACAAAGTGATTGCTAGTTGTCACTTGATATTTAAAATAGAATTCAAAGCTTGCTTTTACTTATCACCAAACGGAATGAAAATTAATGTGCTTTTAAGCAAGAGGCCCATTTGCTGCCTGTTCTTATTGTTGTCGCAGTTAAAGCTACTGAAATGGAGGTTGAGTTGAGGGCAAAGGCAATGCCAGATCCGTTGGCTGTACATTAATAAATTAAGTTTGTCAAACGGTCCTTGCTCCTGGAGCTCCTGGGTCTGTTCTCTGCCACCCGCATGATAAATAGTTTTGCTGAAATTCGACTACAATAATAATATTTGCAAGTATTTGTCGTTACGAGCCAAAGCCGAGTCGTTGACAGGCAAGCAGCCAACAGGCAACGACAGCCAGAGTACTCCTTTGTTGCAAGCAACTCTGCCCCATGCCACTGCCACAACGCTGCCAAGTTCATTTTCCATGTCAGTAATTTTTAAGCAATTAAGACAAAGTGCCAACAATATTTACGAAATTGCGAGACAAGAAACAGCAGCAACGGCAAATGGAGAACAAGAAAAACATGTCCACAACCCCAAAAAAAAAAACCCAAGCATAATAAAAGCCTATGTTACGATAACAGCGGCAACAACAGCAACCATTACAACAACAACAACAGCAGCAGCAGGAGGCTGAGAAAAAAATGCCGCATGGTCATTAATCTTTATGCTGTTGGCGTTGCCATTGCTGTTGCTGCTGTCGCAGTTGTTGCTGCCGCTGTTGTTGCTGCCGCTGTTGTTGCTGCTGCTGTTGTTGCTGCTGCTGCTGCTGTCGATGTTGTCAATGCCAAAATATATGCACATACACAACACTTATGGACCACACCCGCAGCTATGGCCGAACTCTGCATAAATTACACGCTCTGTAGCATGTTGCTGACGTCATTATTAGTGCGAGCAAATGACAAATGCCACACGGCGTGACCTTCTGCCCGGTCAAACAATCATTTAAATGCAAAGTTTTTTTTTTTGTTTTTGGTTTTTGCATATCCTTGCTGTTTAACCCCACAAACGAATATCCTTTTCATATGGCAAACAGTGCCTGCTGAAAAGCAGCCGCAAACTGCCAACAGTTTGGCGGCAGATTATTATTGCTGTTATTGTTGTTGCATCTGACATATTCAATTAAATTCCAATTAAGTAAACTGTGCTTTTTCTTTTGTATATTTTTTTTTTTTTTGTTATTTAGCACTTAAAACGTAATAACATGTTAATATTTGTCGTCGTTGTCGTCGTTGTTTTGGCTTTTCTGCTAGCTTAATAACAACTACAACCGCACAGCTGCAATAGCAATAACAACAACAATAACAGTGGTAGTAGTAGTAGTTGCAACAACAACCACTGCGACCACACACTGTCCCCATATGCCACACGGTGCCATGTGTAATTGTAATTGCTGTTGTCACACAAGAGTTTTTGCACTTAGTGCAGGTACACTGTGCGCCAAAATTGCATATACAGCACCAGCACATGCAACAGTGCCTGTCCAATTTATGTTATTATTTCTGTATATAATTTATTAATTTATAAACTCATTTATTTAATTAAAGTAATTAAAATATAGTCAAATAGGAAATTATTTTAAATTAAATCAATAAATAATTTTTTGAAAAACATAAAATATTGATTTAAAAAATGCAAACTAAAATCTAAAAATATATTAAATTAAAAATTCAATCATTTTATTATCATTATTTAGTTATTCTGCACTAAAAAAAACGTTTTTAGCTTTTAAAATTAAATTAAAAAATAATAATAATAATAATTAATTAAAAAATAATTTGTTTAATTGCCTAAAGCATAAGCACTTACTGATGGCAGCCACTGTGTGCCAGCATTGTACTATGTATAAGTGCAAATGAACATTGTCCTCGTATTTTACATAATTTTCACGCTGTCTCTGGTCATTTTGGCGCGTACTGCGCACTTAGAAACAACTCTACCGCCTCGCCCCCAAGCCACAACCCTATTAAACTGACGCCCCTCGTCATGCCACGCCCCCTCGAACCGCCCTCAGCTGTGGTGTGGCCATTACCGCAACGTTCATGTGCAATTTAGCTGCAGGGCCTGTGCAAAAGTTTTATGGAGTTTAGTCCTTTTTTTTGGCTGTACACTCACACACACACACACACACACACACACACAAAGCAGAGATTATGGTTACGTATGTGTGTGTGTTAAAGGTACTTCGTGTGCGTGAGCCATACAAAAACATAACCTTAATTAAATTGCTAGTTGAACAAACGCATTAAACAGTGTAATTAGTTTTCGTGCCTTGCAAATACAGAGACACACTTTAACTTAAACACACACACACACACACAAAGGCAGTCAGACAGACAGACAGACAGACAGACGGACAGACAGACAGACAGACAGACAGAGAAGTCGCCTTTAGGCAGTTAATATGGAAGGTAGTCAGTATTCGAATAACGCTTCATTTGCTTTGCACATTTGATTTCACAAACCAAAGTGCCAAGTTTCATGTGTTTGTAAATGTAAGACAGATACACACACACACACACACACATACACATACATAGCGCCTTTCAAACGGTTAATGAGACAAAATGTCAAGACAGGCGGAGAAGGCAGAGTAAACAGAGAAGCCAAGCAATAAAACCGGATATGTTACTAAGACATTTATGTTATCTGCTAATGCCTTCACACACTCACACACATACACACACACACACACACACACAGTGTAATAGTTGTTAGAACATTTGCAATGAGGTGTTTGTTACATTTAAAGGCCGAAGCTCTTGAAGCGTAAACTCAATAAACTTGACTCAAGTTCATAAAACAAATGACAAATATTTAGTGTGTGCAACTAAAATGGCTTCAAGTGCTTTCTCTTTGCATCTGTGTGTGAAAGAGAGAGAGAGAGAGAGGCAGTGTGTGTGTGTGTGTGTGTGTGGCAAAATATTGATTGAGTCGTTTTGTAATGTAGTCTGGCAAATACATAAATCATTAGAATTATGTCAAGCCCTGCTAATCGAGATTGAATATGCCCCAAGAATTAAACACACACTGTGTGTAGATGTGTGCTTTGTGTGGCGAGCAATAAACTTAATTATGTGCCGTCTGAGCCATGTACAAGATATAGAGACAATCAAAAGTGTGTTGGCACACACACACACACACATAACTCAATTAACAGTTGCCAACCAAAGACAACGCACACTTTCTCTCTGACACTCGAAAAGAAGTATTTTCAACATTTTGGGGCTAACCGAGAACTTTTTAAATAAAATGTCAACTGTGGATAAGCAATTATAAGACCGAAATGCGAAAGGCACAGTGGGTAATATTTCAAACATTTCATTTGAATGGTAAAGCATTGAAACCGCAGCCATGATGAATTACAATTCTATAACTGTCACACAGCGGCTAACCCAAAAGTCTAAGTCTTACTGTTTGTTTGTTTGTGTGTGTGTGTGTGTGGCAGTGTGTGTGTGAGTAATTTAAATTTCGAATTTGTAAAAGTCGCATAAATCAAAATAATGGCACAAGGGCTGCCCGACTGCCTGCTGAATGATTAATCAGTGCGAGAAGTAAATTGAATTTCAAATAAATCAAATAAAAGACTGAGAGTTGAGTGGTTACCAAGACAAATGAACAATTTTATAGTCAAATTGAAAAGACTGAGCGAAAAACTGCATTTGAAATAAAATAAATTGAACTAAAAGCTGCAAATTAAAATAATTTATCCGCAAACATTGAGAGCATTGTGGTTGTATTAAGTCAGTAGTAACTTTGCATATGTATATATATATATGAACTATTTTCTATATATAAATGTTTGTATGTCTGCGTGTGTGTGTGTGTTTGCATTTGAGGTTTGCTGTATTTAGCTTTGCGTTTAGCAAAGTTTGCGCAAGCCGTGTGATTAATGGTCGGTTTTTGGGTTTTCGACCAAAACTTTTGCAACCGGAAAGAAAACTTGGCCAGCAACCACAACGAGCATAACAGAGACAGCTACAGCTGTGCGAGTAAAAGCGCCAAAAGGCAAAACATGCAGAATAGCAACTGGCCAAAAAGCAGGCAAACAAGCCAACAATTCAGCAATCCAGCAAACCAACAAGCCAAACTCCAGAACCAAAATCCTTTGTTGCTAAATATATTTTCACATTTTCGCAAATTTTCAATGAACGTGTGACTTTTTCAAGGCTCATTGGTCGAGGACAATGGCTAATGATGCTGCTGCTGCTAGTTTATTTTATGAAATTGCAATTACCCTGTTACTGCCTGCCAATTGGCTGGACAATTATGAAGGCTGGCAAACGTTTAAGCTTATTAAATATAATTAAGTTGCGACTCCTTTGCAAACACGCGGCGGTCACCCTGCAATTATGCAAATTGTTTTTTAACCAAAAATGCATGTGCACTAAAAAATGCATAAAGATGGCGGCCACAACAACAGCCAGACAGCAATCAACGCACTCGGCTGCATTCAATGAGGCTGCGTCTACATTTACTTACTTGGCTTTTGTTTGTATGCCTTGCAATTTACATAAGTTTCATGTTTTTGTGCCATAAATTACAATTGCTGCCCTCATCTAGTGGCTGTCGTGCTCACAGGACACAATACAGGGCACAGAGCACAGAGCACACAGCACGAAGGAGACAGGACACAAGGCGCACGCAGCAAACGGCACAGGACACATATGCGAAAGGGTCTGTAATCAACAGAAGACGCATCCTGTGCCAGCTGTGCGGCAAGTAGAAAACTCTGCCACACGACAGAGGCAAACAACAACAAGCACATCTTAATGCCAACAACTGATCAGCCAGCAGTTACCCTTTTAATAATTTAAGAATTAATTTTTCACACAGCTTAATTAAAATAATCAAAATCAGTTATATTATTCATTTATAATGCCCTCAATTTTATTTATCAAATACTTTTTCCAAATTATTAAATTAAAATAGTTTATTTATAAAGTTATTGAATTTTTAAGAATCGTTGCTACAAATATTTTATGAATTAATTGTTTTTTGAATACTTTCAGTCTTTAAATTTTATTTAAACTTTTTTACACATTGGCTAAATTTAAAATTATATTCAAATTATTTAAGAGTTAATCGTTGCTCATACGTCTAAGTAAATCAGACTTGTGCAACATAAATCTAGAGAACTATATTGTTTTTTAAATTTTATTTAAACTTTTTTACACATTGGCTAAATTTTAAATTATATTCAAAATATTTTATAGTTAATTGTTGCTCATACGTCTGAGTAAATCAGACTTTGGTGAAACATAAATCTAGAGAACTATTTTGATTTAAAATTGTACATTTGGATTTAATATATATACCTCTTTAATTTATATTTCTTTATATAAAATTAATTATACTTATTTTACGTTAATAAATACATAAATAAATTATATTACAAATTACAGCTACCTATCAAATAGTATTTGATTCATAAGTTTATAACTTAATTTTTGCGCATAAGAGTCAAAGAAGCTAATATTCCCTTAATCTGTAGTTCATAAAGCATGCGTGGAACATGGAGCGCAATTTCTGCTCATATAAATTTGTAGGTCGCTGGCAACAAAAAAAAAATATATATATATATATACATGTAACGAAAAGAAGTGGAAGTAAAAGTAGCCAGAAAAGCGAACTTGATTAAAATTACAAGCCATAAATTGAAGAAAAATGAATAGTAAGAGACAAATAATATTTATAAATTTAAAATTTAAAATTTCATGTGTAGAAATCATAAGTTAAGCGTTCTAGAAAATTGAGATTATTGCCAAGCAATGTCAAGTAGTCAGAAAAGCTGAGTGTGAAGAATTGTCTCCGGGTGTATCTGTAAATGTGGAGCCTCAGGCCAGCACAACAAAGTTACATTGGACAGCTAAGGGTGAGCTAAGGAAGCCAAGGGGATGCCAAGGGGATGCCACGTGTAGCCAAGGGTTGCCATGGCAGCCAAGGGAAGCAGCGCTGGGAGCTCGTGGCAGCCACGTAAGCACGTTTTAAATTGAATTTCGCTGTAAGGCAAGAGCCGTGCATGTCAGCATAACTGACGCACTGCGGCTGCAAGTGGACAAGCACATAGCAAATAAAATGTGTGCTAGCATTAAAATGTTGTGCCTGCATTTAGAGAGTCGATAATAGCAGGACAACACCAAGCACAAAACTGTTTTAAAGAAACTAAAGAAATGCTACAAGCAATTAAACGCATTTAATATGCTAATTGATATCGGTTTGCATTATAATTATAATGACCATGGCCATAAATAAACGCCAATCATAATGCGTAGTGATAATAATAATAATAATAATGTTAATAATAAAGCCAACGAGCCGCATAAAAAATTAAATGAAGTATCAATCATACGACGTGTTGAACCATTTGACATTGCTTTAATTAAAATTAAAATGATTACACATTGAAAAGTGTGTGCAAAAAAAATCAATAACTATTAACAGCGATTAATTTAAAACAAAGTGACAAATAATTTTAAATATCACTAAGCAGAGTCTGCACGACAAGCAAATGCCCTATAGTATAAATATATTTTAGTTCTATGTCTCACATTAAATTCAACTTTAAAGTTGATCATATATATTATTTAAAAAAAACCAGACTGCTGCAAATTTAACTATTTTGTTTTAATGTATTTGTTCTTGTTTTGGCGACAATATTGGCAGAGGCCAATTGTTACAATTTTATTGTTTGTTGGTCTAGCGCTTCTCCAACTATGAACAAGAACAGTTTTATTGTTTCCATTGTTACAATGCAACATTTAGAGGTTATTACATATGTTGTTGCTGTTGTCGTTGTTGTTGTGATGACAGCAGCAGCACACGCAGTGTGAAGAGAGTCTGAGCGTAGATCGCAAGTAATTTGCAAAAATTTAATCATGCCACAGCTGCCGCAGGGCTTACAAGAAAACAAAACAACATCAGCAGCAACAACAAATTCGGGCACATGCCACGCCCACTCAGTTACATGTGTGCAGTTGCCGCTTATTTTCGTTGTTGCTGTTGTTGCTGTCGTAGTTATTGTGGCCTCCGTCTATTGTTATTTCACTAGCATGGAATGCATTTTTGTATGCCTTGTTTTGTTTTCCATTTTTATCTTTTGTTTAACTGCCTCGTTTCTAGTTTTTTGTCTTCATTTTTTGTTGTATAAAATGAAATATAATTGTGAACTGAAAAACGGCATTCAGCAGCCGCAGGTAAAATGCCGAGTCGATTTTTTCCTACCTTTATTTATGGCCTTAAATTGAAAATGAAAACAATACGTCCTAGCCAATGAACTACATTCAATAAACAAGTTATGCAATCAATTAGCTTAACATGAAATTTAAACCAAAACTATTAAATACTCTAATTAAAGAAGGAAAAGCGATCAGAGATATCAATCTGAGCTTGAATTAAAGACAACACTTCACAATAAAGTTCGGATACCATAAGTTAGGGTATTACAATTGAAAACTGGCTGAAAGCCATTAATTATGCATGTTAAAGTTGTCAACAGAAAAAAAAACGTTATACAACAATAAAACATTGTATAAATATTGACTGAGACTCGACAATATAAAACATCAATTAATTAAAAAAGGCTTAAAAGGTCAAATTATATGTGTGCTTTCGATTCTAAATTAATTACACGTTTTCCTGCTTTTGCCAAGTTGCCAAGTTGTTGATGATTTCGAAATCAATTGCAAAGCAATTTCGACAATTCATCGTGATTAAAGACTTTCTGACTTACTGGTGAGAGTTAAAAATAATAAATTAAGAAAAAGGAAAAAAAAATCAATTTAGACATGTATCTATGGCGAATTTATAAAATGTTGGCGATATTTTGGATGTTGTGTTTGCTGGAATCAATGAACGAGTGCTATGTGCGTATGTAATCAAGTGAGATCCAGAGTAATGGCTTTTTTGTGTGCTAGGCGCGCAATTTTTAAATGCATTAAAAAGTGTTACACTCGAGTGCCGCACATTTATCACACATATTGCATAGAACAACTCCGCGCCAAGCCCATGAAGGGATCATGAGAATGAGAAGGAGAAGGAGAGGGGAGGGTGCAGTACATGTATAATGGAAAAATCGCATTTAAATTGTTTGGCGCACAATAAATTGTTATAATTCATCACTCGACTCGACTCGACTCGACTCGACTTAAGTTCGTTGTTTGGCTTTCGTACACTTGATAAATTGATTGACTCCAATTGAAATGAATTGAATTGCTGGCCTATGAGCTGAAATGAAAACATGCCATAACAAATTATGATACTTTTAACAAGCGACTGTGACTACGCGTCGTATGAGTGATATCAATTGCGAGAGCATTGCATGACAGGCACTTTATTGGGTTTGCCCAGCTCATTTGCATGCTTCTTTCATTTCGTATGCGTACCACATTCTACCCAGCCAAAAAAAAAGGCAAGAATTGAACAAAATTGGTAACTCAAAAAAAGGCAAAATAAAAAAAATATAAATAAAATTGACAGGCAGCGAAATCACAAAATTCCATTAATTTTAAGCAGTCAATCAAAATTGCCAACTTGAAGTCGATTATATTATGCTAATGAATAGAAGTACTGCAGTCCCTCAGTTCCTTTGTCCTGCCAGCCTGCTGGGCTTTCAATTGATGCTACTCGTCTTGAAGACATTGTAAGTGGCATAGTCAACACAGCAGGTGGCAACAGTCCAGTCAAAAGTCATCAACTATCCACATGATTCATTGTTATTTATTATCGACAAGAGCATACGTGGCGTATACGTCATCTGCCATCATATTTCTTGTGAAATCGGACACGTGTTAAGCGAATTTGACTTTATGAACTGATTGCTGAAAATTCAGATGGGAATTGTCTACAGGGTATCTGCTAGTTATGCAGACAAGCAGTGCATTTGGGAATTTAAACAAACTGAGTTGATTTAGTGTTTGTTATTCGATTTGATTTCAATTAAGCGCCGTTTAATTGCATTTTCGACAAATTAACTTAAATATACTCGTTACTATGTATTTTTTATTTATATTTATAAAGCTGACATTATCGTGTAAGTGCCTCAATGCCATACAAATTAAGTTATGCTTCAAGTGAGGCACTTAACAAGGTTTACACTATACAGCAATAGATCCAGATTCCGAGTGCTTTGTCAACTCAATTAATTGTTGATTTATATTTTGAGCACACATTTGTTTGCTTACGTTGGCCAAAATATTTGTTTATGCAAATTGTGTTTAATTAATACACAAACAATTTGATGTTGCTGCTGCTGTTGTTGCTGCTGGCACTTTAAGCGCTGCGGTCAGTGTTGTACATGCATACACACACACTTACAACTTCACACACACATATTAAGAAGAGTATTTGCTGCTTGCCGTTAAATTTTGAAATGTGCGGTTGTCGGCATTAATTTGACTGGCAGCCACAGACAACAGACAAAGCCGCAGGTTGTTGTGGTTGTGGAAACCTTTGAACTGACAACTCCAAAAACTGAAAGCTGCTTAATGGCAGCAGCAACAACACATACTGTAGCATGGTCTAGTTACTGCCACGGGGCGCGATTATCTATGCCACACAGATGAATAGTTGGCATTCTTAAAGTCGGGCAAACAGCAACAGCAACAGCAACAAGCTACAAACCTACCAATACAATTAAAGCCAGCTCAACGAGCTCTGCATATCAATGTGCCTGTGTGTGTGTGTGTGTGTGTGTGTGTGTGTGTGTGTGTCAGTTACCGTACACGTAACGTTTAAAAACTCGTTTAGACATGTTGCTCTGCTCAAACCAAGTGGGCAACTAAAAATAATAGTTTCATTTGCACATAACAACATTTCTATGCTCTTTCCCAGAGGCAACTTTAAATATAGGGTATGCGTAAATAGTAGCACTATTTATGATTTTTTGAAATATAAAAAAATTATTTCTATTTAGTATTGTATTTTCTTAAATGAATATATAGTATTTTAAATTTGAAATTAAATTTTTTTGAAGCTTGGCAAACAGTCTGAACAAGTTGTGTTACCCTCAAAACTGTCTATAAAAATGGAAATTTGAAAAATGCCTTGCTTGGCACACGTTTACATTCACATACACAGACTGGTTTACATACATACATAAAACATGTTTTGGCACACAAAACCCAAACGGAAAATACAAAAAAAATGCTATGAAAAACTGTTGAGCGGAATTCAAATATCAAACACGTTTCTTTACTTTGCCGCCAATGCCAGTGTATGGGTTGTGTTTGACTCACTCTCACACTCTCCCTCTTCTCCCTCTCTATCTCTCTCGTTCTTTCTCTCTCTGTGTGTGAGTTGAAGAGTGCGCCTAGATTTATGCACCATTTCATTTACATATTGTGAGCGCTTGAAATGAAGTAAATAAAACACGCGCCACATCTCAAGTGCAACAATAGTTAATAAAATTTATTGTTTATTTGCTTTTAGCTATTGGGCTGTTACCAACATCGATTACATCCATTCACGAACCAGCAATCGGGTCTTCATGATGATCTTCTGTGTGTGGACAGCCTCGGTGATTGTTTCGCTGGCGCCGCAGTTTGGCTGGAAGGATCCGGATTATCTGCAACGCATCGAGCAACAAAAGTGTATGGTCTCACAGGATGTGGCCTATCAGGTGAGATAACAACAACAACAACAACAACAAAAGAGTGCCAATTCAATCGGATTATAACACATATTTTCATAGGTATTTGCCACTTGTTGCACATTCTATGTTCCACTTTTGGTCATTCTGGCGTTGTACTGGAAAATCTATCAAACGGCAAGAAAACGCATTCACCGCCGACGACCGCGACCCGTTGATGTGGCTGCCAATAATAATCAGGTAAGGCGCATACCACTTCCAATCGATAAAGAACCGCAGCTTCTGCATTAAACCAGACAATCTCAGCACTACAGACATTTGTGGTGTCAGCTGTTAAGTATTTGCTGTACAGGGTGTGGCACATGACTCGCTGCCACCCTGTGAACCACCCTGTATATGCCTGCGAACTTAAGTTGATCTGCTGCCAGAGACCGCAGTACAATTTCCAATGCAACCAAGCCTTGTAATTATGCACTTTAATGAAGTTAACCGCGAACACAACCTCAACATCAACCCCAGATAAAGGTCAGACCGCTGACAGCTACGAGTTGCTGTCGGCGAAGCAAAACCAAGCCTTTAGCTTAATATACGCATTACATATGCAAGACCCTCAAGTCTTAGCCAGCTTTGTGCTTGCATGAAGCACATCTTCTTTTGGGCCTTGGGCCAAATGTAATTAGGCAGCTTCAGCCGCATTCAAGTGTGTTTAAAAATGCATTCTGGCTAATTTCTTGCCTAACTCTAAAAGGCAACTCATTTGAGTCCGTCAAGAAGTTAAACGAAAATTGCTTACCCAACCCAACTAAGACCGAGTACACTTTCAGCTTTGAGTTCTTGCACTCGTTGTGGGAATACTGATAAATATTAAAGAGTTGAATACGGAATAGTCTAAGTTTTCATCAAAATTAAAAAAAAATCGAAAACTTCAACCTGTCATAACTTTGTCAAATTTCAGCCGATTTTCTTCCGGATTGTCAATTTTATCATTATTTGACCTCTTTTTTCATTCTGCATCAAAATTAAAAAACTCAATTTTTCTTCCTTCAGTGTCTATTTTTTCCATACTTCCACTGTCCATGCTCCCCATTCTCTTCCCTTGGCACTTTTTCAAAATATTCAAAATGTCATAACTTTGTCAATTTTTATCCGATTTTCTTTCGGATTGTCAATTTTATCATTACTTGGCCTCTATTTTCATTCTGCATTAAAATTGGAAAACTTAATTTTTCTTCTTTTACTGTCAAATTTTTTCATACTCTTGCCTTGACACATTTCCAAAAACTTCAAAATGTCATAACTTTGTCAAATTTTATCCGATTTTCTTTCGGATTGTCAATTTTATCATTATTTGGCCTCTATTTTTATTCTGCATCAAAATTGGAAAACCTAATTTTTCTTCCTTTACTGTCAATTTTTCCCATACTCTTCCCTTGACACATTTCCAAAAACTTCAAAATTTCATAACTTTGTCAATTTTTATCCGATTTTCTTTCGGATTGTCAATTTTATCATTATTTGGCCTCTTTTTCCATTCTGCATCAAAATTGGAAAACTTAATTTTTCTTCCTTTACTGTCAATTTTTTCCATACTCTTCCCTTGACACATTTTCGAAAATTTCAAAATTTCATAACTTTGTCAATTTGTATCCGATTTTCTTTCGGATTGTCAATTTTATCATTATTTGGCCTCTATTTTTATTCTGCATCAAAATTGGAAAACCTAATTTTTCTGCCTTTATTGTCAATTTTTTCCATACTCTTCCCTTGACACATTTCCAAAAACTTCAAAATGTCATAACTTTGTCAAATTTTATCCGATTTTCTTCCGGATTGTCAATTTTATCATTATTTGAAATCTTTTTTCATCCTGCATCAAAATTGGAAAACCTAATTTTTCTTTCTTTACTGTTCATTTCCTCCACACTCTTCCCTTGACACTTTTCCAAAATATTCAAACTGTCATAACTTTATTTATTTATATTCAACAGTTAAGCCAACAGAGTATCTAAACTTCGATTAGCCTTTCGATACATATGTGTATTTTGTTTAGTTTTTTTTCTCTTTTGGGTTTCCAACGTTGGCACATGCTTAGAGGCAGCTACTTAACTTAAGCTTAGTGCTTTGACTAAATTGAAAATGACCATTTGACGTAAAAATGTTTGCAACCACTTACCTACCCATACACTAACAATTACACATACACATATACATACAGACAAGCTGACCAGCTATAGAAGCTGGCAAAAAGTCATTGGAATCACAAATTCAATGTGCAAACAAGACAAGTTGTCCACTATTTGCCAGCATACACATGTCCCAGCCATGTCCGGCCCATGTTGCTCTCTCTCTCTCTCTGTGTGTGTGTGTATGTTAGTTACATGTCAGCAAACGCAATGCCAATACCAATACACACACACATGTATACACATACATAGAGAAGTAGCTATAGTACACGCATCCATTTAGTGCCATTCACTCGCCTGGCCTGTTTGTTGATTTTAAAATATATTTACCCCACTCAGCAACAGCATTTTGATGACCTTACGCTGAGCTTATTGACTAAATAAAGCAATTTGTTGGTAAATAATTCAAAACTGCTTAAAAGCCTGAAAATATTACTTAAAGATAAGCTTTTAATTTTGTAGTAAATTTATTTATGTTACCTTAAGCTTAATGGAGCTTTCTTTTATTAGATGCACAGATGCGCAGGTCTATTATTTATATCTAATAAAAAGCTGTTATGATAATAAACAGTAAAGTTTTAATGACTTTGATAAATTTTTGTGCATCAAGGAAAAGCTCCATTTAAAATTAATGTATATCGGAAACTTTTAACTGAACTTTTAACAATAATTCTGCATCATAAAGAGTATTAAAGCATTGGACTTGCCTATGCTATCGAATTACTCTCTTGTTATTTCTTTTTTTTTTTTTAACTAAATGCTTTCAAATTGAAAATTGCTTTCCTGCAACTTGACGAGGGTTTATACTAACCTACCATACTAACACACCAACAACATGAATAGCTCGAACAAAAACAGCAATAGCAACAACAACAACACATAACACATTCCACTGTTCGCCTGCTGCGCGTTTCGTTACAATATTTCGCTTTTTTCCTCTCGTTATTCTTTTTTTTTTTTTTTTTTGTATTTAATAAAGATTTGTTGTAGCAAAGTTTTGGACAAGGGCAACAAGAACGGAAGCAGCAAGAGATACGCATACAAAAATTTGGTTATTTCTGTGCGTTGGCAGCACATAAATTTAAGTTAATTGCATTTTGCATTTAGAATGTTTATGGCCATTTTTAGCAGGCAAAAATTTATTCAGAAATTGCTCTGCAAATGATTTAAATTGTATAATCAAATTCGAATAGTTGCATTTGTCGATGAATCGACACTGGCTTAGCACATAATTCAACATTAATGTGTAATTTTAATTTAAATGCACACACACGCACACACTTAACTACATACACACATACACAATATGGACACAACATAGGCATTGATTTTGTAATTAACATAATACACGATAGTAAAAGGCAATTAAGCAAATTGAGTGCACAGGTATTATCTGTAATTTAACCATGGTCATAATGTGATATGGCAGACCCCAACAGCAACAGCAACACCAAAAGCAACAACAACAACAGCAACAATCAACAGCAGCAAACATTAATAATAATGTAACATTAAACACAAAAAGCAATCGCTCTTTGGAGTGTCTCTTGGACAAGTGTGTTGACAACAACGCCCAGATGCTTATGCTTAAGGCCCAAATAGCTTTAAGAGTGTATGTGTCCGTGTGTTGTAGAGTGTTGTTTGTGCCCGCCTTGACCACTCGAACATAATCACAATTACATTTGCAAACAACAACAAGAATAACAACAGCAGCAACTGAAGCTGAATCAGAAGAAAAAGTGACAGCAGCGACAGCAGCTCAAATTGATTGCTCTAGATATTGACATTATGACCATGGCCATATGACAAACAGCCAAGAGCAGCATTAGCCGAGAGACTGAAACTGAGTCTGAGACTGAGACTGAGGCAAAAATCATCGCCAAGTCGTCTATATGCGACACACGTCGTCAAGCTGTGTTCGTTTCCTTTTTTAACGAAAGCAGCAACATTAACACTGTGCAGCAAAAGACGTTTCTTAAACAAATACACTTAACACATTTGAAAAATTATTTTTAAGGCTGAATTGCTGTACAATCTAGTGATGTAAGTCCAAAATTTAGATCGAGTTTTATACTTAAATAGAAAGTTGCCAAAAATATGCATCGAGCTGTCGATATATCGGAAAATAGTTGCAAATATCGAGTTTTTTCAAAAAAAAAATGTTTAATTTGTAAACGTAATTGTAATCACAAAATACACTCGTAAATTTTTTAGAAATCTTATTTTTCTTGCATCGTTTTCATGCCTAATTCAAACTTTGACAATTTTGTAGTTTATTTTTTACGGACGCTCATCAAATAATGAAACTAATGAACTAAGCTAAACATGTCGATTTTTCATGGAAATCGATTTAATCAACTCGATAGATCATCCAAAAAATCATCGAGTTAAATTACTCGATAATCGCTTCCGCGAAAATCGAGCTGTCGATATTTCGATATATTTTTACATCACTAGTACAATCTAAAAACTCTTAAGCAATTTTTTTAAATATATTTGTATTTAAAACAAAATTTTGTTTCACAGTGTAAGTCAAAGCAGAAATTTTTGTCAGACACACGACATTCAAGCCAGAGCTGAATAATTCGCATGAAAGGAAATTATTGGATACACATTCACACACACAAACACACACATGCAATGATACGTTCACAAGCACACAGAGCTATAGACACATACTTACAATGATATGAAGCTCAACACATGTCTCACAAGAAAAACAATTAAATAAGAAAACAATTTACATAAATTAGCCAAAGTGGCGAAATGGCTTCGACCAAGTATCGTTTATGCAAACGCTTAAATAAATATGCACACACACACACACACACACACACACACACACACACACACACACACACACACGCATGCACACACGTGTTTGTATATATGTAGCGACAGCTGACAGGCACATCTACATAAAATACACATTGAGCTGGGTTTTCTTATCGTCGACGCTGCTGAAAAGTATGCTACACATTCTGTGAGTTGCGACTTAGTGAAGTGTAAGAGGCAGAGGGAAAGGTAACACGCTTATCGCCATCTTATCTATTGGTGTAAGTGTATATGTGTTTGCCTTAGTATTTAAATAACGTTAATGCGCCATGTAGTTTAGTTTTCGATCTAAGCAAATGCCAAAAGGGAATCCATGGAATTTATGGTTAAACGCCACACACACAAATACACGCACACACATTATATACATATATATATATGCGAACAAACTTTTTGCCAATTGTTTTGTGCCGGCAATTTCATGGTACGCCAACTGGCAAACAATGTGCCGGTAATACACACGTACATATGTGCCTTTGAAGTTATCAGAGATTCAATTACGCATTGATTACCCGCACGGCAGCAACGCGGCGTATACGCAATGTGAAATATGTGAAACTGGTGTATAGGGCGTCAATTTAATTATCGTAACGCGCACACAAAATACAATTGTTACATAAATATTGTTGAATTGTTGCGCAAGTTTTCCAACGGAAAAGATTTCTTGGGAAATAGCAAAAACTAATCTTACAGAAATATTCTTCAACTGAGACTCTAACTAATTGAACAACAGACTCTTTAATATTTAATGGGCCAGTTGACTTTTGAGCCCTGTCTTTCGCAAATCAAACTCCTTGGCTATGCATGCGTCAAAGTAATTTCCCATCTTGAGTTGCCCACAAAATGAAGGTCACATGCGTAGCTGCAAATCCATTTAATACTATTTGCGCAAATGTTCACGCCATTTGGGAATGCTTAAGTTTAGGCAACCGGGGTGCTGGTGTCATGACCAGGCATTCTTGAAACCCTCTGCATTTCTTTTTTTTCTTGGCAAATTTCCGCACACGAACGCAAAATCAGCATAATTTTATTTATTTAAAGCAATATCGACTTGCCAAAAGGGTCAACACGACGTTGACGATGAGGCAAAAGGTTTGACTACTCAATTACTTTAATTTGGTGGGACTGAAGGCGATGACAACAACTACACAAAAAAAAACGAGAAAAGAAAGGAGAAAGGCGTACAAAAAAAAATCAAAGAGGTCAAGCGCTTGAAGCAGTCAAGCGTGAAATTTATTTTGAGCAGGCAATGAGGTTCGTTGAAGGATTCCCCTTTTTTTTTTCCTCTTTTCATTTTTTTTTTTTTTTTTTTTTTTTGGGGTGTGTATATGTATATGAAAGTGGAACTGTGGCGTGACTGTAACAAATACACACAATTTATTTACGAACGAATCCACTTACATATGCATATGGTGAAGGCAACACACGGGATCAGCTCGGGCTCAGCTCAACCTCTGATATGCGTAAAAATTGCGGTTTATTGAACCGTAAGGCGCAGCAAAAGCAACAAAACTAACAGCAACTACAAAACAAAACAAAACAAAACAAAAAAACAACAACAACATGGATAACGAAACAAAATGCAAATTTTCGCCTTTTGTTATTCATTTTAATGCTGTTCCAAAAACTATGAATTTAATTTGGGTATTCAAAATCGATGCAGCTCAACTTAAACCGGCTTTAACTACAAGTATATTCCACTTTGCTCTCTATCTTTTAGCCTGATGCCGCTGCGTCAACGGACACAAAGCTTAATCGGCTGCGGCTACGTCTTGGCAGATTCTCGACGGCCAAGAATAAGAGCGGTGGTGGTGCGGCGGGTGGTGGGACGACGACAGCCCTCGGTCTGGTTGAGGGCAACTCCACGAACACTGTGAACACCGTGGAGGATACCGAATTCAGTAGCTCGAATGTGGACAGCAAGAGTCGTGCCGGTATTGAGGTAAGTGCCAGCAACCAGTATGTACACTGATAAAAAAAATGGTTCTAATATCAAGATTTTGATCTCAAAACTACGAATTTTGGTCTAAAAAATGCGTCGAGAACTTATGTTAAAAAAACACATCTTGGTTTTAAGAGCATTTCAAATAAGACTAAGTTCTTATTTTAAGAATAAATGTTCTAGAAATTAAAATCAAAAAATTAAAAATGATTTTAACATTTGCAATTTTTTTTTTTTTTTTTTTTTGATTTAGATTTTGTTTCGTTTTGTTGGTCTTTATGTCCACCATTTGTTTCATATTAATTAGTACATATTTATACTTTACTAACAATTTAAGATTTTTATTCTTGAATTAAAAACTTTGACTTTTTAGATTAATATTCTTAGTATTAGTAAAATGGTCTTAAAATGTTCTTATTTTAAGAATAAAATATTTAATATGAATGCTCTTGATTTTAGAAGTTGGTATTTTTTTTTTGCAGTGTATGTGTATGTGGAATGTGTGTGCTTGAAATTGGGATTGGGATTGGGATTGAGATTGGCTCTGTGCACATTCAAAGTAAATTTCATAACGCCTGACATGTGCCCAACGATCTGAGTGTGCTTCCTGAATGCACGCAGGCACGCAGCCTCTGCCAAAAATAAAGTCCTTGTCCTTGTCCAGTGGATGTCCTGCTGATTTCCTCTGCTGTAACATGCTGGCGTAATCCTTGATAAATCCTAATAGAAACTTGCACATGTCGTTAGCTAAACATCAAGTCGTCCTGACGTTTGATTTATGCACGCATAAATTGATTTTTATATACGCATGCCTGGATTACGTATACGCCGCGTTTGTCATCAACTGGAAATGAAAATTAAAAGAGCAACATCATTTGATTTTATTGTGTGCATATACTCATACAAATATGAGAGTATATTCTATAAGCATATAAGCCGACATCGAGGTAGCCTTTTTGCACACTCAAGTTGCAAATCCTGCAAATTACCCGCTCGACAAAAATATCAGCGATAAAATGCAGGCAAAGCTTTTTGTTTATTGGCGGCCAAATTTGTATTTAGCCGCAATTTATGTGCTTCAATTTCGGCTTTTTATGGCTAAAAAATACACACACATATATGCACATTCCACTCAGTTACATAGGTATATATATATATATCCACATTCAATAATAACACATTAAAGCAAAGGCACGAAAAATTGGAGAGAAACGAGACCATAAAAGAGGCAGGCAAAATAAATTGCTTGAACGTTTTGTGTTTGGTATTGCCACAAGGTGGCCAAAAGTCGAGTGGCCAAAGGTCGCACCGATTCGTGCAGGTTAAGTAATAGCAAAGTCAAATATAAGCTCTGTGACAAGGATCCGGCATCAGCATCGCCATCGTCATCTCCTTTGCAATCGCCTTGCCGCCATGCAAAGCGCCTTCAGATTCAGCCAAATGAAAACAAAGCTCAACAATATCTACAGCAACAGCAACAACAACAAAAGTGTAGTTACTGTAGCAGCAACAGGAGCTGAAAACGTTGCCTAACAAGGCACTCAATACGCTTGAGTAATTGAAGAAAATATGTTGATGGCTTATGGCTAACAGCTTTCGTTTCCATTCGCTTGGCCATAATAACTAAGAGCACCAACTGCGTATCGTATTTGCCTTTGCTGGCCACAAACACACACACACACAGACAAACATACACACACACACAGACAAGCACACATACAGGCACAGACTTAGATTAAATATTTACTTGGGCCAGGTTTCAGTGTGAGCCAAATAAGTGGACAGCCAAAGTCAAATAAATAAATACACACACCCGAGCACACACCACACACATAACCAAAAGCAAATATATAAATTTATCATCGTAGATATGTTTAATAGGAGAGAAAGAGAGGCGATTGGAAAAGCAAAAAAAAACACAGTTACAATAACAACAAAAGATATAACACAAAAATAAATATAAAACAATCGCTTTTATAAATACAATTCAAATAAACAAATTAAAATGTAATGTTAAAGCTCTCCAGAGTCATAACTTTATTTCCAACTTTCCAGAAATCACAGTTCATGATTATATTCAGGTCTGTTCCGGTTTCCACTTCCAATTTAACAGGATTTTATAAAATGTATTTTTCACGTTGCATTTATGCTAAGTATTTAAAAATTATCTTTTTTTACTGTATCAGAAATAAATTCACTAACTTAAAGTAAATTCAATACGTAAATCAGTTTCAGAATAAAATTAGTACAGGTGACAGATTTTCACTGCCGATAAATTATGCCGAAAGTGAAAACCGAAAAAGGCCTGATTATAATATATATTTTTTTTTCCTTTTAGTTTCAACATATAATTAATCTGAATTATCTTAAAATCTTAAAATAAATAAAATATAGGCCTAAGACTCATAGATAACAATATATATTAATAATTAAAAATCTTAGTAACACCAACTAAAAAATTCCATACTTTCGATCACTGCCAATATTCCCCATACAATGTTCCCTTCACACTTTTCCAAAAACTTAAAAATTTCATAGCTTTGTCAATTTTTATCCGATTTTCTTCCGGATTGTCTATTTTATCGTCATTTGACCTCTATTTTCATTCTGCATCAAAATTGGAAAACTTAATTTTTCATCCTTTACCGTCAAATTTTTTCATACTCTTCCCTTGACACATTTCCAAAAACTTTAAAATTTCATAACTTTGTCAATTTTTATCCGATTGTCTTCCGGATTGTCAATTTCATCATTATTTGGCCTCTATTTTCATTCTGCATAAAAATTGGAAAACTTAATTTTTCTTCCTTCACTGTCTATTTTTTCCGTACTTTCAATGTCCATGTTCCCCATACTCTTCCCTTGGCACTTTTTCAAAATATTCAAACTGTCATAACTTTGTCAATTTTTATCCGATTTTCATCCGGATTGTCAATTTCATCATTATTTGACCTGTATTTTCATTCTGCATCAAAGTTGGAAAACTTAATTTTTCTTCCCTTACCGTCAAATTTTTCCATACTCTTCCCTTGACACATTTCCAAAAACTTTAAAATTTCATAACTTTGCCAATTTTTATCCGATTTTCTTCCGGTTTGTCAATTTCATCATTATTTGGCCTCTATTTTCATTCTGCATAAAAGTTGGAAAACTTAATTTTTCTTCCTTCACTGTCTATTTTTTCCGTACTTTCAATGTCCATGTTCCCCATAGATAACAATGTATATTAATAATTAAAAATCTTAGTAACACCAACTAAAAAATGCGCTTGAACTTCTGAACTTCCGAACAGTTGACATCAATTTAAAAAAAAAGGTTAATAGAAAATAGTAATTTAAAAAAATACATATTTAGATTTTAAAGTTAAAACACTTTACTAAAGCTTTCAAGTGCTTTCAAAGACGTCAACGCTGTTCCATATCTCTGAGCAACTAATACTGTTAAACAGCACAAAACTTATTAACTCGTGTGGATAAAAGGAATAAAGATATCAAAACTAGTTTAATATAAACCCCATAACAATGCTGATAAGCTCTCTGCATTGCAAGCAAGGAGACGAATTGGAAACAAAAACAATAACTCAATGCAGACGCAAGTGGCGCTGTAAATAAATTGAAACAAATAATATACATCTCAGTTAAATGCAGGCTGAAGAGTGGGAGAGTATTGGGGAGTGAAGTGCGTGCAAATGCACATAAATAATATATTAACTGGGGCAGTGTGTGTGGTTGAACTATATTTGTTGCTATTTTGTGTTGTGTTTTGGTTTGGGGTTTTTCGGTTTCGGTTTCTGTTTCGGTTTCTGTTTCTGTTTTGGTTTTCGTGTTTACAGTTGCCCCCCAAACAAAACATTTCAAATTAAAAGTTGCCTCGAAACTTGCCACTGGCCATGCGGCGTATGCGTAATCTTGAAGTTTGTACTGTGCTTTCAACTGTTGTCATATGAACAACTACACTTTGCCCTGCGCTGACCATTACGGAAGCCAAAACAATTCGTAATCATTATTCGCATTGTTGTAGGACTCCAAATGAAAGTACGAGTACATTTGCCATCAATTGCAATTGCAGCTCGTTTTGCCATTTCTGCTTTACGTGCTTTCTGCTCTGTGGCAACATTAAAAATGCTTTGCAGTCAAAGAAATCGAAATGAAACCAAACGAAATTGAACTTGACTACAGTATATCTTTTTTTTTTTTTGTTTGTACGGTGTAACGACACTCGAACACACACAGTGACACAATGACAATGACAATGACAATGAAAATGAGAATAAGAATGAAAATGGAAATGGAAATTACAATAGCTTAGGTTATACATATGCTATTCGCTTTGGGACCATGGGCAATTTGCCAATGGCTATTGAATTTTATAAGTACACATACAATTACACATATGTATGTGCATGTATGTTTTTTATGCTGTCCCTTGTCCAGTTGCGTCCTATCCTGTCGTACCCGAAGCTATTGTTGTCAGCTCTCAAATTGAAAATGCATTTTTTATTTTACGCTAAATTTGAATGTCTTCCTTTTGTGGACTCTTGTGTTACAATGAAGGAACCGCATCAATTACCCGCTTATAACGGCCAAGCAATATATTATGGAATCAAAGTCATAAAATTCATTTTGTAACGCCGTGTCCGCCTCCGTCTTTTCCCGTGCCCCATTAATTGTCCGCTCCACGCTTGCTGGAAATTCAGAGAGGAAATCAGAGACGAGCAATGAACTTCTTGGTAAAATGAAAAAAAGCGAGTTTCGCTTTTCACAACAATTTTCAGCTGTAAATGAAGAGCGAGTACTTCAACGAATGTTTCAGGCAAAATCACTGAAAATTAAAACTTTCAGTTTCTATAAGATCTCTGAAACTTAAAGTTTAAAGCAAAAATGTGAAATATACTTTAAAAAAAACGGATTAAATAGTATCTCTCATTATTTATTAATAAAATACCTTACTAAACTTAAATTTTTATTTATTATTTTCTCCCATTCTTTCCTTTTGAGGATTTTCTAAAAACTTCAAAATTTCATAACTTTGTCAATTTTTATCCGATTTTCTTCCAGATTGTCAATTTCATAATTATTTGGCCTCTATTTTCATTCTGCATAAAAATTGGAAAACTTAATTTTTCTTTCTTCACTGTCTATTTTTTCCGTACTTTCAATGTCCATGTTCCCCATACTCTTCCCTTGGCACTTTTTCAAAATATTCAAACTGTCATAACTTTGTCAATTTTTATCCGATTTTCTTCCGGATTGTCAATTTCATCATTATTTGGCCTCTATTTTCATTCTGCATCAAAATTGGAAAACTTAATTTTTCTTCCTTCACTGTCTATTTTTCCGTACTTTCAATGTCCATGTTCCCCATACTCTTCCCTTGACACACTTCCAAAAACTTCAAAATTTCATAACTTTGTCAATTTTTATCCGATTTTCTTCCGGATTGTCAATTTCATAATTATTTGGCCTCTATTTTCATTCTGCATCAAAATTGGAAAACTCAATTTTTCTTCCTTCACTGTCTATTTTTTCCGTACTTTCAATGTCCATGTTCCCCATACTCTTCCCTTGGCACTTTTTCAAAATATTCAAACTGTCATAACTTTGTCAATTTTTATCCGATTTTCTTCCGGATTGTCAATTTTATCATTATTTGACCTCTATTTCCATTCTGCATCTAAATTGGAAAACTCAATTTTTCTTCCTTCACTGGCTATTTTTTCCATACCTTCGATCACTGCCCATACTCCCCATACACTTCTCTTGACACATTTCCAAAAACTTCAAAATATCATAACTTTGTCAATTTTTATCCGATTTTCTTCCGGATTGTCAATTTCATCATTATTTGGCCTCTTTTTCCATTTTACATCATAATTGGAAAACTCAATTTTTCTTCCTTCACTGGCTATTTTTCCCATACTTTCGATCACTTGACAATTTAAAAAAAAAGTTTTTTTTTTATATTTTACATACAAAATATAGCTAAAGTGCCGACACTACTTTCATTGGCATATAAATAAAAGCGAAATGGAAGAGAAAAATGGTTTTATGAGTTTTTAAGTAGATTTTCCGGCAATTGGCAAATTTGCAAGGGAAACGGCCAAGTTGGCAACACTGATTCGGCCATCTCTAGTCCGAAAAGACGCCACCTGCGAGGTAAAAGCGAAGTCGAGCCGTAGACAAAATTTATAACACATAAAAGTTGATTTTAGCACTTTACGGTTCTGCACATAATGTGGCGAGGACATGAACACTGCTGGCTCAAATTACAGGTGATTATATGAATTTTAGTGCCTAGGACATGCCGTTAGCAGGCTGTGCTCAGCTCGACAAATTGTAGCCCTTTTTGACCAAGTGCTGCCAACTTTTTCAGTCAACATCCTGTCTTTCTACACCCCTCTCGCTCCCTCTCTCTTTCCCTCTCTGGACTGCCTTTTGTGCGCCTGCACGTTGCCTGATAGTGGGCGGCGCTTTGTAAATAGCCTGGGCGTGGCAGTTGCTATCAAAAAGAATACAACAACAAGAAAATTGGGCGGTTCCAGAAGCGCACAAATGCGCAATGAGCTTAACGAAAATAAATATTTGGCCAGCCATTTTATTTATTTGGAAAATTTATAACCACAACTGGTATGGCATAAAACGTCCATGAAAATTGACGACGAAGTAGGAAGGGGATGCCACTAAATAAATTTATGAATGCAATTGGTTGTTGTGATTTATATGTGTGTGTTTGAGAGCGTGGCCAGCTCAGATTTGAATTGTTAATTTGCCGCATGAAATTTGATTTGAAGCATTTGCGCTATTTTACAGGTACCCAGCACATCGGGCAGTCAAATAGCCACCGTCTCTCACCTGGTGGCATTGGCAAACCAACAGCACGCCAGCAGCGCCAAACAACCGAAGGATCAACAAGCAACAACTGGCGACGATGGCAACGAGCTGGAAGAGCGATTACAGGAAGAGCAGCAGGATGAGGCGATGGCAATGGCAACCGCAACCACAACATCAACAGTGGGAGCAGAAGCGACAACGACAACGACAACGGCTGCTGCAACAACGTCGAGCAAGGCCAATGGTAGTGGTGGTGCTGGTGCTGGTGCCGCTGTGGAGGTGCTCGAGGATCCGCAGCTTCAACAGCAGCTCGAACAAATGCAGCAGCTACAAAAAACTGCCAAAAGCTGTGGCGGTGGCGGCGGTGCCAGCACATCCAATGCCACAACAATTACATCGATATCAGCGCTATCGCCGCAAACACCAACACCACCTGCCGCCGGACCAATGACAGCAAAGACCAGCACACTGACAAGCTGCAACCAAGCACATCCGTTGTGCAGCTCGGCCAATGCCTCGGGAGCTGTAACGCCCGAGCCGCGCACCAAGCAACAGCAGTCAACATCTGCCCAATCCCAACCGCCACAACAGCAACAACCACAACAACAGCAACAACAACAGCAACAACAGTTGTCAAGCATTGCAAATCCCATGCAAAAGGTGAACAAGCGCAAGGAGACGCTGGAGGCGAAACGTGAACGCAAAGCAGCCAAAACATTGGCCATCATCACTGGCGCCTTTGTTGTTTGCTGGCTACCGTTCTTTGTAATGGCATTGACCATGCCCCTCTGTGCCGCCTGTCAAATCAGCGACAGTGTCGCCTCCCTCTTCCTCTGGCTGGGCTACTTCAATTCAACACTAAATCCGGTAATGCTACTTCTTTTATAACTTGACGCACTTATTCACATAATATGCGGTATATAATATGCATTTTGCAAAGAGTCTAGCGACCATATTTCTCAAAGTTCCACTCCAGATTGTCCAGCGGGCAAACGGGTCGAGTCTTCAGCCAATGCGAAATGCAATGGAAATGAAATGCATGATTGCAGGTTCCCCAGGCGACGGTGCATTCATCACCGTTAGTTGCCGTCTGATTGGCCTGGCACTCAATGCATGGATCCATTATATGATTGCGGCAAATGGCGCAGTTGTCAACGACAATATCCCAGGCCCAGAGCGCCACACCATTCCACTTCTTGACCTCGAAACGCTTGTTAGTACAGCCCGAAGTCTTGCTTGATTCTCTTTCCATGTTTGGGTTATTTCCCAAAGGTTTCTGCAAATTAAGTTGATAATTTTAATTCAGAGATTTCTTGCAGCTTGTTTAATGTTTGTTTCGTAGAACAAACAAATATATTTTTGTACCTATCGAGTCTCAACTTTTCAAAAGCCGCTTCGATAGTCTGAGAGAGCTGTCAACTCCAGTGTTGCCAACTTTTTAGCGGAAATAATAGCTGTTTCTGGTAGGAAAGCATCACTGGAAAGCATCACAACAATAATTTAAAGAAAAAAGGTGAAAGTCTAGAAGAAAAAAATTGCTAAGAATAAATCCAGCCAATATTTGACGAAAAAACCCATATCAGCTACCCATTTTGTTTTTCCTTTTTTTTTTTAATGGATCATAATAAAGAAAGTTGTAATTTTTTGTTTTAATAATTACAGGTCATCTATACGATATTCAGTCCAGAATTTCGGCAGGCCTTTAAGCGCATTCTCTTTGGCGGACACCGACCAGTGCATTATCGCAGCGGGAAACTCTAGATAGTGCATGCGAAGAGGCGAAGGTAAATAAAAACAATACCAAAAAAAATTTAAGAAAAAGAAAAGCTTACTTATTGCAAATATTATTGATATTAGAAATGTTTATTTTTATTGCCATTATGAGCGGCATCTTTGGAAATTGAAAACCAAGGTGAAGCATGGCATTGCATTTCTTTCAGCTGCGAGTATTTCTTTACAATCATTTTTATATAATACAAGTATTTCCAATTTCGCGCTCGAAAGTTTCAATTTGCAATGCAGGTTCCGAAATTGATATTGCTTAAGCATTTGTTTGAGCTGTATCTTTCCCTATTTCTACAGTTACTATTGCTGCTTCTACTCCTGTTGCTGCTGTTCAAAGTGTTTTGAATTTCATTGTCAACGTAGTCGATGTCAGCGCTTGGGGCGCCCAATTTCACAAAACACACGAAACGATGGCCATGGGATGCAGCCGATGGCAGGCACACACACACACCCACACACAGACACACACTTATACACACTCACACACTTATACACACTCACACACAACACAGAGGCATGCGAATTGACAGTTCTCTATGCCTTGAAACAATTTGTAAGCCCTGAGCAGAACCAAAAGGCAAAGTTTCAATTCGTCCCACTCAACTGTAGCCGAATTGAAAGTTTTATCAGCTCTTTTTATCGGTGCTGTCATCTGCATGCGAAAACCGTTTAAAATCACTTGGTCAATGCAACGGCTAACGGATAACGGATAACGTCTAATGGGTCCAAAGGGCCTCAAAACAGAGGCTGTTCCCCTTCCTACCCACCACACCCAATTCGAACTATGCTACAATGCCAACTGAATTTTGGCCAACGTTCGTCGCCTAAAGGCTTATCTACAAAGTAGGCGCTCAACTTTCAACCAGCCTTGAATTGTTACCCATTTGCATTTCACTTAGACTATGACTTCAACTCAGACTCCGAGTTCAGCAACAGCAACGGCAGGAACTATAGCTACAATCTTGAGGGAGCCTTCTGCGTGTGGCAGCAGTTAAATCTGCGTCCATTCATTCATTTTCACAAAGTTAAATTAAGCAACATTAATTTCAAATTTCTGTTTAGCATTTGAATGCATTTGACTTGACTGTGTGAATGAAACTTTTTGCCAAATTTAATGTATTAATACTAATGAGATTTATGTGCACACACAATTGTTTGCAGACGCTTTTGCTGAAATTGCGGAAGATCTTGCCTCTTCGGTGGCTCCACAACAACAATAACAACAACAAATATAGCGACAACAACCTAAACTTGCAGCATGTATACCAAGGATAACTTTAAGCAGACGGCAAACATGATCATTATTAAAGCATACAATTAGGCTTGCTCTCAATTCCACTTTAGAGTCAAATAATTAAATTTATTAAAATTTTGTAACGTAATTAAGATTGCTAAATTTGCAATAAATTAATAACTTGATGAAAATTTAAAATTCGATCAAATAAAGGTTTGAAGTTTGTCACCCCTCGGGGACAGGTGTTACAATTTGAATTCTAAGAAAAATAAGAACAGCAAATCGACCAAATTCTAACCAAAAATTCTGCAAAATTTAAAAAGTTCTTCAAAATTAAAAAGATATTTTTTATAAGCTTACCTAATTGTAACTATTGACCCAAGATGGTACAACTTGCTAGATCGGTATTTTTTTCACATTTCATAACAGAGGATTGGATTCTAGAGTGGAATTTTGCAGTGGGTCTGAACATGATACATAAATGTAAATAAGTTTAGCTAAATGTGGTTAAAATAATTATAATTAAACGATAATTACGAATAATTAGATTTATTGTACACAATTTCAGCGTTAAGAAACTAAAATTATTTAAATGTAATTGCCAAGTGAGAACTGTTTTTATGGTTAAATCCAACATTAAAACTACCTAAGTATCTAATCAAAATACCAAGTGTAAGAATTAGTCATAAATTTAGTTAAATAAGCACAATTACTTAAAACTACTTATAGCTAAATCAACTTCCAACTATGCGTGTGTTTTCCAATTAAATGTGTAAATTATCCGTTACATATATACATATAAAAAGCCCTCTGCTGCTTCTTGGGAATGGGAATTGAATAGGGATGGGGATATAGGGAAATGGGAACCAATGGCATTTGGAATCGTTATAACTGAACCGATTACACTTACTGAATACTATGATATAGCGCCCCATATACATATACATAAACGTATATTTAAGTGTGTATAAAATCAAAAAGATACTCGTATTAAGTGGATATCCTACACTTTTGTTGAATATTAATGGCTACTAGAATAAAATCTATTGTAAAATTGACATAATTATATAATAAAAGTGTTTAAATACAATTTAAACGTATTGTTAAATCAAATTCTAGTTAAATTACATTTAAAATTGTTGTATTATTAATGTTAAGCAAGTTGGTATATTATGTCAAGGATTTCTTTGAATATCATGCATATTAAAATAAAAATTGCTTAAAGGGTGCAACACAAAGTATAACATTAATGTAAAAACCAATAATAACAACATAAACCACATGTATTATTGAAAAGCAAACTACTTTCGGGATAAATGGGTAAAACGTAATTAGCAAATTAACTTCAAATAAAAAAAAAAACACAGTTAATACTGAATAAAATTCATACATATGCTAATTAAAGATCGAGTTAAGTAAGTGGAAAACAATATCACAATGAAAATCAAATCTTTTACTACCCTATTTAATAAAACCAACAATATAATTAAAATGAAAAAAAAGAAAAATCAAATTTTGAACAGTTTAAAGCAAAAACCATAAATTAGCATTTTAAGAACTTACAAGATCTATGTCTAAACTGGATATTATACAGAAACTATCAATAGAGTCGCAGAATCTAATGGAATTTTTTTGTTCTATATTAAGTGATAATTCAAAACACGTACACTTATTATTAAAAAGTTTATAAATGAGAAAATGTTCTTTTCAATTGTATATTTTGATTAATTTTTGAAACAAATTGGCGCGCATTTAGAATGAATTATTGCTTGGTATACAAACAAAAATCTTTCTTTGTAAACTGCAAATAACACACATAAACTGCAACACATGCTATGCTAAATATAACTGTCCATTTCATTGGATGCAAATAAAAAGAAAAATTTAACTTTCTTGCAAAATGCCTTTTAATTAAGAATTTATTTTGAGTTTCTAACCAACATTTTACGATGCCGGCCAAATTTAGGCATCACTTATCGTTATCGATGGTTTGCGATAACTCGAACACACGTGAAGTTGGCTGCGTGCTACTTGTCACCAGCATGAAGTTGGCTGCGAATAACAGCTGTTTTTTGATAAAGCCGCGCGAAAGTCTGTTTGCTGCAAGTTGTAAAACATCGTGAATTTATGTGGTCATTGCTGATATAAAATGTTAAATTTAAATTGTGTTATATGCGCCGAACTGTTTACGCAATCCGATGAGGTGTACGTAACAAGTTGCGGCCACATGTTTCATCACACTTGCCTCATGCAATGGCTGGAACGGTAAGCAAGCGTCATGATAAGCAACATAAATGTATCTATATACAAATATAGAAAATAACTTGCAGATCCAAGACATGTCCCCAGTGCCGAAACAAATGCACAACTCGCCATATAATTCGAGTCTACTTCAATCTGGCCAATTTGGATGTGAGTCGCATTGATGTGGGATCGCTGCAGGAGCAGCTTGATAATGCCAACCTGGCCATGAAGATGAAGGACAAGGAATACAATAAGGTCGAAACACAAATGAAGGATCTTAAGGCGACCCAAAAAAAGTGCCTGTATGTTATTTGATATTATTTGTTTTACATAATAGTAATTGTGCCAACTGGCCATTATACATTTTCATAGCAAAACCATTGAAGGACTGGAACAGAAACTGCAAAAGAAAGACTTCCTTGTTGGCAGCTATGTGGCTCAAATCAACATGCTAAAAAACGATGCTCAGGCAATTGATCAACTGCGCAAGGAAAACAAATCATTGAAGCAGCAAATACAAACGATGGAAGGCGTATCGGCGTTATTAACAGCCGGCGCTGCAGACGCCGATCGTCTGCTGAAAAACGAAGCAAATCCACATGTACTGGCCAACTGGGTCTCCACATTGAAGCGAGAGCTGCGTCAATGTGAGACGAAAAAGACAGAGCTGCGAAATGTGCTGAAAATCGTGCAGAATGATCTACGCAAAGAAATGGAACTAAAACGGTTTGCAGAGAAACAAATTATTTGAATTAAACTTAAGTAAACAACTGTGTTTTTGCAGGAAACTTGAGGAGCAGTTATCTCAACTGGAAAGCGATCTTTACCAAGCACAAGAAAAGGTATCATTTAAGCTATAACCTATGCTGAAACTGTTACTTATGCCCTTTTTTGATCAATGTAGATAAAGTCCCTGCAAAGTCAGCCAATTGATGTGGATGCATCCAACAGCTCGTTGGGTCTTAATACTAACCTGGTTGCTCTGAAGCTCCAGGAGCAACGTAACACCATCTCACCGGCAACAGTATGTGCCATAGCTTTTCCTTAGCGATCTATACTTATCACCTAATGCTTATCAATTCACAGAAACAAAATATTAAGCGAATTGAAGAGTCTACATCCCCTTACCTCAACATTAAGTCGAGCAGCGTGGGCTTGGCTCGGTTTTTGACTGCTCCAAACCAAGCCCAAGCCAGGATATCGCCCATTAAACGAGGCACGGGCATAAGCATGACTTCTGGAGCGATACGTAAGACCACAAGTGATCTTAGTGATAAGGTAATGATTACGTATACTTTGCCTAAATAAGAAACTCATGCTAACTCGCATTTGAACTTGCAGTACTCAATTCTGAAGAAGCCAAGACTGATGTTGGGTGCCAGTTCGGCAGGTGCAGCTGTAATGAGCTCAAATTTCGCGTATAATGGCATGGGCGGCTCCGAAAAGATAGATCCATTTGCGCAGCGCGCTGAGGAAGAAGCCACAGCCACTACGAGCCAACCGCTTGCGAAAACAGTCAATTCGCGCCTTAAAGCCGGTGCCTTGCGCAACATTAAGCTTACCAAATAATCAATACTCAATAGTCAAGCCTTAATCTCAATTTAATTTTTGTTAAGCACTGTTTACAATTAATTTATAAGTGGATGTTATTGAAACTCTGATCATTGAGTATGGAAATAAGTTAGTAATGATTATAAAAATAAGAAATATAAAGTAAATGCTTGTATTAGTAATTTACAATCATGCAGCGATTTTCTTTTCCGCCGTGCCGGTCCACTCCTCCCGCAGCTGCACTTTACAGCCGAGATCACGCAGAGCAGCCTTTATGTCCTGCGCCACCGATGGATGTTCCGCCATGGCCTCGTTGAGCAAATCCTCAACGCCAAACGATAGCCACGTATCGCACTGATCACGTGAACGTGATACCATATTACGTATGGCCCAGGCACCATTGCGTTGCACGTATTTGTGCTTAGGATTCGATCGCAGCGCCTCGACAATTACCTCAGCAATGCCCGTCTCAAAGAAGGCGGCGCTGTGCTCCTTGACGCGCAGCGTCAGCGTTGTGATGCAGGCCAAAGCGGCGGACACAATGTTCTCGTTGGACTGATGCGTTTCCAGCATCTCTTTTATGATTGGTGCCACACCCTGTTGCACAATGTGCGCCTTGACTGCATCATGACCAGCCAGAGCACGCAACAGTTTCAATGCCTCACGATTCAAACGCTCCTCCTTTAAATTGTCTTTCATTATGGCGAAGATCAACTTAAGTCCGCCGGCATCGTCGATAAGCGTGCAGAGTTCCTGTCGCACGGCCAGCGTGCCAATGGTCAGTAGTACATCAGACAGTACATTGACATCCGTGTATTCCGGCAACAGTTCCACCAACTGCAAAAGCAATTCATTGGCAATCTGTCGCGCATGCTCATGTGCACAGCCAAACTCCACGCGAATGTCGTCATCCAGCACGAGATATCGCAAAACCGCAGTTGCCTCCCGTACCATGCGTGGCGAGTCCTTGAGCAGCAGTGGCTTGATTAGCTTTATTACATTGGTGCTCATAATATTCTGACGATTCGTTTCGTGCATAACACACGCTTTCTGCAGCCATTGCAGTGTCAGGCAAATAACATCCAGTTGATCCTTAAGCTCCAACAACTTGAGTACAATGGACAGAGCCTCAGCATCAAATAAATCCGGCTGCTTTTGTGTTAAACTATTGGCCGCCTGCAACGATTTGCTTATTAGCGTCGTGTCAAGCGTATCTTCCGCCAGTGTCTGCTCCAGGAGCGTAATGAGGACATCGTGGGCACCATTCTTGCCCGCCAACACACGATGTGCCAGTGACTTCTGGCACTCCAGGTCCAAGACCGTAATGAGCTCCAAAAGCTGCTGTGTATCCTTCGACTTTTGGCTAATGTGCGCTTTTATCTTGTCCACCGTTTCGTTGATGATGGGCTCACCAGTCTCGGCATTGATTGCCAGGTCTTTTATAATATTGGCGAGGTTAATGCCCTAAGCATTCGAAAAATAGATATGTAAGTAGACTTTCTCAATAGATGACGCATACAATTACGCACCTGCGCTTCAAACTGTTTAATCGTCTCCTCCTTGGCCTCCGAGGGGCTCATGGAGAAGTCCACTACATTCTCCTTGACGACATCATCAAAGGTATCTTGAGAAATCATCTTGGCCATTGCAATGAGTTTGTTTAATTTATTTTTATAACAACAGCTGCAATTGCGTCTGTCGAGTTTTACTTCGTTCCGCAACAACTCCCACACAGAGTTTTCTTTGTTTCAAGTTATTAATTAGTCTTACAAATTGGCAGTGCAAGCTGGTTGTGTCGATTGTGTGCGATTTAACAATAAAATTCTGTTATCTCAAACTAATCTCAACTCTGTCCTGCAATATAATTGTTTTTATTTTAATACTTGTTCGTAAAATGCGCAACTTATGACAGCTGTTGATGTTGTTACCAGGGCTACCAATTAATCGAAAGCCTGTTACATTTGTAATTTTACCAGTTGTTGATCGAAAATAGTTTATAAATTACAAATTATAGCCTACTTTTTAAAAATTATTTTTTTTTACTTGTTTAAATTTTATATACAAATTATTTGTGGTATTCCCGAAACAGATTCGGATTTGGTTTCGATTTCGTTTAAGCAAATCTGAATCAGTTTCAGTAACGACCCTTTTTGCACACTGATTTGGTTTTGATTTCGAAAGTTTAAAAAAATGCGGCGAAAAAGCAGCTGACCGGCTCAATCAAATCTGAACGAAACCAAATCCAAATCTCATTCAGGAATACCACCATTATTTATTAAGTATCGATATACGATATGCTAAGCAATAAAGTCGAAATGCATGCAATTGGCAGCCCTGTGAATATATCGATAAAGTATATGCAATTCCAACAAGCGGGACGGTCACGGCACGAAAATAGTTTAATTTATTTACATTTTAAATTTAAGTAGGCGCAGTTTATTCATTGTTCACAGCTATATTATTATTAAAATGGGCTTCGTTTTATCGAAATTTAGGGTAAGTAAACTGATGTCTTGCTTCTTGAATGATAGATATACAGTAGACTGATGACGCTCGCATATATGTACTACATTTGCACATAAATTTACATACGTACGCATTTCTAATTATAGAAGGAAAAATCGACAACAACTGTTCTGGAGGAACTGCAAATTCAGATACAAGAACTTGAAAAGAATGTGATCTATACGCAGGATCGTAAAAGGCGATTTGTTACCAACTTTGTTGGCTTCACAATTGGCGTCTACATTGTTGGCTTTGCGCTATGGTATTTCTTCTACTTCCCGCCAACAATGCAAGAGCGCATCATGTACTTGGTTCCGCTGTTGCTCTTCCCCGTTCTGTGAGTAATCAATCGATCAATGATCTCATTTCACAAAGTTGCAATTTGTAAATTTACACTCATTATTGTTTGCAGCATTGTTTTCTTGCGTCAAATGTTTACGTGGTATTTTCAGCGCAAGCTCAACAAAAATGGCGATAAGCTAAAACAGCTGAAGGAGAAGAAGAGCAAGTTATTGGAGCAGGTCATGAACAAGGAAACATACAAGGTAAGCAAAGACACAAAATGACCAGGGACCGCAAATAATAGTTATGAGTTTAAAAAAAATTAGAATTAATTAACAGTGGGGGAAAATACACATAATCAGGGGTGCCACAGAAATCAAAACCAAACGAAAATCTTCCAAAACTCTCTACATTTTTGGAAGATTTTTGGTTGGTTTCCTTTTCTATGGCACCCCTGAATATGTTTTCGTACCCCAAATTCGAAATCATAAATATATAAATCCCAAAAATAAGAATTACTGGTCAATTTTTATAATAAACCTTCAATTTTTATTTTCAACTTTTATTATAAAAACTGACAAGTTATTCTTATTTTTAATATTTATAATAAGAATTGAAAATAAGAGTTATGGTTTGAGGTTTATATACAAATTTAAATATAATAATTATTTTTGTTTTATGTTTTAATAGTAAAAATATTTGTTCTTAAAAAAAAAAATCAAAAATAATTATTATATTTTAACTTTCCCAGAAAAAATGATAATAATTACGGTCTCTGAGAATTACATTGCTTTTAAGAAAGATTTCTAATAATTTGTAAATGATGACAGGTGGCAGTGAATCTTCTTGAACGGTTTGGTGATAAGCAACAGAATCGTATGTTGGGTATATCGGGCACAAGTCGTCCCGCTCCGAGCAGCACAACGCCCAACCGGTCGATATCGTCATCTACGATGCAGCGGGCGCCACAAGCACTGACGCCCTACACGAGCGTTTACCGCAACGTGAATAATAACCTAAACAGCAGCGTCATCTCGTCCAACTTGCAAGTGACGGCAACAACGCCGCAGGTGCGTGCAATGCAGGAGCTGCGCAGGCGCACTCCATTCCCCATTGTGGATGAGAGTTCGCGCAGTGCATTGGATCGCATTGTGGACTTTATTGTGGGCGACAGTCCACAGAATCGCTTTGGCATGATATGCAAGGAATGCCATAAGCACAATGGTAAACAAATAACAACAACTGCCTTAATTACAATTTATATTGTACTAAATATGATCTTGCAGGAATGCTGCCAATGGAGGATTACGAGTATACAACATTTCATTGCGCTTTTTGTGGCACACTGAATCCTGCACGCAAGGAGCGACCTGTGGCGCCACGTCTGTCTCTGGAGGCAAGAAATACAGAGACGCCACAGTCTTCACAGCTACGGAACGACAGTTCCGATAGTGATTCTTCAGACGATGAAGAAGATGAATACGGTGACTAACTATTTATTAAATAAACTGATTATATTCTGTGTCTGACAATGATTGTGTTTTATCTTTCAGATAATATGCTTTCAACGCGTCGCGCTCTGCACGATGACTTGCCAATGACTGATACCGAAGCTGATGCTGATCCTAAAGTGGATGCTGACGCTGATATTACGACAACTACGACTGCAACACACATGGAGGAGACTGAAGCTGAAGCTGAAGCGGCGAAAGCAACAACTGTTAGCGAGACTGAAGCGAAAGAATAGAATACATAGAATATTCAGCTCTCCCAAGTGCGCCATGAACAGGTTTTTAGGCTCCGCAAAGCGGTAGCTTTGAATAAATCAACTTATGCATATTTTACTTAGAGTCTACATTATTATTAAATAACACTATGTTGGTAAGCGAATTTTTCTTAGAAACTTTGTTTAATTTATCCCCCCAAAAACACTCACTAGTTAAAATTAACAAAATAAACTAAACTAGAATTTCTGAATAATTGTTGAGTTGTCTTGAAATACAAATTGAAAATTGAAAACCTGCTTAACAAAAAAATATGCAAATTGTATACAAATATGCAAAGTGGCTTTCTTTTCACGGCACACCTAAAAGCACACGCCCCGTTAACAGCCAGACGTCAGCCCAGAAGGAAATTGATAATTAAAAACTAGACGAAAAAAGAAGGCGACAGATAATGGCATAATAACATAAAACGCGCCAATGTGACAAAACGGACAGTTGAGATATAAGTTGGAGCAGCAGCAATATCAACTTACAAGCGCGAGAACAAACGGCACAGAGACAACCACATAAAATGGCTTAGGGGGGAACTGTTGTGTGGAGAACCACCATGTGTGACTGACTGACTGCATTATGCGAACGGTCAACAATTTCAATTTCGCTGGCTTTTATTTTTCCGGGCCATTGATCAAGGCTAACAAGATCGGTTTGCAGCGCGCCCGCGCCTCAGTCAGCAGCAATAGTAATACCACTACCGTTAATAGCAACACCAACACAACAACACTAAGACAACCACCTACAAGTGGAGCAGCCGCGCCCGCGCACATTCCTGCCCAATGGCTGGCGGCGTCAGTTGCAAGCACAAATTATAAGAATTAAACTAAATCTGTTACACCGTTGCCAACAATCGTCCACTGCAACAATCTGTTGCATACACGTATGTACAAACGTGTGCAAAATAATAAGAGCAGCATATGTGAAAACTTAATTCGATCAACAAAATTGCTATAATCATATTTTAACAATAAGTCTGTCAATTATTTTAACAGTACACATATTAAATTATTTAATAAATAATAATATTTATATTAAAATAAAACATATCCTGTTATGTCCTTATTCTTTATAAAATAAACTTTCTTGTGTTAAGTCGAAATTCAACTGTGCGAAAAAAAAATGTGAACAAATATAGAAAATAATATATCACCGATTTCTACAACATTTTTAACAATTTATGGGTATAAACCTTGGTCCTTACATTTAATATTATAAATCCCCATCAGTTTTCTGGATAATTTTGACACCATTGGAGTCTACAGACCTATCCTATAAAAGCGTGGCATATAACATTCGAATATTCTGGAGTCTATAGACCTATCCAATAAAAGCGTGGCATATGGAGATTCTAATATTCTACCAAATATTTTCTTCTTCTTGCTTTAGTTATCCAACATTTTTTGACCCTAGCATCTCAGACTTTTTTCTTAACGTCTATCCATAGCTGATCCAACGGATTAGGGCTCAAAGGGCTGGTCGAATTAAATTTTCACAAGTGTTGTTCTTATTATTTCGCACACGTCTGTAAGTGCATGTGTTATATGTGTGTGTGTCTGGCTCCGAGGCCGCTGATTAGCTCATAATATATGTGACGGCATATTATTCGCCTTGTCGTAATTGAATTTCCCAATTTGCCGTGTCTCTCTCTGATCTCTGACGTAGACCTCTGGTCAGGAAGTCGATGCGTACAACGTTGACAGCTGTGTGCGTGTGTGTGCGTATGCGGCAAAGCTCAAACAACAACAACGCCTTCTTAACGCGACAATATGCAACAACGTTGTCAATTTATTGGCATTTGCATAAGCTTAGCAGAACCTGATAAAACTAGGGCTGCCAAGAAAAATCCCATTAATTAAAAATCAATCAAAAAATTTTTAATTGTAAACTTAAATATTAATTGGTTAATATTAATACAGTTTTTATATTAACGATTTTTAGCATATAAATATTTTCCTTGAATTTCAAACCAATTTTTTTAAATTTAAGGTTCTAATGTAAGGAAAAGCTAAAATCCAATTTCTTATCTGTAAATTACAAATCCAATCCTGACTTCATTTTTAGTTTACAAAGGAACTTAGTTATTTTATAATAATAAAAAAGAGTTGTGTGAGACGCCCACAAAGAATGATCTATCCATATTTATTAATTATTAATTATTTGTTAATTCATTGAGTTTTTGATTTCCTTACAATGTTCAAATGTACAGCTGTTCAACTCACTCATGCTGTATTTGAAATTAATTAAGTAAAGAAAAATTATTCTACACTTCAATTTCATTATTTGAGAGTCTCGCCAAACGTTCGTAATAGCCTGATTCCACTAGGCCTAGTATGTACAAATTAAGACCGAGTGTACAATGCATGTCCGTCTGTCCAAAAAATAGCTCTTTTGCCCAGTGTCAAATCTAATACTTTTTTTTTTGAACAATAATTCATATATTAAATTAAATATCCTTGGTGCCAAAAATGGATACTAGAAATTTTAGGGCATAGATAGAACTTTGTCACAAGACTGTTACCTCTTAAAGAGTTTTTTTTTTTGTAAGTTTAGTATTTAATGATAGCAATTTAATTGCTTATCATCCATCCCTAGCCTAGAAGTGTTGCCCAGAATTAACAGTGGAGTGTAGTGCATTGAATCTAGTGCAATGTCGCTGCACCGAAACCAGTTTTTATGGGGGACTCGGCTTCTGGGCGATGGTGGTAATGGTAATGGTAATGGTAATGGTAATGGTGATGGTGATGTTGATGTTGATAGAGGTAAAGGTGTTGTGGTGGCATGACAGGGAAACCTGCAGCACAAATAAAGTGATTCACGAACAGTTTCCATGACAGCTGAGTGTGTGTGTGTCTGTGAGTGTGTGTGTGGCAAGGGTCGAACTGAAACAGACTTGCCACAGAGCACAGCACTTGGCCAAATGGCAACGCCAACGCGCGCCAGGCTATCAGAAAATGGCTCGAGCCAAAGACAAACAATTTTTTGGCCAGAATGCGATCGAATACGAGTAACCATAAGTTGGGGGCTTAGTTCATTGCTATTGCTAATGACGGCATGCCTGTAACTCGATCTAAGTATGTACATTGTACACGTATGTCTATTTACTAGATATACACTTAAGTAGTACCTTATGCATAGGAGTATCTATGAGTATATATGTATCTGCAGCTGTAAATGTATGTGTATCTGTGTCTGTGTCTGTTTCGTGGCCGTTCGATTTATTTGTTCGCGTTCGCGCTCACAACAAAGACTCTAATAATAATCTGTTGGGCCAATCAAGCAAAATATGCGCGAGATCAGTCAACAACAGCAACAACAATAACAGCAACGAGAATTACAACAACAATTGCAGTTACCATTGCCGCACCAAATCTGCGACAGCCAATGAAAGTGAAACCGACCCGAGTCAGAGACTCAGACTGAGACTGCGACTGAGATCAAGTCTCGGTTCTAGGCGGTCAACGAGAGACTGTTCGGCTATATAAGCTAAGTGACGGCAATGTTTGTCCCACAGTGCACCGCTGACCAGGAATCCAATTGGAAGTTTAAGTTAAGTCACGACTTTATAGTCCAATTGGCCACAAGGATTATCTACACCCACACTCCAACCAACATGTTCTTCAAGCTGGTAAGTTCGCCACACAATCAATCAGCTGCAGTTCAACTTTGACACTTCTTTGGGTCTCCTTGTAGATGTTTGCCTCCTGCCTGGTTTTGGTGCTGGCCAAGCCACAGCATCCGCCCGCTGCTCAGTATCCAGCTGGCGTGAATCCTCAGGATTGCCCCAATTTCCCGCTCTGTGATAATGCTCGCCTGCACAATCCACAGTCGCAGTGGCAACAGCCGCAGCCACAGTGGCAGCAGCCCCAGCCTCAGTGGCAGCCACAGCCGCAACAGCATTGGCAGCAGCCCCAGCAGCAGTGGCAGCAACCTCAGCAGCCACAGTGGCAGCCACAGCCCGCTTGGAATGCGGCACCAGCACCTGCTGCCGGCGGTGACAAGTATCCAGCTGGCATCAATCCACAAACCTGCCCCAACTATCCCTACTGCGATGTGAATGCCGGACATGCTGGTGCTCCAGCTGCCGCTGCTCCACTGCCCGGCTGGACGGAGCGTCTCTATCCCGCCGGCGTCTCGCCCCATCAGTGCCCCAACTTCCCCTTCTGCAACTAAGCAGCAAATAGAGTCCCATCTACACTGTCCACATTGTCCACACTGTCTGCTCTGTCCACACTGTCCACTCTACCTACGGTCTACACACATTACACGCATTTTCCATTTATTTAGCTTCCTTTAACGCTACAAGTTCTCAATTATAAAATTCCGTTGTTGGCGTCAAATAAAACAAAGCATGTTGGTCATAAAAAATAATAAGAAATATCTGAATTTTTTACTCAATTACAGTTGCATAACACTATAACGAACTAAAGGAAAAAACTATCGATATAAAAAAATAGTTTAACATTTCAAATTATTAATTAATTATGAAATTTCACAGGAAGTATATTGTTTATTTTCTGAAAAATAGAAAAAAGGCGTGTTTTTTATATATTTTAGCATACGCGTTTCTTAAAGCCACATTTAACTATAATACTATTTTTATCGTTAGCTAATTACCTCATAAACTAATAGATAAATGCTACTTTAAACTGTTTTCAACTGAGAAACTTAATCAAGTGGTAATTTCTGTAATTTTAATAACCTTATTTAGCGTTATACAGCCGTTCTAAGCTATAATAAAATCTATACTTTATTTCTTTTGGACTCAGGAAATAGTACACACAACTGTTGAGTCGAAGTCTATGCGTTTTAATACTTATGCGGATTATTTTTATTTTATTGTTTGTTTAACATATTTTATAAAATGACAACAAGCACTAAAAGTTAGTGTGTAAGCAAAGTAAAGTCGTGTACAAAAGCAATCATTAAATAATAAAAAAAAATAGGTCCAATACTTTTAAAAGTGGCAATAAAAAATTTCAAGTTTGCGGAACGTTGCATACTCTGTCTGCTATGTTGCAATGGACTATTTGTTAATTTATTTATTTATTTAATTCAAACTGTCGACAGTAATGTTATTTATAAATTGTAACAAAATAAATTAAATTAAATAGAGTTAACAATTTGAAAATTACAAAAAGAGTGCAAACTATTTGTAATTTTTAAGAAGAATACAATTTTAAATGTTTAGGTTTCAACAAAAATCTATTGAAATATTAGAGAAACACAAAATTGTGTTTCCAATTTCTAGAACATTTCTTGGAAATTATATCTTTTTAATCTTATACATTGTAAATAAAATTCTATAATAATTATTATTTTGTAACTATTTGAATAAGCAAAAAATTAAAAAGAGAATTATTAAATCATCTAAGATCGACAAACAATTTTAATTTAAAAATGTAGAATGCTAATAGTCGGCCAAATTCATATCTTAACTTAATGATACAATTTAGAGCTTTGTTGTAGCGTGTTTTATATTTTGAGTAATCACTTGGAAGTGGATTTAACTTAATGCATTTATTAATAAGTTTATGCTTAAATTTAGTACCACTAAACATTGCAATACAGTCGAGCTTGACTATATGAAACACTTTATTGAATCTTGAATTGATTTATTATAAGTTTTAATTGATATAAACCCCAACTTGATTTATGTCTTGCTTGCGTTTGACTAGTTTATTTAGGTTTTAATTATAAAAATTATATCCGACCAAAACCTTGTCATATGGTCAGAATGTGACACGCCCAACTTCTCGCTTACAGCTAACAGTTTCAGTATCAGTATCAGTTCCAGTTCCGCGCTGGGACAAGGAGTGGGATTTACAGGTGATCGAAATAGCTGTTGTTGTTGCTTTTGTTAATGCTGTAAGTAATGTGGATGTTGTTGTTGTTGTTGGTTGACCCCGAGTCGCTTTTGTGAAAGTCGTTCTTGCAAAACGTCGGCCAGTTTGGTCGACCAAGGTCAAGTGCAACTGCAAATTAAAATTATAATAATCACTTGGCACTCAAGCCCAAAAGTAACAATCGAAAATCTCACTTTATTTACAAGCATTTGTATATTTTATTTTTTTTTTTGGTTAACTTAAAACATTTATACAGTATTTACAGTGGAAAGCGGGACTGCATTTACAGCCAGCCATGGCCATGGGAGTGAGAGGACCAGCCCTTGTGGAAGTCATGATGATGGTAATCGTGATGATCATCATGCACATGCACGGGCAAAATCTCCTCGTGATGGACATGATGAACGGGCACCTCCTTGTAGATGGGCACATGCACCTCCTTGTAGACGGGCACGTGCTTAACCACGGGCACAGCTACCTTCTGGACATGATGATGATGCACGGTGTGCACCTTGTACGGCACATGAATTGTGTGGTGTTCGCTGCGGGTGAAGTGAAGAACAAAATCAACTCAAATGGAAAGAAAGCAATGGAAAGTGAAATGTGATGTGATGTGTAGTGTTGTGGTGTAAGGGGAGTGTATACAGTACAATAATTGGCATTCAATGTTATTAGCTAATCAGTTAATAGCTGGCAGCCAGCTTAACTTGTCCAGCTCTGTCTCTGTCTTTGTCTCTGACTCCTGCTCCTCGTCTCTTTCTTTCCTTCTATTGACAGTTGCTTGAACTCCGCCGCAATTGTCGTCGCTATTGCCACTTGGCACTTGAGGCCGAGTCCGAGACGCGGACCAATGCTCGGAATTTTTAATTAACCGTCGTGCAATTATGTGCGCATTATAATGCAACAAATGAAATTCCTGAGCGTTGTCTTTGCCACAGGTTCACTGTCTCACAATTGAACGGCATCGTCCCCGTCGTCCACATGCGAGATCTTGGCTAAGTGTTACAAGCTCTTTTCATATTGATTACTTCATTTCCAAAGCAAATCAATACATAATTCATAAAGACAAAATGCCGGCACTTAAATTGCTATAAAAGTCTGTCATTAAATCAACTCGTTTGCACAACACGGGAAGCATTACGAACAGATCGAACCAGTATTATGCATTATAATCTTAAGTTTACTTACTGCTTGCCAAAGAATCCGGGACTTGGTGCAGAGTATGCCACGGCAAATAATGCTACAAGGAGCTGAAAGCAGGGATTAATACAATCATCAGTAAAATAAACAACAAAAATTAAATTAAACTAATATAAGTAGGTATTAAATTAAAATACTATGAATATACATTGGATATTTCTGAGTTAGCTACGATCCAACAATTGTAATATAATCTACGAGTAATTTCATAACTTTTGTGATTATTTTAAATAAGCTGAACTATTTATGTTATGTATACATTTCTAATTCTAATTTCTAAATTTCTAACTTTGAATTGTTGGTAAAAAAAAATAATAATAATATTATAGAAATGCTTCACAATTAAAAAGTCTAAATATATTCCAAAATATTGAGTAAATTTAATAGCTTTAGAGAGTCTAAAAATATTCCAAAATATTGAGTAAATTTAATAGCTTTAGAGATTTCGAGTATATAGCAAAAGTTTCAAATATATAATGCGTTATATTTCTGTTCCCAATATTTCACTTAGAAACTGCGGCTCATGAAAATTCAGTTATTTGAAACCAACATTGCACTTAAATATCCAAATAGTCAATTTTCAACTTGTTGGTTAAGCTCTATTATGTAAGTCTGGTTGCATGACTTGCTCAGCTGCCACTTGTTGCACAAAACACACGTGTCCTTTAATTATTTTAAAACTTATTTTGTTAATTGTGTTGTTTCCTTTCACTTACGAAAACTTTTAGAGCAGTCATGTTTTGGTTGTTTTTGGTGGTTTTTTGGTTGCGAACGCGTTTAAATTTTTACTTGTTTGACTGATAAAGCCCGCTGCACTGCAAATGTGTCTGCCAATGACTGATAACCATTGGCCAGCGGCTCATCCATTTTATAGCCAATTGCAGGCGCCAAACAGCTAACAGCGCCAACTGTTGCTGTCGACAGCAGCAACAGTCGCTGCGACGGCGATGGCGACGACAAATGTAAAAAAGACAAACGTGACGCACAGCAATAACAACAACATTGCACTGTTAACTGTTTTACGAGTTGGTTAACCAAGAGGTCTGTCAATTTTTTTTTTTTTTTTTTTTTTTAACCCAAGGGGGTAGACCACACAAATCACAGACAGTGCAAACACGCATCAGTTGCTGCATAGTGAACTCACAATTAACTTAGCAGTTGTCGTTGTTGTTGTTGTCGTCTTTAACAACTGACACAGGCAATCGAACTTTGACTGGGCCACATTTCGTTGTCTGTGTGTAATACAATACAAATTATTATATTAATGTCATAATCGCTACGTTGACTGTCTTCTTCTATTATTTCGCGGAAATTATTCCAAGTGAATGATCATCTAGCACATATAGTTGACTGTTATTGAACAGTTTGAAATGTCGGCCTTCTGTATTCAAAAAGTGAACGTCTTGGCAATAATAATATTGTCAAGCTTTATCCCTTCCATATCAAAACCCAAACATCTTTTGCAGACGACCTTGACATAACAGCAGCTGTTGTTGTTGCTGTTGTTGTTGTTCAAGCGTCAATTGTTGCTGTTGTCGTGTCAATTAACTGTTTTAAATGGGTCACAATTGCGGTTGACATGTAAAGAGGAGGCTAAAGATACGAGTTTACTCGTTTCTGTGTGTGTATCACAAACACGTACGATCGAGCGCGTTCAACATAAATAACTGAAATTTGCAATAAAACGCATTTTGGGCAATTACTTAACAGTTCGAACCTTAAACCTAATCAAGCAATGCACCACACGATTCCGAGCAACAAGCATTTGATGATCGATTTTAATGTGGGTCAATCAATTGACATAACCAGCAACTGTTGCGCTGTTAATTTGCGTGCTCCTTGCTCTGCTACTGTTAAATGTTACTCTCACTGCTAAAGCTACAGCTGCTGTTACGGCGACTGTTAAGTGCCTGCTGGCATTTGATGATCGATTTTAATATGGGTTAATCAATTGACATAACCAGCAACTGTTGCACTGTTAATCTGCGCGCTCCTTGCTCTGCTACTGTTAAATGTTACTCTCACTGTTAATGCTACAGCTGCTGTTCCAGCGACTATTAAGTGCCTGCATTTGATGATCGATTTTAATATGGGTTAATCAATTAACATAACCAGCAACTGTTGCACTGTTAATCTGCGCGCTCCTTGCTCTGCTACTGTTAAATGTTACTCGCACTGTTAATGCTACAGCTGCTGTTAAGCGCCTGCTGGCATTTGAATATCGATTTTAATATGGGTCAATCAATTAACATAACCAGCAACTGTTAATCTGCGCGCTCCTTGCTCGCTACTGTTAAATGTTACTCTCACTGCTAAAGGTACAGCTGCTGTTACAGCAACTGTAAAGCGCCTGCTGGGCGTAGAGTGTGTCTGAGAGTGCCTGTGTATATGTAGGCCAGTGTGTTATTTGGATTGAGATGCGAGGGAGACCCTCCTCTTCATCCTACGCCACCCTGGCTGCAGTCAGGCAACCAGTTGCAACTTTACGGCACAAATTGCCCGTTTGACTCGTCAAATTGCATAATAGTATTATGTTTTATGTGATAAATATTCCAGTGGAGCCCCTGGAACCAATGGAGCCACATGCGTGGCCCCACACAAAGTGCACCAACAGACAATAATACGTTTGCCTTGCGGGTTGCGGCTACTGCGGATGATTGCTTTCATTTTCTGTGAGCGATTCCCAAATTGCGAATGCAAATACTTCCTGTAAAGTGAGTTTTGATTTCAACTGAAATGTGGAACACACAATTGGCAGTGGGGCATGCCACGCCAAGACGCTGTTTGCTAATAGTTATTGTCATGCTGTTGTTGTTGTTGTTGCTGTTGTTGTTGGCCAATCCATAATGCACATATTGTACAGAGTTTCTATAGACCTGGTTAGTGTGGGCATTTTTAGTGACACCAAATTGATCAAGTGCCCCGTCTCAATATGGTTTCATAAAGATAAAAGAGATATGACATGCAGCCCATTGAGTTGAACGTGATTGAACATAAATTGAATAACGAACACAAATCGTTTATGATAAGAAACGACCGGTTAAGTTGAAATAACCAGTTTCCAATTTCAAATCAGACCATTGACATCAACTGTGGCCAATTCTCAGCCATTAAGAATTCGTTCCAGTAATTAACTATTGTTAATTTAATAATTTCGATAATCTTTCCAGCTGACAAATCAATCATTCTAGAATGTTGAATAAATATATTATGGAATTAAGCTAAAAGTTGAATAGATTTTAGTAAAATGCTTAAGATTATTGTCCTGCAGCTCATAGATATAGAAAACTAATATTCTATTCTGATATTATATTTCAAAGTGTTTTCCTTACATTTTAAATTATTTTTTTTCTATCCGTCTCAAAATAAACTTCTTTCAACTATTCTTCAACTATTCTCCTTACAATTCCAAAATTCCTTTTCTAATTCCTAATGAAGAGCATCTATATCACAACCATATGACTTGAAAGAATGTGCCTGAGAAATGAGAAATAGCAAAATGCTTATGTAATTAATATCCACAGGTTGTGCCATCGGACGTCGTTTCCTGCTCGCCCACAACTGTCAATCACCTCTGATCAATTTATGCGTTTACTCAATCGATGGGATTCGCTTTCAATTCGTTTTCAATTTTGCTGATGTTTCTGTTTTTTTTGTTTTTATTACATGTTCCTTGGGCCCGATACGAGCGATATCTGCGTTCAATATCTGTTTTAGACACGCGTTGCGTATTGAAATTTTTCACGCTGGGAACGTGATGCCAAATGCGATGCAAGTCCAAGTGTTGTACCCATAAACATTTTTGTATATAAAAGGGTATAATCACGTCCTAGAAATTAATGGAAAGAATTTGAAGCTGACTAGTTTCTTATTAATTAATATTTACTAATTTGTAGTGCTATGTTGAAGGAAAAATAAATTGTAAAAAATAAAATCAATGAAATATAAATAAACAATTTATACAAAATTTTAATAATTTAATCTTAAAAATATAATAGTTTTATAATGATTGAAAATAGTCTTCTTTTGAAATATTAAATTAAAAATAATAAAAAATATGTAAAACCTAATTTAGTTAATTTTTAAATATATATAAATGATAAATCTTTTCAAATAAAAAAAGTATTTTTTTTCTTTTTTTTTTAATTGGACAAACAAGTAAAATGCCTTTCGTTCTAGATAAATTAGAGCTTGAAAAATATTTTTTATAATTTTAAATAACAGATACTTAATACATTATTTAGGGTATCTATTGGTCGACTATTCTGTCGTCTATTGTGATTGCTGGTGCTGTTTTTCCGCACTTGTCAGTCGTGGCGCGTGCGCCATTCGACGATCGCACTTTGAATTTTGAGCGATTTCTGATGCGATTTTTGATAGCTGCGCTGCGAGGCACAAACGATCCGACGGCACTTTGGCCACACTGACACGCAAATGGGCGCCAATGTGGAGCAGAGTGCCCCAAAAAGCAATATCAAAACCAAAACAAATAACAATATACGATCGACGGCATACGAAATATTGTGCAATCTTCGAATGCCAATTTCATTTTATAAATAGTATATATACTTACTAAGTCAAACTTACAGATGTTGAGACTGTGAGCGGAAGAAACACAGCAAAGATGATCTGAAAACAGGGATTAATACAAGCATTATTAAAAAAAAACACAAAATTAAATAGAACTAATATAAGAAGGTATTAGTATTACTCAAATTTAAATTCATAACTTTTAAGATTATAAGCTGAACTTTTTATGTATAAATTTCTCTTATAAACAAAATAAATACCAAAATTTCTAAAGTAACTTTTAGAATTCCGTGCCAATTATTAATAATATTGCATATTTTAATATTTTGTTTTCTGCCAATTTGGTTATTGTTGCCATTTGTTAATCTGTCAGCGAGTTTGGGGCACGACCTGCGCTGGAGTTCACCTTCAACGGGCTACGCCCAAGCATTTGTTGAGGATTCTAAGTAATTCCTGTTTCGTATGCAAATTAGTTTAGAATGAGCTCAGCTAAGCTTCTTTTATATCATTTTTTCAGCGAATCTGAGGCAGCTGGAGCTGAAGTAGTTGCTTCTCCTGCTGCTGGACACGCTCACTTGGCGCTGCCAGCAGCGACGTCGCTGCCAGCGTCGACGCAGAAGTCGTTGCCGAGGCGCTGATGAAGAACAGCCCCGGCCTGAATTAGACGACGTCAGCAAGCATGACAAGGTCGGCAGTTAAAGGTGTCGCCAATTATAAGGCCCCCTAAAAATACAAGTATTTACACACATCTAAATCGCTTCTTTTTTTTTTTTTTTTTTGGTACTTGCAGTGAAAACTTGCACCAATTAACGCTTCAAAGACTCCCAAGTCGTTGGTATACAGCTTCAATTTATGCCGAATTTCAGTTGCATAGGCCATTGCCTGGTAAATGGGCATGGAAATACATAAATAAGCAGCCCATTCAATTTGAATCGAGCTCTAACAAAGCGTAAATTAAGTAGAAGCTATCCAGCTTTGAGTTTTAAGTTGGAACTTCTAACTATCTAAAAGTTGATTCCACTTCAACTGCTCTACTAATTCTAAAACTACCAACAGCCGACTTCTTTCAGTCCAGACACTTGTTTCTAATTGCGCACACTCACTTCTTCCGTATACGCTTTCCAGTTTGGCTTATACAGCTATAGCAGAAGAACTGACCTGCACAAATATATCGAACTTATTTAGAATTTATTTTTTCAAATTTAAAATAAAAGACTTGCAGTTCATAGACCAAAAACAATATCAAAAATTTGCTTATTTAAGAAACTATTAATAAAAAAAGCTTTTTATTTAATACAAAGGATAGCTAAATAATTTTATATAAATATTTAATTTTACCTAAGATTAATATAACCATAAAATATCCTTAAATAAATCAACATTAAAAAAAAATTCAAATGTATATGTTCTGTATGTCTAACTAGATTATATTTATTTAAATATGTTTTTTATTTATTTGTTTGTTTTAGTTCAAATTAAAGAGTTAAAGTTGTTGGATAAAAATTTGTGTTTTCAAAATTTTCGCTATTAATAGAAAAAATTTCTAAAATACATACATAAGTACGTATATTGATAAATATATATATTAACAGATATAAAAAATGCAATCTTTAAGAAAAAGATATTTATATATTGAAACCAAAACTGCATTTAAATTGAAAAAAATAATAGGGACATTTAAATTATTTTCCGATTTACACTGCACATAAAGTAATGAATAAATATTGAAAACAAAGTTTTAGCTCAACAATGTCTATATTTTCCATAACATTGAAATTATAATCAGAAAAGCATCAAGAGATACATATTAATCATTTTCGAATGTAATCATATTCAATTAAAGTTTAAAATAAAGTTTATAATAAGGCTTGGGCTTTTGAAATGCTAGCTAAAAATATTTTTCTCGCAGTGTGAAAGCTTAGCTAGAGTATATTTAGCTATTTATTTCATATAATTAGATATAATATATTATGCCCAATATAGGATACGGATAGAGTATATAATGTGCGGCATGCAACCAAATTTAAATTGCTTGTTACATTTTCATTTTGTAACAATTTTCGTGAGTCATTGCCGCGTCAATTAGAGGAAATGCGCGGCAAGCGAAGAGACCAAAGAAAAGAGTACGAAGATGCGATCAAGGCAAGCGCCAGGCCTTTCTGGGGAGTGCTGGTAATGCTAATGCTAATGCTAATGATGATAATGATAATGATGATCTCTAGCGCCAAACTTCAGTGCCTCCAGCGAAGTTGCCGCCGCTGTTGCCTGTTGCCTGTGACTCTGCCACAGCTAAGTTCAAATCTAAGCGCCGTAAACACCAGCAATAACAACAACAACAACAACAATAATAGCTAAGCATCAACAAAAGAGTGCGATGCTTTTTTGTTGTGTTACCTCTGCCTCTGCTGACTGCGCTGCTGGCAGCGCTGCTTTCTGCTCATCCGATGAGTTTCGAATACAACTAAATCAGAATTTTTATTCAGTTTCAATTGTTTAGCGAGTGCGGATCGGCGTTTAGAGTTCCGAGTCGCAGCCAAACGAAACGAAAGCGGCTTGCAAATAAAAAAATTGAAATAAAAATAATTATAAAAAAAGAAGAAAAAGTATAAAAAAAATATAAAGAGTAAATAACAACAACAAAGAATACTTTAAATCAAATCAAGTCAAATAAAATAGCGCTGCATTTAGAAAACTGTATGTGCGTGAGTGTGTATACGTGTATGTGTGTATGTGTGGGTGTGTGTGCTTTTGGGTGTAAGAGCTTTCTTGTCGTTAGCCGTAATTCGCAAAGTGTCAAAGCGCAACGGAAGCTTGGCAATCTAATTTACCGTTATTTTTCTTGTTTTTATTATTAATTTTAATTTTTTTTGCTACATTTCCCAGCTTAATTTGTTGTTTCTCAGCTTAGTCGTCAAGCGGAAAGGCGACGGAAAAGCTGAAATTTTCACTTAAATAAGAATAAGAATTTTTAAAGTTATTTTATATATTATTGCGAAGAGAAGCTTTCAGCTTTACCGATTAATCATTCATATTGTTGATGGCTTTCAACTTTGCCTAAACTTTGTTTATTTTCTCAAGCTGTCATCATAAATTAATTGCCATTTTTAATGCCGCTCTCTCGCTCTCATTTACCATCTTGCTCTGTCTCTTTTCTTTTCATCGCAATAATTAAAATTTTTAGCCAATGTGCGCTTTTTAGTTGCTTTGTTTTTGTTTTATTTGGTTATACATTTGGCCAACTGCGACGGCAATGATGGCAATTGTATTTACGCATTGCTGAGCACTTTGTCATTCAAAAATGTTAATTACCAAAGTAGCCAAAAAACTTTGCTCGAAAGGTCAAAATTCAGGCAATAGAATTTTCTAAGCCATCATCAAAGAAGGCCTAAATGAACTAAGGTTATTGACACGCTCTCACACTCATGTTGTTGATCTTAACTCCAAACTGAAATAAAATGTAGCATCAAAGTGTAGGCCATGATATAAAGAGCGATCCCACAACTCATCTTTAACGATCTGCATATTTTGGCAAGATAATTAACGGTGAAAAGAATGTGAAAAGTAGCGAAACGTAACGCGAAAGCCACAAACTGAAACTGAATCAAAAACAGAAACAGAAACAGAAAGAAATGAAGCTCATTGGCACGCGAATGTAGCGAAAATAGAGAAAGAAAGGAAGAAAAGCAAATAAGAGAAAGAGCCGATACAACTGAAGAAACAGCAACAGAAATCGAAACAGAAGGTTTCTACGTCACTTGCGCTCCACAGTGTCTTTCAGTTCCCAAACTCCCGTCACCTCAAACAGTCCACTTCAAGTCCAAGTCCAACTCCAACTTGAACTCGAACTCACACAATAATGTTAAAGGAAGTGAACAAGTGACAACAACAAGCAAAAGGGAAACTATAAGTGATATATCTCTATCTAAAAAAAAGAAAGAAATGCTTCAAACTAACTACAGGCAGCGATTTCTGTTGCTGCTCTGGTTGATGCAGTTTCTCTGGAATTTCACAGCAGCACTCACAGTGGATAATCAACTCGTCTCGGCGCGAAATGGTAAGCGATTTATGTGAATGATGACGGAACATACCAATCGATTACGACATACCATTAATTATGGATTTTAAGAATAGCTTTTATTATTATGGTTTTAAAAATAGTTTCAGTAATTAACGCTTATAATGAGCACTATTAGGGGGAAACAAAACAAATTTTAGTTGAGATTACAAAATTGGCAATTAATTTGGCTTCGTCATACAGTTTGTAGAGATAATACATACCTACAATTCTCAACAAAACGGGCAAACTTATAAAAACTGTTGAAGAATATTAGAAAATATATAAGAATTATGTTTCAATACAATTGATATACCAAAAATAGGAGGGAAACATTTTATATTTAGTAAAGCTGGAGAAATGAAATATCAGAACCATTTTAAAATCAAGCAAAATCTTAGAAGGCATTACTAAGCTTTATTTAACGTTCTAGAATATAGAAAGAATTTAGGAATTTAATATTAATCATAATAATAATATCGATATTTCGATAGATTCAGATTTACAACTTGTAAATAAATTTAATGACAAAATAATAATTACAATTATTTAATTTTGCAAGAAATAAAAAAGAGTTTTTGTTAGTTGAAAACTTTTCTAGATTTCGCATGATTTTAACACAAGGTTAAAAAAAATAATTAGTAATATTTGTAAAAATAAAAATTAAATATCTTATATTTTCATTTTTAATTAAATATCTTATATATTCATTTTTACATTTTAAATCAATTACTCGAATAATAATACACAAATTAAATCTGTAGAATTTTTTTTTTAATATAAATTAGTATATTAATTTAACTGAGAAAAAAAGACTGAAGACAGGTTAAAAAACAATTTAAACCAAGTAAGCTTTTGATTTCCACATGTTCTAATTTGTGCATGAATCCTTTTTAAAGTTCACATATATGGAATGTTGTTAAACTAATGGCTAAAAATGAGTACAAATTATATAGAAGTGAGACCCAAATCATCATGCATCATAAGCGTAACCTCAGCAGAACTTTTGTATCTCTTTGACCTTATTGAATAATTCATGGAAGCGTGTGGAGTTCCATGGAGTTCTATGGCAACTATGGGGCACACATGGGTTAATGGCAGTCAACTGCGTCCACGCGGCACGCAAGCCAAATAAAAAAAATTCAAATTCAAATTGAAATTCAAATTTCAATAAAGAACAAAAGCTCACAAATAGTTAACTAACGCTGGCAGACAATTGAAAGAGCCAATAAAACTAACCTACCGTACAGTGAAGCTTCCCAAAACAGGAGACCAAACCGCAAAATGGCCTTGAAAGTGCAAGTGTTTGTTGGGCGGATGATGACGCCATCGTCATCACAATTGGTTATCGAGTTGAAGTTGTAGTTGTACACTGATAAAAAAAATGTTCTTAAATCAAGATTTTGGTCAAAAAACTAAGAAATTTGGTCTAAAAAATGCGTTGAGAACATAAAATTCTTAAATTAAGGGAACACATCTTCGTTTTAAGAACAATTCAAATAAGACCAAGTCCTTATTTTAAGAATAAATGTTTTTAAAATTAAAATACAAAAATAAAAAAATTAAAAATGATTTAAAATTCAATTTAAAAAAAAAAAATAAAGTAAAAATGATTTTTAAATTTATATTTTTCATTTTTTATTTAATTTTGATTTATATACATTTTATTCTGCCTTTAATTTTATAAATGTTAATTTAGTTTGTTACGAGTGGGGTTCGAACCGGCGCCTACTGCTTTTTAACTGATGCGGTTTCTCTAACCAGAGCGCCACCAGTCAACCATTTACTTTATATGAAATAGTAAATATTTATACTTTCCTAACAATTTAAGATTTTTATTCTTATATGAAGATTTTTTTAGATTAATAATCTTAATTTTAGTAATTTGATCTTAAAATAATCTTGTTTTTTGAACAAAATATTTCAGATGAATGTTCTTGATTTTAGAAATTGGTCATTTTTTTCAGTGTTGTTGTCTTTATTCTTCGCTTTTATTGCCCAAGAGTGTAGTGAACTTTTTGGCCAATTGTAGTTGGCAAATTTGTAATTTGCTTTTCTTACCATTTGCAGATTGTTTTGAACGCATCGCTTTGGAGGCAATGCTGCCATTTGAGAAGACCTTCCGCACCGAAGACACCAACTCGCTGAAGATGTGCAAGGAGAAGTGTTTGCAGGCGGGCGAGAAGTGTCAGGCCATTTCATTCGGGTGAGCAGCAAATTGGCAATTGGCAATTGGCAATTGGCAATTGCGATTACCCAACAACAACGTTTACAAACAATCTTTTATACCCCTTGATTTTTGCAGTGTGCATCGACGCGGAAACGGCACATGTCAGTTGTCATCGGAGCAGTATGGCAATGGAGCTAACGGAGGTGGAGGCGGAGGAGGCGGAGGCGGTGGTCGGCCAGGTGGCATCATTTTCGATCCCGACTTTGATTTGTATACGCGCAAAACGAATTGCTTTGATTTGAGCGACAATTCGATTGGCGGCCCAAGTCCGATCAGCACGGGCGTAACGCCAGTGAATCTACCCAATCGACCGCTGGATGTGGGCAATACTCCCGTGCTGGTTGTGAATCCCACACCGCACACACATCCAGCTGAATCTCATCCGCATCCGCATCCGCCGCCACATCCACATTTGCCACCGCCCACAGGTTCACCGCCCGGTGTCGGTGATCGCTTGTATTTCTCCCATGAGATTTATCCACTGTACAAATATCCCACGCTCTACGAGCACAATTATCCGGCGCCCAACGATGATGTCTACATTCCGGGTGGCTATGCGGCCAATGTGCCCGAGGTGGATGAACGCTACCGACCGTCGTATGTTGCTCTGGAGGATGGCAATGTGCATCCCACGCCACATGCTCCGCCACGTCCTGTTTTTGGCTTGGGCTATGGCAATGGCTATAGTTATGGCACACCCGAGCGTTATGCTCCAACCACACTGCGTCCTGCCGCTGCCGAGCGTCCCAGCTATGCACCGAGACCCGATTACGGCAATGATCGACCGGATTATCCACGTCCTTCGCCAGCGAGACCCTACGACAGCTCGACACCTCCCGAGGGCTCCTATGGACCACGACCCACGCCCAACTATGATGGACATCGTGAGCCACGACCGGATTACACCAATCGACCTGATCCTCCAACACATATGCCGCAAGATGGTGGCTACAGTCCCGGTCCTGTCCCCGGCTCCTCGGCACGCCCGCCAGTCTACGATAGACCGCCACCTCCTAGGGATGAGTATGTGCGTCGCAATGGCAGCGTTATGCGTCCTGATGGCTACAGTGGCTACGATGACGACAAGACAATTTCCACCTACTTCAATCCCGAGGATTACATGCAGGGAAACAAAAGTAAGTCGCAGCTATTACACTTCAATTGAATCATAACGAACGAAAAGGAAAAAAAAAGTAAGGTTCTTTAGAAATGGGGTTAACTGTACGTAAAATAAATAGAATATATTTAAAAAAAAGAAATGGGTAAAGTAAATTAAAACTATCTTGTTTAAGAAAAACTTCAGCGTACTAAAGAAAACAATTACAGAATTTTTTAATCTAAAATCAATGTGGAGTTGGTTATAGAAAGATTAAATTGCACCTGGAATATATGTCTACCAAATTACAATAAAGGATATTACTAAGTAATTTTTAAAGATAAATTGAGTAACTTTGGGGATTATTAAAGATCAATTTAACTACACATTGACTATTAAGAAAATAAAAAAATATCCTTATTAAGACAGCAAAGTGTTATCTCAATTATTATAAAATATAATATAATTATTATAAAATTTTATAAAATATAATCCACAGATCGTCCCATGCCTATGCCTGGCGATAGAGATCGCGATCGCGATCGTGATCGTTATCCCCTGGATGAGATGAATGGTGAGTAGAGAGTCTTCATTACGTAATAACTCCTTCAAAAGTCATAATCAAGTCCCAACTAATTTTGGATTCGCGATCAGCTAACAGAGCAACAGACTGTGGAGGTTTTTGGAAGCGGATTTGATTGTAACAAACTAACTGAACGTAGAATTAACATTGCGCACAATTAAAACTCATTACGGGCGGGACAATCAAGTGGAGGGATGAAGAGGGAAAAGGGGAAGGGTCAGTTGACCCACATTATGTATTAGCTTTTATTTGCGTAACAAAACTAAAAACCCATTAGAATCGCATAAAGCGCAATCGCGACGTCGAGTGGGTGGACAGTGGCTTGCTTTGCTGGTTGCATGTGCCCCAAAAAACATTTACACACTACTAAAAATGAATAATGCCAATATAAAGCTTATGGTGTGGACAACACAACAAAATGATTAATGCCCGCAAAAATGTCGAGCAAAGTTTATGCGAAAAATGGCAAAATTGTCAGCGATTTGGGTTATCGATGGCATCGAGCTCAAAAATAATTATAGAGTACTCATATAATATATGTTTTTTTTTTTTAAAAAACTTCTTTGCTATGATGTCAGCTTTGGGTTAAAGAATTTATAGAGTTGTCAAGTGCAGAAAGATTGATGACAATTCTAAAATTACGCTGCCAACTCATCAAAGAGTCATTTATAATTGCGATCTGAACTCAACTTCCTTTGGGATTTCTCGACTGTGACGAAGTACATGAACTTTCAGTAGCATACACGTACTTGTATCATGTGGTGATGGTGATGGTGACATAAGCCAAGTTCAGCTCAAGTGAAGCTAGCTATGATCTGACAACTGTCGAGCGTAATTAAATTGCCACTCTGCATGCGAGTTAGTCAGTTAGTTGACTTTATTAGGTGTGGGACAGATCTTTTGGCTAAAGATAAACATAATACGGCGACTTTTAGAAACGGAAGTGTTTCTTTTTCGCTTCTTTTTTCCTTCTTGTTGATATTTTGTTAGCGCTTTTTTGGCTATTTTTTTTGCTGAAATTGTGCAAGAGCAATTGCACTTGAACAGGCGCCTTTCCTCCCCATCCCTCACCCACGTATAGACTTGCATTGTATGCAAATCCGTTAACAGAACCAATGCACAAAAAAGCTTACTGCATGCGGTTGGCCATTGAAATGACAGCAGTGACATTGATTAAGAAACGGAAATGCGCTCAACTTGTCTGGCTTTTTGTGCCTCAAACATGGCTCATAAGAAGCAACAATACGTTAAGTGGGGCAGAGGGAGACGGCAGGGGAAACGTTAGATCGATGCGATTGCCAAGACTTGGGCAACGAACTTCATATTAAATATGAATTATGCATTTTATATGAACGTTATGGATTTTTTTAAATGGTGCTAAGAAAACAAAAGACTTAGGCAACGAACTGCAGCTTAAAGCGAGCAGAAAAGCCTTAAAGTTCTTTATATATAAAGTTTAAAGCATTTAACTCTTGCTAGATATACATTTACTATTTTTAAGTGTCTAATTAAAGTGTCAGTTAACTAGCTGAAAGATATTTTGGCGTCAAATGTATAGAAAATAATGACAACTTAAAAAATAGCTGTCAAAGTAGCTTAAACTGGATTATGAAAAACTGGGTCAAAATTGAGTATTTAAAAAAATGTAATAAAAAAGAAAAGACTTAGGCAACGAACTGCACTTTAATTTAAGGATTAAGCTTAATTACTGAGAGCCAAGAATAGAGTTTGTCCAACTGCAATTAAAGTATGTTTTTAGTGAATTTAGTATGTCTAATATCGTTTTATTATATTTATATCTTTATAAAGTCTTACTTTTTAAAAAGTTCGTAATTTGTATTTAAACTACTCTTAATCTTTCTACAAAAGTCCCTATCTAAGTTCTGTTTTGATCTGAGTTTGTTTTTGTGAATTGCTGAGAATTCTAAGAATTTTTTGCTCCATACAGAGCTCAATTCGCTTTGATCTTGTGGCATCCTTGAGTGACGTCACGTTACGCATTGCTGCCTTGAGCATCTTCTTCTCATAACGCTTGTTGTAAGTACCACTTGCCCCCGTATTTTCATCTGAATCAAAGATAAGCAATCTGCTGACCAAAAATACTCATTAAAAACACGACTCAAGGCTCCACAACGCCCCCCCGCTGGGCATAGCTAAACAATAAGCCAGCCAGAGCGAAAGACAGATAGAGAGAGAGAGAGCGAGAACAAACCGAAAGAAAAAAAGCTCTCGCCCTTGTCACAAAAGCTTTTTCGTTTGTTTTGCATTTTCAAGCTGGCGGCGAAAAACGCGCGCGTTTTTCTATTAGCGTATAAAACCGCAAGCTTGACCACAGAAGCTGCTCATTCGCCATTAGAATCGCCATCGCTGCGCGTCGCAAAACCGCCGGAAATCAAAATCGTATGCGTATCCTAACTACGTGAGAGTGTTTGAGTGTTTGAGTGTATGAGTGTGAATGTAATGGCTGCTGCGCCTGCGTTTGGCTATACAATTGACATTCAAATATTCTAATTGTGACAGACAGTCAACAAAACGCGACGAGCTTACGTAACCACTGAATAACACAGTGAAAAATACAATAAAAATAATAGAGAAAAATAAAAATTATTTAAATAAAAAGCATAAAAGCGCGCTCGTTTACAAAAAATATTTTTTGGAAATTATTAGTGCTTCGCTGAACGCGTTCCAATGCGGCTGCATATAATGTACGGTTTATTTCAATTGCTGCTGCTGCTGCTCTGCTTCGGACAACACCAGCCAAAAAGACGCGTAAAACTGCACACTTTGCATAATTTGCAAAGCAACAAGAAGAACTTTAGCAACAACAACAAGAACAACAATTTTCCAGAGATTAGCTGTAGCGAAGGCTAAGTTAAGACAGCGCAGGGAGTTCAGGGTGATGCGGGGGGGTAGGTGTCCGCTGGCATCGCAACATGAGAAACATGACTCGAACATAATTTACAGCAGCAGCGGATGTGACGGCAAAAAAAAAAAAAAAGAAAAAGAAAAATAATAAAACCGAAAATGAAGCAACTTGTTGTAGCGCCCGATCTTGGGTTCTGTTCGCGCGTTTCAAACGCTTCACTGACTTTAGCTACAGCTCCAAGCATACATAGATAGTTAGTCTCTTTTTTTTTTTTTGTTGTCCAAAACCTTTCGAGTTGCTGTTGCAGCTAGCATGCCACATGATTTCTGCATCTTTGCAACAACTTTGCATCTTCATCTTATTGCAGCCTGTTTCCGGCGTGTGTTGGCTGGCAAACGTATAGCTCCCCATTGGGTGCGTCGCTCCATCTCTTGCGAGCGTGTCGAGGAATGCATGCGAGAATGCGGCCATGAGAAGCGTTTCATGTGCGAGGGCTTCAACTATCGCCTGGATCCGTCCGGGCATGGTCAGGGTGATTGTGAGCTCATCGAGATGCCATTATCCCACATGGATCTCTATTCGAGCGCCAATCGACGCGACACGAATCTGTTGCGGCATCCCGACTATGATTACTATGAGCGCGATCGCAATGCGCCGAGCAGTTGTCGACGCAACATTTGCCAGGATTGCTCCAAGTCGCCGATCTCCAGCGATCCCATTTACTTCAAGCCCAGCAGCAGTGGTAGCGGCAGCTATGGACCAGGACCCAGCAGCAGCGGTTATGCAGATCGTGATCGCGATCGTGATCATTATCGTCCTCCTCACGGCAACACGGCTGTGGATCATTATCGTGGTCCGTCTGGTTCCTATGAGCATCGACCGTTCTCTGCTGAATATCACGGCTCACATTCGTCGTCCTCGTCCTCGTCCTCTTCTTCATATGAATTCTCCTCGCATGGTGCCGTCTCCGGTTCCGGCTACTATGGACACACGCCTCCCAGCAGCTTTGGCGATCACTCTCGTCCGGATTATATAGATCGTCATGACTTTGCACGTCCCGAGCCGCCATCACACTATAGACCCGATCGCTGGGAGACGTTACCCAGCAGTTCCGGCTATGACAGCTCCAATTACAGGCCGCCACGTCCCGAAACCGATCGCATAGATAAATATAGACCATCGTATCGACCAGGTGCGGATTACTCGCCCTATCGTCCACCTGCACCACCTGGTCCTCCAGCTACGGGGCCAGCTCACAATTATCTCGATCGTGATGGACCTGGAAGCGTTGCCTACAAGAAGCCCAGCAAGTTTGTGCCTTATTTGATCGGAGGCGGAGCCGAGGAGAGTTGGGGCAGCTATGGTGGCAGCTACGGTGGCAGCAACAGCAAACACAGCTCCCACTGGGGACTGAGTGAGTCACAGCGTCGCAAGGATCAGCATGACTTCAACTACTTTGAGCTGGGACCACCAAGTCACAGAGAACCACCACGTGAATCCAATGCGGTGCTACGTTATCCCGGTTCCAGCTACGACCACGAATATCCAAGACTACAGAACGACTACAGGCGTCAGTGGACGAGAAGACCCGGACCAGATGGTAAGCTTTACTCAAAAATATCTGCATATTAAATCAGCCTAAGAAAATCTTACTAAAATTTAGAAAAATTGTCATTTAGAAATTAAATTCTAAAAGTTTAAATTTTATTTCTTTTTAATTAGCAGATTTTTTAAAAGTTGTAAGCCCCAAATATTGAAAAATATTGCGAAATTTTTACATACATTTAGAGCTTAATTTCCTAATTTTTAACGTCCTCTAAAATCCTAAAAAATAAGTATAAAGTAGGGAAATTTGAGCATTCATTTATTTGCTCAACTTTTAAAATTTTAGAAAGTTTTTACTCATTTCTAAGGTTATGAGCAATAAAGTTAAGAACATTTTGTCATAGTATTATTTTGGTAAAGTTTTTCTCAAAAGTATGGAAATTTTGCATAATTTTAGACAGATTTTCTGTAATTTTTAGGCCATGCGTCCTAAAAGCAAATCATGTTAATATTATAAATTTTAAATTTTTCAAAATTAAATGAATAATACTTTAAAAATCTCTGACTATTTTAAAATATTGCTATTAATATACTAGATTGAATAATATTTAAAAACTATTTAACTATTTTAAAATATAACTTTTAATGTTAATCTATAAATTAGTTAATATTAATATTATAGAGCAGTGGTGTCCAAAGTAGGCTAAAAAAAACCCCATTTTTTAGTCTTCTTTATCCAGCTCACTGTTCTAGAGAGTGGAAAAGTGAGGAGGTCTTGTAATGCTTAATGTTATCCTGCCATTCCTTTAGAATGCTCCGCCAAGACGAGCGAAGGTTTCCGGCTGCATAAGACTGCCATAAAGCATGCCTTCAATGTGCCCACGCTGACGGAATGCGAACGCTTGTGCTCGGATCAGCGACCCAGTTTCATTTGCCACACCTTCAGCTATCGCTATAATCAGGCGGGTCGTGACAATTGTATGCTGTGCGATAGACCCGTCAATATGCTCGACTATTATGTGGACATTGAGCCGGATCGTGATTACGACATCTACTCCATGGCCGATGACATGGATGTCTGCCGACAGCCGCCACGTCGCAGTGATGGTCCCAGCACCGCTCTCTCCGATCCACGCAATGCTCGTGAGTCGATCTTAAAGGAGTGTAGTTTCTGCTTGATTCCAATCCGTACTTAATCCTTTTCAGAGTGCTTCTTTCGCGCCATCGATGCCACACGATTCTTCAAGTCCATTGTAAGAGATTCCCTGACTGTTCGCACTGTCGGAGAATGCGAAATGGAGTGTATTCGATCCACAAAATTCACTTGCCGTGCCTTTGCCTTCCGTTATGGAAAACAGCGTCATGCCGGCGTCATAGACAATTGTCAGCTAAGTGATTGGCCAGTCAGGGATATGGACAAGGAGCGTCATCTCTTACTGGACGCCGCTTTCGACATCTTCGAGCGTGCGAGCTACGGACATGGCTGTGAAATTCAACCCATCGTGGATGAAAAGCACAAAAAGTGTAAGTACTTAAGATGTGTATGTCTAATAAAGGAAGAAAGAGGATATGAATCTCCGATTATTTAAATTGTAAAAATTAGAAGAATTGGACAGTAATTTTGACTTGTAAACTGGCTAAATCTGAAGCTTAACCAACTTCAAACTGTCATAACTTGATCAAATCTCAACCGAATCTCAAGCGGAATGTCATTTTGATCAAGATTTGGCCTCTTAATTCATTCTGCATTTAAATTTTTATCACTTAGAAAATTTGATATTTTTTCGATTCTAAGCCATCTAACATCCAATTTTCCATACTTACCCCTTGACATTTTTTCAAAAACTTTGATCTCTCATAACTTCATCAAAAATTAACCGATTTTCAAGCGGAATGTCATTTTGATCATGATTTGGCCTCTAAATTCATTCTGCATTTAAATTTTTAACATCTAGAAAATTTGATATTTTTTCGATTCTAAGCCATCTAACATCCAATTTTCCATACTTACCCCTTGACATTTTTTCAAAAACTTTGATCTCTCATAACTTCATCAAAAATTAACCGATTTTCAAGCGGAATGTCATTTTGATCATGATTTGGCCTCTAAATTCATTCTGCATTTAAATTTTTAACATCTAGAAATTTTGATATTTTTTCGATTATAAGCCATCTAACTTCAAATTTTCCATACTTACCCCTTGACATTTTTCCAAAAACTTTGATCTCTCATAACTTCAACAAAAATTAACCGATTTTTAAGCGGAATGTCATTCTGATCATGATTTGGCCTCTAAATTCATTCTGCATTTAAATTTGTATCACCTAGAAATTTTGATATTTTTTCGATTCTAAGCCATCTAACATCAAATTTTCCATACTTACCCCTTGACATTTTTTCAAAAACTTTGATCTCTCATAACTTCATTAAAAATTAACCGATTTTCAAGCGGAATGTCATTTTGATCATGATTTGGCCTCTAAATTCATCCTGCATTTAAATGTTTAACATCTAGAAAATTTGATATTTTTCGATTCTAAGCCATCTAACATCCAATTTTCCTTGACAATTTTTCAAAAACTTTGATCTCTCATAACTTCATCAATAATTAACCGACTTTCAAGCGGAGTGTCATTTTGATCATGATTTGGCCTATTAATAGGCAATATTAATTGTGCTTCCAATTTTCCTTCCCCTTCTCGTAGTGTGTTACTTGGGGTATGGATCGCCGGCCAGACTGCTGCCTCCGGCTATCAAGAAGGTCATCTCAGTGCCCTCAGAAATGGCTTGCAAAAAGGAGTGCATACACTTCAGGGAGACCACGCCCTTCAAGTGCTACGCCTTTAGCTATGGGTAAGTTGAAGAATCAAATTTAAGCTTTAGCTTACTAATTAAAATTCCTTGCAGCTCCCATGGCAGCTGTGAAATGTCGGATCTCGATCAGACGGAGTTGAAACTGGACGTACACTATACGCATACCAAGGAAAGGGATTACTGGCTGTTTGCCTGGAATCCCTTCGATTGGACATGTCGCGATAAGGTCAATACGATCGGTGGCTCAAGGGTTAACAATGATCGACGCATGGATATATTCAGGGAACCGGGTAAACTGACACTCTTAACCTGTTGCACGTCCTTCATTGTGTAAATAACCACATGGGCAACAGCTCCCAGTGCAGCTTCAGCCCCAAAATTTAAACCTAATTAGCTTATAATATTGTATTATGTGTAATTAGTTTGTAACGGCGGAGAATGTAAATAATGTACAGTAGATCCAAAACATTGGCGAATCCAATCCCTCTCCCCTTCATACAATTACTAACCAAACTGTTGTGTATGATGCGCATGTCTCATAAGGAACTCTTCCAAAATCTCTTAACTAACTTTTCATTCGCCTTAAACGTATCGAAGGAGACGTTGCCTGGCGACATTACACGGTCTCTGGAAAGCCCTGTCGTCGCAGTAGTCCATGTGAGAAGAATCTGATCACGGGATTCTATTCCTGCGAAACGGATGGTTCGGAAATTGGTTCGTGGGATTACTGCTGCAAGACGGATCATCCGTGTGGCTACAGTCGCGGCTTCGACTATCCCTGGTAAGTATAATGCTGATAATGTAATTTCACAAATATCTAAATGGTTTAATAAATCATAAAGCGGTTATATATTAAAAGTATATTAAAATGTCTTCCGTTTTCAGGTGCTTTGTGGGCGATGAGGCGGATCAATGGCGCAAGTGCAGCGATCGTTATTTTCCCGGCAGCAACAGCACGAAGGCAACTCACTCAAATCTTGGTCTGCCCAGTAGTTCCAAGCAGAAACAGAAGCATAAGCCACTGCAGCCAGCGACAGCCGCAAGTAGTGAATATACACAGCATCCACCACGTCCCGGAGGATTGCAGAGTCTCAGCGATTTTGCTGCCGCAAGACTTTGGCCCGTGACGTATCTTTATAGCGAGGGGCCTCCAAATGCGACGGAGTTTAGTAATTTCGTTGATTGCAACAAGGAGACGTGTTAGCGGCACGCAAAATGCACATTAAGTATTGTAGTTCCCATTATCAGATTTTCCCCCAATAGTTTTAAAAACACACTTAGATCCAACCATTTACTCGTAACAATGACGAATAACTTTTTCTCACCGTTTTGCAATGTGTCGTTGTGATTTTCAATGAGATTGGAATACCATTTTCCGTCATAATCAAATCAAAAACTAATTAACTTATTAATTTTAATATGCAAGCTTTTTAACGTTAATCATAGTTTCGTGTTGACGATAAATTGTGTATGTACTTATGTATTTAAGTCGAATGTATATGTACTTAATATCTTCATCACATCTAGAATATACGATTAATAATAAATTAAAAAACTAGTTAGCTGCAGAGCGGTTGTAACTCATTCGTATTCTAATTTAATTGTTAATTTAAATTGCGCGCCGAAAGCATACAGCTTTTGTAATCGACTACTTATCGATAATAATACCAATCAAAACCTCTGTTGCCAACTTATCTATTTTCCTAGCTAGTTCTGGCTACTTTCACATTTCGATAGCTGTGCCCGTCTCATCCCAGCTCAAAAAGCTAAAAATCAAACCAGACCCCTTCGAATTCTACATGCAACTTTTTTCAGCCGGGTGGCAGCATCTTTCAAAGACATTTACATAAATACAACTTGGCATGTATTTTATTGTGCAATAACGGGTCGGCGTTCTATATTTTCTAAATATTATTAATTAAAGTGCAATAAGAAATGAGTAACTTGAAGATTGGAAGCATTTTGACCATTGGCGCTTCGGCCTTGGGTGCGTTCTATCTCGGTTCATATACAGAACGCCGCAGCAATAATGAAAGTGGTCGAGGAGATAAATTAACACGTTTACCCGGATTGCCTGCATTTGCAACCGTTTCAGCGGCTTCACTGATACCAGCTAGCGAGAGCAATCTGTCGGCAACACCCTCACGAATTGGGCAGATTATGAAATATGGGTTTCCCGGCCTGGATCATGTGCGTTCCCAGTCGGATTATGTCTTGTCCTATGACAGACGCAACCGGGTGCCTCATTGGGTGTTCGAGCACCTAACCGCCGAATCGGTGGCCAAAAACGATGCCGTCGATCGTGCCAAGTCGGACTTTAAGCCCGACGAGAGCATACATCCGTACTTCCGTGCCCAGAACACCGATTACCGTCGCTCCGGCTATGACCGGGGTCACATGGCGGCGGCGGGCAATCATCGCCTGCACCAGAAACACTGTGACGACACCTTCCTACTGTCCAACATGGCGCCACAGGTGGGACAGGGATTCAATCGCGATGCCTGGAACACACTCGAGACGCATGTGCGCAAACTTACCAAGTTCTACACCAACGTCTACGTCTGCACCGGTCCACTGTATCTGCCCCACAAGGAAGACGACGGCAAGATGTATGTGAAGTACGAGGTGATCGGATCCAACACAGTCGCAGTACCCACGCACTTCTACAAAGTGATTGTGAGCGAGGCTGCTGACCAGAAACTGCACATGGAAGCCTACGTGATGCCCAACAAGGTGATCAGCAATGACACGCCACTCCAGGTGTTCCAGGTGCCGCCAGAGACGGTGGAGCGGGCCGCCGGGCTGCTCTTCTTCGATCAACTCAATAGGCAACAATTGGCCAGCATAAATGGCAAGAAAATTTAAGATTGTCGTTTAGAGTTTTTAGTAAATTGTATTTTGTTTAATTTATGGTTGATTTCTTCAAGTTGCTCTTCTTTTTGAAAGAATTGTGTTGATTAATAAAATGTAAACAATTAATACAGCATATTACAAATATATATAGTAGTATGAAGGAGCGTGAGCAAGCAAAGCGTACAATAATGCATTTTAATGTTCTTTTTGTGTGTGTGCTTAGGTCTGTGGGTGTATGTGTGTGTGTTTGAGGGTGCGACATGGTTGTTTACATGCCATGATTCTTGGAGCGCACATCATCGATCTTGAGAATCATCTTGACCAGCTGTGTGGACAGCAGAATCTGTTGTTTCTTCGAGTGCAGAGACTCGACAACATTGTGATGCTTCATGTCCGATTCGCCAGTGAGCATGCAATCGACACCCAAGCTGGACTTCTTCTCAGCCACTTGGTTGGCCTTCAGTTCCGACAGCGTTTCAATTGGGTGCAGGCCACTGTTCTCAGCCAGAGCCAAGGGAATGCTCTCCAGGGCGACGGCAAACGAGCGGAATGCATACTGTTCCAGCGTGGACAACTGATCGGCCTCCTTGGCCACAGCCAGGGAGCAGCTAATCTCAGCGGCACCACCGCCATAAACAATACGCGAATCCTTAATCAGAGAGCGCACCACACAGATGGCATCGTGAATGGAACGCTTTGCCTCGGCAATAATCATGGCATTGCCGCCGCGCAAGAAGATTGTGACTGCCTTGGAGTTCTTGCACTCCTCAATGACCAGCATCTTGTCCTTGGACGTGCCAAAGGCTGCAAAAAGGAAACCAGCAGTTAGCTAGATCCGATTTAAGGGATTTCAAAGATTTCAAAGAGCAGAACTTACCCATTTCACGCACCAATCCAGCGCTGCCCAGTTTCTCGGGTGTCAGCTCCTCGAATCGTGGCACAATGCGACCGCCGGTGGCAATGGCAATCAGTTCAATCTCGGGACCACCGACCCAACGCACAGCTGGCAAATCCTGCTGCAACAGCAGATGATTGGCCTCGTCATCGAAGCCCCACTGGCAAATGGCCAAGGTGGCGCCGGCATCTTTCACCTGTTTGACCATCTGGGTGAACTTCTCCTGCTCGTATTCTCGGAGTGCTCTGTAATCTTCCGCAGAGGTGACATCCAACTTATGCTTGGTCTTTGGCTTGGGTGGCTCAAAGGGGCAGGTGAGAATCGCCAGCTTGACATTTTTCAACTCCTTGGGCATTTGAGAGTGACTCAATGTCTTGTCAACAATGACACCCTTGACCAGCATCGAGTCCTCCATGCGTCCACCAACTTTCGTCTCAATCTTGATCAGCTCAAAGTTGACATCCCTCTTCTCAATATCAGCCACATTGAGAACTGCATCGACGGCCATTTCAGCCATCTGACGATGACATTTGTTCACAATCTTGCTGCCCAGCGTTGTCATGGCAATCTGAATGAGCGGCTCCTTGTTGTTGGGATCGACGGGGAAGGGTTGAGCAATTGCATCCAGCTGCTTGATGGCACACTGGGCGGCCAATTCAAAACCATCGGCAATACGAATCGGATGAATACCGCGATCAATTAAGGCTTCTGCCTGCTCCAAGAGTGCACCAGCGAGCACAACCACACCGGTGGTGCCATCGCCAATCTCATCGTCCTGCGACTGCGACAGCTGCACCATCAGTTTGGCAATCTCATGGTCCACCTCCATGAGCTTCATGATTGTGGCACCATCGTTGGTCACCGTCACATCGCCATCGGGACTGACCATAATCTTGTCCAGACCTTTTGGTCCCAGAGATGTCTTCAGCGTTGTGGCAATCTGACGCGCCGCCATAATGTGCGTCTGCAAACAAGAGGGAAAGAGAGAGAATGAGCATAAGATATACATATAAGTGGGGGTATTCCTGAAACAGATTCGGATTTGGTTTCGCTTTCTAAACAGTTTCAGGAATGACCCTTTTTGAGCACTGATCTAGGAAAAAACAAAAACAGATTTCACGCTTTCAAATTCTTTTTAAAATTCTGAAAATCAAAATCAAATCAGTGTTCAAAAAGGGTCATTCCTGAAACTGTTAAGTGAAACCAAATCCGAATATGTTTCAGGAATACCCCTAGTGTGTTTGTATGTGGCGCGTGACTCAACCAACCAACCGGCAGACAGTGAACATCTGTGCAGTGTCTTAACCTCAACATGTAAAAGTGACGTCACAATTTGGCAACAAATTCTTGTTTTATTCCAACATACGCCAATACATCATTCATTGCTCATTTATGCCTAAAATGAACACTTTAAGCAACCAACTCATATGGCGACTATGAAAAATGCCGGCAGTTGAGAACATCTGGAACATTCGGCAATCGATGCGTCATTGTTTTTAAAGCTTCGAGATTTTCCATTGCCAATAATGTTTTTGGTTGACTTTAAGTCACATATTGGCACTATACAATATGCGTATCCTTTATCAACTCATTGGATATATCAAGTTTTCATTTACCTTAATGGCATCTGTTCCAGTGATGCGCTTCTGCTGCTCCTGGTCGCGGAGAATGATGAAAGGGCGACCATATTCGTCAAACGCGAACGTTCCTGGAAAGGCGCTCATAGTTGCTTAGTTAAAAGGACCGTGGATTTAATTGTATTTCACAGATTAAATTTTCTTTCCTTCCCTAAACGAATCGCACAAAAATTTGACTGGTAATAAATGATAGCGATGACACCAACCAACGGCTATCGACTGCAATATAGGCCGCTATCGATAACAAAATTCGTACGATTGCCCTGAAATGAACAAATACGTTTATATTTATTTGAATATACACCATTTATTTTTTTGCCTAAAACAGTAGCAGTAAGCTCGTTCTTTAGTTACTTTGATTTTAAAACGAGCACTTACTTGGCTTTTTTTAAATACATGAGCAGTTCTTATTCTATCGATTCTTCTTAATCGATTAGATCGTCCTCAACACTCTCAAATATTATATCGATATTTTGTATGACTGTATCGATAGATTCACAAGTTCCGGCGCACAATTCGAGTAAGAGCTTGCTTTTAGTTCATTTAAGAACTTTTCTTAGCTTATTTCGCAATAATTATTAAAGTGGATGACAATTTATAATTTGAAACAAAGGACATCATCTCTATGAATATTCAATATTCATATTAAGATAAACTTAAAATAAGGGTGAATTTCTTGGGGGCAGCCGATTTTGCAATTTAATTTATATGGCCCATGCTGCCAGGCTGGAAAACTTTGGACCGGGTGGCAATCTTTCACAGTACGGAATTGCCAACAATGGTATTGGGATCCCGTTCGATTCATATTCAATTCAGCAGTCGAACTAATCAGATCGCAAGTGCAGAGTTATCTTAAACGCTTCTCGCTAAGCCAGCCACATATTTGTCAAATTAAACCCAATTTTTGTTTCTTTGTGCGTTAAGTTGCAACCGTTAAGTGTAAAAATGCCATCAAACATGAATAATAAACTGTAAGTAATGGTTGTAAAATGCCATACAGAGAAACAGTGCAAAAATCGATTTTGTAGTGAATGATATATGAAAAGAGAATGGAAAATAGTGCATGGGTACCGTAAATAAACGGTCCCAATCCAATTGGTGGCATATAAATTATATATTTGTTGGTTGTAAATAAATAAATATGGCAAGTTGTTTGTAGTGATAATATTTTTAAGTGTAATTTTCTAACAAATTTCGGAACGGTGCTGGTGGTGTAACAGTAAAATGTAGTACGTACAAGGTATATATGCAAAAATACATGCGTACGTGAAAACATATGTATTTGTATGTTTGTATGTATGTAACACATTGCAGATAAATGTGTGCGAGAGTACACATAACCAAACAAAGAAATGAGATAATGTGCGAACCGTAGGTAAAGTAAATGATTGATTTCAAAAAAATATTCCCATCGATATGTGCTTTTTGAAATGTAATTTTTACTTTATTTTTGCGTATTTTATTTTGTTTTTTCTTTTCGTAGCAGCCATCTTGTTCGCCTTATATTGTTGTTGTCTGTTGTGACCCCGAAACAGACGTGAAGTGGAGACCGAAAATCATAAGAAAAAAGGAAATCTGATAAATATTTATTTGCAACCGAACACTTACTTGTTTATATCAATTAACAAATTGATTGCTTTAAATTGCAAATCATTTTCAACGCATTTCTTTGTTGATGTGCTTTGTCGGAACTGTCTGGCAACGCTGGCGTATTCATACCCAATAACAATTTTCATATATGTATTGTACATACAATATACGGCTGCGTATACATATGTATGTGTAATCGAACTATTTTTATTATTTATTTATTTGCTTACTTTAAAAACCATTCGCTCTTAATTCGCTAAATTGACTTGACTTTCGACGTGAACGTGAACTGTAATTTATGCAGTTAAATGACAATTGCCTTGCAATAACAACTACAACTGTATTATTGTTGGCTGCGACATTGGAAGTTTCTAGTTGGACCAATTACAGTTATTACGCTTTAAACAATGTGACTTTTATTACTGTCCTTATCTGTTTGTCCGTATCCGAATAGCAGCACCGTCAGCATTGTTTGCACTCCATCTTATTATCTCGCTGCCAAAGTAAACAAAAACAAAAAAAAAAAGCTTCGACCCTATTGACTTTGTGTGTGTGTCTACAAAGAATAAAAGAACAAAAATGGAGCTGCAACCGGTTTGTTTGTTTGCTACGTTGTTCTTCAATTGTTGTTTGTCATCCGGTTAAAAGTTTCTTCTTCCACAGGGTGTAGCTTTTTGTTTTTTGTGATGACATAGATTTTTGGTGCAGCGCTCTCTCATTACGTCACAATTAACACACACACATACACAGACAGAAACATTTTTTTATGTATTTACAAACAACGGAAAATTCCAGTCGCTTTGCTGCTGCACTCTCAGCTGTGTGGCAAGTTAGAGGTGTACAACCATATAAGCATATATATATTTACATATACAAACAAATTTACAATACAAACAATTCAATATTGGGTTAATCGACCAATAGCAAAGAGGGTGACGAAGACGGAGAGAGAGAAAGATGCGCCCTGCAAATTGCTGACTCAGAAGGTCATAATGAAAGTGGTTGCATCCTCGTTCGTGCCACTTTACACGTTTCAACGTCCACATTTTATCATAATAAACATTATAAAGCTGTCTCAATCATCTATCTTATCACTCTTTGCTTTTGTCATAGCTAAAATAATAAAAAAAAGAATCGCTTGTGTTTATGAGTTTGTTTTAAAAATCTTTCAAATTGTGTTTGCACACATGTTGTGTATGTTGTGTGACATATTTGCTTTCAACTGAAATTGCAGCTATTTAACTTTAATTCCATGTTTACAGACAACCTCATGCAGTAGTATCCATCCAATTGACGTGTTTATATAAGGCGCTCCATTTAGTTATCATCTTACGTTATCTAAATTATAGTCAATAGTATTTCATAAGATCTGCTTCGAGATTTGCTCTGAATATTCAAATCTAAATGCACAGTTATTTTTAATCTCATCTTGTTGTTCTTTGTCACGTGAAACTGTCGCATGTTTTCCAATGATTCATTCCAGTTTGCGGTAAATCTCATTGAATTTCAATGCGTGGTGCAAAACGTGAGAAGAACAACATAGGAACATACATACACACATGTATTTATGATTACGGTATTTCAATAGAAAACGCCCGACACTCTTCCCACACACACTTAATAATTGCTTATATTAATATGTGTGTGAGCTTTCATTTGTATTGTGCTTAATTACGTTTTTGACGGTCATCGTCACGTACTCTCAAACATCGATTAACGCTTATATTATCGTTATCGTTTGTATATATATATTTTTGGCTAATTATAGCCACTAAATTTATTAATGAACACAATTATAATAAATGCGTCTAGAGCACGACAAAAACAAATTCCATTTGTAATACAAAATATATTTCGAAATTATCTCGGCGCACATTTCAATTTTCAAAACAAAATACAAAGAAAAAAGGGGGATAAAAGAAAATCAACAATTATTTATATGTGTACATATATATATACATATATCGCTGTATATCTGTACCATATTTGCATAGACGCAAATTGGCAAAAGAGCAATGCAAATGTAATTAGTTTGTTTTTGTTTTACATGCCACTTGTTTGTGTTTACTCTTTCGACACATTCTACCTTTTGGGGGAATTGACTGGGACAACCGGGTCGACCTTCAAAAAAATAATACTAAAACATGCCCAAAGACAGCATTTATGAAATGTATAACTGTACTTTGTTTCTATTTAATCTATTATCCCAACTAAGCAATAATATATATCTATTGTGTCTGTAGCACACTCACATACATATGTATGTAGATACATGTTCATGTGCCTTGCATGCCATGTTAATGTGTGTGTGTGTGCGGGAGGAACAACTAAATCTTTTTGAAATAAAATGATGCCACCGCCGTTTAGCTGCCATCAGTTGCCAGAGAAACGCTCAACGCTTCGTTCGCTACGGCACGGGAAAAACAAATACAATTACAAGCACACGAATATCTTTATTGTTGTAAAAAACAAACAAGAGACAAGCGAATCGCTTTCGAAAGCCTTTTCGATGTAAACTTCTAGACGTTTGTCTCAGCGCAAACAAAACTGTGATAACGTAAATAGCACGCAAGGAAACGGACCATATATAAACGTAACGTAACTGTGATTTCATTTGCATACAAGTACAAATCCCCCCACCACATAATATACAAACATACATATTTGTATTGGATTTAAGTTAATAGCAGTGATTACCATGCATCAGCAGCAGCAAGAAGAAGAACTGCATCAGCAGTCAGAGTCAGAGGATCAACTTGGGTATGTGGATACCCTTCTTTTTTTTTGACATGTTCCAATTTCATTTAGAGTGTCATCTCTTTAGCATGTTCCAATATCATTTAGAGTGTCAGCTCTCAATTGCATGCACGTGTCTATCGATTTAATAGGGCCTCTGCAATCGATCAATTAACATGCCACCATGCTACGCAGTACCTCCAGTAGTATGCCGCTCTTACACACTCTCTCTCCTTGTGTTTGGGCACTTGCTTGTGCTTCTGCTACATATGTATGTATATGTATGCACAGTCACTCTCAATTTGCAACGTTTTGCCAAGTGCGCAGTTTGTTGTTCAATTGGCATCAATAGAGGGAAAGAAAAGCAAGACATTTTTAGCAGACACATTTCTCATTCTCTGCCGGTTCGGTAAATGTATGTATGTATGACAATTGTACATATTTGTTTTGTTGCTTAAATGTTTGTGTGATTGTCCCCCGACTAAATTTTTATTATTAACTAAATGAGCCCAACAGTACAAACGTACAAAAAGCGAATAAATGAATAAAGAGAGCTGTCCGTCGACAGTCCAGTATCAATTGTAATACTGTCATGGAATTGCTCTCTTTGAATGATATTCGACGTTGCCCAAACTAACCGTTAACTAACCTGTCCACTGTCCACTCTCTTATTTCAAATTGCGAATAGCGAAATGAAGAGAGCTATCCGTCGACAGTCAAGTTGAAACAGATTGTAATACTGTCATGGAATTGCTCTCTTTGTATAATATTCGACAAGCGGCGATATATACTACACATCTGTCAATATGTATATGTCCGAATAATTGGTGTTGGATACTCTTCTTCTTCTTCCAGGCCAGAAACCAAAAACAAAAAAACAAGTCACATTTTTCAAATTCAAGTTTCATTTCGCTATTGTTTCATGACAATATTTAGACTTTCAACATTGTTCGCGACCCGCCCGTTATAATTAATTGCCCTTAACTTATATATGGATAGAATGTGATCCTTGTGCATCCTACAAGCCGCCGCGACCACGTCCTCCTGTGGGACCGCCTTGCCAGGCGCCCCGTCCTCCACCACCTGGTGCTCCCGGTGGACCACCACCACCGCCTCGACCGCCACCTGCGGGACCAGTTCCTCTGCCCCGACCACGCGCTGTAAATGAAAGCGATTCATTAGTACAGAATGTACACACACACATTCATATGTATAGTAAAAGACTCACCCTGTGCTCTGAGTATCGCTGCTTTTCCGCGTCCGGCCGTCCCGCCTAGTCCCTTGCCGGTCTGCTTCTTAAACATCGGCGCATTCTTCAGCATGTCGGGCAGTATGAGAAAACGAATCTTTGAGCCGCGAATGTAGACATTCTCCAAATTAGCCGTGCGTCCGTCCCTGTAGGTGACCGTGATCTGTGTCATTTGACAGTTCATGTTGTCCTCTGCCTCGATGAGCTTGCCGCGATAGACTTCGCCGGTGATTGTTTCACAAGTAATTATGTGACCCTCTGCTTCATGCAAAACTTTAATGGGTACGCCAATCGACATGCTTACGGTAGTTTGTTTTAGTTAATTCCAAATGATTAATTGATTTTTCTTATTATTTTCCGACGCCACCGCAAATTTTCGCTGTTTTTTCTTTGCGCAAACGTTTACGAGTGAATGTGTGTGTGTGTGCGACAGCTGCCCGTGCCGCCATGCTGTGGTGAAAAAGTCTGCGTGCACGCAGGGTTGTATTTCAACAGCATGGTTGCATGAATTTGTTATCGTTTGCTATCGTTGTACCGTCAGTGTTGTTAATTCAGCTTTTTACCTGCCAGATCTACAACTTTTTAAATGTCAATCGCGGGAAAATTATGAAATGGCAGCTTGCGGAAATTCTAGCTCTTTTTAAAGTTAGAAAACTAGCGGAAATATTCTAAATTAATTCAAATGAAAAAATAAATTGTAGCTCTAAAAAACTCCGAGATCTTTATGTGGACAACCTATCTTAGCTTTTTCTAGCTATTAATAAATATTTTTATAGGTTTTATAAGCCCTGAAGGCCTTACAGTTGCCCGCACCGATTAATTAAAGATTGCGGGATTCTTATCTTTATAAACATTCTTAAATACGAATATGTCTGCGTCATAAAAAATGTGTTTAACTTGATTCGACTTTACTGATAAATATTGCACACGTTTATTCAGTCTGCCAGTTTTACATTAGCTATTACGCCGTTAAGCTGTTTTCAGTGTCTCGCCACCAATTGTCTTTAATAATGAATTGGTAAATTAAATGGAATCCCATATACTACAAAATCGACAAGGCAATCGATGGAATTTTTAATTGATATTTAATATCGGTGTATTTGTTTAAATTTTATTTCTTTCGCAGCGACCCAATGATGTTTAGTAGCTTCGTTAGAAGAGACTTTAATGATAGCGGAGTTGCTGGATGTGCTACTGATGGCAAGCTCCGTACCATCTCGACTTCGTCTTGCGCCACGAACATGTCGACGGAGTCTTACCGCATCTCTCTCGGCGTAGGGCCTCTGTGGTGGTCCTGATGTCCCTGTCCACCACAGAACAGATCACGATAGGGCATCGCTCTTAACGGGTAAGTTAATTATAGATAACTATATGCATTTACATATATTATTATATAAATAATTTGTTCTTATATTTTTACAGGCTACAGCCGGAAGTCTTCGGTCGACTCGGCTGGCGGCAGCTTGTTCGAGGCCAGCTCTCGGGCATCGTCATCCTCTTCTTCGTCGTCGGAATGCTCCGACACGGAGTCGCACGACATTCATTCGTTGTGCTCGGAGGATGACTGCCAGGAGGTGTTGCGCCAGATCTTGCAGCATGACCAACCGGTGCATATTTCCATCAAATTGCACGTCACCGAAGACCAGTCTACGAATTGGATGTCGATTTTAAACCCGACCAACAACATTTTATATGTCGCATTTCCAACTGATTTACCCCCGTCTGGCTCCAAGCAGACCTTCATCTCGCTTTTGGAGTTCGCCGAGGATAAATTGGAGGTGGACGGCATTGTAATGGTTATGCGCAAGGATCAGCCTGAGTGCGGTCGTTTAATTGAGGCATTCCTTTTCATGGGATTCGAACCACTATCGAGAAAGTCACCGAAGGCACCACCAGCTGCAATCAACGATAATGAAAACTACTATTTCCTGTACAACATCGAGGAGTAGAAAAAGTGACAACGTTGACAAAAATTGTAAATCAAACGATTTAAGAAGAAACTAACAATCTAAATCTGATAAATTTCTTGTTCAAAGTTATCCAAAACAATAATCAATTAATTAATCTGTAGTGTTTGCAGTAATAATACATAAAAATCCGTGTAGTAGATCATCACAAACTGACATATTGACCCCAATGTGTTCAATGAAAAATCAATTTTCAAATTTTTTAAAATCGTTTAAAGTTTTGTCAACGCAACTTTTTTCTTTTGTGTAGTCTTTCAATCAAGGCCCACACTTAAATACCAACTTTGCGTTAGCCACGTTAAGAGCAAGCATCAACTTGTCGTAAAATATTAAACCACAGACAACCAACAAAAAAAAAAAAAACGAAAAAAAAAAATATAAAAAGTACGAAAATGTAAAAAAAAAAAAATAATATATATTAGTCTTAAGTTTATTTGTGAAATATTTCAATACTTATTATTTATGTTTTATATATTTTTGTCAAATGTATTCATTTCTATGTATTCTAAACGAAATATGTTATTTTGATTATTATCCTTATACTTTTCTTGAATCAATAATTTCTTAAATCCCACACATGTATTTCGTCTAAGCGAATACTTTATCCATATAAATATATATATTCAATTTTGTATACTTATGAACGATAAAAATGAAGAAAAGAAGCATTCGAAAGTTAAAACAAACATATTTATATAATGAACTAATACCTTTAAAAAGCAAACACACATATATAGAGAGACATTTATGAGAACTAACCAATAAATTTCAAAACAATAGATTTAACACGGATCTACACACACCAACAAAGCAATCGAAAGTTAACGTTTTATTTCCATTTATATGATTTTTTCAAGAATACGCAATAAAATTATCAATCCAGTAAAAATTTGTTTGACGAAATCTTCACTTTCAAGCGGGAAAAATATATTATCTAAGTATATTGGATTAAAGCTCTAACTAAATGAATGCCAATGCTTATTATGAGAGATAAGTTATTGATTACTGATGTGGAGTCTATAAATATACGCTGAGATAACTCGGGAACTGGAATATTTAGCAGTTTGCTTTTGTACGGCACTTCGTTTATATGGTGGAAACTCTTTGAACTGATTGTGAAATTTACCTATCATCAATAATCTTCTGCGGTACACGTAGAATTCGACTTCGACCTTAAGACACGTAATTGTAGCTTTGCTCAGTTTTGTTTCTGGATGGCTCTTCCTACCAAGAACTGTCGTTATCCACCATCTATATGCTCGATCTGTGCTTAAACCTGCCTGTGATCATACCACATAGACTTGTACATATGTTATACACACAAATATTAGAAAATACATAAACTATTGTATGCTGTCTATATCGGAGTTTATGGGCGATAAAATGACGAGCACTGACGCATGCACGTGTACATACCTATGTATGTATGTATGTATCTATAATATAGGGGCTGGACGTACGTATAAAAGATAAGGTTATAACCAGCAGCGGAAGAGTTTCCGAAAGCAGTCGACATTTGGACGTTTGCGTTTACACATCGAAGTTGTAAGGCAGAGTTAATAAAAATATTAAAGAAAAAAAACAAAGAATAAAAACAGGAGATACCATGTCGAAGGCGGTGAGTGCTTTAGTGGCCCGATATTGTTGTTATCTTATCCGTTTCGATAACAAATGTATTGCTTCAATCCGGTGTTCTGGTTTGGCATTAGAAATTCCAAATGCGAGTATGTAACTTTTTGTTGTTGTTCTCCATTCAGGTGTTTATCATTGCAACGATTCTGATATCCGTTGTGCTGGCGTCGCAAGCAATTGAGGATAATCATCGGTCACACAAACAGCACAAACGTCAGCACTCGCCGTCTGTTGGTCACCACAATGGTCATCCGGCGGAGCATGCCAAGCACCATATACAGGATCTGAATAAGGAGAAAATTAATCATGGTCAAATGCCAGTGCCATTGGCACCACATCATTCCAAGTCCCAACGCAACGGAAGACGTCACAAGACGTCCAAGAGCTCCAAGCTATCGAAGAACCATCATCATCAGCAGTCGAAACCAAGCCATCATAAAGTGCATCAGTCCCATAAGACACATGGTCAAGGAAGGAAGCACCACTAGTAGTTTCTTAGAGTTTCCTTTTTGAAACTGGCCTCAATCATTCCTATGTAACTTAATTTTTCTTATATACATACATATATCTAATGTAATATCCAACTTTTTGATGCCACATAAAAAAGAAAGAAAACCTTTTAAGCTTTAGTGAAATCCACAATTTTTGGCAAACTTTTTTTTCAACGGGTTTTAATCTCTGAGCTGTGTCGTAAATTTTGGAGGGTCAACAGGTTCAGCTCCAAATTACCTATACAATTACCAAACACACTTTTCTCTTGCCTCTTCACACACATTTCCCCCTTTAAGTTATGATGACGGCGTCTAGCCACATAATTATTACTTCGACTTCTTCGTAAGCGCTTCAACAATCTTGCGATTTGGGTTTCAACGTAAAAAAAAAACAGTGAAATAATGTTAAAGATAATAAAGTTAATTTTTTTTCTGGTGCGGTTAAACCGGTGTTAATTGTTGTGGGGTCAAAAGCATTAATGACGTCATTATATTTATTAACAAAAAATAAAAGGCAACCTAACTGGAATTTGACGACCAGGGATCGGTCGAGTGACAGAAGTCAATTAATTCAATAAAAATGCGCCGACAAATGTTTAAAAAGAGCCCATTTCATTAAAAAAGAGCTAATTTCATTAAAACGAACTTATTTTTTTTTATAAGTAAACCAAATAGTTTATCTTTACTAATGCAAAACAAAACTATTTTATATTTCAAAACAAAAAATTTCAATTTTGCCTCTATAAAAAGTGTCATTGCGCGCACAGGAAAAAAAAGCCATTTTTGGCGCAAAAATGCCAAGTGTGGCAACCTGTTCAGCACTCGTGCTTGTCGTGTGTGGGCACCTTAAAAGAAAACACCTGTTTTTTTTAAACCGCGCGAAAGTCTCTGCTGCAAATGTATGTATCTCATAGTTTTTTTTAGTGAATATATTATATACTTCAATTTAACTTTAAATTCTTTTTTTGATTTATAACTATGTATTTATAAATATGATTTATAATTATTGCCGTCGTCTAAAAAAAAAATAAAGTAAAATAGTACAAATTTTTTTATTTTAATTTTTTTATTAAGATTGATATAATGTATTTGGTTGTTAGTACGATTAAACAAAGGAACTAAGCAAATAATACTACACTTTAAAGTTTAAACTATGCTATGCTAATATTTATTAAATTGATTGTTAATATCGCCTTTTCAACCCCAAACTGGATAAATTGGACGACGATAGTAACGTCCGTAACCTCTGTATCCCCCATAGCCATATCCGCCGTATCCGCCGTATTTGTAGTAACTGCTGCCACCGTAATATGGACTATAGTACGAGGAAACAGACGGAACATAATAACCAACGCCGATGCTGTCTGCTGTAGAGAGATCATCGACCTCAACTTCGGCGGACAAGCTCTTTGAAACAAAATAAATTAAAAATTAATTCCGAAATATTTTAAGTATTGTTGTTTTATTACCTCTGCAGGTGCAGAATTCGCTGGTGTCAGCATCAAAATTAGAGCAGTCAAGCAAAGACAGACTATCAATAACTGCAATTGGAGCAAATCTGAGTAATTGAACAATCTTAGCGAACTTTATCTGTAAACGGTTTACCTTTGTCATTGTTAATATTGTTTGTGAAATCTCACAGTACTTGTATTTTTTTTTTTTTCTTTTGAATTTTTTTCTTTTTTAGCAAATTATCACCTTTTGCCGGGTTAAGCTCTGCTTGGAAGAACTGTTGTTGATGAACTGCGATTCTAAGCATCTTACCTAAGATCTTTTATAGGGCGCAAAAATGCCGGAGATCGATTTCGCACATGATCATTGATTGGTCAAACATTAGTCTGGATAAGTCGTTACCCGTCAGGAATTTTTTTAAATTTATATATATCTCTTTGTATACATGTATCAGGGTCAGGTTTTTCATACAGAGCTGTTTGTTTCGAGCCAAATGATAATATAATTAGACTAATGAGCAAAGTAGTTCAATATCAAAACATGTTTTCCGTTTGGAATCATCACAAATTCCCTCATTTCGTGATTGAGTAAATATGCTGACGCACTCGTCAAAAGAAACGTTAATAATTAGAATAGCAAACAAACAGATATACCTGTACTTCAGTTGTTGACCAGCTCATAGATTTGATTATAACAATTAGAGCTTGCCTTAGGGGATTTCTTTTCCATTTTGTTATGATTTTTGAAAATTTTTTAATGTTCAACGCATTTAACGTATGTACATCGACTTTCGATAGCCAACCGTCTATCGATTTCGTGTTGATATCTATCGAGCCGCGTTGCCTTGTCGCTTATCGATACTGTGCTGCGAAACCATCGACCATCTCTGAAAAATGTCTGCCGCATCCTAAACGTTTTGCAAAAGAACCGGAAAATTGTTAAAAATCAACAAAAAGTGTTATAAACTAGTGAAATAGGTAAGAATAATAGTCAAACACAGTGCCTGTGCAATTTAAATACCAACATATGTGCTTAGTAGTTGATCTTTATGCTAAAACAGCCGTGGTGAGAATTGCAAAACGCGGCGACGGCAACGATGTCTGTGTCTTCTTCTTAATTTTCACCTTAAAGTTGTAAACGAAACGTGTGTGTATTGTTTTTGATTCATATATTCCATTTCTATGTTCATTGATCGATTAGGAGTGTCGCACACAATTAAGCGATGTCTATACCGCCGTATATGATACCGCCGAATGCGTGGGCGGCCCAATTGATGGCCCAGCAGCAAGCGTTTGCCCATGCACAGCAGGCCCAACTGCATGCGCAGCAGCAGATGGCCAACCAGATACAGCAAATACCTCCGCCGGGTGCGCCTTTACCTCCGTCGGGTCACGGGTCGGCCAATGGCATGGCAGCGCCAACAGCGGGCGTGCCACAGCCGCAGTTGGGTCAAATACCCACACCGAAACCGGATATTCTCACCGAGGAGAAGCTGCAGGAGAAAGCGCTCAAGTGGCAGCATTTACAGTCAAAGCGTTTTGCAGAGAAACGCAAATTCGGCTTTGTAGATACACAAAAGGAGGACATGCCGCCAGAGCATATCCGCAAGATTATACGCGATCACGGAGATATGACATCCCGGAAGTATCGTCACGATAAGCGCGTCTATCTGGGCGCCCTTAAGTACATGCCACATGCTGTGCTGAAGCTGCTCGAGAACATGCCCATGCCATGGGAACAGATTCGGGACGTACAGGTGTTGTATCACATAACAGGCGCTATAACCTTTGTGAATGAAATACCCTGGGTCATTGAGCCGGTCTACATTGCTCAGTGGGGGTAAGTAGCATTTAAAGCACATTCCATTGGTTAAGACTAAATGTTTTGTTATAGTACCATGTGGATTATGATGCGGCGCGAGAAACGCGATCGTCGTCATTTCAAGCGTATGCGTTTCCCGCCCTTCGATGATGAAGAACCGCCGTTGGATTATGCGGACAACGTTCTGGATGTCGAGCCACTGGAGGCCATACAAATAGAGCTGGACAACGATGAAGACAATGCCGTCTACAAATGGTTCTACGATCATCGGCCACTGGTCGATACACAGTAAGTACACAGTCTGTTTGTATCTGTAATGAATGTATCTTCAGTTCAATCTATCTACTTTTCTTCAGATTTGTCAACGGTTCCACCTACCGCAAGTGGAACCTTTCGTTGCCACAGCTGGCAACGCTCTATCGTCTGGCCAACCAGCTGCTCACGGATTTGGTGGACAATAACTTCTTTTACCTATTTGATCCCAAGAGTTTCTTCACCGCAAAAGCACTTAATATGGCCATACCCGGAGGACCAAAGTTTGAGCCGCTTATTAAAGATCATAATGTTGGGTAAGTGCATTCAAAAATACGTTTATGAATTGATTAATTTTAATGTTTGTTTATTTTACAGTGACGAGGACTGGAACGAGTTTAATGACATAAACAAAGTTATTATAAGACAGCCCATTCGTACCGAATATCGTATTGCTTTTCCGTATCTATATAACAATATGCCACATTTTGTGCATCTCAGCTGGTAAGTCATAGCTTGTGTTAGACTAATATTATATTATAGATGTACATGGCCGTAGAGTTGTCAGCTAAACGTAACTGCTAGTAACGCTTCATGCCATGTTAGAGCAATCAAAACTCCCATTTTACTACCAATTTAGCGATTGTTTCTCCTGGGATGTGCAATGCAAATGTTCGTTACGATTTTTAAGTCTAAATCGCAAACTGCTGATAGTTGCATACATTGTATAAGCCTTTAAATTTAAATATGTATGTATTTTCTAATAACATTTCTGTTTCCGTTTAGGTATCATACACCCAACGTGGTCTACATTAAGACCGAAGATCCCGATTTGCCAGCATTTTACTTTGATCCACTTATCAATCCAATTTCGCATCGCAATGTTAATTCGAAAATTCAGGAACCCATGCCTGATGATGATGAGGACTTTACTCTGCCAGATGATGTGCAGCCTTTTCTTCAGGATACTCCGCTTTATACAGATAATACGGCTAATGGTATTGCACTGTTGTGGGCACCGCGTCCGTTTAATATGCGTTCCGGTCGCTCTCGTCGTGCCATCGATGTGCCGCTGGTCAAGTGCTGGTACAAGGAGCATTGCCCACCCGGACATCCGGTTAAAGTGCGCGTGAGCTATCAAAAGTTGCTTAAATACTATGTGCTCAATGCTCTTAAGCATCGCAAACCAAAGCCACAGAAGAAGCGGTAGGTTCACATTATAAATACTCGCAATTTGTTATATTTTTAATAATTGTCGGCTTTTTGCAGTTACTTGTTCCGTTCGTTTAAGGCGACCAAGTTCTTCCAGACAACCACGCTGGATTGGGTCGAGGCTGGTTTGCAAGTGTGTCGCCAGGGTTATAATATGCTCAATTTGCTGATCCATCGAAAGAATCTGAACTATCTGCACTTGGACTACAATTTCAACTTGAAGCCAGTCAAGACTCTGACCACCAAGGAGCGTAAAAAGTCACGTTTCGGCAATGGTAACTGACTAATCTTCGCATTGTGTATGATAGGCAATTATATAATCTTTAATTTCACAGCTTTCCATTTGTGCCGTGAGATTCTTCGCTTGACCAAGTTGATAATTGATTCCCATGTGCAGTATCGATTGAACAATGTGGATGCCTTCCAGTTGGCGGATGGTCTACAGTATATATTTGCACATGTTGGTCAGTTAACCGGCATGTATCGTTACAAGTACAAGCTGATGAGACAGATACGAATGTGCAAGGACTTGAAGCATTTGATCTACTATCGATTTAACACGGGTCCAGTCGGCAAGGGTCCGGGCTGTGGCTTCTGGGCGCCAGGCTGGCGTGTTTGGCTGTTCTTTATGCGCGGCATAACGCCACTGCTGGAACGCTGGCTGGGCAACTTGCTGTCGCGTCAATTTGAGGGACGACACTCCAAGGGCGTGGCCAAGACGGTGACAAAGCAGCGTGTGGAATCGCATTTCGATTTGGAACTGCGTGCCTCTGTTATGCACGATATTGTGGACATGATGCCCGAGGGCATCAAGCAAAACAAGGCACGTACCATCCTCCAGCATCTGTCTGAGGCGTGGCGTTGCTGGAAGGCTAACATCCCATGGAAGGTGCCCGGCTTACCGATACCCATTGAAAACATGATTCTGCGCTATGTTAAAATGAAGGCCGATTGGTGGACGAACACGGCGCATTATAATCGCGAGCGTATAAGACGTGGCGCCACCGTGGACAAGACGGTGTGCAAAAAGAATTTGGGACGCTTGACGCGTTTATATTTGAAGGCTGAGCAGGAGAGACAGCACAATTACCTCAAGGATGGACCCTACATATCGCCCGAAGAGGCTGTCGCCATATACACCACAACAGTGCATTGGTTGGAGTCGCGTCGCTTTGCGCCTATTCCCTTTCCGCCACTCTCCTATAAGCATGACACCAAGCTATTGATTCTCGCATTGGAACGTCTCAAGGAGGCCTACAGTGTCAAGTCACGCCTGAATCAAAGCCAGCGCGAGGAGCTGGGCTTAATTGAACAGGCCTACGATAATCCGCACGAAGCGCTCTCTCGTATCAAGCGTCATCTGTTGACGCAACGCGCCTTCAAGGAGGTCAGTTCCTGCTAAATTTATATATTCAATGAAAGTTATTAATGTTGTACTTGGTATTTTTCAGGTGGGCATTGAGTTCATGGACTTGTACAGCCATTTAATACCTGTGTATGAGGTGGAGCCACTGGAGAAGATTACAGACGCTTATTTGGATCAGTATCTCTGGTACGAGGCTGACAAGCGTCGTCTGTTCCCACCATGGATCAAGCCCAGCGACACGGAACCACCACCACTACTTGCCTACAAGTGGTGCCAAGGTAACACATCATCAAGAGCCAAAAAATGAAGTGGAAGAACGCTAGACATGTGCATTTTGGGTGTGTGATTTGTGGCAAAGTGATGAGCTTGGATTCCATCCCCTTGTTGCAAACCTCACGCCTAAGGTGTTGCATTTAGACAACAAGATACTTGAATATCAATGCAGAATATTAATATTTTAAAGCAGGGGATAACACCGGAACCGTTAACCGAAACTAAACGTTTGTACCGGTACGGTTGTGGTAAAGGTGCTAGGTCAAAGAGTTGTCCAACTTAAAACTGTCATAACTTAATCAAAACTGAACCGATTTTCAAGCGGAATGTCGTTTTGATCATGATTTGGTCTCTAAATTCATTCTGCATTTAAATTTTTATCACCTAGAAAATTTGATATTTTTTCGATTCTAAGCCATCTAACATCCAATTTTCCATACTTACCCCTTGACATTTTTTCAAAAACTTTAATCTCTCATAACTTCAACAAAAATTAACCGATTTTCAAGCGGAATGTCGTTTTGATCATGATTTGGCCTCTAAATTCATTCTGCATTTAAATTTTTATCACCTAGAAAATTTGATATTTTTTCGATTCTAAGCCATCTAACATCCAATTTTCCATACTTACCCCTTGACATTTTTTCAAAAACTTTGATCTCTTACAACTTCATTAAAAATTAACCGATTTTCAATCGGAATGTCGTTTTGATCATGATTTGGCCTCTAAATTCATTCTGCATTTAAATTTTTATCACCTAGAAAATTTGATATTTTTTCGATTCTAAGCCATCTAACATCCAATTTTCCATACTTACCCCTTGACATTTTTTCAAAAACTTTGATCTCTTACAACTTCATTAAAAATTAACCGATTTTCAATCGGAATGTCGTTTTGATCATGATTTGGCCTCTAAATTCATTCTGCATTTAAATTTTTATCACCTAGAAAATTTGATATTTTTTCGATTCTAAGCCATCTAACATCCAATTTTCCATACTTACCCCTTGACATTTTTCAAAACTTTGATCTCTTACAACTTCATTAAAAATTAACCGATTTTCAAGCGGAATGTCGTTTTGATCATGATTTGGCCTCTAAATTCATTCTGCATTTAAATTTTTATCACCTAGAAAATTTGATATTTTTTCGATTCTAAGCCATCTAACATCCAATTTTCCATACTTACCCTTGACATTTTTCAAAACTTTGATCTCTTACAACTTCATTAAAAATTAACCGATTTTCAATCGGAATGTCGTTTTGATCATGATTTGGCCTCTAAATTCATTCTGCATTTAAATTTTTATCACCTAGAAAATTTGATATTTTTTCGATTCTAAGCCATCTAACATCCAATTTTCCATACTTACCCCTTGACATTTTTTCAAAAACTTTGATCTCTTACAACTTCATTAAAAATTAACCGATTTTCAATCGGAATGTCGTTTTGATCATTATTTGGCCTCTAAATTCAGTCTGCATTTAAATTTTTATCATCTAGAAAATTTGATATTTTTTCGATTCTAAGCCATCTAACATCCAATTTTCCATACTTACCCCTTGACATTTTTTCAAAAACTTTGATCTCTTACAACTTCATTAAAAATTAACCGATTTTCAATCGGAATGTCATTTTGATCATTATTTGGCCTCTAAATTCAGTCTGCATTTAAATTTTTAACATCTAGAAAATTTAATATTTTTTTGCTGTCGGTCTAGCTATTTATTTTGATACCATATTTATTATAAAACGACATCTAAAAATTTTAAAATGTTTCAAAATTGATTTGTTGTACCGTTACGTACCGGTTACTGATACCGGAACCGAAAGAAATAAACTGAAATAGAACCTTTTATTTGTTTCGGTTTGATTCCCTGCTTTAAAGATATAAGCTAAGGACATTTCGGTATCCTTGTTTAATAACTTGTCTTTGACAGGCATTAACAATCTGCAGGATGTCTGGGATGTGGGTGAGGGCGAATGCAATGTGCTGTTGGAGTCGCGATTTGAGAAACTCTACGAGAAGATTGATCTGACGCTGCTGAATCGTCTGCTGCGTCTGATTGTGGATCATAACATTGCCGATTACATGACGGCCAAGAACAACGTGGTCATCAACTATAAGGACATGAATCATACAAACAGCTATGGCATAATACGTGGCTTACAGTTCTCATCGTTCATAACGCAGTACTATGGACTTGTGTTGGATCTGTTGGTGCTTGGCCTGCATCGTTCCAGCGAAATGGCTGGTCCACCGCAAATGCCCAACGATTTCCTAACATTCCAGGACGCAGTTACGGAAATAGCACATCCCATTCGACTATACTGCCGTTATGTGGATCGCATACATTTGTTCTTTAGATTTTCGGCTGAAGAGGCGCGTGATCTGATCCAGCGTTATCTTACCGAACATCCGGATCCAAATAATGAGAACATTGTGGGCTATAACAACAAGAAGTGCTGGCCTCGGGATGCACGCATGCGCCTGATGAAGCACGATGTTAATCTGTAGGTTTTACCCCCAAAAAAACTCTCTCTTAATAATCCCTCAGCTGATTAATGTATTGCCTTTGCTTTTGCTTGCAGTGGACGTGCTGTGTTTTGGGACATTAAGAATCGTCTGCCTCGATCGGTGACCACCATTGGCTGGGAGAGCACATTCGTCTCGGTTTATTCCAAGGACAATCCCAATTTGCTGTTCAACATGAGCGGCTTCGAGTGTCGCATCTTGCCAAAGGTTCCTTTAAATCACGATCCGTTGACAAAGTTCAGTTAATAATTTCATTTCTTTTTTTTGCAGTGCCGCACTCAAAATGAAGAGTTCACGCATCGCGATGGCGTTTGGAATTTGCAGAATGAAATCACCAAAGAGCGTACGGCTCAGTGTTTCCTGCGTGTCGATGATGAATCCCTGGGACGTTTCCATAATCGTGTACGTCAAATTCTAATGGCATCCGGATCCACCACATTCACAAAGGTTCGTCTCATCAGCCTGGCCTAGAATGCAATTTCTAAATATTGTTTTTTCCCCCAACTAGATTGTCAACAAATGGAATACTGCGCTCATTGGTCTGATGACTTATTTCCGAGAGGCTGTAGTCAACACTCAAGAGCTGTTGGATCTGCTGGTCAAGTGCGAGAATAAGATTCAAACACGTATCAAGATTGGCTTGAATTCCAAAATGCCTTCGCGTTTCCCGCCCGTTGTCTTCTATACTCCCAAAGAGCTGGGCGGCTTGGGCATGTTGAGCATGGGTCATGTGCTCATTCCACAATCTGATTTGCGCTGGTCCAAGCAAACCGATGTGGGCATTACGCATTTCCGTTCCGGTAAGTCAAAAACAAAAGGAACATACTTGTTTTTGTTTATTAATGTATTATATTGTGGACAGGCATGTCGCATGACGAGGATCAGCTTATACCCAATCTGTATCGATACATTCAACCGTGGGAGAGTGAGTTCATTGACTCGCAGCGTGTCTGGGCTGAATATGCGCTGAAGCGTCAGGAGGCAAATGCACAGAATCGTCGCCTCACCCTGGAGGACTTGGAGGACAGCTGGGATCGTGGTATACCTCGCATCAATACGCTCTTCCAGAAGGATCGGCATACTCTGGCCTATGACAAGGGCTGGCGCATACGAACCGAGTTCAAGCAGTATCAGGTGCTCAAGCAGAATCCCTTCTGGTGGACACATCAGCGACACGATGGCAAACTCTGGAATTTGAACAACTATCGCACGGATATGATACAGGCGCTGGGCGGCGTTGAGGGTATTCTGGAGCATACACTGTTTAAGGGCACGTACTTCCCCACGTGGGAGGGTTTGTTCTGGGAGAAGGCGTCTGGCTTTGAGGAGTCCATGAAGTACAAGAAGCTGACAAATGCACAGCGCTCTGGTCTCAATCAGATACCCAATCGTCGTTTCACACTCTGGTGGTCGCCAACAATCAATCGTGCCAACGTCTATGTGGGCTTCCAGGTGCAGTTGGATCTGACGGGTATTTTCATGCATGGCAAGATTCCAACACTGAAGATATCGTTGATTCAAATCTTTCGTGCTCACTTGTGGCAAAAGATACACGAGTCCATTGTGATGGATTTGTGTCAAGTGTTTGATCAGGAATTGGACGCCCTCGAGATTGAGACAGTGCAAAAGGAAACGATTCATCCGCGTAAATCATACAAAATGAACTCATCCTGTGCGGATATTCTGCTCTTCCCCGCCTACAAATGGAATGTGTCGCGTCCATCGCTGCTGGCGGACACCAAAGACACCATGGACAACACAACGACCCAGAAATATTGGCTGGACATACAGTTACGTTGGGGTGATTACGATTCTCATGACGTGGAACGTTATGCCCGAGCCAAGTTCCTCGATTATACCACAGATAACATGTCCATTTATCCATCGCCCACTGGTGTCCTAATCGCCATCGATTTGGCCTACAATCTGCACTCGGCATATGGCAATTGGTTCCCGGGCTGCAAAACGCTGATACAACAGGCCATGGCCAAGATCATGAAGGCCAATCCGGCGCTTTATGTGCTCCGCGAGCGCATTCGCAAGGCTCTGCAATTGTACTCCTCAGAGCCAACGGAACCTTACCTCAGCTCCCAGAATTACGGAGAACTGTTTTCGAATCAAATCATTTGGTTTGTGGATGATACGAATGTGTATCGTGTGACCATTCACAAGACCTTTGAGGGTAATTTGACCACGAAGCCCATTAACGGTGCAATCTTTATATTCAATCCTCGCACCGGACAGTTGTTCCTCAAGATTATTCACACCTCCGTGTGGGCGGGTCAGAAACGTTTGGGACAATTGGCCAAATGGAAAACGGCTGAGGAAGTTGCGGCACTTATTCGCTCGCTGCCAGTGGAGGAGCAGCCCAAACAGATTATTGTCACACGGAAGGGCATGTTGGATCCTCTTGAGGTGCATTTACTTGACTTTCCCAACATTGTCATCAAGGGATCTGAGTTGCAGCTACCCTTCCAGGCCTGTCTCAAAGTGGAGAAGTTTGGTGATCTGATTCTTAAGGCCACAGAGCCCCAAATGGTGCTGTTCAATCTGTACGACGACTGGCTAAAGACAATATCATCATACACAGCCTTCAGTCGTCTCATTCTGATACTGCGTGCATTGCATGTCAACACGGAGCGTACGAAGATCATCTTGAAGCCAGACAAAACAACCATAACGGAGGCTCATCACATTTGGCCAACATTGACGGACGAGGAATGGATCAAGGTGGAAGTGCAGCTGAAGGATCTCATTCTCGCCGATTATGGCAAGAAGAACAATGTGAATGTTGCCTCGCTGACACAGTCCGAAATCCGTGACATTATACTCGGCATGGAGATTAGCGCACCGTCCGCACAGCGTCAACAGATTGCCGAGATCGAGAAGCAGACCAAGGAACAGAATCAATTGACGGCCACCACGACGCGCACAACGAATAAGCACGGTGACGAGATTATCACCTCGACCACGTCCAACTACGAGACGCAAACATTCAGCTCGAAGACAGAGTGGCGAGTTCGTGCCATTTCCGCCACGAATCTGCATCTGCGCACGAACCACATCTACGTGAGCTCCGATGACATCAAGGAGACCGGCTACACTTACATTCTGCCCAAGAACATTTTAAAGAAGTTTGTTACCATATCCGATTTGCGCGCTCAAATTGCTGGCTATTTGTACGGCGTCAGTCCGCCGGATAATCCTCAGGTGAAGGAGATTCGTTGCATTGTTATGCCGCCACAGTGGGGCACACATCAGACGATCAATTTACCGAACACACTGCCCACACATCAGTACCTCAAGGATATGGAACCATTGGGTTGGATACACACGCAACCGAACGAATTGCCGCAGCTATCTCCGCAGGATATCACCACACATGCCAAGATCATGCAGGAGAATTCGAATTGGGATGGCGAAAAGACAATTGTCATCACCTGCTCATTCACACCTGGCTCCTGTTCCCTGACCGCCTACAAACTGACGCCGTCCGGCTTCGAATGGGGCTCCAAGAACACCGACAAGGGCAACAATCCCAAAGGTTATCTGCCATCGCATTATGAGCGCGTACAAATGTTGCTGTCGAATAAGTTCCTTGGCTTCTTCATGGTGCCGGCGCAGAGCAGTTGGAATTACAATTTCATGGGCGTGCGTCATGATCCCAATATGAAGTACGAACTGCAGTTGGCCAATCCAAAGGAATTCTATCATGAACTGCATCGCACATCGCATTTCCTGCTCTTCTCAAATCTTGAGGATGGCGGCGATGGCGCCGGTGCTGATCGTGAGGATGTCTATGCGTAATCCAACATTTTGTACAATTTTCAAAACTTATACTTAGTTGCAGACAAACAGTTTTTATAATCAAGAAACGTGTGTGGGAAAGAAAGTCTTTGTCGTCGTCGTTTACAAATAAAGCCTTCAATTAATTTTCATATAACCAAGTGGTTTTTTTTTGTATTTTTTTTTGGTCTTAAGGGCAACAATAATGTCAGCAGTTGCCATGGCAAAGGACACACAAATCGTGGCACAACGTTTTACTTCTTCACTTCATCAAATGGCGCAACTTAATACATAACATTAACAATATGCTAAAGTTAAGTAATACAAAAATTTCGTTATCTGTTTGTTTTTGGTTTCTAGGTACGTCTGTTGGTTCGGTTAGTTGGTTGATTCATTGATTGATTGATTGATTGACCTGCTTTAGGAGCATTTCCAGAGCACAATGGCCAGATTGCCGCCAAAGAATAGATAGAGTATGTTCTCAGTCTCATAGGACACCTCAAAGCCGAATCCTTCGCCGACAACCACATGCCAATAGATGCCAAATTTCTTATCCATCGTATCCTTGATCGTTTTAGCAGCCAACTGTTGATAAGAAATAATATGAGCTTATCATCATTTAATAATGTTACTCACCTCGTAATTAGCAGAATATTTCTCGCAGACAGCAACGGTTAATTCGATGACCTCGTGACGCATTTCCTCCTTCATGTCCGAGTGCTATTCGAAGGCATATATATTAAAAATCTAGGACATGCTTTATTTTTTGTAATGTCAGTTAACCAACCTTGACTAGAGGATAGACGTGCACGATTTTCTTATCGGCCTTCTCTCCCTCACCCTCGTCGGCCATGTCTGAGAAAGCTGAGCTGCCGCCTTACCAAATTTCCGTTAAGAATTGCAACGTTACCAATTTTAGGAATCTAACGGAACACGAAAACCGTACAAACACACACACAGAACAAACAAACACGCAGAGAAAGACGCTAGAATTAATGTGAAAGGAATTGAGTTAAATTCTCATTTAGCATGTGACATACAATTCGCAGGTAGTATGCACATCGGTTTACAATATATAGTAGTATTACTTTATATAGTATAGTATATGGTTATTGACAGAGTCATGTGAATATGAATGAATTTGAATGCTTATAAGATTTGTTGTCACGCCAGGCAGCTGCTATGGCAATTTGTGTTGCCTGTCAGGAGCACGATTCACTTGCAACTGACTGACTGACTGACTAACTGAATGGCTGACTGGAGTCGCCGACTCCATTAACTTGCCTCCGCCAGGCAACCGCAAAGAGTTGCAAGCACACACACACACACTCATACACACTCATACACTGGGTATTAATGTTGTGTTGTGCTGCGTTTGCGCCATTTCTGATTTGCCACCCCCTTTGTGCAAACAATAACAATTTCCGGACGGATGCCGGCGTCTCGTCATCTTGGCGTCCACCCCAAAAAAATTTATACTTCACAAGAATCATTCACCATTCAACATTTAGATGCTTGTTTTCGCAACGTTTCGCATGGTCGGGTGGTTGTTGAGGGGGATCCAAGGATTTACTCTGTGCAAATTGAAAAGATGCCGGGGAAAAACCCAAGCAACCCCAAAGAGATACAACATTTGTCATTTCAGCAGCCGGCTGTGCTTAAATTTATGTGGTGTTAAGGCAATTAATACATATGTGAACAATTGATATTATGTATCCCAATCTTCGGATTCTGAAGCAATCACATTTGAACATTCTTCTTTCACTTCAGATTGATCTTCATTAAAGTTGCTGTTGCTAGAATCGTCGTCTTCTTCGATTATAACAAAACCATTTTCCACTGGTTTCTTATTCTTTTCCAATAGTTTATCCAGTATTTCTTTCGTAGCTCCCATATGCTCTAAGCGTCTGAGGAGCTCGTCAATTGATAATTTATACGCAAATTTGTCCGTATCATAATTATCTTCGTCGTTTGTGCAGCGATGAAGTTCATATTCGACTTCTGCCCAGATTTTGTCCTCTTGGGTGCGATTATCGACGCTGAATGGAAAATCCACAGTATGCAAACTTTTGTAGGAGCTTTCACCTTCTAGAGGAGAATCCAGTTTTAGTGGTTCAACCAATGGCATGCCCAGCATATCCTTTCTCACAAAAAGTGCAATTTGCGATACGTGACCCACGGATTCGAAACCCGTGGGCGGTTCACCAACGCCCAGCAGAGAAAACATATAATTTGGATACTTTTCAGTAATTCCCATGCACCAGGTCTTGAACTCTTCTCGTGTCCATTCAAATTTATGGTCCAGGTGTCGAAAGCCGTTTGGCAACAGAGGATTAAAGCGTGTAAATATAATATTATAGTCCGAATTCGGAGTGCTAAATACAACAATTTTAGGTTGCATAAAACCGAAAATATTTGTGGGAATCTTAGTCAGAACATCGTCGTAAACGTGCTCAATGCTGTAAAAATACATTAGATTATATATGGAAAGAGGTATACAGGTGTGATAACTTACAGTTCTAATGCTATGACCGCGTCTGTGTTTCTCAATTCCTCTGATGAATCTGCCACGCTGCCATGCAGAATCTCAACATGCAACGGACATTTACGCTGTCTAATAAAGTCCGAAATAAGTGGCTTAGTTCGGCATAAATGAGTTTTTAAAGTTGTTTCGTCAATGTCCACCTGAAAATATATGTTGAAATTTTAAATGTAAATTTGAAATAGCCGCCAGTTATTTAATTCGATTCACAGCACCAGTGCTGCCAACTTTTAAGTGGAAAAAATAGTTGTTTCTGGCTGAAAAGCATCAAAAAATGAGCTGAAATTGCGATACAAGTAGCTAAAAAAATAAAAGCAAGACAAATTTTTTTGCACAGGACGAGACGAAACACCCAATTTAAAAATGAATACGAAATTTTGCCAAATAATAAAAATAACTAAAGTAAATTTAAATTTGGCGCTCTTTCAGATTGTGATCATTTGGTTTTTTTTTTTTTAAAGAGTGGCAGCGCTGTACGTGAAACGGAACAAAATGGCGAAACGATGCGGAAACGAAACATTGGCTTGTCACTTTGACTGCGTGTGTGTGTGAGTGTTCGGAGCACGGGCGGCAGTGCACGAAGAATATGTAATTTGTTGTGAAAATCAATTGAGTGCCCAAATAAATAAATATATTCAACTGCAAAACATAGTGGAAATGTGCATTTAAATGCACAAATGTACAAGTGTAAGCATTGACTGCATATTTTACAGCAGACATAGTGAAATTTTTTCTTGCATTGCATTGAGTGGAAAAGGCAACGTGAAAACAAGAAGAAGAAAACTTGTAATACGTGAAAGAAATACATACTGAAAAACTGGCAAATCAAATAAAAATAACCAAAAGACAAGAAAAACTGTGTGCAGTACAAAAAACCGAGTGCGCAGCAATACAAATTTAATAAATTATATCAAGAAACGGTGACCTGTGCCGGCGGCGACCCTGCTAAATCAATATTCCTCTATACCTCGAGATACTGTCTGCTTCCCAGTCTGTCCGTCCGTTCAGACATGGCGCTTGCTCGTGTATTTTGTGAATTTCACAAAGCGCTGACTATAAAATTCGCATAAACCTCTTATATATCAATATCTAGTATAGTTAGCTATAGTGATTAATTGTAGGGAATTATCGGAGAATTGTTAAATTATTTGTTTTGTTGTGTGTGCATAAATGTGAACAATACCAATGCAATACCGCTGTTAGTGTGAGTGCGTGTGCGTGTGCATGTATATATGTGCCCGTGCCCATAATTTTGCCATTCCGTCTCAGCCGATACAGTGTTCCATTTCTACTGTGCCGCAGCAACAGCAAAATTCAAAACAATAGAGCGTGAAACTTGAATTAGAGGTGGCAAAATAAAGTAAAAAAAAATACTTAAATTAATCAGCAGCAAATACAATAGGATTTGCATGTGCTTGTGTGTATGATGTATTATTTATTGTTTCTAGTCAAATCAAAACTTAAGTCAAAACTTAAATAAGCAGCAATACAACTCTTCTTCTTGCCACAGCAATCACGAATGTCAACAGAAAAGAAAGCGTGGTAAACACAAAAGAGAATACCCACAAAAACAAAACAAAACACATTTCAAATTCAACGTTCCTTTAAGCGCTTTGCCTTAACTTGAGACTGACAACAACAACAACATCAACAACTAACAAATTGAAATTGGAAATTGAAAATCGTCAGTTGGGATTTTCAGAGGGGCATAACATGGGCAAACGTATTGCATCGGAACGCCAGCATGTGACGCCGCCGCAAACGGACACCAAAGCACATCCGTCAGATCGCAGTGCACGAAAACGCAAGCGATCAGCTGTTGTTAAAGCCTCCCAGGTGGAGAAGTGTCAACGCCTGAGTGCCGGCGGCTCCACGGATAACAGTTGCTCCTGGCATGAGGACAATGATGATGAGGACTCCTCCTCCTCCTCATCGGGCCAATCGGGCAATGATGCGATACTTCAAACACCGCAGCCTCTGTCACGTGCTCAATGTCCAGTCAATTCACGCGCATCCTTGCTATCCCTGGCCACATTTGCCAGCGGCGGTCACAGCGATCACAACAATTCCAATGCCAACGATTCACCGCGACCGGTTTACACACTGCGTCCCTCTGTTGTCAATGGCACCATATTGAGGGATGTGCTCTCCAAGGCTTGGCGATTAGGTCGTCCCATAGGTAGGATTCAAGCATTGTGGTTGTGCTCAATTTATTTAATTCTTTTCTCAATGCAATTAGGCAAAGGTAACTTTGGCGAAATATTTCTCGCATCGGATGATACGGTTTGTCCAGTTTCCTCGGAAAGTGCTAAATATGTGGTCAAAATAGAACCACACTCCAATGGTCCGCTCTTTGTGGAGATACATTGCCTTATCAATACAAATCAAACACAGCGTAAGTAAATGGAATACTAGTATTATGGTTATTCCCTTAATTAATACCTCTTATTTTCAGTTACAGAAACGGCAAATGGAAGCGAGGATAGCAAAATTGAGACAATGCCAGCGCGGATTAGGAATGGGCCACCCTCTGGCATTCCAAGTTACATTGCCTCGGGCACACATCACTTTGGAGATGGACGCTATCGATTTCTGGTGCTGCCACGCTTTGATCGAGATCTGCATTCGCTGATCAAGAACACGCGGGTGGCCCAAAAGTCACTCCTGGTGCTGGCCATACACATCATAAATGTGCTGGAGCATTTGCACGACAAGGGCTATTGCCACAATGACATTAAGGCACAGAATCTAATGATATCCAAGTGCAAGTACCTCAAGCGACAGGCTGTGCAAGGAGCCAAGAGCTATGATGAGCACTACGAGGAGAAACAGCAGACAACCGATAGTGGCAACAGTTCCGAGCAGGAGGCCAATGACGATGACTATTTCATAAAGAACGACAAGTTTCCGATAAAGCGTGTTGCGGCTATCAAGGAGGACAACTATGCGGAGGATGAGGACGAGGACTTTGATGATGGTGCTACCACGAACAGCAACAATAGCAACAGCATGGACAACATGTACCACACACCAGTGAACAAGAATAAGCGACGTATGCGCAACAATGCCGTCGAATTTAGCGGCTCAAATCCAATGCGATCGTGTCGTCGCAACGATACGGGCAACTCTAGTTCCACAATGTACGAGGAGATGGTCAAGTCACACTATTTGCGACCATCTAAGCGTGTCAGCTACATCGAGTTCTTCAACGAGGACGGCTATCCGGTTAAAGCGGATGACATCAAAGAGCGATCGCCGGCCAGCTCCGACAATGAATGGGATGAGTTTGTGACGCCTTCGGCCCGGCGCTCCATGAATGTGACTGCATCTAAGCGCAGCGCACGCTCCTCCGCCTGTAATTTAAAAACTACGCGTGCCACACGACGTCAGGAGCAAAAGCAGCAACAGCAGCAACTTAAAAGCGATTTGAACGGCACTGTTCGCACTGATGTAGTCCGAAATAAGCGCACGCCAGCGCAGTACCAGTTAATGCCGGTGATAGAGGAGCACATATTCTTAATTGACTTTGGTCTGGCCTCCAAATATCAGGATCGTGGCGTGCATCGTCCGTTTATCATGGATCAGAGACGTGCACACGATGGCACATTGGAGTTCACCTCACGCGATGCCCATTTGGGGGCGCATTCGCGTCGCAGCGATTTGGAGTGCTTGGGATACAATTTGCTGTACTGGTCGGAGGGATATCTGCCGTGGAAGGATGTGGCCCAGCAGCAGCAGCAGGAGAAGGTGCATCGCGCCAAGGAGTTGTTCATGACCGATGTGTGTGAAATGCTGCGACAGTTTTATGGCAAACAGGTTCCTAAATATTTGGGCGAATTCCTCAAGCAGATTGGACAACTCGCATACCAAGAGCGTCCCAATTATGAACGCTATCGCAACATATTTAAGCGTGAGTATCGACGTCTCGGTTACGACTGTAGCGAAATGCGATTGAGCAGCGTTGAAATCCAGCAAACACGAGTTTCTATCAAGGATGAAGTCGATGGAGGCGCAAAGTGCGACATATTTGAGCTGAACAATAAAATTGCATGCAATGTGATGCGCAATTCAACACTCAGCACGCCATTCCAGGAGCACTCGCTTACGAATCGTGTATCGCCCAAGAATCTGCGTTCCAAGTCTGACACAAAGAATGTCAAGAAGAAGAAGTTCTCATGGGCGGAGGTGCTATCCCAGGATCCCGATCAAATAGCTCGAGAGCGAGCAGTCAAAGAGTTTGAGCGTGAGGAGGTCATATGCCCGCTACAGTCACGTCTGCCCAGACGCTACGAGGGCAAACCCACCTATGCCATACTGGCGGTGGAGCAAAGCAGACGGGACAAGGGACTGACGGTGCCGGAACACAACAACGAGGCTGCAACTGAGCAAAGCAATGCACCAGAGACCGAAGACACTAATAATGACGAAGACGACAACGACGACGACGAAGATGAGGAGCAGCAGGAGGAAGAGGAGGATGTAGAGGCGGATGCCGAAGAGGTGAGTTTATGATAACTATCTTGCGATCTCTACTATATTCGCTTAACATTTGCAGATGGAGATTGATGAGCGGCAGAGCGTAGAAAGCGAAGCAACCGAAACTGTGCCCAGTAGAGGCCGGGGAAGAGGACGGCCACGTAACGGAAGCAAACAAAGTCAAGTGCAGCAGATGGCCAAAGGGAAAAGTACGCGTAAACGAACTGTGTCCAGCAGGTCGAGAAATGGTAATGGCCACAGTCACATAACACCATTAACAGCGGTTGGGAGCAACAAACGTGGCTGTGCCACTCATAAGGAGAATGCCACATTGGCATCTGCCACCGGTGAAGTGGAGCACAACAAGCTGAAATCCAGTCGGCCAGCGGTTGAAGTGGATGATGTGAATCAACCCAAACAGCGGCGACCGCGTCGTTGTCTATATAAGACTGAATCACAATTGCGTGGCGAACAGGATGTGGAGAACAACTCCAACTATGCCACGAGCATGCAAAATGTGTACAGCTCATGGCAATATGATGATGAGAACAGCTACGGCAAGGGGCGTAATGTCAACTCGTCCAGGCATTGTCGCAAGTGATAGATAGTTAGATATCCTACCATACCACACCATACCATACCATAGCTACAAAACTAACTAAGATGCGACAGCATGATGAATAATGAATGCAGCAGTTGCATGTGGCACGAAGTAAAGTATTTTTTAGGAATAAATTCACTTATGTGAGAAATGAATAGCTATGATCAAAATGGCAGGCAAGTTGTCCTGATCCTGATTACGCCTTTAACAGATTGGCACTGGATCAACATTAGTGTGTGTGTGTGTGTTCACTCAACAGCACTCATAAAGAATAAAATACCACTTAAGTTTTGTAATTTCTGTTATTTTTTTAAAAAAGTTTTTAAGCAATTATATTTTTACTCTATCGAGTTCTGAAGCTATATCATTATTAAGCAGATATTGTTACAGTACTACATACAGATAAAAACTAGTTGAGAGATAAAGAAGTGAAGTGTTGGGTTGGTTATATATTGGCCTTGATAGCAAATGATTGTTTAATTTCTAATCTTTATAATTTGCTAATGTTTTTAAGTTTCTCACTTTAAGTTGCACCCATTCGATTAATTTACATAAATGTAATCCCCTCAAAAAAAGTATTTAATATAACTAGATGAAGGTTATTAATGCATACAAAATTATTATAAAAGTCTAAGATAGGATATAAACTGCGGATATAAATAAAATACATAGAAACTATATGTCTTTAACAATTATAAACACTGCTTTTTATTCACATATGCATTTAATTAATTGTGTGCTTAGTCGGAATCCGTAAGTAAATAAAATGAAATATTTAACTACAAACCTGCAGAATGTGCTCGATGGTTTCAATGCGTCGTATTAACTGAAAAAGCCGCATTTCGGCGCATCTAAAAAGATATATTTATGAAATAATACAAAAGAAAAACGGTATATGTAATACGCACCCGAATTCTGTGACTTTTTTGATTTCATGAATCCAGCGGGAATCCTCAAGTATTTGAATGGCGGCACAATAACGCTGCTCGTAAACAGGCGGATCAAAACTAATTCCTGTCTCGGTCATATTAGTGTGCGTTTTAAAGTCACCACAAGAAAATGTGTAATCAAACATTGTATCTGTTAAATTTTAATGACCGGCTTGCGAAAGAATGCACATAATTTGTTGATATGCAATAAGAATAATATGTGCATTGGAGTAAGTGAAACAGACTCCACTGTCTCTCTCACTCATTCTCTTACAGTGCTGCCATCCTGTTCAAGGGCTGCCACCCTGCAAAATCTTCGGGATCTGCCTCGATTTTTTGTACTAAAAAAAATAAGTACATTTTCGAAAATGGATATTCATCATTTTTGTACCCATTTTCGGAATTTCTTTTTTGTTTGCTAGCATTTTAAAAATTTTTGAATACCTTTTGTTAAAATTTTCTTTTTTTTGATATAATTTTTTTATCTAAATTAATCTAAATTTAAATTTTCCAGTGTTGCCACTGGCGTGTTCTAGTTAATTCAGTATTTATAATTACCAGATGTTCTGGTATGCTTTAGGTATAAAATTTAACGCCGTTATTCCTCATTAGCAATTTTCTATTCAATTAACGCGCGCAGTTTAAACTTTATTTAGTTTTTTTTAGCAATAAATTGGCTTGGCCGGTGCTATGGACATTATAAATCAGCAAACGTAATGTTTTTAGTTCGCGTCCAGTCGAAATAGCCCTTATAACGTAAACCAAATGTGCGACGTAACGCAGCGCATTTTGCGTTATTGCGGCGATAAATTTACTGGTCGAACTTATCGAAATTTAAATTTATAAGCCAATCTTTAACTGTAATATAATAATAAATTAATATGTAACATAAATTACATTAAACTGGCTTTCCTATAAAATATTTTTGTAAATATGTTTATAAAGTATTGGCTGAAATTATATAAAATATGTTATTTTCTGAAAAGGCTAAGCAAGAAAGTCTACTGATAAGATATTAAGACCTTGACTTAAATTAAAAAGGTTAAATGTGCAGTGTTGAGCATAAAATCCATGTTTTCTTTTGTGGCCACTTTTGATACCCCGAAGGTATGAATGCGTCGATGGAAGAAAGGCAAACAAGTAGCCGCAGCTGGCGGAGCATGACCAAAAGGGTCTGCCGCCCCAGAAAACCAGAGCCCAAATATTGTTTGACCCTCATTACGTTTGATATTTTCTTTACACATTAAGGACAGCACGAGCAGCGAGCAAAGTTAGTTTTTAACTTTGTTGTTTCTCTTACACGAAAACTCATTTGCCTTGTACGCTGAACAAGAACAACAAACAGACTACAAGGAATGAAGTAAAGTAAACATTTAAGCGGCCTGTGGCCAGCCTCAGGACCAGTCCGAGCAAAAACAAAAATAAAAATAATAAAAAAAGAGGCAACCAAAAACGAAAACATTTTGTAAAAAGATTCGCTTTCCGTTTTCTTTCTTGTTTATGGCAATAATACAATTTGGTACAAACGGTTTTCCCGTTTCTGTTCTTCTCTCTCTCTCTCTCTCTCTCTTTCTTGCCTTAGCTTTGTTGTTATTGAGCTGATTGTTGTTGTTGGTATGGGAAAATCATTTAGGGCGTTAACTTGGCCTTATTGAGTTTCTGTTGCCGAGTTAAATGAAATGTTTTCATTGTTCTATATACATATACACGCAACTTTCGAATAATAAGCAAGATATCAAATAGCCGGCCTCCCTTTCTGGAGAACTTTTCGAAATTCTTTAGAAGTTGCCCATGTACGATACCGTTATGTGCACGCACACGCAGCAAGGTAAACAAATTTGTTGAGACGACAATTTCAAAATGCGACACCAACAGCAGCTGAGGAAGGAGGAGGGGTAACGGGAATAAGTGCTGGACAGGTAAGCACAAAATGAAAAATACATTGGACTAAGGATAAAAGAAAATTATGCAAAAATAAACACAGAGTGCCAAAGTGTAGACAAAAAGCCCAAGTAAAAAAAGTGTGATAAAAGCAAGGCTTTCTCTTTGCGCTCTCTTGCTGTCTCTCTTTTATTATTCTACTCTGTTTTCAAGGTGATTATCCATAAGCTCCGAACATCTCTCCCACAAGCAGTGTTGCCATCTCAGCTATTTTCTGTTCCTCTGTTCTTAGTATAAGAATAAATGTGCTTAATAATTGAGTCAAAAAATAAAAAATTAAAAAAGATTTAAATGTTGTTTTACCCTGTGACGAGTTACTTTCCGAGCAATTTAAGATTTGTTTTCTTGCATAAAGAACTTTGACTTTATGGATTAATATTCTTAGTATGAGTAATATGCTCTTAAAATTGTATTTTTTCATTGTATTTATTACAAAAATACTTTCAGATTCATAAATTTGTTTTTTGAGACAAAAAACACTTTTTTTTTTTTATAAAAAAATTATAATGAATAAGATTTAGGTGCTAGCTATAGCTCAAATGTTGATATATCTTTTTTCTGCTTTGAAGAATTGGCAGCACTGTTGACAAGTAAAGGAAAAGGGAGGGGAAGAAAGGGACTGCGGTGGCGAAGGCGACTCCGGCTCCGATTCCGACGTCTTGAGTGACTGAAGACAAAGTTTTGCGTCTGGCAAACGATGCCCGGAAGATGGAAGACATGCTAAGCAAGTGGGTATCCTGTTGTCGTTGTTGTTGTTGTTGTCATTGTCTCAGCTTCTGCTGGTGCTGCTGGCAGGTATGAAATCCGAGCGTTAATATATATTTTTTTTCTTTCTTTCCAAAATTTGTAAATTTGTAGCCAGCTTTTGGGTGACAATGAAACGCGGATAAAGCATTTTACGTGCTGACGCCGCTGGCTGTTGCTTCCGTCAGGTTCCAGGTTCCAGGTTTCAGGCAGCTGTTCCACTGTGACAGGGAGGAGTGAGGGATTGCCTAGACATTGTCTTCGTGTAGGTTGTTTACGTCGCTGATTTCGCATAAATTATGCAGGCGACGGGACACTGCGAATGGGAATGGGAATGGAAAGGGGGCAAAAACAACGGGTAACGGCATCGCTTACAATCCGGTAAAACGCTACGTGCTGCATGCAAGTCTGCCCAAAAGCAGACTTCATTTGTTGCCCAAACAAATTACAAATGTGCTTTTTATGCGACGGCAAAACAAGGACACAATCATCGGTTACAGCACCATCCAATGCGGCACCATCATCAACCCCCACATTCCCCACATCGTTCACCCACTTGGGACACATTTGTGCGCTCTAATTTTACTTCAGCCTTGTGTTTTGCCTTTTTCACTGCCTTAAAGTGGGCCAGCACTTTAATGGAGGTTGCGAGGGGCAAGGGGCAAGGGGCAAGGATCGGTGGGAGGAGGAAACCACACAAAAGGCATTTGCATTTGAACATGAACAAAATTAGTTTGGTAAGCTGGGCATCCCAATGAATACGTGTGTGTGTGTACACTTATAAAAAAAAATTGTCTAAAATCGAGATTTTGGTCTCAAAACTAAGATTTTTGGCCAAAAAAATGCATCGAGAACATAATATTCACGTCTTGGTCTTAAAAACGTTTCAAATAAGATCTTATTATAAGAAAAAATTGTCTTAAAATTAAAGTAAACAAATTAGAAAATAAGAAATTTTTTAGATTTATAATTTTTTATAAATTGTCCTCAATTAAAATATGAAATATTTATAATTTTCAAAAATCTTTGATTTGTATTCTTGCATTAAGAACCTCGAATTGTTTAGATTAATATTCTAAGTATTAAAATTGTCTTATTTTAAGAAAAAAATATTTAAGATAAATGATTTTGATTTTAGAAGCTGGTATTTTTTCAGTGTATGTATGTGATTTGCTTCTATACGGGTTGTCTACCCACCTCTCTCTCTCTATACCTCTTTCTCTGCCGTTCTGCAAATCAAATAAAAGCAATAAAAAGAGGGAAATATTAAAACGAAAGTGCATTTGACTGGAAGACCGCAAAACCAATTCATCATCTCGAATGCTCGACGAACGGGAATCCCCTTTAAAAAAATACATTCACTTTAACGAAATAACATTCATTTTCATGTTTGTTTGTCAAGCACACAAAACAAAGCGAGTGGAAGCGAGAAAGAGAGAGAGAGAGAGTGAAAGGGGAGGCTGCCACAAAAACTGCAGCAGCAACTGAGCTCGGCAACAAGTTGGCCAACAGTTGTTGTTGTTGTTGTTAACGTTGCACTGACATATTTCTGTGGCAATATGATGTTGCCCCAAGCACACGATACAGCGGTTGCGCCACTCCACAATTTACAGAGCACATGTTTCGATAGCTGCAGAGTTGTAGGCATCTGTGTTCAGTGTGGAGTGTGTGTGTGTGTTGTGTGTTATGTATGTGTGTTGTTTGCCTACACATCGTGTGCAACGACCGCACTTGAAAATCAAATGAAAACTACTCGCAACTGGTAAAAGCAGGACCAATGGATGAGTTTGGGGTTGGGGTTGGGCCAAGGGCAACAGACTGACACCCAGAAACCCACCTGCTCATACTGCTGTAAATCTGGCATTTTATATTGCTACCTTGAAATGACAGCAGTTTCCCCCCCCATTGAAAAGGTCATGGCAAGTTGTTTTAATCAGTGCTGAAAAGCATACATAAAATGTGAATGTAATTATGTTTTATAAAACCACGATCCGTAGTATAATTATGGCTTTGCATGTGATCTGAGATTTTGATGCCTTAAAAGGACTAATAGAGATTTCTGTAATTTGTCTAAAAAAAGTGCTTGAACTCTTTTAAATGAATTTGGCTAGTTATAATTTAATCGTGAAAAATTTTTGTAAGTTCAAAATTTACTTTCAATATTATCTTTACAGTTTTACTGTCTAAATATGCCAAACTAAATGTTTATTATTCTCATATGTAATATTCATTTATGTGATAATACAACTAAAGTAATTAATAAATGCATCTAGCTTAGTAGTATTAGAATTCAAATTGTGCCAATGTCTTTTTCATAAAACAAAGATTATAAATCTGAAAGTATTTTTGTTATAAAAAGAATCATTAAGAATAATGTTAAAATTTTTTTTTTATTATTATTGAAATACGAATTCTGATTAAAACCTATTAATATTATACATCTCTTAGTTAGAAATCGTTCATTCTGCAGCCTATACACCCTCCGAGAAAGTAGAAATTTTCTTGTTGTATTCTTGTTAAGAAGTAATAATAATAAAAGTAAATTTTTTCAATGGTTTTTTATTTGTAATTGATTGAAGCTCAATGTGATCATAAGAGAGATCAGATGGGTCTAAGGGTGCTTATTAATTATGCAGCCTATGCAATGTTCGTTGATGTTAAAATCTCCTCTCGGATCAGCCACTGGATCGGCTATTATGAAAAAAAAAAATTAATTGTAGTTATTGCTTGATATGATAGTATTATTACTATAATATTTACCACTTACAACAGAGAATTCATGTTTGTTGATTGTAGACAGTGAACCTTATTATTAGTTGCTTGATTCTATGGAACTGGAATTACCCCAAAAACAAATCAAGCATGTTTGCACATTTTCTGGGAATTCGGACTAAATACTGTGGTATTTTCAATATTGTGTCTATGTGGGTCGTCGGTCAAAAATAATTTCCAAATTTATTATATATTGATTGGGAAATGCTTTGCTTATCACTGATGGTTATTTCCCATTAGAAATGGATTTTTACTATTTTTTATTAACTATTTCGTATTATCTTTAATATTCAACTCTGTAGTCAAAGTCGTAACTTAATATATTCTCAAAGCAAATTGTATCACATGTTAAATATATTGCGTGAAACCGATCTGATCTTTAGCAGAAAAACCAATAATACGTACAGGTATTCTATTCTATTAACTCGATAAGAAAATTCAATACACATATTTTGAAATATTTTTAGCAGCCATTAATCTTCAGATTGGCTAAAGACGCTGATATTTTGTCAATATCTGTACTACAGTAAGTTATGATTTGGATGAATAAGTTTGTTGCTGCTTGAGGAGGAAATGAGGCTATTAAGAACAACAACATGAGTCTCAAATTTGTTGTTGTTGCAGCTGTTTATTGCTGATTTGTTGCGGTTGTGTAATTTTGTTGAACATTTTGTTGTTGCTGGTCATAAAGCTCACCGATTCTGAGCCAAGTCTCTAAACACTTAGGTGGCATGTTGGTGGGGTGTTCATTCATGTTGTGACTGCGTAGGTGTAGTTATGTAAATGACACGCCCACATGCTTTTACGCCCCACTGACAGCTGGCGTATGTGTGGCGAGTGCTTTGAATGCTTTTAATAACTTTACAGACACGCACACGGATCCACATACATCCACAACAATAGGGAACATTCTAGCCTGACTTTAGCTAAACCAAGATGAGCTGAACAGAACTGTGTGTGTGCGTATGTGAGTGTGTGTGTGCGTGTGCCCGGATGTCCTTGTTCACACACATTTAAATGCTTAAAATGCCAAAGCAGCTGAGCTGTCTTCTCTTGCTCCTGTTCCTTCTTCTTCGCTCCCTTATCTTGTCCTTCGCCGTGTCCACACTGACTGCTAAGCTCACCTGGCACTTTGGCAAGCAGAACTCAAAGCTGGCGAGGATTAGGCAGTCAGATGATGCTGTTAATTCAGCTGCTGCTGTTTGTTGTAATTTTGGATTTGCATTAAAAGCGTTTCAAATGAAATCAAAAGATAATTAAATTAGTTGAGAGCTTGATACACACAAATTTGAATGAAAGGAGAATGGGCGAAGGTATGTGGTATTTGTGGATTCTATAGAGCTCATCAGATTTCCAAAGAATTCATAATTAAGGCAGTTCCGCCTCTGTGCGAGTGTATGTCCTTTTTGGCCAGCCAGGATGTGGCACATGTCTGTGCAAAACCAATTACAAAAGCTGCCAAAAATCGTAGACAAAGCCCATGGGCATGGGCGTCGGATGTGGGCGTGGGAGCTGGCAACGTCACTAGCACCTATGCAAAACACGTATACGTCATGTGGACCCAGCGACAGCGCATAAGTCGCCCAATTAAACGTGTTTTGTGTGATGAAACCAGCAGCAGCAACAACAGGAGTCCCAAAAACGAAACCAGCAACCAAGCATGCAGCTGTCGTTCGTGTCATACAAACAATAACAAGAGAGGCACAACGGGATAGACGATGGCAGACAGACAGAGGGAGAGTAAAAGAGCACGAACAACAGCAGAGAGAGAAAGAGAGAAGGAGTGTCACCAAACTGGGATAAAACGCAGCCAGGAGCGAAACACAAATACAGCTATGGCCATACAGTTAGCATTGCTATTTAAAATTGTCAATTCGATTAATCTTTTTACTTTATATACACAAACTATATATACATTCCTAGTCAGGGAATCCACACAATTAATGCATATATGCACATTTTGTCCATATTCCTTATAAAAAAGTCAAAAAACCAACATATATTTGATCAAAAATAAATAATCATTACTTTATAAGTTTTATTTTTTGCAGGTCATTTTGACCTGGTTAAGAAAAAAAATAGTTCTGCAAAAAAGTTAACATCGTTTTGAAATAAAAATTACAACATAATTGTCATATTTATATAGATTTAAATTTTTATTTAGCTCGTATTGTCTTTATACATTTAAAGATAACTTTATTTTGTAAGTTGATCAGGTGAGTGAAGGAAACTATACGTTATAAATTTTGCAATTTTTGCATTCTCCATTGAGCACGACTGAATCGGTAACTGGAACTGCTGCAATTAGAAAAAAATAGTTTTATATGATAAAAATGAGATACGATTAAGTTTCCGTCAGAGAATACAACCGTTTGTATGTTTGAGTGAAAAACAACGTGTGAATTGCTAAATTTACCTTCAACTTTTGGTTTACATCCAGCAATACCACGGGCCAAAGTCAAAAGAGCCATCAGGCAGAAAGTGACAATAAAATTGAGCTGCATAATTATTGATTGTTTTACGAAATCTTAAGTTGAACTGATGCTGTTAGATTCAGAATCGTCTTTATATTCAAAATTTCTGGAAAATCCTCATGTGTATCAACAACCACTAAAGTAAATTCCCAAATTAATACTGGAAAATACCCAGAAAATAAAATACAGGAATTTACCTTTGATTGGATGACGTTATCCGTGTATATTCTAGGTGTACTAGTATACATACTTGAAATTATCCGCAATGCTATTATATTATTTATTATTATTATTATTATTATTTTCGTAAATTAAAGTTGATTTTGTTACTTTATTAATTATTTAATTACAGTCAACTAGTTGATCTATATGACACTAATATATTTAACAATTGTTTTGCCTGCTCTTTTCAGTTGTGCTAAATTTATGACCATGCAATGCATGTGTGCTCCGTTTGTCATTTTGACCTGGTTAAGAAAAATATTAATTCTGCAGAAAAGTTAACATCGTTTTTGAAATAAAAATTACAACATAATTGTCATATTTATATAGATTTAAATTTTTATTTTAGTCGTATTGTCTTTATACATTTAAAAATAACTTTATTTTGTAAGTTGATCAGGTGAGTGAAGGAAACTATACGTTATAAATTTTGCAATTTTTGCATTCTCCATTGAGCACGACTGAATCGGTAACTGGAACTGCTGCAATTAGAAAAAAATAGTTTTATATGATAAAAATGAGATACGATTAAGTTTCCGTCAGAGAATACAACCGTTTGTATGTTTGAGTGAAAAACAACGTGTGAATTGCTAAATTTACCTTCAACTTTTGGTTTACATCCAGCAATACCACGGGCCAAAGTCAAAAGAGCCATCAGGCAGAAAGTGACAATAAAATTGAGCTGCATAATTATTGATTGTTTTACGAAATCTTAAGTTGAACTGATGCTGTTAGATTCAGAATCGTCTTTATATTCAAAATTTCTGGAAAATCCTCATGTGTATCAACAACCACTAAAGTAAATTCCCAAATTAATACTGGAAAATACCCAGAAAATAAAATACAGGAATTTACCTTTGATTGGATGACGTTATCCGTGTATATTCTAGGTGTACTAGTATACATACTTGAAATTATCCGCAATGCTATTATATTATTTATTATTATTATTATTATTATTATTTTCGTAAATTAAAGTTGATTTTGTTACTTTATTAATTATTTAATTACAGTCAACTAGTTGATCTATATGACACTAATATATTTAACAATTGTTTTGCCTGTTCTTTTCAGTTGTGCTAAATTTATGACCATGCAATGCATGTGTGCTCCGTTTGTCATTTTGACCTGGTTAAGAAAAATATTAATTCTGCAAAAAAGTTAACATCGTTTTTGAAATAAAAATTACAACATAATTGTCATATTTATATAGATTTAAATTTTTATTTTAGTCGTATTGTCTTTATACATTTAAAAATAACTTTATTTTGTAAGTTGATCAGGTGAAGGAAACTATACGTTATAAATTTTGCAATTTTTGCATTCTCCATTGAGCACGACTGAATCGGTAGCTGGAACAATTAGAAAAAAATAGTTTTATATGATAAAAATGAGATACGCTTAAGTCTCCGTCAGAGAATACAACCGATTGTATGTTTGAGTGAAAAACAACGTGTGAATTGCTAAATTTACTTACATTTTGGACTACATCCAGCAATACCACGGGCCAAAGTCAAAAGAGCCATCAGGCAGAAAGTGACAATAAAATTGAGCTGCATAATTATTGATTGTTCTGCGAAATTTTAAGTTGAACTGATGCTGTTAGATTCAGAATCGTCTTTATATTCAAAATTTCTGGAAAATCCTCATGTGTATCAACAACCACTAAAGTAAACTCCCAAATTAATACTGGAAAATACCCAGAAAATAAAAATACAGGAATTTATCTTTGATTGGATGACGTTATCCGTGTATATTCTAGGTGTACTAGTATACATACTTGAAATTATCCGCAATGCTATTATATTATTTATTATTATTATTATTATTATTTTCGTAAATTAAAGTTAATTTTGTTACTTTATTAATTATTTAATTACAGTCAACTAGTTGATCTATATGACACTAATATATTTAACAATTGTTTTGTCTGCTCTTTTCAGTGGTGCTACATTTATGACCATTGCTGTATGCACTATGGTCCGGATGACGATTTTTTAGGAATAAATTAATAACTCGAAAACGAATGAAGATATTTTGGTCTAGTTTTTTGCATTGGGCTTATGATATCAATACGCAAATGGCCTAGAAAAGTGGGCGTGGTCCCGCCTTTATTTCGGATTCTGCGATATGTAAATTTTTTGTTTTTCAAGCTATCAGGACCAAACTTACAGGTTAGGCGTGTTACTATGCACGTAACGTGTTGGCAAAATTTCATTCAAATCGGACAACTATATCACATAGAAATAATAGGAATTATCAGTCGAAAAGTCACTTTTTTTATAAAAACGCTGTTTTTTCCAAAATATCTGACCAAACTGATCGTATATAAGTGATATTATGCTACTGACATCTGACCAACATATATCAAGATCGGAATACTATCATTTATAATATCATATTGTTCAAATTATTAAAATCGATCGTGAACTAACTTTTTGTATGAATCTAGAATTTTTTATTTTTTGTTGATTGTAAAGATTTATCATTTATTCAATACGTAAACACGAGTTTTTGTAATTTTCGCCAATGCGCACAATAAAATAAGCCAAAAAATCATAATTTTGGTCATTTTGACTCATGTGTTGTCGCCACATTTTAAACGAATACGCATTTTATAACGTGAGGTTAGCTTAAATAAAGTGAAATTGTGAAAAATGCGCAAAATTGCGCAACTTGAGCTTAATAGTACAAATTCAGAATTGATTTCTCTACAAAATGCATATAGTCGCATTGCTAGCATATGCTAGCAAAATTAGTTACGGCTTTTCAAAGTTAAAATTTCATCGAATAAAATTTTTAACAAGTAAATTTTTTAAATTACAAGAAACCATACATTGCACTTTGATTTTTAACAATGGAGATAAATAAACACAAAGTACAAGCCATAATGAATATAATCCATGATACATTTTTTTAAAAAAGCTTCTTAGCTAGTGCCACCAAGTAATTTAATTTTACCTACAAAATTGCAATAAGAGCTTCACGTGCACTTCTTTTAAATCAACTCTGTTTCACAGCTGATTGGTAAACAGTGTTGGAAACTGTGAAAGTTTTGGTTATGCAACATTTGAGGTGGAAGTATTTTGAATGCATCGCCATTAAAAAAACGTTAATTTGAACAACTTTAAGAAACGACTTTTTTCCAAAATAATCGTCGTCCGGACCATAGTGGTATGTGACGCATACATTAGCATGCCAAAATTGGTTGCATACCTTAAGGCGCCTAGTTGATCATAACTGCATTTTGGACACAAGAATGCAGCCGAATTAAGCAATCAACGTTCCGATTGTTGTGACAGCCCCATAACCTGCTAATCAACCCATGCTCAAGAGTTTGTTTGATATTTCGTGGTCACGTTGTGGAGGCAGTTGCCGAGTTAATTGCTTAAACTGAGGCGGAGGCAGAGGCTGAGGCCTTTTGCCCCACTGATTCCCCATGCCACTTAACTTTTAGGATACCAAAGTCAACGCCTTTGGGGTCTGTAATCAGCGAAAACACGACAGTCATATGGATGAATGATTTTGATGCCAAGTTATAGGAAAACTCTGCCTCATGCTTGGAATCAGGCTTTCGCTTCGGTGAGGAATAATAATATGGGGTATGACTGAAATAATTCATTTGTTGCTCGCTTTAATTGGAAAACTTTGTGGAGTTTATAAAGCTTGTGTATGTGTGTGCCTAGGTATTGGTGTGTGTGACAAAATATTGTCATTTATTGCAGTTTTATTGAATGTTTTGCCCAATTAACCGAAACTATTGTTACTGTGTGAGAAAATCTGAATAAATATAAATATAATGCGAGAAAGCGCATACCTTTAATAAGTTAAGGCTCTTAATCGAAATTTCGCATAGCATACAATCTAATATTTCTATAAGTTTGTGTCATAGTTTTTATTTTTGTTTTGAAATGGCTTAAAAGCTTTTTTTTTATTTATTATATTTTAAAATCAAGGTATATACATTGAATCAAAATTTACATTTGTAACAATATAGTTATCTAATTTTATGTTTCACAAAAGACTGATTTGATTTATTATATTAATAATTAATATAAATTAATTTTGTAAAAATTAAAATTCTCAATGAAAAATTGAAAATTTAATATTTTAATAAGATTGGAAATTTAATTTAATTTTAACAGTAACAATATTAAGTAAGCTGATCTGCAGAATGTAGGAAACTCCTTTAGGAATTGTTAATGCACAGTTTGCAGTCTCCTTTGATCATGACATTTCCTGGCTGTAGATGGAATATAATAAGTTGTGTTAATTTTAATTGTATAGTATTTTAAATCATAGTAACTAATATGACACTAGCTACGAGCAAAAAACGAAGGATTGATTGTTGTTGTTGCATCCAAAAAGCAATGGGAAAATCCAGAAGTGAATTATTATAATTGGGAATTCTTTTTAATGAACTTTGGAGTTGAAATTATTTTTAAGTAAACTTGAGTTGAGCTTTATTTGGGGTTTACCATTTGTATTGTGATTATTAATTAAATAATTATAATAATGATAATTCCCACAAATATTAATTAAATCTAAAATGAGAAATCTATTTAAATTAATTTGAAGTTTTTTTTTTTTTTGTTCATGTTTTTCCATGTTTTTCATCCATGCAATTATGCAAATGCATGTTGTTGTTGCTGCTGCTGCTGCGGCTGACAACATTCAAATTGGATGGCACTCAATCAACATGCATCGAATACGAATATGATGCAAAGTGCTCCCAAACAAAACGTACGTGTATGTGTGTGTGTGTGTGTGTGTGTGAGGGTCGACAGGATGTTTTAGTAGGTTGGCAGAATGTCTATGCAAGTGACCTCATTTGAATTGCATTTTCCTGTGCGCAATGCAAAAGCTTTAGGTTTATCAGTTTCTGCCAGCTGACAGCTGACGGTGTTCGTGTCTGTCTGTCTGTCTGTCTGTCTGTCTGTCTGTCTGTCTGTCCGTCTGTCTGTCTGTCTGTCTGTCTGACAATGTATACAGGATAATCGCCGTGCATTATTCTGTCTGTCCATTTGTCTGTCAAGCTGTTTACTTGCATTTTCCCATTGTCTAGTAAGCGCATTCTACTGATTAGCAATGCTGTGACTCCCCTTCTACTAAATGTAGCTGCCCTCCTAATGTCCCTCTTAGTAACATAAAGTGACATCAATTGGCATTGGAACAAAGCTGATTGACCTGCATGGAATCCTTAATACTGAAGCATTGAATTGCAAATGATTAGGAGTGCTGGTAGCTGAGAGCACAGCACAGCACATTAAAGTGTCAAACCCAGTTGAAAATTCTGAACTGTCTTACTTGTGGGTTTTCCCATTTATTGCCTTCTCCATGCGACTCTCGAATTAACAAAGCATATCAAATCAAAGCACAATTGAAAAATACAATATACATGGCACAATAAACGAGGCAGAAACCTCATTCTGCCATTGTAAATTCCATTTTCATTGTATGGCATTTTCTCATTATGGATTATTGGATTAGTTTCAATGGAAAGACGAAGTTGGTCAGAGTAAGAATGAGAAGAAGAATTAGATGAAGATGTCAGGCAATTCATTAATTGCACAAATTGCTCGATTTTTCATTAGCGAGAGTTATGATTCAACTAAAATTGATGCAGTTTGTAAAATGATTGTACATTAGAATTTAAAAAATTTTTGTCTACAGTTATTTTCAATGTTTAACAAACCACAACCGCAGTGCAAATCAATATAAATCCAACAACAATATGAACTACAACAACTGCTTAGCAACAGCAGATGGCCAACGACATTTTAACTTTTAACGAACCGGAAATGCGAAGCAACAACGGCATCATTAATCATGTGTATCCGCAGCCATTTTATTTCTTCCCTGCTTTTCTTTCTTCAGTTTAAGTTACAGTAGTGAAGTTACTGAACTCTCCAAAATCGTTAATTGTTTGCATATATATAAAATAAAAAAAAAAAGAATTTAATTCTGAAAAGATTTAACATCGTTTTGGCAATAAATTGTACAATATAATTGTCATATTTAAATAGATTGATAATTTTATTTTGATCACATTGTCTTTAAAAATGTAGGATTAACTTAATATAGCAATCGTGCAATACTTCTAATTGTGCAATACTTGCAGTCTCCATCAATAGTGACTTTATCGGCATGGTCAATTCGATATGAAGCTGAAATGTAAATTGCAAATAAGAAAAAAATAATTAATTTTTACACTTAAGTTTTCGTCACACGTTTTGGCAAAAAACCGTCGGTGTCGTGATAATACACAATATTTTAAAGCGTCGGTTTTTAACGTTTGTATTTTCGTGTAAAAACCGATGTGAATTGCTAAATTTACTTACGTTTTGGACTACATCCAGCAATACCACGGGCCAAAGCCAAAAGAGCGATCAGGCAGAAAGTGACAATAAAATTGAGCTGCATAATTTTTGATTGTTCTACGAATTCTTAAGTTGAACTGATGCTGTTAGATTCAGAATCGTCTTTATATTCAAAATTTCTGGAAAATCCTCATGTGTATCAACATCATCTTAGTGGCTCAGAAGCGAATTGGGAAGATCCACGGAAGTAAATTCCCAAATTAAGACTGGAAAATACCTTAAAAATTAAACACAGGTATTTCCAATTTATTAAATGACGTGAAATGTATATTTTATTTGTATTCCATACAATTTTGGTTGGTTTTCGGCTGTTTTACATTTCTGGAGCACACCTGAATAGTTTATTATCTGCAGCTGCAAATATCAATATTTTACAAAAATATTAGTTTTAAATATATATATTTTACTGAAGGTATGAGCAGCATAAATATAATTATGTCGTTTATAAATCCATTTATCCATTACACTCAAGTTAAATATTCCCTTTAACTTGTTGACTTATTAGCTTTTATTATTATTATTATTTTTTTGCTCATCAAAAGCTTTTGTTGGTGTCTCTTATCACCTTGTTGGTCTGGCATATCAATCACAGTAAAACTTCGTTGGCTGGTCCCATTAAATTCAAGTGCTCTATAGTCACTGTTAACATGCCTAACAACTATAAATGCGATCACTTACAGCTCGTAATCAATGACTAACAAGCAACAGCAACAACTACAACAATAGCAACAACAATGGCTGAAAAGTTTGTCTTACATTTCATTCAGTTTATGCTGCAAGTTGTTGCCCCGAACCCAATAAAAAGTTTTGCCATTACAATGACACAGCAGCTGGTCATAACTCTGCTTGCCCCCCTCACACCCGCAATCCCTTTGCTCCAGCATATCCTGTGTCCTGTCCAGTTTTACTTTGTGATATCAAATGAAACTCAGGCAATGAAATTGAACAGAAAATATATTGTACTCGTATTACGTGTATGTATAGGCAACATGATTGATGGACAATAGAGTGGGTCAACATATTTTTTTCGCTACAAAGCGGTTATCAAAATCGTAATCTACAATAATTTCTAAGAAGAATTGTTCAAGAAACCATGGGCCTAAAATCAATATTGAGCTTTCACTTTTTAAGCAGAAGTTTAGGTATTATTTAATATGGTTTGTTCCAAAAATATACAAAAACTGCTGCGTTCTTTAATTACATTAATAATAAGCTATTACTGCCTTCGGCTTGTACGATTAAACGAATTCTTATCTATTCATTTTTCAGAAACCGGGCTCTTTTTTTTCTTTCCTTTTTAAGGTAAGTTCCAATAACAGAAAAGTACCCATATAAATAACACGAATGTACTATATAAATCCTTCTCTATTGATTTTAGACCCATGGTTTCTTGAACAATTCTTCTTAGAAATTATTGTAGATAACGATTTTGATATCCGCTTGGCGCATCTTATTTAATCCATACAAGTTGACCCACTCTAATTGACAACCATTTAGGAATTGTTCTGTTGCTGACGCTCGGCCAGCAGACCCTTGACCAAGTTGACCAGCATCTCTAGGCCTTCCTGATTGGCTTCCTTATAGTAGGGCAATGCCTGTAGACGTTCTAGCCATTGTGTTAGCTTTGGGTATTTGTCGGCATCGATGGGTGCAAAAGCTGCCGCCGTTGAGACCGTTGTCACACTGCACAGATCCCCAATGGTCAGCTCCGAGCCAGCTAGGTATGGTGTTGTGGCTAGACAGTGTTCCAGGCCGTCATAGGCCTTCTGCATGTAGGTGACACGATCTTCGGGCACCTCCGAGACGCCAAAGTAGATGATTGGCTCCACAATGAAACGCAGGCGTGGAAACAGATGTCCGCAATCATAAAAGAGACGCGCATCCACCAAACGACGCAGTGTCAGATCTTTGGGATATAGAGACTCATTCTCTCCAGCATATTTATCAGCCAGATAACTGCAGATCACATGGGAATCGGTCACAATGGTGCCATTATCATCCAGCACGGGAATCGTGTGCTGCGGATTCAGCTTTAGAAACTCGGGCGTCATATGCTCACCAGCCTTAACATTGACAAGGCTACACAAAAGGTAAACCGAAGGAGAAAAGATGGAATGAGAAAAATCAATAAATATATTTGTAAAATAATATCTTTAGGCACAGTATAAAACTTTAAATTTCGACAAATTGAGCTGTCTACAAACTTAAAACAGTCATAACCTCGGATAAACGCTATTAAGTGGTATAATTAACAATAATAAATAGTAATGTTTAATGTGATCCTATAAATATTGTAAGTTCTAAGGCAACTTTAAGGGTAATTTTACATATTTCGCTTATAGAATTTAAGGTTGTAACAAAAATAATAACAGATATTAGATGGGAATAAGCCATTTGTGATAAGCAAGGCATTTTCCATTAAATATAAATTTCGAAATTATTTTTGACCTACGACTCACATAAACACATTAATGGAAATACCACAGAATTTAGACCGAATTCTAGAACTAGATTATTATGGATCCTTCGACCTATCTGCTCTCTCATAATTTATGATCACATTGAGCTTAAATCATTAAATTCGAGCCTTAGTTCAAATAAAAACCATTGAAAAAATTTACTTCAATTTTTTTAAATTCTACTCTATCTTTGGGATTATATTTTTGTTTTATGGGTCAAATTCTGGATGTGATCTGTCTACGATAATTTATTCTTTTGAACAGTGGCAACCCTGATAATGGTGTTATAGTCCTGAAGTTCTTGATGTTCTTTTAGTCAGAAATAGCTTTATTGACTAGTCTGCTACTCCAGAAATATACATTTTTTGGAATATTCTCCCTGTAACATACATTGCAACAAATACAATGTATGAACCTGCGAACTCAACGAGTAACGGGTATGAACAGCCAGCGGGACAAGTTACTGGTTGAATGAAATGCAAATGCAACCGGTTTTCAAGTTTCAGCTTGCAAAGTGTGTTTTAACTTTAAAATTCTGTAGTTGTATAGTTGAATTCAGTTGCTTATAGCCGAATTCCACAGTTTACATGAAAACGTTCTATCATTAATTCCAGTCAAAGTATTGTAAGAGTATACATGTTCGGCTTTACTCACCGCAGATCCAGGTCAACACTTAGGGCAGCGGCTGTCAGCATTACAGCACGACATGGTGGACTGCGTGGCGCATAGTAGAGAACTGGCTTGTTGGACATCTAATGGAAAAAGTCAAAGTTTATTTCAGAGATAACATTTTGCGTTAATTACCGTTGTGCATTAGCGCGCAACAAACACAAAAAAAGATATACAATAACAAGCAGAAATGTACAAAAATTGTCTATACCTTAATCTTCTTTATTATTAATTGCCGGTCTGAAAGCAAACGCGACCTGCTCAGCTGGAATACGAAAAGCTACTGAAAAGAGAAAGCTGCGTAATTCCGATCACAATGAGGTAGCTTAAAGCTTTCAATATCGATTGAATTTCGCTGGCCGCCCAAAAGTATGCTTTAAATATTTAATGAGCAGCTGTTGACAAACAATCGGAAAAGCTACAGTGGAGTGAGCACGACTGTAATTATTCTGTAAAAAAACACAAATTATTAAAAAAAATGTATAAAAAAACTTTGTATATAGAGAAATCTACATATTAAATTTGGTTTGTCTGGGACATTTGGTCTCTGAGATCAGTATTCATACATGATCCCAAATATATATACTTTATGGGGTCTGCACATTTATTTAGACAAACCCTTCTTAAAAACAGGGTCAAACGTAGAATTCGTTGAAATAACGACAAGGACATTCAATTAATGAAATCTTTTGATAAAATACATAAATCAGCATGACCAAGATACAGATTCAAATTCGAGTATTCATTTTGACCATTTTACTGGCACAAGCGTAAATTTGCTAATTAATTAATTAACTTATGTGTTAATTCGATTACTGTCAGTTTAGGGCTGATGTTGCTCCAAGGCACACAGGACAAACTTTTTGTCTTTGTTGTTGTTTCTGCATTTGCCTTTTGGCTGAAATGTTGACTGGACAAGCAGCGGCATATTGAAATCGCAAATTATATTCATGTTTTTGAGTATCAACATTAAATCCGCTTTTCTACACAATCCCCCAAAGGCAGCCCTTTTGAACAGGTGCAAGTATTAAATTTTTAAGCGGATTTTGGCATTAGTTAATGGCTGAGCTGAAAAACGCTGTTAAAGTAAACTTTAATTGGATTTTTAGCGAGGTCGAAATGCTGTTATGCTGTTATTGGAATGCAGGTCGATAGCTTTTAACTTGAACTCCCAAGCAGGTTGGAGTCGAGCGTTCCAGCTTCGATTTGCACTCAAAGTGCTGCTCACGTCGAGTGTCCTTAAATATTTGGTCACGCGCCTCAGCGAAATGGAAATACCAGAGCCGAAGTCGAAGCTGAAGTCGAAGTCGTGGTCGTAGTCGAGAAGGGCGACAAGTGGCACGTTGGCATGCAGGTAAGTCGGGGGAATGTGGGATGGAAGGGGGACTGCTGTCAAAATGCTGTGAAAGCAATTTACAGTTATTAAAGCTTTTAGTGCGATCAAAAGCGACCTCGTTTGCCCTTGTCTTGGGCATTAAATTTAATATCGTAATTGAGTAATTTCTTCTCCTACACAAACTGGCTGGCAACTATGTTATGTCAGGTACGACCAGGGGATGACGACTCACACTGTCTGCTGAAAAGCATTGACTAATTGATTGCCATTTGACGAGTGGCATTTATCCTCATAACTTAGTTTTGCGCGTTTAATTGAAATCACAGACAGGCAACAATGCCATTGGGCCTAGCAAAGTGAAAGCGAAGAGTTGAGGGGTGCTGGCTGGTGGGTGGTGGGAGGTGGGAGGAGGTCCCTTAAAGCCCAAAAGCGTGTGAGATTAATTGGAGTGAAAGGCAGGCACAAGGACATGGACATGGACACCGACACCGACACCGACACGGATACGCACTTGAAGCATGTTGAGTGCTGCCGCTGGCATTGTCAGACCTCAAGTGGAAAATCCAGTGTTATTAATGGATGCGACAGTACACCACCCAGGGCCAGGACCAGAGCCAGAGCTAGAGTCATGAAAGGCGTATATTTATAGCGAGTGCACTGAAAACAAGACCAGCTTCTAGAATCAAGAACATTCATTTTAAATACTTTGTTCTTAAAGTAAGGCCTTTTAAAGACCGTATTTATAATACTAAGAATATTAATCTCAAAAATCTAAGTTCTTAATACAAGAATAAAAATCTTTAATTGTACAGAATAAACTGTATATAAATTCAAATTAAAGCAATGATGAAAAATTATAAACTTAAAAATCATTTATAATTTTTTTATTTTTTGACTTAAATTTTAAGAACCTTTATTCTTAAATTATATGAACTTGGTGTTATTCTAAATTTTCTTAAAAACAAAATTTTATTTCTTAATTTAAGAATTGTATGTTCTTGACGCATTTTAAAAACCAAAGTTCTTAGTTTTCAGACCAAAATTTTGATTTTATTACATTTTTTTTTTAAGTGTAGCATAGTCTGTTGGACGTCAATCGTTTTGAGTTTCCGTATAACAATCGCATTGCCAACATAAATATTACTTAATTTCTCAGTATCTCGAAATCTTTACCCTCTGTCTCTTCTGCTTTCTCTCTTTATACAACTTGCGATTAATAACAATTAAATGCCAGTTGTTTTTTCTTTTCTATTTTGGCTAATTGCTGTCATTGAAGCCAGTTTGTGTGGCTTTAAAGCATCAGTGGCAATAGCTAACCGCACTAAACAATGCCAAGGACACAGCATACAGGACACAGGACAAACTCACATAATGGAAATATACTCGTACCAGCAGACAAGTGTGCTTAAGACCATCAGATAAGGACAATGAAGATTTCTCTCTCACTTTGTATAAAGCTGTCTCTCTCTCTCTCTCTCTCTCACTCCCTCTACTCTGTGTCTGTTAGGCCGTCTTTGTTTTTATTGAAAATGAACTGGGGCGTCTCATAGGAAAAGCAATTGCCAAGGGAAGTCACAGAAATTGCGTGGCTTGGGTGGATTGTGAATATTATATAAATCGTTGGCCAAATTAAAAGTGACATGCCATTACTTAGATATAGATATGAACCAAAACCAAGACACAGAATGGCCAAGTTAAATAAGGGCACGGCTTTTGGTCAATGGCATGCAAATGAAACTGGCCCAAATAACAACATCAAAATAAAGCATTCTTTAAATGCCTCCGTCAACTAAATGAAGCCCAAAAAAGAAGGTTCTTGTCATAGCAAATTTTGCTCAATGTGGCTTTTATTATTTTATTTTAGATAAATTCAAGAATGATTAACTTTATGCAGCTTAAATTAAGCAACACAGTTGGCTTTAAAACATGTTAAGCTCGCGAATCATAAGAAATTCAGGCTTCTCAGCAAATTTTGTAGATTTCTTATTGGATTTGTGTGGATTTTATGTATGAAATATTATCCAAAAAATTAAGATATGAGTTTCTGAAAGAAAATTATTTTACCACTCTTAAATTTAAAAGGTTTTTATATTATTTTGTGCCTAAAACAAATTCACTTTTGCTGAAATCAAACTGAAATTCATATAATGTTTTTAAATTTGTTTAATTCCAGCTAACGCATGTTTATATTAAGTTTTTTAGAACCTTTTTGAATATGCCTAGATGGCAGATTAGGGGCCAAAGGTTCCCCATCTGTTCCCCTCCTCTGCCGCTGTCCATCAATGCCAGCTGTGCGTCCGTCTGACCTCTTGACATGGCTATGGCATCGGAAATTTCAGCACTGTCATTTTTTTTTTATTTTTTACTTGCCGTAAACTCAAGTGGAATGAAATGCCTATAAGGCAGACTTTAATTTACTTGACGTTTTTCATTGGCATTACCGTTAACTGAGAATGCGTGGAAATCGTGCGAGCATTTTCCACTTTGATGTCATTTTATTGAACTTTATTGAAGCATAAAAAAATGCTTAAATACAATTTGTTCTGTTTGCTTCTCAGGGGACTCTGTCAGAAGGATCAGTCGTGATTGCAGGTGATGCTTAGCCAAGGCAAATGCATTTGTTTATTTCTATAGTACTCCTCCTTTTATCCGCGCACAATCCAAACCATCGTACACCTCAATGAATATGGATTTTTAGGGCTTTTCGAATATGTATTCCAATGGCGCATGAGGTGTGTTTCCGCGATGCTGTTGCTGTGGTTCCTCTGGGCAGAAACGCAAAAAAGAAACAGGACATTTTATTGGATTTGTTTTGATGGCGGCTGTCGGCAATCAGCCTGACTGCTGTTGATGGATTAGCGTCCATAAGCCAAACAGCTAACCCAACACCCATCTCGCCATTAACCATTCAGGGTCTGTTCAATGCATCATCAAATGGACGCAACGCTTGACAGGCACGAGGATGGCTCGGCTAAACTGGAGTTTGTAAACCAGGCAACTGACATGCCTCAGTCTCACTCTGAGTCCCTGTCCCAAGTCCCAAAAGGCATTATATTACCATGTTTTTTTGATGCTAACAAAACATGCCATTAGGCAGTTTACCAATTGGGAAATCCCTTGATTTTCTCTCTTCTTATTGATGTGTTCAACAAGTTATAATTTCTCTCGGAACTGAAACGCTTAAAGTCTTACGATAAGCTTATGAGTCCTGCAGTTTTGTACAGAGACTGTAAGCATTATCAGAAAGCGAGATCAACCGAAAATCTAACAAAACTCCATACATTTTAGGGATTTGGTTTAATTAGTAATTTTTACTGCAACAATTAAAGTAATACGAAGATAATTTATAAGTAGAATCGTTATTAAATTTGTTGGAAAATTATATAATTTATTTAAAGAGAGAGAGTTTTCTGTAATAAAAGAATTTAAATTACAAATATTTTCTATTTCATTGTTTAAAAAAATTATTACATTTGGCTTCGTTTTCTGTGGCACCCCTGTATAAGTTTTATTATAAAAAGTATAATATAATGTCTACTTTTAATTTTTATTGATTTACTTACAGTATAATAATTTATTTTGAAACATAATTTTTTCGAAAAATGATTATTCCTATAGTTTTATTTTTTCCTACAAAATAATGATTGATGTTGCTCAATAAAAAAAAAATTAAGTTGTAGTACTGACTTAACATACAATTTTATTAACTAAACAATTGATTATACGCACCTATACTCACTGAGTAAAAATATATATGAATTTGGAAAAGTCATTTTCGAATTAATAACACGATGAATTTAGCAATTAAATTTAAACAAATAGAAATCAGTCAGAATGAAAATTACAGCAGCTTTAAGTCAGGTGCTCTGCTGCAATTGCATTCACTAACTAGGTAGTTGATAATGCTGTTGGGTAACTGTAACTTTTGGCAGCAAATTTTGCCACATTGTCCGCAGGCACTCAACCAGTAACCCCCTCAAGGGCTCCAACCAACTGCTGGTACTGGAATTTTCTAGCCAAGCGGATTAAGTTTCAGTTTTGAGAGCTGCACGCATTTTGACACTCCAGCTAAGTAGAGAGAAGTGGAATGAAAAATATAATTTTATTTAGTAAGAAATTTAAAAGCACAACATAAATCGAAGCTGAACTGCCACAATATATATAAATAGAATTTTTATGGGCATTTAAAGCAACTGAAAGAAAGTTTATCAGGTCTATGGATGAAGCAACTGTTTTCTTTATCAGGCTTTTTTTCTAGCATAAAAGTTTAGATATACGAGCATCTAAAATGCTGTTTTGTTACCCATTTAATAAAAATATGAAACCTCTCTGACACTTTTGGCCATAAGAACTCTGGACGAGTTGCCAGTTGTTGATTTATGCTTATAACAATTACGCATACGCACTGTGTACAGGCTTTGAAGTGGAACAAATTCTGATTGAAAACTAGACTGGATGCTGATGTCTGATATTTGGTGAATTAATTAATTTATGCAACAGCAGCACCAAAGTGCGTACAGATACACAAACACTAACACACACACACACATACAGAGTCGGTTGCAAATAGAGGAAGAGTCAGGGATTCAACTATAACTATTGACAAAGCCGAGGAAAAATAAAAATGTTATATTTGCGATATTAAAGACTTAATAACTTAAACAATTTCGAGAAATTAAATTAATTAAATTTCTTGTTTGCTATGTCATGCTGGAAAATACCATGGTTACTTTAATTTTATTATGAAAATACATTTTTTGCATTTAATTTAATTTGTTGACTCATAATTTATGTAAAATAAATACAGATTGAAAGTTGAAAAGCAAATAAAACTAAAGCAATGAATTGTATTTATTTTGGGAAATTGACTTAAGCCTGTTATATAAATTCGCAGCAGCTTATAAACTATTATATTTTGAAACTGATGGTACTGTTGTAGGCGTATTTATGGCAGCTACTGTGTAATAGTTAGAGAGAGTGAGTCAAGCTAAGAGAGTGAGAGATAGAGCTAAAATTAGAGAGGGATACGATGTGTTAATGCTCAAGCACAACTCATTCTTAAAGCTCTTATTATTGTTGTTGCTCCCTAATCGTGTTTAATTTGCTGCTGACGAACGAAGACACCTGTGTTGGAAGGAGCTTTTCTCTTGGGAGTTGGGGTGCGATTGCCAAAAGTTCGTTGGCATCTGTTGGCATGTGGCATGCAACATGCGGGAAAGGAAATGGAAGCATTGAACGGAGTAACTTACGCATTTCAAGTTGTCTTAATGAAGGATTTTATGAAAATGCTTATGCTTTAAATTATTTTCACAATTACTATCCTAATAATGATTATGTTTTAAATTCTGTGGCTTTAATGATGTGGTCTGCGCTGTTTTGCGTACTCTCAGTTACAGCTCATAAATCTTCGTACCTAATTTGCGACAATGGCACAAAAGAGCATTAAATCCTTGTTTGTAAGACTTACATGTGTACGTATCCTTATGTGGTGTGCATGTGTGTGCTGTGTGACAGGACTAAACAAATGTTTGCTGCCTGAAAGGGTTGTTTTGTCGCACAAATGTCATAAGAGACCAGGACAAAAAAAAAGAAAAACGAATGTGAATTTCTTTAAATATTTCATTTGTACATTCAACCAAATGTTTATTCAGTCATCAGCCAAGGTTAAGCAATGGCAGACCACGTTGTTGGCAGTAAATAATTAAGGTAATGAGTATTTGATGCTTAATTTAATGCACGTCAAAATATTAAAGGCGCCATGCCATGCATTTTAAATGCGCGCCAATTGCCAAACACAACGGAATGGAAATGAAACGGAATGAAACGCTGCCTTAGCAATTGAGCAGCAACTGAATGAAAGCTCTCTCACGCACACAGTGTTTGCGCTCTCTCTCTCCCTCACGCTCACTCTCACTCTCGCTCATCCTGGCTGGCTTTGCTCGACGATGCTGCCCGGGATTGACATACATTGCAGGCAAACAGCAGCAGCAGCAACAACAACAAGAACGACAACAATAATAAATGTTTCTAAAGCCGTTAAAACGCTAGCTCGCATTGTTTATCTTATCAGCAAGCAGATGGCCAAATAAAAGTGTTTACTTAGCAATGCTGCTCGTAACAAAACACACACACAACACACACACATGAATAAAATTTAGTGTAGATATTAATTGCCTGCACTTGATATTTTGGCAGTTTATAAAACTAACAAACAACAGCTAGCATTTAAATTTTAAAAACCACATTTTGTTTACACCTGGGAAATAGCCAAAGTTTCCTTTTTTTGTGGCACACGCAAGCAACAGTTTTAATAGCTGCTGCAACATTTTGTTGTTGGCCTAGCAACATGTTTGCGGATGTGCTACAAGTGTCCCTGTCGCAACATAGAACACTCACTCATATAACCTGCTCCCTTTCAACCCATAGCTAACATACTAACATACTTTCTCTCCTTCTGCCACACTCACACTCACTTCTGCTTAGCTGAAAGAGTCGCTCTGTTTCGTTTCCATTTCATTGCGCTCGCTTTTGAGCTTTTGTTGAGTTTGCCGAATTGCTTTTATTTCGCTGCCATTTCAGTTCCTCGTTGTAGTTGAAAGCGTTCGGTGCGCAAAGCGGCAAAAGTTACAATTTTGAAAATAGAAAACATCAAATCATTAGAATTCAGCTGAATGCGAAACGTGCGCGAAGTGAACAGCAGCCATTGGCCAACTGAGTGAAGTGTAAATAAATGAAACCCAGTCCCCACCCCTCTGCTAACTGCCACACAAACACACGCACACACACTAGCAAACATTAGTAATCACACGCATGTAGTATGTGTGTGTGTGTGTCTGCATCATCTTCAACTGTTTATGTTTGGCATTGTGTTGTGTTCTCGCTTCGATGACGCTGTCAACCCTTGGTTATCTCCCCTTCCACCCCACCCCCAAAGACAGGTGTTATCCATTTGATCGTAATATGCTTAATTTGCATGTGTGTTTTTCCTGTTAGCTTAATTTATTTTCTCTTCACTCTATCTATCTTTTAATGGATTGCAAAAATTGCAATTCTCCTTCCAACTTCAGCACATCCGCATCCGCATCCGCAATGGCGCCATGTTGATGGAGATTGATATTAAAATGTCAACAGGGCGTCGTATATATATATGTATATATACATACATTTGTGCCAAGTGTTATCAGTAGAAAAACCAATTAGCTGTTTGCCCTTGCAATCGCGCCCATCAACAGCTCTTGAGTCCGAAACCTGCCTGCCTCCCCTCGCAGCTCCTGCCACAATCACTCACAATTGGTCAAACAAAAGTTGTTTTTGCATGGAACCCTTAAAAAAGACCCCTATACAGTGCACTCTGCGCTGTTTTAATTAAAAAACTTCTCCAATTGAAGTTTAATAAACAACAAAAGAGAGCGTTAGAAAACAGAAATAAAATAAAATATACGCAAATTGTGGAAGCAAAAAAAACGAAGGACAAACTTGCGCAGGTTTCACTCTAATTTTCAATTAAAAATGTACCAATCCGCCACTCTTATCCGCCCGGACAAGCACCCAAGAAAAAGGGAAAGTGGATGCCAAGTGCATTGACCACAACATTTTCCATTTCCCATAGTTCTCGTTTAGCCTCGGGCTCGAGCTAAGTCCATTGTTCAGTTTTCCGTGCTGGGTTCTTGTTGTTTCCTTCGTTGCCCTCAAAAGCAGCCTCGAATTTTCAGCCTGCGAGCAATTAAAATATGCACAAAATGTAAATGAGAGACGTCCACTTTGTTGAGGTCTCTTCCCTTCTGCTCTACATCCTATTTACTTTGCAAAACCGACAACACAATAAGCGGAAATCTTGTTTAATATATATAGAGAAATTCGCTTTGGAAAACGTCAACTCAAGTAATTAAAGTGCAGAACAAAAAGTGAAAAATTCAATTTAATTATGAGATAATCGTGTATAAAAAACAAAATCAAATCTAACGAGGCGGCGAGGGAGAAACGGAAGCATATAAAACCAGTAAGTAGATAATCAATGGAGCACTCTCATATTACAGAGCCGTTTCCTTGTGTCCATATCTGACCAGCATCCGTTTTTATGCCAAGATCAATAAACGCAGCGAGGCAAACACAGAATTGAAAGCGTGTTTATTTTTAATCCATTCATGCTGGCTGGCTCCACGTAATTAGTTTTAGTTGGAAATGAGGCCAATAATTGCCACGCCCACATGCTGACAAGGCCTTTCACTACGCCCACACGCGCTGTATTAACTTAATTGAATGGCCATCATCGTGGCAGGCAAAATGCGAAAGAGAATGCAAATTACGCGCTTTCAGTCATATTCTGTCTTTATTGTCTTGGCCATAAACAATATTCGCAGCCAAAGGCCGCATCCTTTTTTCCATCGTCAGGCTAAAAAATGGGCCATTAAAAATGTTTATGACACACGCAGCAGGTGAACTGAATGGTGGTAGTGGCATGTGGCATTTGATTAACTGGAAATTCTTTAGATTTTCATTTATTTGTGAGACACTTATTGCTTGGCGGAGAGATTAGTGAAAAGCTCGTAAGAAAAAGTTACCCACCAAGTTTCTTCTTTCACTTTCATTTTCATTTTCAGTTAATTAGAAGTTGAACAACGTGCCACAAACAATGCTTCCCTTTTCCTTTACCTATTTACTTGTTATATAATAAACATGCTAATGCTTATGTACTTTACGTGTGGCAGGGAAATAAGTTTGCGGGCCCCCTCCATTAATAAATGGGCCACAATGATACTCTACATATGAACAGTAGGGTATCATAGGGCGTGCTGTGTGGGCGTGGCACATGCGGCGACGCTTCTAATTAGAACTCTGGCAAGCAGTTGATGAGGGTAAATTGGCAAATAATTAATCGCCGGTTAATTAAGGACTTACATGGCCCAATGCCAAGCCACATTTAACCAACTTCCCCATTTGCCTGTCCTCCTTTGGTAGTTGCAGGCGTCAGACAAGGCGTGGCAAGTTTTGATTAAAAACGTATTTATGAAGAAAGCAGCAGGGCAACTGATGACCCAATACAAAAGTTGTAAAAAATCATAGTTATACAAATATAAATTAGGCATAGCTATAAATTAAAGCAGCCATTGAGTTAGTTTATTTAATAAACATTTCAAAGTATTTAAATGCAATCTTTATTCAGATCTAAAGTCATGAATTGCTTAAAATTTATAGGGTATTTACCAAGGCTGCAATCTTTAATAAATTTCGATTGTTACCAAAACTAGAACTTTTTTTAATTCAAAATTTAGTTGGTTAAAAAAGTCAAGAAAAATTAAAGCAATAAAAATATTTTTTTACATTAAATTAAATTGAGGTTCGAACCTAAGCCTAGCATTAAATTATTATTACCGTTATGCAAAAACAAACTTAAGTCTTGCTCTATGGCTTGCAGTCTTGGTATTTACAAATTATTGAATTGTTTGCAATTTGTTGGCTACCCTGGCGTATGCGTAATTTTTGTACGTTTGCTGCTGTTTTAGCGGCCGCTGTCTCTAGGCTCTGTAAACAAGGAATACTTGTTTATATTTGCTTTTGCGATTTTGAATACTCACCAGCACACACACACACATATACATACACACATATATGTATATGTTTTGCAAGCAGTCAAAAGCAAATAAATGCAAAGTGAGGTCTTATGTTATTGTTGTCGTCGTTGCTCAATTTTAATGCTCGTAGTCATTCAATTTTTGGAGCAATTCATGTTCTTCGTTGTTTTATACTCAAATTTTATATTCATTGAAACTATAAAATTTTTATGAGCATTCATTCATTGCAGCTGTCCGCCCAACAGATTCGCTCCGCTCAGCTCTGACTCATTTCAAAAAGAATAAAAGAATATTTTGAACAAATGGTTTCCCCCAACGGCTAAAGAATTCCATAAATGAATTGACCTTGATGCTGTCTACGAGTCAATTTTTGAATGCCCGTTCTACTAGTCGTATTTCCCCTCATCGGCAATAATTTAATTGCATTCGCCATTTGCTGAATCTTTAAATCATTTGCAATACTCGTACAGAGAATGTAAACAGACAGGGGAAATGAATATTTAAAAATACTTGCAATTGAAGTGGAAAATGCTTTGCTTAAACCACGATGATCTCTGTATTTATTAATAAATTAAGATCTATGAAACTGAAAATTCAATTGATGTCTTGAAATTAATGTCAGCATTAAGAATTTGTGTAATTCAAATGAAGTTTTTAAATAAAAAATTTCTTAAAGTACAGACTAAAATGTTTTTCATTCGCATTTTCATACTTACATAAAGAATTGGATGTTTATCTTATATAACAAATATTTTTAGGTTAAATTTGCTTGCTGACTTCTAGTGCGAAAGAGTTATGTGGAATTTTCTTAGTCAAAGGCATTTTTCGGGCAAACATTTTGTGTTTACCAGAAAAATTACCGCAAGGAAAATGTTTGCATAGACTGTTTTTATTTTGGGATGTGAAAAAAAAAATGTGAATCGATATTCACATAACAAAATGTATGAAGAAGAATATCTTACATTTAATTTGTCATAGTCTTCATTTTGATGTGTGCTTAAATTTTGAGTATTAAGTGTTTGATTTAATTTTTTACACACATTTCTAACGATCAATACTCATAATTTAGCCATAAAAGTATTGTATATTACCCATTTCTGTCTCACTTTTTTTGTCTGCCTCTGGAGATGAGTAATCAAATTGTTTTGGGGTGCGCCAATTAAGTAAAGTGTGCTCTCCACTCACATAAGTTTTTCTCTTCGGCTTGGGCTTTTTACGCAACGCTTGTGGCTCTGTCTGCGGCTCACATGGCGTATGAGTAATGCGCTCAAAAGCATTTATCTGCGCACACACACTTTAAATGCAAAGTGGGCGCTTAAATTTGATATAGAAAGGTAGGGACTAACACACACACACACACACGTGTACAAAAATGTCCTTTAGAGGGTGCTAGTGTTAAAAGAGGGTGTTGTTGGGTTATTCGGGCTAAGCAGAGTGCTGCAAAGTGCTATAAATCAACACTCGAACCACTTAATAAAAAGCAACGGCATTAGACAGCGGCCATGGTGACGAGGTGACGCTGCACGCAACCCACTACAACAGCACAACAATGCCACACACACACAAACACACGGTGCAGAAATTTTTCACGTTTTTCAAAATGAATTATGGCAGCGTAAAAAACAAAAGCAGAATAACGAAAAACAGAATCCAAAACCAGCAAAAAAAAATTGATGAACATGGTGGCTGTAGAGAGATGGTAAAGAAGTAGGAGAGAGGAAGAGAATTAGGGGCAAGGGAAAGCGTGGCAGGGGCTTTAAAGTAGCAGCTAAAACTTGATGGAATTAAAATTATTAACAAATGCTGACAGCTTGTGTAAACAGCGCCGCCAAATGGCCGCAGAATTCGCTCAGCGCCGTCGAGAGGCGGTCGGGAGGGAAGGCGTGGCAGTTGAAAATGTTTTCGTCACGCGCTTTAATTGCCACGCCTGTCTGAACAGCAGGCAAACCGCAGTCATACGGTGGGCGGGCGAGGGCGTGGCAGTTGCTGAGCGACGCCTTCGCCGCCTTCACAACCGCGTGAGCATCTGACTACACAGATTTTTGCATCTGTTTAACGCAAAGCAATTGCAAATTAGCCATCATTTTAGCCACGCTTAATGGCCATGCTATTATCTGTAAATGTGAGTGTATGTGTGTGTAACTGCTCTTATCAGCAGTGTGGAAATAAAAGTACATAAATGCGACATTCGTATGATTTTAAATATTTGCACAACGCTTCATTATTTTCATTTGTAAAGACAATGACGTTGCTATATCGCCCCACCACTACACCTAACTTAATGAATACCATTGAATACACTCACCAACACACAGACAACTCACAGACAATGTGGATACTGTTGTTGTGCTATGCACATGTCTGGGAAATTAGTTTACTTCGTCTGTGCGTTACAATTTTAATTAAATATCAAATGCTCGAACATTCTGCGCCAAGCGAAGACAACTGCGAATAACAAAAACAAGTATTTCAACAATAACAGAAACTACAACAACAATAAGAACACATACATACATATATCATAAGCACACAATGTATTATCTGTAGCACAATTTATTCTGCACTTTAATGACTTATATACAAAAGTCAGCTCTGAATGCAACTTTTGACTGAACTTATATCATACATAAAAGTGTCAGCTGTTAATTCGAGACATCTTAAATACAAATTTATGCTCCTTCTTAATTGCTTTTAAATTTTGAACTTGCATAATGCGTCCATTACTCATAATGTGGAAACTAACCTACTTAACATTTCTTCAAAAACTTTGATCTCTCATAACTTTGTTAAAACTCAACCGATTTTTATGCGGAATATCATTTTCTTCATGTTTTGGCCCCCAAATTGATTCTGCATTCAAATTTTGTGCACTTAAAAAATTTCATTATTTTCGAGTATAAGCTCATAATTTGTATACTAACCCCTTAACATTTTTTCAAAAACTTTGATACCTCATAACTTTGTCAAAACTCAACCGATTTTTTATGCGGAATATCATTTCTTCATGTTTTATTTAAATTGATTCTGCATTCAAATTTTGTGCACTTACAAAATTTCATTATTTTCGAGTATAAGCCTTCAATTACTCATAATTTGTATACCAACCCCTATACATTTTTTCACAAACTTTGATATCTCATAACTTTGTCAAAACTCAACCGATTTTTATGTGGAATATCATTTTCTTCATGTTTTGGCCCCCAAATTGATTCTGCATTTAAATTTTGTGGACTTAAAAAATTTCATTATTTTCGAGTATAAGCCGTCCATCACTCATAATTTGTATACTTACCCCTTAACATTTTTTCAAAAACTTTGATACCTCATAACTTTGTCAAAACTCAACCGATTTTTATGCGGAATATCATTTTCTTCATGTTTTGGCCCCCAAATTGATTCTGCATTTAAATTTTGTGCACTCAAAATTTCATTATTTTCGAGTATAAGCCGTCAATTACTCATAATTTGTATACCAACCCCTTAACATTTTTTTAAAAATGTTGATCTCTCATAACTTTGTCAAAACTCAACCGATTTTCATGCGGAATATCATTTTCTTCATGTTTTGGCCCCCAAATTGATTCTGCATTTAAATTTTGTGCACTCAAAAAATTTCATTATTTTCGAGTATAAGCCGTCAATTACTCATAATTTGTATACCAACCCCTTAACATTTTTTTAAAAATGTTGATCTCTCATAACTTTGTCAAAACTCAACCGATTTTCATGCGGAATATCATTTTCTTCATGTTTTGGCCCCCAAATTGATTCTGCATTTAAATTTTGTGCACTTAAAAAATTTCATTATTTTCGAGTATAAGCTCATAATTTGTATACTAACCCCTTAACATTTTTTCAAAAAATTTGATCTCTCATAACTTTTTCAAAACTTAACCGATTTTTATGCGGAATATCATTTTCTTAATGTTTTGGCCCCCAAATTGATTCTGCATTTAAATTTTGTGCACTTACAAAATTTCATTATTTTCGAGTATAAGCCTTCAATTACTCATAATTTGTATACCAACCCCTATACATTTTTTCACAAACTTTGATATCTCATAACTTTGTCAAAACTCAACCGATTTTTATGTGGAATATCATTTTCTTCATGTTTTGGCCCCCAAATTGATTCTGCATTTAAATTTTGTGGACTTAAAAATTTCATTATTTTCAGTATAAGCCGTCCATCACTCATAATTTGTATACTTACCCCTTAACATTTTTTCAAAAACTTTGATACCTCATAACTTTGTCAAAACTCAACCGATTTTTATGCGGAATATCATTTTCTTCATGTTTTGGCCCCCAAATTGATTCTGCATTTAAATTTTGTGCACTCAAAAAATTTCATTATTTTCGAGTATAAGCCGTCAATTACTCATAATTTGTATACCAACCCCTTAACATTTTTTTAAAAATGTTGATCTCTCATAACTTTGTCAAAACTCAACCGATTTTCATGCGGAATATCATTTTCTTCATGTTTTGGCCCCCAAATTGATTCTGCATTTAAATTTTGTGCACTCAAAAAATTTCATTATTTTCGAGTATAAGCCGTCCATTACTCATAATTTGTATACTAACCCCTTACCATTTTTTTAAAAACTTTGATATCTCATAACTTTGTCAAAACTCAACCGATATTTATGCGGAATATCATTTTCTTCATGTTTTGGCCCCCAAATTGATTCTGCATTCAAATTTTGTACACTTAAAAAATTTCATTATTTTCGAGTATAACTCATAATTTGCATACCAACCCCTTAACATTTTTTCAAAAAATTTGATCTCTCATAACTTTTTCAAAACTTAACCGATTTTTATGCGGAATATCATTTTCTTAATGTTTTGGCCCCCAAATTGATTCTGCATTCAAATTTTGTACACTTAAAAAATTTCATTATTTTCGAGTATAAGCCGTCCATTAGTCATAATTTGTATACTAACCCCTTAACATTTTTTCAAAAACTTTGATATCTCATAACTTTGTTAAAACTCAACCGATTTTTATGCGGAATATCATTTTCTTCATGTTTTGGCCCCCAAATTGATTCTGCATTTAAATTTTGTGCACTTACAAAATTTCATTATTTTCGAGTATAAGCCTTCAATTACTCATAATTTGTATACCAACCCCTATACATTTTTTCACAAACTTTGATATCTCATAACTTTGTCAAAACTCAACCGATTTTTATGCGGAATATCATTTTCTTCATGTTTTGGCCCCCAAATTGATTCTGCATTTAAATTTTGTGGACTTAAAAAATTTCACTATTTTCGAGTATAAGCCGTCCATCACTCATAATTTGTATACTTACCCCTTAACATTTTTTCAAAAACTTTGATACCTCATAACTTTGTCAAAACTCAACCGATTTTTATGCGGAATATCATTTTCTTCATGTTTTGGCCCCCAAATTGATTCTGCATTTAAATTTTGTGCACTCAAAAAATTTCATTATTTTCGAGTATAAGCCGTCAATTACTCATAATTTGTATACCAACCCCTTAACATTTTTTTAAAAATTTTGATCTCTCATAACTTTGTCAAAACTCAACCGATTTTCATGCGGAATATCATTTTCTTCATGTTTTGGCCCCCAAATTGGTTCTGCATTAAAATTATGTGCACTTAAAAAATTTCATTATTTTCGAGTATAACTCATAATTTGTATACTAACCCCTTAACATTTTTTCAAAAATTTTGATATCTCATAGCTTTGTCAAAACTTAACCGATTTTTATGCGGAATACCATTTTCTTCATGTTTTTGCCCCCAAACTGATTCTAAATTCAAATTTTGTAAACTTAAAAAATTTCATTATTTTCGAATATAAGCCGTCCATTACTAATAATTTGTATACTAGCCCCTAACATTTTTCAAAAACTATTGTCGTTTACTTTAATACTAGCCTATTCAAATTTCTCGATTTCCCATAGCTTTTTAAAAACTTAGTTGATAAGCATGCAGAATGTTTAATAATAGCTGGTATATTAATAAAACTCAATGCAAGTGTCTTTTAAAGAATATATTTAATTTAATGTGAAAATCATTTACTCACATGCTTACTTACAATTTTCTTTCGTGGTATTTGTTCGCAAGAAATTATAAAGAATATTCAACCGTATAAAGAAAAACTGAACGATAATCAGAAAACAGCACAAAGTTTATTTTCCGCACTATTTGAAATTGCGTGCTGTGCGCATTTTTATCGTTTTTTCTGAGAAACGGCGCCCTCTGTTTATTCTTTCATTTCATTTTCATCATTTGGCTTCTCTTCTTCTGCTTCAGCCACAGCCTTCTTCTGTTTGTGCTGAGGCGTCTTTATTTGCTGGGATCATAAATAAACTGTTGCATGCTTTCAGGCGTCGCGTTTGTAGAGAACAACCCATAACATGTACTTAGTTATCGGTTCATGTTGTTGTTGTTTTTGTTTTTGTTGCTGTTGGGGCACAATCTGCGGCACTTGTTTATGGTCATTTAATGAATGTTGGCACTTGGCGTGCAGAAATGCGCCACACGAAGCCGATGAAACCTTGAAAGGAAAAAAAATTCTTATGGCGAAACTAATTTAACAGCACCCAAAGGGAAATGCACTCGATTGTGGTCTAAACTGGGCGTGGTCGCAGATCCTGTTTACGGCTTTCAACTAGATGTGGCCCTGGCCTGATGACATATGCAGCTGGAAATGGAAATGGAATTGGAAATGGGAATGGGAATGAGAATGCAACTCAAGCTGAAGTTGGCAGCTGCTGAAGCTTAACATGCAAAGTACTATATAAACCATGACCACACAGATACACACTCATATGCTAAGCGTATATGTGTTCGAAACAAATCTGTCTTTGATTTTGACTCCTTGTACAGGCATCATGAATCACAGAAAGAAAGAGAGAAGTTTACAAACGAGCAGCAAGTTTTTTATACCGTATTCATTTGGACAATTTTCTGTTTTTGGCATTTTTGTGCATATTCAAGTTAAGCACTTAAGTGCGCTCTTCATTCTCTAAAAGTTTGTCGTCTTTTTGTTGGCATTTCATTGAAATTCAGAGAACCAAGACTCGAAACAAACTGTTTAAATTGAAATTTAATTTGCAAGGCGCGTATACAAAGTTTTCTTTCGCTTAATTCACCTAATGAAAAGTGCAAATTTCTTTACAACCAGGTCGACCAAGAGGTTTCTTGCTACAATCTCATGCGCTTGCTGTTTCTCTTCTTCTGGCTCTGTAACACATGAGGCAACAACTTGAACTTTGTCTGCACTCGAAGCAAACTGAAGCTCTGTTTTTGCCACAAAATTATTTTATGACTTGGTAAACAATTTGGCCAGCTGACTTTGGCTGAAGTAATTGCAGCTTCTCTCGACTTCGGCTTTATATACATTTATATATATATATATTAGTACAGCCTGATCCGATGGCACTAAAAACCATAAAAGTTGCTTTATATTCTTAATATTTCTCAGAAGCAAAATCCAATTTATCTGTGTTTATGTTTGCAATTACTTTTTTTGTTGTATAAACATGACAAGGAAAGTTCCTGTAGAAGCAAACTAAACTGACAGCTAAGCACATTAAGCTTAATCTCAAAATTGATTAATTTTATTAAGTTTGCCATTAATAATGTTGATATAAGCTTTTACAGCATGTACACACTGGAAATGGTTTAAAAACGATATTAAAACGTAGTGCAAATTATGAAATAAACAGCAAACCAAATCTGCGATGCTATTAAAAATACATATTCCTGATATACATGAACATCTGAGTCGATTTGACTTTATAAGACATAAACTAAAAAAATATGTTTCAGTATACATATATACTTACAAAAAGGGTTTTCACAAATCTGTGATAAATGTGCAACTAAAATTAAAAATTTTTGAAATATTTAATTTTAATTAATTTTTAAAAACTTTAGTTTTGATATCTGAAATATCTGAACAATTTCATTGATACAATGTTGAACTTTGGTGTTTACTTTTTATTATTCAATGATTTTTTAGGGATTTCTAGTTTTACGACTGATTAATCTATAAAATTAAGGAATATGGCATTTACAATTGGAAGTCCATGTGTTAAAATGTTATTAAATAAGTTATAAATAATAGTCGAATTATATTAAAGTCTAACAGTTTAACCCTTTCAACTCGGGGCTACAACTATAGCTGATTTCATTACAAATAAAGTATTTATTAACTTATTTATAAACTGTTAGTCATATTGTTGTTGCAGAATTGAAGCTAATCAGTTAGGAAAACCCCAACATAACTCAATAAACTCAGCTTAATCACTGGGGGAAATTGCCGGGAGATTGCAAGAGCGAGATGGCAAATTAGAAAGAGGGAATAAAAAACATTGAATGCTTCGGGGTAATCAATAATTTTTAATCCCAAATGTCAGCATATCCCATACGCATTTGTTTGTGTTGTCGCTTTGTTGTGTTGTTGTTGCTCTGGTTGTTGTTGTTGCTGTATTGGGTTAGCGAAAAATGAAAACTTTGCCCCATAATTGGAGCACACGCAGAAAATTGCGTCGTTGTGTTTGCATGTCGCTGGAAAAATGAATGAAATGAAAATGATTTGAACTTAATATGTATGTATGTATGTGATTTGTGGCAGGGGGCAGATTCATGCATATGGCTGGGGCACGTAGCACGCATCATTAATTTAAAAGCCGCTTATCATATTTGCAATTACTCGTTAGGTTCAGGTTGACATGACTCCCCAAGTGCCTTTCAATATAATTGCCAGAGTTGAGCGAGGGATTCGAATTGTAGAAGGAAAAGGGATGGGAAAAGGAATGGGAATGGCAAGAGATTTCCTGTGAGCAGAGAAGAACGAAACTAAAGTAATATTACGTTCATCATATAATATAACCTTTCATATGTTTGCTTTAAACAGTCCTTCGTTGCGTGCCTTTCCATTATTTAGTTCAACTCTGTTGTGGCTCACAAAAAGTGGCTGCCTGGCAAATCCTTTAATAATTAAATACCAAGAAGCTGACAATCCATGCACATAATGCCATTGAATCCCAATCAGCAAAGGAGCGTTCCTAATAATGCGCAAATAGAATCAAAATTGTTGACTCTGCTGAGACGCTCAGTCAACCTTTTGGAATGGTTGAAAGTGGCTGCCACAAGGTTGAATCTACAATAAGTTAACTGGCAAACAGACATAAACTTCACAGTTATATAATTCAAATTGCAAATGTTGTTATTGTTGGCATTGTTGCGACAAAAAATTCAATGACATGAAATTCGGTGCAAAAATTTTACGTGACAATGCCATGAAATCGAATTTGCCAAGCGACCGGAAATGCGCACGGCTGTTAACCACCATATTTAAACACATACACATACATACATATGTATATGTGTAAATAAATGTATGTGTGTGTTTTGAGCAAAGGCTTTGCAGTCAAACAAAGCACAAGAAGCGACCGCCAGCACTTTTTGATTTATGCGGCATTTTTATTGTAGAGCTCGCTGCTTATGCCGCCTACGCTGCCCCGCTGCCCCTGCCACGCCCCGTGCGCGCTGTCGACACCAGCTCGTTGAATTTGGACCAAGTCACGAGTCCTGGCCTGAATGTAGTCGAGCATGAATTGCGTGAGCTGCTTGCGCAAGTTTATTTACTTTTTGCAGCCGTTTTGAAAGCCGCTTGGCATCCCAAAAACAATGAATAGACAACGACGATGAGCACAAAATGAAAGACATACTTGAAAATGTCTTTTCAGTTTTTTTTCTGCTTTTCTTTTTAGCTTTTTTCTATGCATATTTGTTGTTTTGTTTTGTGTTTTGTGCTCTTCGTGCTTAAGTAAATGTGGAAGAGAGAAACCTTCAGAGGATTCAGCCTCAGGTAAGCAATGTAAAATTGTCAAAAGCATTTCGAGGATTTTTGGTGTCTCAAATTAAAAGTCTGCTCACAATCAAACGAATGCCAGGCTGTTGAAAATGTAAATAGAAAAGGCAACACAACACATCAGGTACTGTATAAATGTATGTGTATGTGTGTGTGTGACAGCCTGTCAAGGGTCAAGATGTGCCCTTTTCTGATATAACGAGCTGTACTCGAAGCCAACCGAACAATACAGAAAAAGGTACAAGTATATCGAGTATCACCTTTCAGGGTTCAACTCAAATTGACTTCATAACTGACAGAGCATTCATTGTCGAGTGTCCAGCTGTGCTTGGGCACACATTACGTTTACGCAATCATGGTTGAAAGAGCACACACAATTGTGCATTCCATTTAAGTCAATCAGCAGGCTCTTCAACAATTCTACACAAATCACACATACGCCACGTTGTCCGATTCCCATTTTAGAAATCAGTTGCCATAAATCAGAGTGGAAATTGTTGCAAGTTGAGGCATGCAAATGACTCTCATCGTTGTTCGATGTTCGAGTACTTGGCACGTGGCTGATTACAGCAAAAACGGTAAACGCAACGAGCAACAGTTAAAACATTAAATTGCTATATTTTTACGCATCATCTAAGGGTCGAAAGCAGTCGATGGCAGACGAAAAAAACTGAAGTGAAAAAGAAAAATAAATAGAAATAAACGCCAAAGCATGAAAATCAATTTGCAGCGACAGCAACAAAACTTTCACCAGCTCCGACAACGGCTCATTTCGTATTTATCAACTGGGGAAACGTCCTCGTTTTCGTTTTCGCTTCTTTCCTCGCCCCTTGCTTCTTACCGCATACTATACTGTCCCTGTTTGTAGCCACGTCTGGTCTGATGGGTGGCATAAACTTTTATTTCAATGAGAGCGAACTGGAACTGTATACAGTAGCATACTGGCATCCGGACACCGGGACTCCGGACTCCGTACTCCGGAGCAACAATAAGAGGACTCTGCTCCACTTTTAGTCGACGCGTCGTCTCAGCTGCGCCTCGAAATTTTTGCTGCCGCTTGTTGCTATTTTCGTACCTCGCACGAAAGACAAAAATAATAAAAATATAAGTAAGCATTCAGCTGACATTAAGGCGACTGCAGGATACCCAGTAAATTTCAATTGAAACTTTACTTAAGCTGACATTTTTATTGAGCAACACAGAGTTTAGGTTACTGCGCTAGTTACTATAATATGATTGTAATCAACATTTGAAAAATTAAGGCTACCATATTATTATTATTTTTTTATTATTAACATTACTAAATTTTTACTTAATTTTATTTTTATTTAATACGTGTCGAATAAGTATTTGTAATAAAACAACCTCTTCGAATATCTACAGGGTTTTAGAAACAAAAAGAAAACATTCATAGCATACTTTTCGGGGCATTTGTCCGAAATATAATTTAGCTGACATTTTCAATGAGAAACACAGAGTATTACATGTCGATAAGGTATTTATGTAATAAAACAATCTCTTTGCATGTTTACAGGGTATTAGAAACAAAAAGAAAACATTCATAGCATACTTTCAGGGCATTTATCCGACAATTTCGAGGCAGCAAAAGGAAAAGCAAAGGCAGCTGGCAAGTTTTTTCTATTTGGCATACAAATGCAGGACATAAAGCTAAAGAAGCTCGCTCGAGGGAAAGGAGGGGGAGGAGGGGGAGAAGGGGGAGGGCAGCGAGAAAGTGGCAACTTTAACAGTTGCAGACAGCGAGTGCAAATGAATAGCAACTGCTCTAATTTTGGGCCGTTGGAATTTCGCTTAAATATTTATAAGAAAAATGAGCAACTAAGCGGTGGGTGTGTATTTGTGTGTGTGTATTGGTGTGTGCCACACACATATGCTGCGACGCATTTATTATTAATGCCTCGCAATCGAAATGAGTGCCACACACACACACATACGTTGCACGTTTCACCTAGTTGTTGTTGTTGCTGTTGTAAGCGTCTAAAATGCTGCCACATTGTTTATTTGCTGATTTTGCGTTTTTTGCGACCATTACTTCACTCTCTCTTCCCCTCTTGCTCACTCGCTTGGTATCTGTGTCTCGGTTTTGTTGTTTGCCTTTTGGGCCTGCCTTCTTTGTGTTTGCCACACACAACCTGCTTCACGTCTGTGCAACCTCTAAGACCTCTTAGACCTCTAACTGTCTTGCTCTTGTTTGCCTGCCTCTTGCCTCTTGCCACATGCCACATGCCGCTTACCGTCTGCCTGTTGCGGCCTTTGACTTATTACCATTAATTTATTTATGCGCAGCGCGTCACAGCCAATATTTTATTTTGATCCTTGGTTTGAGGTTTCTTTCACTTTGTTATTATATAAAGAAATAGCAAAATCACTTGGCGTAACCCAAAACTCGATGCTGTGAGCTAAGCACTTCCGAACCGATTAATGCAACTCGCCCCAAGGGGGTCAAAGTTCAGTTATCAGAGCAGCATTAAAGCAACACCTTCTTGCCAATGGAACACTTTAAAGTCTTAGCAGAAGCAGCTGGCCTTAACGAGCAGAGTTTAATGGCTAAAGTTGGTTTAATATGTGCTTAATCAACGTGCTGTATTTAATAGCTGCGGTCGATGTGGTTCATGCAACTTGCCACATCCAAAGTTGCCACATCCAAAGTTGGGCTACGAAGAAAGTTAATAGAATATAATTACTTTATTATAATTTCATGCATGTTTATAAAAATTAAGTTTGATGAGAAATATATTTAAAAAGAGATAAAGGTGCTAAGTAACTTTTTAATGCTTATGGAGCTGAGCTTAAAAAGGTAAAAATATATAATAATATTATTATAATCTCATACTTATACTTATATCTGTAAAGCACTTTGTGATCCGATTGCGGTTTGCTATTCTTCCTATCAGATTTTGACTTTCTTAGTAGAATTGAATTTATAAAAAAAATTTGTGCTGAGTAGTCTTTAATATTATAAATTTAAGACTTCATATTATTTTTAGAACAGTTGTTTTTATACAGCTTAAGCTTTATAAGCCGGTTTTTCAATGTCTCATTAAATTTTATCAAAGAAATATTTTCAAATTTTACATTATTTTCTATACATTTAACATCAAAATATCTCTGATAAACTGTTTTTCAAAACCAACCTACAATAATAATTTTTTACTCTTTCTGCCTTTCGTTAAATTATAGACACTTTTAAATCTATAAAAAATTCTATCGAATTATTGAGAGTTATATTTATGACACACATTTTTATCGATTAAATATGCAACTCAGCGTGCAGTGTTGCCAGAAACTTAGCAAAGAATGTTTGAGTTTCGAAATTAAATGATAAAAAAAAAACTTCTAGCATTATTTGTATCTGAAATAGTGAAACAAATTGAGGCCAAGGCTGCGACAAATGTCTAAAATTGTTGTGTTGCATATGTCATATAAGAAATTGCAACTATTGCCAGTGTGGCAAGGCTTCGTTGTCATTTGGTAAATAATTGAAATGAAATTGAATCGACATTTACCAAAGCGAAACTATTTTTGTTCACTGCAACGAATATTGACCAGGACAAAACACAGACATAGACACAAAATACATAGCTTCTAGAAGTGAGGAAGGCGTGGTCAATGCGTTTTCCTAATGGACGTCATTTGACACCGGACAATGGCAACTGGTCACTGATAACACGCTGATAACACAAGGGGCCCAGAAACATCAAGAACACCAACTATAATAGCTTTGTCCATGTTCAATTAATTTGTAGCTTCCTTTGCCCTGCCTTCCTGCTGGGGCTGTCACAAGGACAAATATCCTTGTCTGATTCTTGTATTGACGAAATTCAGTTGAAGGCTGCCGAAATTCAGGAAATTGACTAATAATGGGGTCAATCGGCATAACGATCGGTTCCAACATATTCTGGTAATTGTCTGTGTGTTGTCTGCTAACTTTTGTGGCTGACTGTGTGGATTTCACTAATCGAAATGTGTGTATATAATTTTCACATCATTGCAGCTGCTTTGATTTACAGACGCTATTTCTTTGACAATTAAATATTTATTGCCTCAAAGGCGTCGATGTAGGAGTAAAGCAGTTGCGGTGGAGTTGGAATGGGGTGCGAAATTAGGGGTGACCAGTGGAGCGTGCTGTCATTGCAAAGACACTTTGGTAATTGCAGTTGTTGGACGCAAAAGAAACACGCGCTAGACTCGCACCTTTGATTAAGATATATTCATATATAACCACACAGACACTGACAGAAAAAGGACCTGGCCATAGGTAGGCCACGGATGCTATTGGCCCTGGTCCTTGGTCCTTAGTCCTTAGTCCACTGCCAATACTCAAACGAGCAATTTAGCCAACTCATTGAAGCGGAATTAATTGCAATCGATTTTGTTCGGCGAAGAACGCGCTGAGTCTTCATTAGTTCACAATGTGTATGTGTGTATGTATGTGTGTGTGTGAGTGGGTGTGTGTGTGTCTGCCAACATCTATAGCTTCATATGTATCCAAACCCGCTGTCTGTTTTATTTTATATGCCACACGCTATTAAAACGAGCATTAAAGTCAACACATTGTGCGACAAACTATTTGATTATTTGGTTTTATCTGTAAACATTAAAATTAATATATTTTAAATGGCATTGATAAAAGATTCAAATGCAATTAACAAAAATACTAAAATTATTTATTGCACACTTTGAAATTTATCAAATTAGTAATACAAATTGGATTTAATACTAAATGAGAATTGTTAGAAAAAAACTAAATATATAATTCATTGCCAATCTATAAATCAAATAAATATAAACCCTAACAAATACTAGCATTGGTTTAAATACAATAACAAATTGGTTTATTCCACATCTACGAAATTTATAAACTAGTTTGAAAAATTTGCATATATCAATTAAATAAATGCTGAATAATAAATTTATACTTATCCGTTGGGAATTGTTGCAAACTAATAGTAAATTTATGCATTAAATTGAATATAATAATATTATTCATAGCAACCTTTACAAATCATGAATTAAATGATTGAAATTAAATAAATCGTAGGCTAACAAGTTTTGATAAGAAATAATTATTAGATTATTGTTATGATATGGATGTTCATGTCACAAGAGTTGAAGCAATCTATGCTATAAATTTTGGTTCGTTTACGCTGTCCAACTTTTCGATTCAATTATTTTGCAGCTGACCTAGTTTCTGATTTGAGAATTATGGAATCTAATCTGTTGAAATTTGTGCTGCAAATTCTTTGTCGAATGATTTAAGCAAAACTTGTTCCTTAGGTTGTCAACAAAATACGAGTATTTCAAATTCAAATGCAAAAATGCAGTCAACTGTTAAGCTATGCGATGATCATAAAACAGCAATTTCCAACCAAAAAACTTTTAAGCATGTGTGCGTGTGTGTGTGGTGTGCGTGTGTGTGTTACCAGCAAAACTTTTTACATAAATTTGACATACTATAAATATATTTGCGCTTTTCAATTTGTATTTGTAGCAACGACAAGCGGCTAAAAAAAAAAATATATAAAATCCACAAAAAATAGGATAAACTTTGGCAACAGATCGAGATGCAGGGGCAACTGGCAAAGGAGTCAAGTTGCTGGCAAGCAGTGCTCAGTTCCCCATCCACTTCCTGTTCCTGCCACGCGTGCCACTTGCAAAGAGATTGAGGGAATCACGTTTGCACTCGCAGTTATAGCTAAAGATACGTATACTACAGCTGCTTAGATACAGATACAAATGTGAAGCTAAGAAAAAAAGATACTCGCATTGATATTGAACATGTGCCAAAGCATTGAGCTGCGTTTAATTTTGACCAAGTTAAATAAGCAAGTCAACAACAAACACGTATACACACAGCATAAACAATCAATAACGTCAACAGAGTTGACACAGTTGACAGCGTTGACAGCGTTGACAGCAACTTGAGCAACGCTTCTTGTCAATTACGAGCAGATATTGACCAAACATGGCCGCGCCCATCGATGAGAGTGTCCTGAATGCGTTAAGGGGCGTGACCAGCGCCCAGACGCGTCTTCCCAAGCCGCTGCTCATCAAGATTTATGTGGCCAGCCTGAAGCAGGAGTTCAATCAGGAGCGTCGCATGCTCCTTGAGCTCGTGGGACCCGAACTACAATCCCTCTACGATGATCGTCAGATTGAGGTAAGATTTATTGGGTCATAATTCAACTGGTTAACCATTTGAATTCATTTGACAGTTAGAAATTGTCGACATGCACTTTGGCACTGGAGTTCTGGATGTGTCGCTGGTCGAGCGTGATCCTTACATGCTGCTGGACTTTCTCCATGAAATTGACACATGCCATGCACACTCAAAAAGTGTCTTCTTCCTGGCGTTAATTGGCGACGGCATTGGACGCCCCCCGCTGCCCATCCACATCGACGAGGACATCCATGCCGCTCTGCTGTCGGACCAGCAGACGACAGCAGAGGATAAGGCGCTCCTCGAACGCTGGTATGCTAACACACAATCGCAACGGGTGCTCAAACAGGACTATCGGTGAGTTGGCTGACATACACTGCCAAAAAAATGTTCTAAAATCAAGATTTTGGTGTTAAAACTAAGAATTTTGGTCTAAAAAATGCGTTGAGAAATTATTAAAATAAGAAAATATCACATCTTGACTTAAAGAACATTTGAAATAAGACCAAGAATAAATGTTCTTAAAATTCAATTTAAAAAAAAAAAAAGTAAAAATTATTTTTAAATTTATATTATTCATTTTTTATTTAATTTTGATTTATATACATTTTATTCTGTCTTGGTTATTTTATAAATGTTATTTTACTTTGTTCTGAGTGGGATTCGAACCGGCGCCCACTGCTTCACCACTAAAGCGGTTTCTCTAACCAGAGCGCCACGCGGCAAACATATTTTTTAATAAAATAGTACATATTTATTATATACTTTCATAACAATATAAAATTTTTATTCTTGTATTAAGAACGTTAATTTTTTAGTTTAATATTCTTAGTAATATAATCTTTAAATTTTCTAAATTTGAGAACAAAATTTATAAAATGAATGTTCTTGATTTTAAAACTTGGTATTTTTTTCAGTGTACCCACTTATTCCTCTGCTCAATTGCATTGTTGTTCTGTCAACTCAATTGCAGCGACACAATGTAAATATTTGTCCAACAATGACAGTTGTGGCAGTGAGAAGAGAGTGAGTTAAGGGAGGAAAGGGTTGCAGAAAAGCAGAGTCAATACTTGACTTGATTATGCTTATTGTCAACAGACAATTAACTAGTTCAACTCTATGAAATCGATTTTATTTTGACAGAATTATGTTACGACTACAATGCTGAGAAGAGATCTTTACAGCTCAAGTTCTAAACTATTGTTCTTCTGTTTGATTAGCTATCTGCCCCCAGAAGCCTGGCTGACAGAATCACGTCGTTTAGCTGCGTTTCTAGAGAAATCCTTGCAGCGTCTGTTGGCCAACTCGAATGCGGATTTGATGAGACGTGTCCAATTGCTGCGACGCACACAAATCGAGCATGAAGTACAGCGCGCTATGTGTAAGTTAATGTACTAACAGATACCCTATATAAAGTATTTAATTTATTTTTTATTTGTAGTAATTCTTATTAAATTTTAAAATGTCATTAAATTGTTAAAATTTGTATTTAAAAAATCTTACTTAAAAAAAAAATGATTTTCTTATTATTTTTCTAACTTAAATAAAACAAGTCGAAAAGGCTATACTCGAGATCCCGACCAAAGAATTCCCGTTACTTATTTCAATATATTTAAAAGTACTTTATAGAAATTACTATCTAATAAAAAACTACTGCATACTTTTGGGTGCTGGTATTGAATTAATTATTAATAACTTTGGTTAGCTATTACTGCCGTTCTACTTGTCCGATCTTGCTGCGATTTAGTGGGATAATAGATAATATTAAAAGATAACGTAAATTGACATAAAAACCGGACTATCTTCAAAACTTGAAAAAAAAAAGCAAATATAAAAAAATAATATTAACTATTCACTTATCCATATGTGCATACTCTTCATCTATAATTAGCTCACTCCAGCGAGAAGATATTGGCCGTATTCCGGGAGCGTGCTGCCCAGAGCAGCGGTCGTGATGTTGAGGCCGGCGAGCGGTTGCGCAAAATCAAAGATGAGCTGACCATGAACCTATCAACGGATAATCACACGACGCTGGTGTAAGTGTCACCTGACCCAATACTTGTATACTCGTTGTAGCTACTCGAGAGACTCATTAATTTAATTGGCGTCACATACTCGTAATTGTTTGTATTATAATAATTATTATTGTTGTAATTGTTGTAATTGTAATTGCAGTGTGCCCGGCAGCGCCAGCAGCGAGGCCATCGATCCAGACAACGAGGACCATGAAGCATATTTAAGTAAATTCAAGAATAAAGTCACCGACAAGCTTCGTCTGCTAATCGAGGCGCACATTACAAATGATCCCGACGTAATCAAGGGGAGGAAAAAGACTGTGCAGGTGAGTAAAGAAAGAAAGTTGTGACAAGGGACAATTAATACAACAGACAGGCTACAAAGTGCCTTTCACTTTTTCATTTCACAAGTATTAAATTCAATTTATTCTTTTGCCTGACAGTCGCATTTGTTTTTCATTCCTCAACATTCTTCCAAGTATTTTGAAGAGCAGACTCTGTCTTGCCTTTATTCTTATGACTGTAATTATTGTTACTCGCTTTAAGCAAAGTATGTACTTCATTGAAGAATAAAAGAATAAAGCACAGTCATAAATTAATTCCGCAAATTACAAGCCCACAAAAAGCCAAAGGCAAAGCCAAAAATGGAAGCAAAATGTTTCCATACCCTTGGCTCGTATTTCTAAAATTTTTTGTCGAATTTTTTTGTTGGAATCGGGAAGGTGCTCAAACATTTGAAGGAAATGCGAAAAACAGTTCTTGTTGTTTACGCCCACGAATCGCTTTGGGCAGGTTAATTAAATGTGCGTCACTGTTTTTGTTCGACAAGTAAATTATGCGTTCAGTTGTTTCCTAGAGAAATTGCCAAAAAGATGTAGACAACGCCACCTGCAAAAGTACAGTAGCAATTGGTTAAGTATGACTTGTAGGTTAACTTTAGTTTAGTGAAAAGTTGAACAGCTCATTAAAAATTTGAAATGAAAAAAAAGGAACAGACCCAACAATTTGATGCTCTAGATTTGGTAAAATCTTATCTTTCACTCTCTTTATTTTATATTTATTTTTAATTAATTAAATTTATTTTTTTTTATTCACAACACACAAATTCATTTTCGTATTGATTTCATTGAATTATGTAAAGCTGATATAAATTTAAAAAAAAAAACCCAAGGTATCTTTCCATAGAAATCATGTAAAATAATTTAGAAAAAGGCCCGTATATATCATATTACCTTTTTTTGGGTATACTTTTATATTTATATATTATTCAGGCCTATATTGAATTTATCTCGATAATTTCTCTGTTCAATATTTGCTGCCACAGCTGCGAAATTGAATTGCCACCTGGCCAAAAATAATACGAAGAAAAAAGCGAAAACGAAAAGCAAAAAACCAATAACAAGGCATCTTCATTTGGTGGCCTAAACAAGGCGAATTTTGTTTGGTTTTGGTTTTCAATGCCAGCAGCTTTAAGCAGTAGCCCAAATTGTTGATGCTAGAGAATAACGGCACATGGAGGGGGGTAGGTTGGGCGGGAGGTGGGGTGTTTCCGGTCTTCCGGTTTTGCCACGGTCTCGCATTCGCCCTCTCGTTGGCTTTTGTTAAAAGCATTTAACATTTCAACTTGGGCAAAAAGCGAAGGACACGCCGCGTAATTCCAGCGTGCCAGCTGCCCCATTAGAGGACGTCCCCACTCCTCACCCACTGCCACACCCACATGTACTTCCACTTGCACTCTTGCTACACAATATTGCTGCTGACATATTAACACACTTACACTTGTGTACAATGCAGCCACGCCCCCAAGCAGCAATGTGCTTGATAGCGCCCACACGAACTGTGCCTGTTTGCACTTAACGACACAGAAACTGCATTCAGACGCGTACAGTCAACTCTCCGTACAAGCAATCTCCCCTCTTTGCCAAGTGCAGCCGCATTTTAATGCCTTTAAAGTCAAGGCACCTCCCTCCCTCCTCCTTCCTCCTTCCTCCTGCCTCTTCTCTCAGCCAGCTCAGCACTTTGACAAAATGTTATGACATTTGAAGCCGCTGCTGTTAAGAAATATGCAAAGTGTGCGTTCACAAAAGGTTGCACAAGAAACAAGCAGAAACTCGTCTAAGTCACTCTTACAGCTGCAACATGGCGTATACGCAACTTTTCTATAATCAAATTGCAAGCAATAGCAAAAAGTAAAAATGTCAAGCTAATTAAGCGGACTCCTTCAAACACATCTGCAGTTGCCTGTCTGGCACAAAGTGCCACTTAAAGTCACAACCAAGCCAGACTCAGAGCGAGTGCAAAAGTATTCGTACTCGTCGGTGACCGCAGCTTCTCAGTGACAATATTGATTTAGTGGCTAAACCACACAGCAAATGCATTCTACCAATCAGATTTACACAGCCAAAGCAGCTTACAGAATACAGAATGGAAGCATACTTCATAAAGCTATTAGGGTTGGTTTACACTGCCAGAAATGAAGGGTAGAAACTTGTTTATAGATTTTGATTTAGTCAGCAAATAATAGCACAAATTTTACCTATAAATTAATTAATTAAATTAATTAATAAATACTACCAAAATAATTAATTTTACAACTATTTAATATTTATTCAAATTTTGAAATGTTTAAATTATATTTGAAATGTATTTATATAGTTTTTTAAAACTTTATCAAAACAATTAAATAAAATATGAAGACTTAAAAGTTCATTATTTTCATTATTTCTTAACTAACATTATAAATATTACAAAACTAAATAAATGTATTAAAAAGGATTACTTATAATTTAATTTAATTCTATTATATTCAATAAATTGATTATAAAAATTAATTATTACCAAAAGTGTATTGTGATTTTGTTACTATTTATTTATTTACACAAAAAAATATTATTTTTTTTAATCTATTTAATAAATTATTAATAAAAATTAACTATTACCACTTATTTATTTTATTGGTTATTATTTATTTATTTACACAGACAATTAAATTAACAACTATTAACAATTAAAAAGTCAAATTTAAATGCGAAAAGATACAATATTCACAAACAACTTTATTTTAAATTTTATTTAATTGTAAAGTACTTAATAAAAACTAACTATTACTACTAATTTATTTTATTGGTTATTATTTATTTATTTACACAAACAATTAAGTTAACAACTATTAACAATTAAAAAGTCAAATTTAAATGCGAAAAGATACAATATTCTTTAAAAATTTTATTTTAAATTTTATTAAATAGTAAAGTAATGATTACTTAAAAAACTTGTTTATATGTAATTTGTATTGAAATTCGCATTTAGGATGTATTTAAAAAGATATATTACTTTTAAGGAAGAAAATCAACTTAAGATAGTGCGACTTGTATCCACATTTTCCAACTGTAGAGAGCCATGTTTAAAGCGCTGAACTCTAGTTGAGTTTGTAGCTGCTCAGTGTATGCATGAGTTGAGTCTGGACAACTCAGACAGAGCTTAAGACGAAGATGGAGAGCCCTCGACTGCATGCGTGCAGGAGGGGAGGCCAGGAGAGAGGAGGGGAGGGGAGGGGAGCTAGAGGACTACTTGTTAGTGGCAAACATGCCACTGCCAGTCACGACAAAGAGTACAAGCTGGAGGATGTTAGTGACAGCGACAGACACCAGACTCAGAGCTCAGCTCAGCAGGTGGCACTGTTAGCAGCGCAGGTAAACAAAGTTACGACCAAACACACACATACACACACACACAGACACACAGACACACAGACACACACACTGAAAGTCACTTACGTACACTTTGAGGCAGCTGACAAGGGGATTGTTGGGGGGAAGAACTGACAGGGATACAGACAGTAGCGGATGATACTTTGGCATTATACTATATATGTATGCTCCGGTCAGGAAACGAGTGCTGGCAGCAAAGTAAACGGCTTTGGTCATGGCTTTGCTGATGACAAGCTGCCAGGACTCGAACTTGGACTCCGCCTCGGACTCACTCTTGACTTGTGATGTATGGCCTGTGAAATGTGGGATTTGCTTGGGGACTCTTTGAATCCATTTAACCGCATTTTGTTCACATATACATATGGCCATTTTCAGGAAATCTTTCATGAGCATGCCACACACTTGCGAATGCTGCGTGAGCTCACGGAGAACGTGATTCTGTTGGAATCGCGGGTGCCACAACAGCTGCGACAGAATCTGATGGCGAATTTCAAGAATGGCAGCCGTCATGCACCATACTTTATACGTGGAGCACATGGCAGCGGCAAGAGTGTACTCATTAGCACCCTGTATGGCCAGGTGGCCGGGTGGTTCAGTTCGACGCGGGTGCATCGCGTGATACGCTTTGCAAAGGCCACGCCCCGTTCGGCCTACAATCTGGAACTGTTGCGTGTGATTTGCCAACAAATCTCGATCATCTTCAACATACCCGAGGGCTATTTGCCCAAGGATGCGTCCTTTGATCCACTGTACATCAGCAACTGGTTTCAGAATCTGCTGCGTCGCATCGAGGATATGAACAATGATGTGCTCTTTCTTTTCATCGATGATCTGCATCTGCTGAATCCTCTGGACTGTGACATTGTCGCCGCCCTGTCCTGGCTGCCCACCTCGTTGCCCTGGAATGTCCAAATCATCTGCAGCACCACAACGCCCGTGGAACAGCTCAAATTTACACCGATGCAACGCGATCGATTCAAGTCAGCCGAATATCAATTTGATTTGAGTCTGGAAACGAATCTCACACAGCTGCAACGACCACCGCAATGCGGTGATGATGTCAATTTTGTGGCCTACATGGAACAACAGTTCGATGAGCTGGAGCAGGATTATGGCCGACAGGCGGTGGCCAGCTTAGCGGCCTACATCACCTGCTCCGAGTACGGCCTGACCGAGACGGAGCTGCTGGAGCTACTCATGCCCACCGACGATCCGGAGTCACAGATTGACACACAAAGCGGACACTTTAGCTTCGCCAGCTTCAAGAAGATACACAGTCAAATGGGTGAGTGTCTTTGATTTTATAATAGGTAAAACTGGTGAGTGCTTTAAAAACCACTCTACAATCCGTTCTAAACAAAACTTGATTTTATACCCTTAGTTAATTTTATTTTATGTGTTACTGGTATTTAAAAATAGTTATATTTGTTAAAAACTGGATTCTATCGGCAAAGAACTAACCTAACTCTTAAAAAGTAAAGAGTATTAGGAGACTTGATTAAACTAATTATCACTGCGGACGGCAGAGCGCGCTAGTGACGAAAATAACACAAAGGGTGCTCAATTATAATATCTTAATAATAATAATTATATCTTTATATTCGCTTAATAAAAATGGAAAAATTTTATTTTCTTTCAATACCTTTGTAAGCCATAAAAAAAAAAATCACAATAAATGTTATTTCAATTATTAATATTAATTTTAAGCAGCGCTTAAAAGCTTACCTTAACTTTTATTTCATTTGCTTTTGCCTTTTCATTGACTTTTTAAATATAAGAAGTCGAAGTCAAAGTCGAAGCATAAATCGAACAATACTTAAACAGTTTTTGAAAATTTATAATAACTTTCAATAATTTTTTTTTTGCTTATGATTCGAGCAAAAAGTATGAAATGCTAAATTTCAAATTTTATTTATATTATATATATTATTATATCTCTAGAGATTTTGAATACAACTATTTATGAAAACAACAAGAAATGTTGGTGTTCTTTAAGTGTAAGAGATTTGATATTTTAGAACAATTCTGTTTGTATCTTAAATAAATTTTAAAGATATTTAAATTCCATTTAATAAATATTTATTTTTGGCAAATCTCTGCAAATTCTTTTAAACAAATGAAAGCAATGGTTTCTTTTTTTTTTACTAACACTAACAATTGCTTTTGGGCTGCTTTAGAGCTGTTACAGATTTAAACTTTTATAAGAATAATAAAAAAAAATTTTATTAAAAAAACTTTAAAAAAACTTAAAAAAACATTGGATTTAATTTTCTCTTGAACCAAGTGCTAAGGTTTATTTTAAGCTTTATTAAGCCTTTTCAAAATTCTACAGTGTTCTGTAGTAGAATAAAATCTTCGGTGTGCTGTAAAAACGTTATTCCTCTTGTTGCGCATTTTCTAATAGTTATGTAAATGTTTCTTACTTCTTCTTATTAGATAAACGTCTGCTGTTGCACGACAAGATAATGTCTGGCAAGGTGTTGATCCAGTGGCGCCACAACTACTGTGCAGCCGTTGCCAAGCGACGCTACATGAATGTGGAAAGTACACGCAGCCTGCACATGGAGCTGGCCAATTTGTTCTTTCCACAGGATGAGGACGAAAGCACGCTCGAGAATGATTCGACCAGAAGCGAAACCAAGTCCGTCATCAGCCTTAAGGAGAGAGAACGTGAGCCGCACAAGGATAAGGACAAGGACAAGGACAAGGAACGGGAGAAGGATAATGTGTCGGCGGGCCGTAAATCATCGTCGATGCACCACAACGACGACACATCCACCTTCTACAATCCCATTGCTGCCGATGTCTCCTACAGCATGCGGCACGTCGAGGAGAGTTGGCATCATCTAATGCGCTCCGATGACACAACTCGCTTCAAGCAAATCGCAGTCTGCAATTTTGATTTCCTGCTTGCGGCGGTAAGTCGACAACATTATTCCTCATCTTCCTGCTACGTGTCTTTTATCCCCGCAGCGTCAATTCTAACGAGCATTTGCAATTAGTCTGTTTTGCCGGAAATTAGTTTAGCAACTATTCAGAATGACTTGCAATCTACACGATTCGGTTCATTGTCGGCACACAAAACAACAAACAGCTAACAAATTGTGTAACTGAACTTGTCTTGTTAACTTAAATAGACAATTAAATTCCATAAAAAAGCTTTCTTTTTTATGAGTACTGATTTTATCTGCAACTCTCTAGGTAAGAAAGTTTAGAAGATGTTATTAATGGAAAACATAATTTAGCTTTGGGAAATAAGTTGAGAATAAGTTATAAATATATATGAAAGTTGTGTAGTGTATGCTCTATATATTTAACTATTAACAATATAGTCCTGACTTCCATATCCACCCATGTTCTTTAAATTTTCCACATTTTAAAACTTATCCAACTATTTTCTCAATTAGAAAAAATTTAAACTTTTAGCCATATATGTTTTAGCCATTATTTTCTCAGACCTGGGGAAAATTTTTCGAATTCAGTAGTTTAATTGAACTAGAAACTTTTTAAATATATTTTTTTTTTTTCGAAGTTATAGACAGATAAGCCAATTGAATTAAATTTAAGCACTCCAAATTAACTTATTTGTGCTTTACATAAATAAATAATTTGATTGAATAATATATGCTTAATTCAAGCTCAATTTCGTTTAAAAATGAAAATTTAATAGACTCTTTAAATCACAAAACTCAAAACGTAGTCTTAGCAAATTTAATTTATAAACAATTTTTATTCGCAAATTGAGTTTTACTCAAACTGAAATTGTTCTTTCTTCCATGATTTAATCAGATTATGCAACAGAGATGTGACCATAGAAAAATATTTAAAACACAGCGAAAGCAAGTAAAAGACCAAATCAGAGATAGAGTTGGAAATGTGGACTTAACTTGGACAGCTGACAGCTCATTTGCCGCTTAATTGTTTAAAACGATGTCATTCATTATGAAAGTTGTTCGTAATGAGTTTCCTCGCTAAATTGCAATTCATGATTATTTAAGCAGCTTTCGAGTTGCCAAATGAAATGGATTTAACAAAACTTTTGATATTCCATAGAAAATTTATCACCGTCTGACAGCTGAAAAATGCATAGAACCATAAATTTAAAATCCGAACAGTTGCATTTCATGCGAAAAACTCAGTTACAGTTTGCGAAAAAAAAGAGAAAACGCACAACTGTTATCAGAACTTTTTTTTTGTGAAATTTGAGGTAATATTTAAAATGAATTTTATTAAAATGCTTCAGCTGTAAATAATAGCATACGTTGTGAAGCATCCCTCAGTTTATTGCCAACTTTATTAGAGAACTGAACTGCTTTTCAATTAGACGAATGCATACAAGTGCAACAGCAGTTGCAAAAAGAAGAAAGGGAAGCAGCTGCAACCTGATTTAATTAACATTTTGCCAGACAACGCCAGCTAAAGGTCAAAGTAGTTTCTGCAAGTGCTGCAACTTTGCAATATTAACAGAATATACTATATATATACATATTTAAGCAAACAATTTTGTCATTAAATTGCCAAGAACCAGTAATTGCATTGTTGTAGTTAGCAAATTTGCAAGAAATTTAACTAGCGATAAAATTAAGTCAACTGAATGTAAACTTAATCAAGTAGCCCGTATATGCGGCGTATACGTGATATTCTAGTTTATGTGTTAAATGCATATTGTGTTGCATACTTTCAGGTGCAAACGGTATCTATTAGCTATCTGCGTTGTCTAATCGAGCACGTACGCTGCTATATACTGGATAGAGATATCGAACTCATCTATTATACGATACGCAAGTCGAGCGATGTCCTTACCAGGGATCCCATGCAGCTGGGCTCACAGCTTATCTCCTGGCTGCGACCCATTGGTGAGCATGATGATGATGATAACTCGCTGCTGAGCATGACCGTTAGATCGGCCACCGCCTGGTGTGATGGCTATGCGGTGCCATTGCTAGTGCCATTAACGGGCTGGCTGCCCGCCCCGCTGCCCTCCCAGATACGCAACATGACGGTGAGCGGGACGGGCGTGATACGCGCCGTTTGTGTGGCGCCATCGAAGCAGCATCTGATACTTGCCACCAATTCGGGCGATGTGCAACAGTGGCACATAATGAGCAACTCGCTGGAGCACACATACAAGGGTAAGTTTATAATGGGTGAGGCATTAGGCGAGCTAATCATGCGACTTGTGGCACTTGCACACACACACACACACAGGACACACAGCGGCAGTCACGTGCCTCCTGGTGGCGCCCCAACAATCGCAACTGCTGCTGACCGGCTCCGAGGATGCCACCGTCAATGTCTGGCACGTGTCCTTGCGCGAGCGACGAGTGCACATTAAGTAAGTAGACTCCTCTCTCCTTCTCACCCTCTGTTATTATACCCGTTACTTACAAAATAAGTTAAAGGGTATACTGTGTTCGTTGAAATTTATGCAACAGGGACACGAATGCATCTTCGACCGTATAAAGTTTATATATTCTTGATCAGCCAAGTCGATATAGCCATGTCCGTCTGTCAGTCTGTCCGTCTGTCAGTCTGTGTGAGCACCTAGATCTCAGAAACTATAACAGACAGAGCAACCAAATTGGGCTAGTTTTTTTTATTTGAAATTTTTGACCACCACACCCACAGTTTTTAAGATAATGCGTTTTTTATGGCAATTTACGTTTTTTATTATTATTATCTATTATCTCACTTAATCGCAGCAAGATTGGACTAGTTAAACGGCAGTAATAGCTAACCAAAGTTATTAATAATTAATTCAATACAAGCACCCAAAAGTATGCAGTAGTTTTTTTAGGTAGTAATTTCTATAAAGTACTTTAACATATATTGATCATACGTTTGGTGAAACATAAATCTAGAGAACTACATATATTGTTATAAAATTGTAAATTTTGATTCAATCAAAAAAAAAAAATAATATATTGAAATAAGTAACTGGTATTTTATGGTCGGGATTTCGACTACAGCCTTTATGGCTAGTATTCCTATTGAATCTCTGCTTTCACTATTAATGCGCTCATTTCTCTTACCCTCTCTCTCTCTCTCTCCCCCTTCTAGCGCGCACACTGCTCCAGTGACAGCTGTGGCAGCTGGTGTCAATAACACGCTTATCATCAGCAGCAGCGAGGATGCAACAATTGCCATCACTGACCTGGCCAGCGGCAAATTGGTGAGCAACATTTGTGTATCCACCAAATGTATCCTAATTGAAATCGAATTACAATCCAACGGCTAATTATCTCCATTTTCCATTTGGCCTATTCTATTTTATGAAATGCATTTTGGCCCCAAAATTGAATTGCAAACGTGAAATGCGTTTTGCTGTTGCCAAAATTGTAAAAACGCGACGCGAACCGCATAAAGTAAACCACATTAATTTACATAATTCCGAGACCCAAAAAGCCATTACAGACGAGGTCAAAAGCGGTGTGTGTGTGTGTGTGAGCATGTGTGCTCGTGTGTGTGAGCTTGGCAAACACCAACGAAGAAAAATTACCCTATATGGAAAAAGTTTTAATATTCATATTACGATTAGTCACCATGATTTATGCTTTTGTATTTATTATATATTTATTAAATTAGCTTACATTTTTTGAAATGCTGCATTTTATTAATACAGTAAATCTACGCTTAAGCGAACTTTAAAGAGCTTTAATTAAATGTAAAACAGCTTTACTGAAATCCAGTGAAATTTTATATTTTATTATTTTTAAGTTGATTTATAAAACATAAAAATGTGCAATATGTTCGAGTTTTACTGTAGCTGCAACCTAATGGAGTTATAGCCATGTCAACACACGCTACAGAGTAACTGCTTGTCGTTCACGCAACTTCAATCATTTGTGGCTATTTAAACATGAATTTGCGTCTGACAAGTGTGGAGGAGATTCAGGAGGGGATTATGCAGAGGCCTGACGCAGTCGAGCCGAAAGCGTCTCACTGTGTCCGTGTCATATATCATATTAAGCTGAAATTTCGCAGTCACACATTAATACATACACACACTACACACACACACAGGCATATTAAACTGTGATTAACTACAATGCAATGTTTGCATATAAAGTGCCTCGGAATTGTCCTTGGGTGTCGACGTTTGTTGTGTGTTTACTGTAGCCATGTTTGTGGGCGTCAACGCCGCATGTTGACATACATATAAATTAGATTTATTGCCACTTGCCTGGTCCTACCTCATCCGCTTCCTCACCTCTCCTGCCATTTCTGCTGTCTGTCATATTTTAAAGCCAATTGTTGGCATCAAGTGCAGCTGAGTTCTCGTCTTCTTCTGCTTTTTGTGTGTGTGCGTGACTTGTCAGACCAAAAAACAGACGCACATGTCGAGCGTTGAGTATTACAGGCGCTTATTAAATTAATTACAACATTACGTATACGCCGTGCTGTACATAGTCGCTGCTTTTGGCATTTAAAAGTTTGGGTAATTTATCAAAGTTTTGGCATTTTTGTGTGACTTTCGGCAGTTGGCACTCCCCCATGCCTCCATACCAACACACACACACACACCCACACACTATCCACAGCACGCTTTGTGGCATTGTCAACATCGCATGCCAAGCGGTAATTAACTTAATGCATACAAAATGCGACACACTCACACTGAGAGTAACATAAAAACAAGAACTACGATAGCGACAACGTCACTTGTGTCACGCAAGGATCTCCCCCGCTTTCCCCTCTCCTCCTCTTACTCTGCTCTTCTCACCTAATACCATTAAGTTGAAGGTTTATTTTTATCGAACCATAAAAGCGTATTGCATTCTCAATAATAAACTCATCCGTCTGCCTGTCTGTCTCCATTGCAAATTGCAGCAACATCGGATTACCTTTCATCGTGGCCCAGTTAGTGGTATCCTGGTGGCTGGCGCCTGTGATGTCCTCATCTCTGCCAGCCAGGACAAGAACATATGCGTCTGGGATCTGGAGAACTATACGCTACTCAATACCATGCAAATGACGAGTCCAGTGCTACGCATCGATATATCATGGAATTCGGTAAGTTAATGCATATATTTGATATATATTTGTTATATTTGATATATATTTGACAAATCACTTTCACTTACGATGTCTGTGCAATGCTAAGAAATCATTAATCATATAAATATAAATACAACTAGTTGATTTACTTGACTTACACATAACTTGAAATACGATTTGCTTTCCTTGACTGCCTTCGTCCTTTTATTACAACATTTTCTGACTTCCCTAAGGCTTTACTTTAGTATCAACTACATTTATTAAAAATAAATTGATTTTTTTGTGGTATTCATAAATCTCCAATTAATGCTTGTAAATGTAACTCAATAAAGCATTCAATTGGAATAAATTCAAAAAGAAATACAATAATTATAATGTATACCGAATAAAAATGACTTGTTTAATTGGTCACCAACAGCGAAATTTAATTAAAAAATTTTAATAAGATACAAAGGAAAATAATTAAAATTTGTAACCAATAAGACAACTTGTAATTGGTCAGCAATTTATTAAAAAAAAATCTTTTTAATAGAGGTCGACATTTTTCCTTCAATTTAATTAAAATATGTATTTTTTTTAAATGCCAGCTGCTAAGCTGCAACTTTAAATATTCAACTTTTAAAGCACTTGGCTTAAAATGAAAATACAGAAAAAAAAAAAGAGCAAGCTCTTCCCTCTTAACCCTCTCTATTTGGTTTATCTATTGTATTTCTCTTCCTTTCTGTTTATGTACATGTAAAGGACTAGCAAAGACTCATCCCATTTTTTCTATTCAATGTTCCATCTCAGCTTTCAGTGTTTGTTGTGTGCACACTTTAAAGCTGAATTTTTTAGATACAATATACAATATACTTTGTAGTTAAAGATACAGCAGATAAAGCTGAAAGATGTGACAACGCTTTAAGCTCTGTAGGGACTGTAGGGGACTATAGGGGACTGTAGGGGACTGTAGGGGACTTTAGGGGACTTGAGGGAACTGTAGGGGAATGTGAGGAAGCTAAAGGGGGGTTGGAGGGTTGATTCTAATAAGTGATTTTGGCTTAGAAGATCCGCATTACGACGCAAATCCTTTGTTGTCAATCAGCATGATAAAAGAATACCAGCGACCAGGCGACAAGGTTCCACCATTTTGTATAAGTGTCTGTGTGTGTGTGTGTGTTGGTGTTGGTATGTGTGTGTCTATCAATATGTATTGCATACTTAGCAGCAATTTAGCACGCAAAACAATATCAACATAAGCAAAACGAAGTCGTTTTGTCAATGACAACTGTGGAGGAGCAATTCAGCCAGGAGCTGCCTTACGTCAAGTGCTAAAAGTGAGAGAAAGAGAAAGAGAGAGTGTCCTTGAATTGCTTGCCAGTTGCTCACACTTCAATTGCTGTTTGTTGCCATTCTATCTATTGCTATAAATCGACAACAAAGTCGGGAATGTCGTCTTTGTGTCACTTTAATATCACATCGAGAGGCTCCCTAAAGCATTAGAGGGCGGTAGGAGGAGAATGCTAGTCTCCAATTACATTGACAATAACTGACTGATGTCTGACAGGAGACTCGTATTCCTCGTATTCCTCGTATTCCTGCTTTGCTCTTTGTGTGGCGCCATTGATAACAGCACGCTGATATTAGAGACGCTCGCGTATCAAAACCTGTTCATGTCCTTGCAATTTGCTGCTCGAATAACACCATACACACACACACACACACACCTGCACACACACTCGCTACTGGCAATTAGATAGTCATATTTCTCTCGCTCTAACTTGATTTTCCAACAATGCCGCAAGCGAACGCATTTAAAGCCAAAAGCATAACCAAATTTGGCTTATCGCATTAAACAAAAGTGCCGAAAATTGAACAAATTGGCCATAAGCACGTTGCCAAATTGCTGCTGATAACAAGCCGTCACACCACAAATGTTTCTTAGACATGCCCAAAAGCGGCAACAAAAAAAGTAGAAAAAAAATGAAATTTTTCCAGACCCAAATTGAAATGTAATTTTTAGGGCATACAAAACATACACACACAAATGAAAAGAGATTTCTATATATTATGTATCTTTTTATTTATGTGTGCAAGTGTGGTTAGCTAGCCACTTACACGGCAAGTCCTTGATAAATGCCAACTGACATTTTTTTGGCCTGGACAGCCGTGTGACAAATGGCAAATGTTAAATGGCAAACGGAAATCAACTTTCTTACACTTTAACTCACATCCTGATGGCCCTGTGGCACGCTAAATTCCCAATGTTCAAGATCCCTAGCATAAGTCCTTCCTTTAGCCCCCTCTCTCCCCCTCTGTCTCCCGCTAGAGCGGCGCATTCTTTCCTGTCGTATTCCAGACATTTTCCCTTGAAAATTGAAATGTTGCAATGGCCCCAACAACAATGTCCCTGCTATTTGCCACTCGACTCGTCTCGCCGCGTTTCGTCTCTACTCGTTGTTGCTTTTGGCTTTTTCAATTTCCCGACTTTACTTGAAAAATTGCAGCCAACCTGACACACACAGTTAAAAATTTATTAACCCCAAATGCAGTTAGTAAGTGCAACTTTAATGTGCTTTTTAAAAGTAGTTTATGCTTAATGCATTTTTTATTTTATCTGTCTGTTTGTTTATTTTTTAAATTTTGTATTTATTTTATACTTATTTATCATAGACAAACTAAGAGCTTACAAAGTATAAAAATAAAATTGATTTTGCGTTAAGTCTAATCTATATATATAAATGTCTTTGTCCTCATACATTCATTCACTGACTGAGCATTGTATAGGCCAAGCCGTTGTAGGTGCGACCTTGAAATTTGAACACAACATACCTAAGATAATTTCATCGTGAGATAAGAAGCGTTTTAGTAAATACAACTTTAATATGTTTTTAAAAAGTAGTTTAAACTTTAGTTCATTAGCTTATGCTTAAGCCATTGTCTTAATGAATTATTTTATTTTATCTATCTGTTTGTTTATTGAGTTTCTAATTTATTATATACTTATTTATTATAAACATAAATAGTTAAATGTCTTTGTCCCCATACATTCATTCACTGACTGAGCATTGAATTTCTTATTTATTTTATACTTTTTCACTATAAACAAACTATGGGCTTACAAAGTATACAAATAAAAGCAAATCTATATATATAAATCTCTTTGTCCTCATACATTCATTCATTCACTGACTGAGCATTGTACAGGCCAAACCGTTAGAGGTGCAAACTTGAAATTTGAACACAACATACCTAAGATAATTTCTTCGTGAGTAAAGACGACGTCTTGGAAAATTAAATATAAAATTAAATCTGTGTGTTAGTTTAAATAAAGTATGCATTTGAAAAGTTGCCTAGCTTAAGTTCATTACATTATGCACAATATATATTTTTTGAGTGAATTACCATTAAATCTTGTTATACTTTTCTTCAGCAATTTAATATTTTTATGATTTCAAAAAGTCTGCCTCATATAACTACAATTAACAGCCACGATTTGTGGGGGCTACATTAATTTTGCCATCATTTTTCTCAGTGTGGAGTTAAAAAATGTTGAGCTCCGCAATTGTGGAATGCAATTTATTAATATTTGATTGGATATGGGCATTCAGGGCAAGTGGATGTGGCAGTGGAAGTGGGAAGTGGTAGTGACAGGAGTCGGAATGAAAGTTAAGCCTTTGTCAGCGTCAAATGGCGGGGAATGCGTTAAAATAGCGTTGAAAATGCCAAATTAATTGCATTTAATGTGCATTGTATGCTATGTGGCTTGTGTAATTTCAGGTATTTCTGCTGGCACTCTGCGAGGATAATGCACTATATGTGCGCACTTTGGCCACGGGCAAGGAGCTGCACACACTGAAGGGCCACAAATCGAAGGTAAGTCGAGAAACTGCTACAGGTTGCGGTTTAATCAGTTGGTTAACCAAATTTCCATAGATACGCACCATGTCCATTGGCAAGGACAGTCAGCGTTGTGTGGTCGGCTGTGAGGATACGAGGGCTCTCATCTACGATATGCACTCGGGCAAATTGGTGCGTTCGATGCCACCGAATCCGGGTCCCGTGACAGCCGTTTATGCCATGGACAATGATGATTTCCTGATCACCGTCGGTGGCAACAAGATAACCTTCTACTCGTTCCGCAATGAGGAGCTCTATGTGAATCCGTACTCGCGCCATCCACGCCGCAAGCGTAGCCTGAAGAGGCACACACAGGCACAACGTTCCCCCTCCACCACATTGCCCCCGATCACGTGCTTCGATCTGTCGCGAGACTCTCAGCAATTGGCCATCGCCTCGGGACGAAATGTTCATATGATGCGGATCAATACGCCGGAATATCAGAGCACTCTGGAGGGTCACACCTGTGTGGTTAACTGCCTGAAATTTGCACCGAATGGTGAATTTCTGGTCACCGGTGGAGATGATCGTTTGGTTCAGGTGTGGACTCTGGCGCTGGGCGAGATTAATCATACGTTCAAGGGTCATGCAGCGCCAGTGATGCAGCTGGTGGTATTAATGGACTCACTGCGTGTCATCTCCACGGATCGCGAGTCCATGATGCTCGTCTGGATGGCCGACTCGGGCAATGTACTCCAGACTATACAGGGTCCCTACAAGAGTCTCGCTGCCACCAATAACATGCGCTTCGCTGTCTCCACCAATGGCGACAACACTCTCAAGATCTGGTCACTTACCCAGGAGGATGAGAAGTTCTCCGTATCGCATTCGGATGAAATCACCTGCTTTGAGATCAGTGCGGACAGTATGCACATTATAACTGGCTCCAGGGACATGTCCCTCAAGGTCTGGCAGTCCGTGGGCGGCAAATTGAGCCAAGTCCTCGTGGGTCACAGCGATGCAGTCACCTGTGTGGCCGTCTCCGTGACCAATAAAACACAAGTCATCTCCGGTTCGAAGGATATGAATCTCATTATCTGGGATCTGCTCACTGGCGAGGAGGTGCACACCCTTGCTGGTCATCTGGGAGCTGTCATTGGGGTGAAAGTTTCCGCAGATGGTGAGTAAATTTGAGAAATTCCTATCTGAGTCACTGTACTCCATACAAATTACAAATATTTCCTTAAGAATTTCTTAAGGAAGGACAAGAAACCAATATAAGGTTGAAAAAAATTAAATGAATAAACTTGAAATGTAGAATAAATTGGAGGCCAAAACATAAAGAAAATGATATTCCGCATAAAAATCGGTTGAGTTTTGACAAAGTTATGAGAGATCAAAGTATTTGAAAAAATGGTAAGGGGTTAATATACAAATTATGAGTAATAGACGGCTTGTACTCAAAAATAATGAAATTTTTTAAGTGTACAAAATTTAAATGGAGAATCAATTTGGGGGCCAAAACATGAAGAAAATGATATTCCGCATAAAAATCGGTTGAGTTTTGACAAAGTTATGAGATATCAAAGTTTTGAAAAATGTTAAGGGTTAGTATACAAATTATGAGTAATTGATGGCTTATACTCGAAAATAATGAAATTTTTAAGTGTACAAAATTTAAATGGAGAATCAATTTGGGGCCAAAACATGAAGAAAATGATATTCGGCATAAAAATCAGTTAAGTTTTGACAAAGTTATGAGACATCAAATTTTGAAAAATGGTTAAGGGTTAGTATACAAATTATGAGTAATTGATGGCTTATACTCGAAAATTATAAAATTTTCTAAGTGTACAAAATTTAAATGCAGAATCAATTAAGGGACCAAAACATGAAGAAAATGATATTCGGCATAAAAATCGGTTAAGTTTTGACAAAGTTATGAGACATCAAATTTTGAAAAATGGTTAAGGGTTAGTATACAAATTATGAGTAATTGATGGCTTATACTCGAAAATTATAAAATTTTCTAAGTGTACAAAATTTAAATGCAGAATCAATTAAGGGACCAAAACATGAAGAAAATGATATTCCGCATAAAAATCGGTTGAGTTTTGACAAAGTTATGAGAGATCAAAGTATTTGAAAAAATGGTAAGGGGTTAATATACAAATTATGAGTAATAGACGGCTTGTACTCAAAAATAATGAAATTTTTTAAGTGTACAAAATTTAAATGGAGAATCAATTTGGGGGCCAAAACATGAAGAAAATGATATTCCGCATAAAAATCGGTTGAGTTTTGACAAAGTTATGAGATATCAAAGTTTTTGAAAAAATGTTAAGGGGTTAGTATACAAATTATGAGTAATTGATGGCTTATACTCGAAAATAATGAAATTTTTTAAGTGTACAAAATTTAAATGGAGAATCAATTTGGGGGCCAAAACATGAAGAAAATGATATTCGGCATAAAAATCGGTTAAGTTTTGACAAAGTTATGAGACATCAAATTTTTGAAAAATGGTTAAGGGGTTAGTATACAAATTATGAGTAATTGATGGCTTATACTCGAAAATTATAAAATTTTCTAAGTGTACAAAATTTAAATGCAGAATCAATTAAGGGACCAAAACATGAAGAAAATGATATTCGGCATAAAAATCGGTTAAGTTTTGACAAAGTTATGAGACATCAAATTTTTGAAAAATGGTTAAGGGGTTAGTATACAAATTATGAGTAATTGATGGCTTATACTCGAAAATTATAAAATTTTCTAAGTGTACAAAATTTAAATGCAGAATCAATTAAGGGACCAAAACATGAAGAAAATGATATTCCGCATAAAAATCGGTTAAGTTTTGACAAAGTTATGAGACATCAAATTTTTGAAAAATGGTTAAGGGGTTAGTATACAAATTATGAGTAATTGATGGCTTATACTCGAAAATTATAAAATTTTCTAAGTGTACAAAATTTAAATGCAGAATCAATTAAGGGACCAAAACATGAAGAAAATGATATTCGGCATAAAAATCGGTTAAGTTTTGACAAAGTTATGAGACATCAAATTTTTGAAAAATGGTTAAGGGGTTAGTATACAAATTATGAGTAATTGATGGCTTATACTCGAAAATTATAAAATTTTCTAAGTGTACAAAATTTAAATGCAGAATCAATTAAGGGACCAAAACATGAAGAAAATGATATTCCGCATAAAAATCGGTTGAGTTTTGACAAAGTTATGAGATATCAAAGTTTTTGAAAAAATGTTAAGGGGTTAGTATACAAATTATGAGTAATTGATGGCTTATACTCGAAAATAATGAAATTTTTTAAGTGTACAAAATTTAAATGGAGAATCAATTTGGGGGCCAAAACATGAAGAAAATGATATTCGGCATAAAAATCGGTTAAGTTTTGACAAAGTTATGAGACATCAAATTTTTGAAAAATGGTTAAGGGGTTAGTATACAAATTATGAGTAATTGATGGCTTATACTCGAAAATTATAAAATTTTCTAAGTGTACAAAATTTAAATGCAGAATCAATTAAGGGACCAAAACATGAAGAAAATGATATTCGGCATAAAAATCGGTTAAGTTTTGACAAAGTTATGAGACATCAAATTTTTGAAAAATGGTTAAGGGTTAGTATACAAATTATGAGTAATTGATGGCTTATACTCGAAAATTATAAAATTTTCTAAGTGTACAAAATTTAAATGCAGAATCAATTAAGGGACCAAAACATGAAGAAAATGATATTCCGCATAAAAATCGGTTGAGTTTTGACAAAGTTATGAGATATCAAAGTTTTTGAAAAAATGTTAAGGGGTTAGTATACAAATTATGAGTAATGGTTGGCTTATACTCGAAAATAATGAAATTTTTTAAGTGTACAAAATTTAAATGGAGAATCAATTTGGGGGCCAAAACATAAAGAAAATGATATTCCGCATAAAAATCGGTTAAGTTTTGACAAAGTAATGAGATATCAAAGTTTTTGAAAAAATTTTAAGGGTTAGTACACAAATTATGAGTAATAGACGGCTTGTACTCGAAAATAATGAAATTTTTTAAGGGTACATAATTTAAATAAAGAATCAATTTGCGGGCCAAAACATGAAAAAAATGATATTCCGCATAAAAATCGGTTGAGTTTTAACAAAGTTATGAGATATCAAAGTTTTTGAAAAAATGGTTAAGGGGTTAGTATACAAATTATGAGTAATGGTTGGCTTATACTCGAAAATAATGAAAATTTTTACGTGTACAAAATTTAAATGGAGAATCAATTTGCTGGCTAAAACATGAAGAAAATGATATTCCGCATGAAAATCGGTTGAGTTTTGACTAAGTTATGAGATATCAAAGTTTTTGAAAAAATGGTAAGGGGTTAGTATACAAATTATGAGTAATGGTTGGCTTGTACTCGAAAATAATGAAATTGTTTGAGTGCACAATTTTTAAATGCAGAATCAATTTAAGGGCCAAATCATGATCATAACTACATTCCGCTTGGAAATCGGTTGAGATTTGACAAAGTTACTTTAGCTCTTATAGTCCCTGAGATCCTTTGTTCATACGGACGGTCGGACGGACAGACGGACATGGCTATATCGACTCGGCTCAGTTTTCGGAATTTGGCATATCTATTGTTTCTAATATTTAACTGATTTTTTAAAAGTCTTATGGGAATTCTGAATTTCTTTTCTCCTGGCAGGTTCCACGGCTGTCTCTGGCAGCGATGACAAGACCCTGATTGTTTGGGAAACGAAACGTGGATTGGCATTGACTTCGCTGCAGATGCACGTGCCCTTCACCCACTTTGACATCAGCCTGGAGGTATCACGTGTGCTTGTCCAGCTCATCGATAGCTACAATTTGCCCGTCATCTGTCTGCACAATACGCCGGCACAGTATGTGAAGCTGCCCACGTATTCAGGTCCCAGCAAAGACGTAGAAGGTAAAACTCCATTTGCTAAACTTGACTCCTATTTAAGCTGACTTTTGGTTGCTCCTTTTCGTGGACAGACTTGCGACCGCAGGGCCCCAAGCGGCAGATGAAGCGGCTGCTGAAGAAGGAAGTCTCCCTGGACACGTACACCTGGCAGAAGAAATATGGACATTTGACCTCGTCCGTGATGATGGCCCAGGTGGATGAGCGCTTGAAGCGACGCTTCAGTGTTTCGGCCAGCATGGAGGAGATCTCCAAGATTGCCGAGACCAAGACTGGTGCCTCGCAGGCAAATCTGGGACCCGAGCAGGCGGCTCTCGCCCAATCCCAGCACTTTGATCAACTGGAGGCGTTGTGGAACAAACGTTCGCCGCCAAGACGACGACACAATGCGGTAAGCCTTTTAAGTTCCAGGTCTTTGGAGCAACTGTATATAGTCCTAGGGATGTGGGCGTGTCCAAAGCACGCACTTGTTGGCTTTTTGTAGAACGCGTTCTCATCATTTCATATTCATTTGATTTCTATTTTATGTTGACATTTATTGGCTTCGTCTCTGTTCGCTTACACAACTTGCAACTTGCAACAACTGCAACAACAACTGCAACATTTAAAGGGTCTGTCGCGTCAGACATCGCTGGTGGAGGACCGGTTAGAGTCCTCCGATGACGATGAGTATCAGGATGAGCGTGCAGGTATGTTGTCAGCCTCCTATGACCACATCCATCTGCTCGCACGCTTGCCCGGCATCCGAACCCTGCACGATGCATGGAAGACGAGTAGTTTGCGTGTCTCCCGCACCCGTACCAAGTTCTATGTCAGCACACCTCCGCACAACAACAGCAACAACAACAACAATAACCATACAGACCATAACAATTCCAGCTTATATCTTGACCAAGTTGCCTCTCAAGTGGCGCCCGATTTGGTGCGTGATCTGTTGCCCGCAGAACGTCCAGTCCGGTCCAGTCATCTGTTCCATTGGTCCAGCCTGAAGCCGCATCTGTGGCGCCATCGACGGCAACGCAATTGTCAATCCTTGCAGCCGCATTTCCGTGTCAATGTGCCAGATGGGGCACGTGCCACGCCCATCATTCGGGTGGAGAACTATGATGGTCGACACGTGCAACGTGTGCGCACCGATCTCGTGCTGCATCCCCAAAGCATACAGGCTTCCCTGGGCCACATGACCATAGAGCAAGCTGCTCCCAGTTCAAGTTCAAGTTCATGTCCAAGTCCCAGCCACAATGCTGAACCTGCCAAAAAAACCACCTCATGTGGCTTCTTTGGCAGCCGCTGGACGCTGTTCCGTGGCAAATCCGAGCCAAAGGTACGCGCCACGCCCACAACGCCCACTGAGGCGCCAGCTGTCAGTTGCAATGACTGCGTGACGCAGTGAAAACTGAACACTAGAGTGCGTCAATTTGTGTGGAGTAAAAAAAAATTCACTAATCCTAATCTACGATGAATTCTAAGAAGAAATGTCCAAGAAACCATGGGTCTAAATTTTAGACTCTAAAATCAATAATTTTTTTTAATCTTTCACATTTTAAGAAGCAGTTAAAGATATAGTATGTGTTATTTATATGGGTACTTGTCTGTTAGGTGGAACTAACCTCAAAAAAAATTTAAAAAAATTTATAGATAAGAATTAGTTGGTTTGGACAAGTAAGAAGGCAATAATAGCTTATTATTAATAAATTATAGAAATACAAGCGCCTAAAAGCACGCAGCAGTTTTTATATATTTTTGAAACAGACAGTTACCCATATAAAATAACACTTAAATTTCTCTTTAAAAAGCGGAAGCTCCATATCGATTTTAGATCCATTAATTCATGGGCAATTCTTCTTAGAATTCAACGTAGATTACGATTTTGATAACTACTTTTTCGCAAAAAAAAAATTTTACCCACTCTACTGAACACTGCTACACTGAACTGCTACACAACTCTTGGCACTTTTCTACACTGCACTACACACTGTTTTTTTGTTTACTAAGTTTAAAAATACTTTAATCTTCTACTTAACACCTTTTGTAGCTGTAGTTTTTCGAGTAGTTAGTTTAAATTTTTTTCCAAAATAAAATCTGCAAATATTTTTGTGTACACTTTGTATTATTTTTATTTCTGTAAAATAGATATTTGTATTACAATTGAGAGCAGGTAAGTGTAGATTATTGTAATACTCTTTCCATATTATACCAACTGCTCAGTGAAGCGTTTTCTGTTCTCCAATTTCGCATCAATTTCGTTAAATTGCGTTCAAAGAAAATGCAAAAAAAAAAAAAGGGAAATGGCGAACGCTGAAAAGTGGGGTGTAAATTATTTCACATGAACGCCATAAATTGCCATCAATAAAATTTCAGCTCGATTAACACCATGAAATGATGCACGAAACAAAAACAAAAATAAAAACAAAAACAAATTTGTCTGTGGCAGATGCTGCACATTGGCTCTCATCGATTAAATCAATTGAATCGGTCCATTTAAATGAATTAAATGCAATCAATAAATGCTACGCTATTTTCAATCTGTGCATGTCTCAGTGTGTGTGTGTGTGTGAGTTAATATCTCCGTGTGTGTGTGTGTGTGTGTGTCTGTATAATATGTGATTTACAATTTGGAGCATACAGCGAAGTAGAGGTAAGCGGAGAGTTTCTTTCGTACTCCAATTCTGCAGTTGTTCTGTTGGCATGTTTTGCTACTCTCTCGACTAACGTGTTCCTCACCAACCCACAGACCACCCCCACCACCCCATTAACGAACTTGCGGAAAAGCAGCGCAAACACAAAAAAAAACAATAAAGAAGAAGAAAAGAAAATTGAAAAGTTTTGTATCATATGTAAATGTTACTATGCCATGCTTTATCTCGATCTACTTATGTAACACTTTGATTCATTGATTCCAATTCAAAAGTTTTGCGTCCTTTGTCTCTTTATCTCGCTCTGTCTCTTTCACACACACACATATTCTCACTGTCTCTCTCTCTCTCTCTCTCTCTATGTTTCTCACTATCTCGATGTGTATATAAAATTGAGAATTTGTTCAAGTTTCGTTGTTTTGTTGCTGTTGCAACACACATATTTTGATAATATTGCGTGTGTGAGTGTGTGTGTGTGTGTCTGTGTGTGTCTTTGAGCTTTGTCCAAAATGAAATGAAATTCCATTTTTTTCCACGAACCACGAACCAACAACAACAACCAGCCAACACCAGTTTGAAAACCAGTTCCCGCAGCTCACTGCAACATGCCCCACAATAACAACAACAACAACTACAACAGCTACAACAACAACAGCTGCAACAACACAGCAACAGCAATAATTAAAATCAGAAATCCAGCGCAGTTAAATAATTATATCAACAAATTCTTTTTATCAACTACAATTTACTCACTTAACTAAACTCCGATTAAAGTCTAAAGTTTGTGACTTTACCGCTTTTCCGAGAACTCAAACCAAACTAATCCTGTTACAACCACAAGAACAAAAACAACAGCAACAACCAACTAGCAAATAATTCGTACTTTATTAGTTTTAATTGGCATGGAGAAAAGTCTTGCTAATATTCCCAGCACTTGAAACTATTATAATTAATCTGAATGCGAGTGTAAAAGTTATTTACATAATTAGCGCATTTTTGAGCACCTCCCGAAACTGTAAAACATTTTTCATTTTCAATGACGTAATTAATTGTTAACTTTGTGCATTTTAGACGATTTCGACGAGTTCTTTTAGGCTCGAGGTGCATTTTTCCGCATTATCTTTCGTATTTACAAACATTACCTCACTGCAAGTGCTGAAATATTTTTGAGAGCTCTACAAAAAATATCCACTGTACACATAACAATGTAAGACATAATCAATTACGTACTTATAATAATGCTGCATAAAGCGAATCAATATTTAAAAATCTACACACAACAAATCAATATATTAGATTGTACTTAGTTGTCGACCTCCTATAAGGAAGATATTGGAATGGCTCAAGTAAGTAGCAGTAACTAACTATTTAGATAAATGTATTTATAACTAATCATATAGAATTGATACTTAGTCTAGTTTTAACACATTGCTTATGGTAAATGATTTGCCTAAAATGGAAACAATTCCTTTCACATTTCTCACATAATAATAGTAAAAAAAAGTTATCATTTATTTAGTTTATATTAGTTAAGTATGCTAAACTGTAGTAATGAGCATACTAGGCATGCATTTAGCTTTAGCAAATCAATATTTAAATCTTTCTTATATCTAACAAATTTATAAATTGAAAATACACATGTTAAATAATAATTACAAATCCCATACAAAAAAAATATAGATCATTTCGCTACAGGAGGAGGAGGATATCACAAAGGATAAGCTGTAAGGCAACAGTTCTCTGGCAAAAAAGTTAATTAATCTAGTTACTAAGTAAATGTTTTAAATGGTAAGCAATAATTATGAGCAACTGGCTTCAATTTTCACACTCTCCCCAGTGATCTATATATTTCATTGTATTTTATTTTGTGTCTGGAAAGAGAGATTAGATTTTGAGGATTGAAAAAGGCATATACTCGAGTTAAACTCAGCTTTCGTTTATACTTATTAGGTCCCATGTCCCCCTTATTAGATCTCCCTGTAGTCTGTAGTCTCTAAAAGCAAAAACCACCGTCTCAGACTTTGTAGAACCTAGTAATTTTAAGAGAGCCATTTTGACATTTTAATGTTGTAGAACATAGAACAAAAACAAAAACTTGAGCTATATGTTAATAATATACGAGTATAAACATTTATAGTTTGTAGAAATGTTGAGAAACCAAAATACAACCACAAACTTGAAGGGGTTAAAAGCGTAACTATGCTTACAAACAAAAACAAAAACAAACAAAAACTGTATTTGTCTCAGATATATGCCACAAATGCTGAATAGTATTCAAAGCATAAATTTATACACAATATAAACCAAAAAAAAAAAAAAGGAAAATAGAAAAATGTACGCACATATTACTTGCATTTCATTTCAGCATTGTAAATATTAAGTGTGTATTATATGAAAGTCTTGAGATCTTGTTTAGTCACATATCCATATCCATAGCAAAGCGTTCAAAATTGTATAACTTTAGTCTGTTCCAAGTGCACTATTTTTTATTATTTCGGTTCTACTCGCACCTTAGATAACTTCAATAACTATCTGACAATCAGAAGTTCTTGTCTAGAACAAAAACAAAAACAAAAGAAAAGTAAAAGACATCAAAATCAAATAAAATATTAAAAGAAACCAATATTTCTACACATATTTCTATGCATGCAACATGTGAACTTGTTTAACCTTTAATCTAAGACCCTATAAAACACAAACATATGTAGAACATAGTTGAACAACAATTGCTCTATTGTAAGCCCAGAAAGTTACTCAATGTAGGAAATTTCATAAAAAGCCGGCATAATAATTTCGGGTCTTAAGCATGTGCAACAACAGCAGGTCGTTGAACTTTGACCCAAAGAAGCACAGCACATGTATGTGCTAAATGTGCTACTAATAGAAAACTCACAACACACACACAACTGTCTATGTCTATTACAAAATTAAACTAAACTTTACTGGAAAACAACAAAACCTCTCGAGTCTTTTAATGGAAACACTTAAGGCACAAAAATTAATGATGCTGCCTGTCAGCAAAAAAGTAAAGTAAGTTAATGATAATTGGTAAATATGCGTGGCCTTTTTCTATATTCACAATTAATTCCCAGTGTATAATACTTTTCCTTGAAGAAAACTTTTAAAATATCTATAAAATATGCGCTGAATAAAAAGCAATTACGAAAATGTAGAGTGCTCTCAAAATATAAGAAAACGAAATCAATAACGATTAAAAGGGAAGCAGCAAAGTTAATTTCAGTTTTAGTGTAAAAGGTAAGATAAAAATTAATGGCTAAGTTTAATGTAGGATCCAAACATGTTTGTTTAAAAACAATAAATAAATAAGCAGAAATGGAATAAACCATTGCATAGTTTTAGATGCTTTGAAAAATAGAAACCAATGAAATCAATTATTATGATTAAACAGGACACAGCGAAGTTAATTGGAATATGCATTAAGTTTAAAATGTTTTACATTTAATTTATACATGAATTAATGACATGTGTTAATGTGACACATGAAACAAAACAATTAATTTGCTGCACTTTGATTGACAGCATTTAATTATGCAATACCAGTTAGTGTAAGGACTGCTGTTACGGCCATCTTGTTGGCCATTATGACACCATTTAGCTAGGGAATGTCAAACAAATGCCAACAGCTAACAAACTTGGCCACATCAGCCGCCAACAAACCGCAGACTCAGCCATTTTGTTTGCAATGTCTAATGAGAAAAGTTTGCGGAAAAACATTGACAATGAATCCCGTTGATAACAGTGAAGAAATGACAGAGAGTGAGAGAGAGAGAGACTGAGAAAAAGATAGAGGGATAGGAAAGCATAAGCTGCCAACCTGAGTCCCAAATGTGGTTTTCGCTCCCAGCGTTGAATGACTGACATTGAGCAGATGACAACAGGCTCAGTTTTGTTAAACGCTTGTTCCAACACATACACACACAATAAAAGAAAATAAAAAATCATAACAATGCCTTGACAAACAAATACTCGTAATATCGATTGTTATTCAAACTTTTGTTTGGCCGAAACAAAGTCGCAATTGTTTTGATGACCTTTAAGACAAATACATGAAATAAACATTTGCCTACATGTCCTAAGTAATTGACTAAATGTTATTCTGTACACAGTTACAAAGCAGTGCAACATTTAAATAACCGAGCATTAGAGTATAATAAACTTGGCATAGCCTTTTTTAAATTGGTATTTTAAATCGTATATATAAATTGTGGTAACCACAAAGTTTTGCTAGCCCTTTTTTTCAGTCACTGTCTGACATTCTTTTGGCTTTTTCGTTTCTGCCACAGGCCTCGTCGGCTCTAATTACTTTTGTTTTCAGCCGCAACCGCATGAAAAGAGACTGAAAACCCAATGAAAACTGACAGCTTGATGAATTGCGAATCGCCTGAAAGGTATAAGGTTTACTTTGTGCTCGAATTTATGAAGTGAAGTGCATGGCATTGCCAGAACTATGGAATATGTATGTGCAAAAGGCAAACATGCATTTTTTTTTCAAAAAGTCTAAGCTCACCCGTATAATCAATGCAAATCATTTGGCTAAGATACTTGAGCTGCGATTGCACAAAAGTTGCGCTCAGTGCAATTGGAGAACCTAATTGCACTGAAACGACCGAATGCAACATAATATTGCCAGTTGTGTGGTTCGTTATACGCTGCGTATGCGTTATATCGCATCTCGTATACGCAGCGTCTGACAAGCTAAAAGCCAAGACACACACGCAATTAAGGCAAGCTGCTGCCAAACTTTTCAGTTGACTCGAATTGAAATGCTCTGCTTTCATTCAAGACTTTTTGCCCAACAATAAGTATGTATTAAGAAGTTTTCGGCTTTGTCAGGCGAAAGTTTACTTGAAAGAAACTACCAAAATACACGAGCAAAGTACGGATGAAGATTAAGTAAGCCACTTGGGCGACCACAGCTCCAAGGAGTGGCACAGTAAACGCTTTTTATCTGTTTTCGCCCGCCCGCTTCTCAACCACCATTCTATGCATAATTTTTATTCCTTTTTTCCGCTTGTTGAAAAATAGTTTGTACAAAAAAAAAAAAAAAATTGAATCCATTAGAAACGGACGTTTTGCTTGGGGGAAAGTAAAAATAGCTTAGTTAAAAGTGTTGTACACGCAAATACTCTGTACAAACTTATTTTTAAATTACTTAGAGAAATAATTGTTTTTTACTCATAGACTATAAACCAGTACGAGTAATAATTTACTGTAAGCTTGACTTTTCAATGTCAACGGGAGAATTTTGACTAAAAGTACAAAAAATTTACTGTAGACTGAAAAACTCAACTATGTTTAAGCCGGAAAAGCAATAGTTTTTAAAAATTTATTTATTTATTAGTAAACAGGTGCTGTTTAAGTTTTTAATCAGTTTTCCCAGCCCTGCTGATAGTACACCAGTTAACTTATATAGCCTGCAAATGTTTAGTCACTTAATTATAACCATTTCATGTATTACAGGGTATACAAATGACAACTGCAGTCTGGTAACCACATTTTCATAGCTGAAAGCAGAGTACTTTAGACAGTGTTTTTGTTTATCTTAAGCAATAATAATGAGTAAATATTATTTATTATTGTCATAAATAGTTAGTTGAATAGTTTTTGGAGTACATTTCAGTTATGAGTTTAGCTTATGCGGCTTTTGACTAGGGGAATCCCCGCTGGAGTCGCGACGCAATGCCAATCAGCTAAAAGCCAGCAACGAGAACTGAATAATGCATTACGATTATGCTGGGTCAGCATCCTTGAGTATAACTTCTTGGTAGCACCCCGCTACGCTCTGTCCGGCGTCAGTTTCTGCGTTTGGTCGTTGTGGATGCACTGCAGGCAAACTGATATCAAAAACCAATTTCCGCTATGAGCAATGCTCTCAAATCCTTCAATAAATGCAATGCAAACAAATAAAGGCAAGCAGCGAATATGCAAAGCAGGCTTTTAGCTGTTAGCTGTTCGCTGTTAGCCATGTTGCCAGGCAACAGCTTAATAGCCACTAGAGCTGGTCGTCCTGGCAACTCAAGTCAATCAAAATAAACAGAACAGTAAGAAAGGCAATCAAAGCTATCATAGAGTTCGTCCAGTCACATAAAGTTCATTTGAAAACTTAAAGCAATCATGTTTTGGGGTCTCAGCTCGGCACTCGATTTATACGCGGAATATGTGCAGGCCTTTAAGCTGCCGGATGATGCTGCAGACGCTCCAGTGGCAGGTCAACCCACTGAAATGAATATACTCATTTGTGGAGGCGCCGATCCGCGACATGTGATCAAAACGCTGGCCAAACGCTATACACATGGTTGTAAGCCGAAGCTGAATTTCTATGTGCTGGATGCCTGTGTGGAGATTGTGGCCAGGAATATGCTGATACTTGGCCTGGCACTGGAACCACCGGAATCCTTCAGTTTGGTGTGCAAGACGCATCTGTTTATGGACATCTATGGCAACTCGCTAATGCGACCCAGCTCCCATCATTATATGGCTGCCAAGGGACTCACTCTGTTGCGCATGATCTGCGATGAGGAGCTGCGTCAGCGTCTGGCGCCCATCTTCAACATTGATGCCTTTAAGTACAGGGAGCGTGATGGCCTCGAAATGACCTTTAACTATTGGCGACATCCGGAGGAGATCTTCGATATACAACGCTGCTGGGAGCATCGTGTGCGCTCTCTGCTGGGACCACGTTACGATCATCGGCAGGGCGCCTTTGACTGGGATCTGAGCATGACCCTCAAGGATCGCGAGGGACAACAGATTTGCTCGCAGGAGTATCGCTACTGGCGGGAATGTGGCGTTGCCTTTGTCTTTCCGGAATATGAGCACTGCAAGCCGAACAAAACCTTTGCCGCCGGTCTCACCCGGAATGGACGCAACTATGTGCATCGCGGCTATGTGGGTGACATCCAAACCGGTCCCTTCTGTGCCTTTGGACTGCGCAGCTCCGAGGAGCGTATGCATCACTCTCAGCACGGCGAGAATGACTATCGTGCCACAGATGTAACTGAGCGCAATCTGCTCGAGCTGTTCCATGAGCTGCAAACACAATCCACCTATGAGCACGACAAGACCATCTCCAGGCGTTATGGCCAAACACAGCTGCTGATGACGCCCCTGCTCTCCTACAACGAATGCGACATCACCGAGGGACAGCAGAAATATGACAAGCCCTGGATTCCAGTGCCCGATGTGCAGATTCACTTCATGTCCATCATGGACATACTGGAACTGCAAAAGGGAACCCGTTGGCAGGATCATTTCGACATTGCTTTTATGGCCTACAATTACAATACCTATCTGAGCAAGCAGTTCCTTGGCGCTCTGCGTGAGCGGGCGCTCTTTGTGATGGAGACAAAGCTGATGACAGTGGAGCGCAAGGAGCACGTTCAAAAGTTTGAGACGAAAATCAGGGATTTGCTTAAGGAAGCTGGCTTAAAGCCGTGTATCAACTATCAGGCAATAAATGCTAAGAATATGCTATTGAAGTACAAAAAGACATTAGGCGGCGAGGTAGATGATAATATGCCAGAGGAAGAGTCCAACGAACTAAATGAGGAAGACTCTAATGAAATGGGTTTATATATAACCGAGATACAGGAAGAAAAAGCGGACGAGATAGAGATAAAGCAGCAAATTCAGCTGAATGAAGAGCAACCAGATGGAACTTCAAGTGAACAGACTAAGCGAGAAGATCTCGAGAATGTGGAGAAACTGAAAGAATCAAATAAAATGGGATTATATACATCAGAGATACAGAAAGTGCAAACGGAGGAGATAGAAATTAAGCAGCAAATCCAGCTGAATGAAAGACAACCAGATGGGATTTCAACTAAGCAAGAAGATCTGGAGACTGAGGAGAAACTGAAAGAGGAAGATACACAACTGAAGAAAGATATTAATGAATAGTTGTTTACAAATTTATTTCAACAGCATCCAACGAATTAAAAGAAAGAAGAGTCCAATGAAATGGGATTATATATGGAAGATAGAAATTACAAGAAAAAACAAGCAGATGGAACTTTAAATAAACTGACTTAGCAAGAAGATCTCGAGACTGTGAAGCAACTGAAAGGAAAGATATTAATGAATAATTGTATACATAATTAGTTCAACAGTATCTTAACTTTATTACAATTAACTTAATAAGAAAGCATTCAATTAACTGCTCCGATTCGTTTTCCTTTTGCCCGTTGCCCAGCTCTCCAATTTGAAATCCAAGCCCTCCTTGTGCTGACGCAGCTTTTCCGGCTTGCCAAACACAGTTGTCTCTCGTCGATCGCCTTCATATTTCAGCAGATGATCGATGCGCACGTTCAGCTTATTGGCGCGTTTGTTTAGAGCCTGTCGATCATTGGGATGTGTCCCATAATCTGCAACCTTTCGACGCGGCACATGCTGCAATGCTTTATTCCAGTCGCCAGTTTTCTTCAGATCCAACATGATGCTGATCATTTGGTTAAGTGTCAGGGATTTGCCCGAACCGGCGCCCCACTGCAGATGGCGATCCAATGGCAAACGTGCCATGCGTAGACCCAAACGCTTCGCCTTGGCCAGCGATAAGGGCTCATTATTCACAGTGTCCACCATGGCGCCAACTATGTAAATGTCATCCGGATTGTATGTGACCAGATCCTCACGACAATGCGGAGTCAAGTAGACGAGTTGCTCCTTGGGAAACAGCTCTGTGAAACACTGACTATGCACATTCATTGGAAACTCTGGATTGAGCATAGTGGGTATATAACGCTTGAGGCCCTGCATACAGCTGCCATTAAAATTGGTATTGCAGTAATGCAGATCGAAGGGTTCGTCATTTGCACGGTTCTCCGCAAAGCAAAGCATCAACTGCTTGGCGGCATAGGAGGATTCGCGATTATTCATGTGGTCATCGTAGGAGCAGTCCAATACCAGTTTGGGTGCAAATTGCATGGCCCGCGTCAAGCGATTGTTCTGCCAGTGATTGATGGTTGTGTCGTAGATGCGCAGGAACATCGAGGTGTGCGCCAGTCCATAGATGATGTGATTGTTCTCCTCCCGCTCCTTGCGAATCTCAGCGACACGACGTTCCGTCTCCTCAGCACGTTGTTCCTTCTTCCGCTGATTCGATTCCTTTTTCATTTCGATTTGCCACAGAAACGCATAGTATTTACTGCGCGCCGACTTTGATGGCAGCGTCAACACGTGCGTCCAGTGATGATCCTGGAAGAATTCCACTGCTGGCACTCGGCGTCCCTCCTGATGCGCAATATCAACTTCCAGCTGCAGTACCTTGAGTCTCTTATCACGTTCTTCTTTGGTCTCTGATATTGTATTGTTTGGCAGTTCTTGGACAGTGGCTTGTGCAAATGGATTAAGTTTCTTCTTTATTGGATTTGCCGGCTCCTCCAAATCAGCCGTTTCATTTACATTTTGTTTGAAGGGATTACTCAAGCTGCGTACCGCTCCAGCTCGAAAGATTACTGGGCTATTTAATGCAAATTGGCATGTTTTCCAACGCACCAAGTTTCTTAACATTTTTAAGTTAATAATTCAATTTTAAGAGAATTCCAATCAGCACGCGTAAATTAAATAATAGCTACAGCTGGTTGCCTACAGTGCTGCCAATGCCATTTTTATATCTAAGTTGGCAACAGTGGTTGTATTATCGATATGTAAGCAGCTGATTGCGTGCAGTGCTGAAAACCAGCAAGTAGTATCGATATGCGATTGTAAACGTTTGCGTTCGCTGTGAATGTCAATTGTGCAAGAAGCAGCATTTGCCGACAATTTTTGCGCTTGTTTCTCTTGGAAAACGTGTGTAAAAGTTATAAAACGTATTTAAATCGGCGGGAAACGTTTTAATACTAGACGCGATGGCTTTGGTTTGTGCACGTAAGTTGAATCTGCTTTGAGAGTGTCAATCTTGACTAATTTACCGATGCCTTTTCAGTTACAAACGAGGTTCCCGAGGCACCCGTCGTGTCTCCGTATTCGGGCGCTGTTTTCGAAAGACGCGTCATTGAGAAGTATATTCTGGAGAACGGTTGCGATCCCATTAGTGGCAAGGAGCTAAAGCAAGATGAACTCATCGAGATCAAGACGCCAGCAGTGGTCAAGCCAAAGCCGCCAAGTGCCACCAGCATACCGGCAACGCTGAAAACGATGCAAGATGAATGGGATGCGCTGATGATCCACTCATTTACACAGCGCCAACAGCTACAGACGACACGACAGGAGCTATCACATGCACTGTATCAGCATGATGCTGCCTGTCGCGTGATTGCGCGTCTGAAGAAGGAATTGACGGCAGCGCGTGAGGCGTTGGCCACGTTGAAACCGCAGGCGGGCATAGTAAATGCTCCATCGATGATAACAGAGCCTGCACTGGCGTCAGAAGCGGGCAGCGGTGGTGCTCATCAAATGGAGCAGGCCGGCATGAGTGTGGATGTTATACAAAAGCTGCAGGACAAGGCAACAGTGCTGACGCAGGAACGCAAGAAGCGTGGACGCACTGTACCCGACGAACTGGTCACTCCCGATCAAGTTAAGAACTTCGTCACGGTCGCCTCGCGTCCCGGCCTGCATTCGGCATCTGTGCCGGGCATTTTGGCCTTGGATATCAACAGCGCCGATCACAGTAAGATTTTGACTGGTGGCAACGATAAGAATGCCACTGTATTCAACAAGGACACGGAACAAGTGGTCGCTATCCTAAAGGGACACACCAAGAAGATCACCAAGGTCATCTACCATCCCAATGAGGACACTGTTATCACCGGCTCACCAGACATGAACATTCGCATTTGGCATGTGCCCACATCACAGACGCAACTCTTGTTGCGCTGCCACGAGGGACCTGTCACCGGTCTATCGCTGCATCCCACTGGCGACTACTTGCTGTCCACGTCCTCGGACAAGCACTGGGCCTTCTCTGACATACGCACCGGACGTCTTCTGACAAAGGTCATTGATACGGCTGAAGTCGGTTTGACCACAGCTCAGTTTCATCCGGATGGTTTGATTTTTGGCACCGGCACTATGGACTCGCAGGTGAAGATTTGGGATCTGAAGGAGCAGAGCAATGTGGCCAACTTTCCTGGACACACTGGCCCAATTTCGGCCATTTCATTCTCGGAAAACGGTTACTATTTGGCCACGGCAGCGGATGATGCTTGCGTCAAGTTGTGGGATTTGCGTAAACTAAAGAACTTCAAGACCATACAACTGGACGATGGCTATGAGGTCAAGGATCTGTGCTTCGATCAGAGCGGCACCTATCTGGCCATTGCCGGCACAGATGTCAGGTGAGCAGCCGTTGAATTTTATTTATATGTATATTGTGTATTTTAGAGTTAATCAGGAATCACGCTGTGTATGCCTAGACCTTGTTCTTGTTACGCTGTGCCTGCTGCAGGCGATGATGCTTCTTAAAGTGCTCCATCCAGTTGTGCAGACGATTCTGCTTGACCAGAGCACGACGTGACATTTCCTTCTGCTTTGCCAGGCGACAACGCACGTTCTGCTCAATTCTGCGTAGCTCAGCCGGCGGTATGGTGTCCAGTTTGCCCAGCAGTTCCTGTGCATTAACAATTCATCCACTTAATCTGCATTTTTATGTCATCTTTGCTGCTAGGACTTACCAAGGCGAATGTTTGTATTTTCTCCAATTTGGCCAGTGTAGTGTCCTGTTCGTCCTTGTAGATGGCGTTCTTTGTACTAACCACTGGCGTTTGCAAGTCCTTCAGTGTGCGCCACTGCTTGGATGACTTTTGTGCTGGCGACTTGATTGGTTCCTTCTTTGGCTGTTGCTGCTCCGGTCGCACTTTGTTCTGCAACTGTTTCAATATCACTGGCACAATACTATTGAGTTTTATGCTCAGTTTGCTGCATTTTTGAAAGAGTTGGTTAATAATTGTTGCACTATTCATTACTAATTACCTACTCTTTGCAGTAGGACTCTTCAAAGTCGTTAAAGAGCTCGTGGGCACGTTGCTGCAGTGCAGCCACTCGATTCTGTAGAAAATCCGGTTTTCTGAGAAACACCACAGCACTCGCATTGCGTTTTTGTGTCTTCTCCTGCAATGATCCGGAATGAAATGAAGCTTTTCATGTGGAATTCTTCAACCTACCGCCTTGTCATGGAGCATGCCCACAATGTGGTTGAGCAGCGCCAGCTGCGTGAAGCGTCTATTGTAGTTGGACACCTTCAAGCGATTTCGCTCATAGCCCTTAATCCAAATTTCGGCATTCAAATGATTTCGTTTATCCAAATACGGCTTAACCACTTTCTCCATGTACTCCTTAACTTGCTGCACCTGCTCCAAGCCAGCTGGATGACGTTCGCTGATTTCCATGCTGACAATGTGCTCGGGCATAGTCAGTTTAGGATCCACCTGCTCCGACTGCTGCTCCACAGTGTCATCAAAATAGCTAATCAGCTTAAGCAAATACTGAAAGCGACCGTAGACCTCCTGGACCTCCATAAGGACACGTTGATGCTGCAGCTTCACCTGGTTAAGTTCCTCGGCCACTTTGTTTTCCTTTAGCTTCTTTAGTTTTTCTTGTGCCTCCAACATTTTCTTAAACTCGTTGGCCTTCATTTTCATGAGAGACTCATCCGCAAACTTGTGCAACTCCTGTGCCTCCTCGTACAACTTGTTTTGATACTCCACCTCGCGTTTTCTATCCAGAAACATCTCCTGTGTGGAATAGCACATGAATTTGTTTCTTGTTATGTCGCGTAGTAATAAAATATCCCTGCAAATAAAAAGGAAAACTCAATTAAAGCAAAGGTTACATGACGTCTTTTATGTCCTAACGTTTTCATCCGAAACTTCCTGGCCAGACGCTGCAAACTGGCATCCTTTATGTAATCCGGATCGATGGTGGTCACCACGCATGGAGCACGCGGATTGGCAACTTCACCGCGCTATAAAAAACTTGATAATTTAAATTACTTTTAATATATTTTTGTACATTTTTTACCGCATTAAAATCGTCAATGCTTAAGTTGATGGATTTCGGTGCGTTGGGTTCCAAATAATCCTGAGGCCGTATGTAGTCTGTAAAGATGCAAAATTAGTAAATTACCAGCTTATTACACTTTAAATTACCTTCATATTTGCGATATATTTTTTGTTTAAATTTTTTCATGTTTCAAGTTAAGGAATTGTGTTTGTTTATCTTGTTGCTAAGGCATTGATTTTATTATGTTTCCATTTACAGGGTTTACTTGTGCAAACAGTGGCAGGACTTGAAGGTATTCAACGATCACACAGCACTTGCCACAGGCGTCCGATTTGGGAAACATGCGCAGTATCTCGCCTCCACCAGCATGGATCGCACCTTGAAGCTGTATGCCATCGAATAAAAACACTGCAGACACTTTGTTTAATTTAAGCAATCGGAGGATCCATAGTTAGCAATAAGTTCTTCAACATTTTATAAAAACACATACCAGAAATAATTACCTTCTATTGTGCGTATACAAGACTTCTGCATAAATAAACCATTCTTTTTATTTCCGATCCAAAAGCTATTGACTTTGGCTTACTTTATATATGTATACATAATTAACAACTACAAAACAGGCTTTACACTTAATTCTAGTCGAAACCGCAGGCATTTGGTGTTGATCTCATTAAGATGCCGAGATTTGCTTAAGTGGCCTTTCCAAGTACTCAGCCAAGGCCATAGTCTTCTGTTTCAACATGCCCAGACCGACATGCTCCTTGGCATAGAGGCACAACAGTACACTGGCCACCTGGAATGCAATTGGTAAATTAACAAAGCTGCAGCTCGCTCTGTATGAAGTATAGTCACCTGTGTTATGGCCACATGCCCGCATTCGCAGTCAATCAGCACAAAGGTCAAACGATCCTCACGAAATGCGTTGCGTCCGTGTTTTTCGTATGCAGCCCAAATATTACTAGCAATAGCTGCCGTTATTCGGGCATCCTTATCTCCATAGCCGGAGTAGGCCAGCAGAGCACCCTCCTGGCTTAGCAGACTGCAAGTGTAAATAAAAGACAATTTAATTTATTTCTACATGTACTTTAAAGTTGCGGTGATTACTTACAGTGTGTTCTCGACGCCACCAGTGTTAGCTTGACTTAATGCTTGGGTAAGCGCTTTGGGTTTTAGCATTTTGTTTAGTTTTTCTGTTCTAAAGCCGTACAAAAAATGACAAACAATTTACGCCCACAACAGATTTGACCACTGTTGCCAACTGTTAAGAGGAAAAAATAGCTGTTTCTGGCTGGAAAGCATCAGAAAAATAGCTAAAATTGCGATGCAAAATAGCTAAGACCAACGGCACAGCTGATTTATAGATATGCTGCCAACTAAGCTATTTTATAACTACTTCTGGCTATTTTCAAAGTTCGATTGCTAGTAGGATTTGAAAATTGCTATAAGTCGAAAATGGCAGTTTTAAATATTTATTTATTATTGGTAAAACTATGCAAAACTTGCACGCAAATATAGTGTATCTGCTTTCCAGCCAGAAATAGCTATTATTTCCTCTAAAAAGCTGGCAGCACTGCATTTAGGAGACAAATATAACGGATATTCAAATTCACTTTGATGAAAGTAGAAACTGAAACGCAGTTTTGATAAATTAATCGTGAAAGGTAAAACATTTCAGATGACAACTTCTGGCTGTCACATAAGCAGATGCTGTACTTATTATTACATACTTACATTATGACGTCATTACTAGATAAACCAGGTCACGGTTCTACGCAGTTAAAGTGCACGCTCTTTGTAAATTGACAGCAGCAACAGTTTGAAACATCAACCACCGTGAAAGGAGGAATCAAAGATGCCGTTGGTTACCTATAATTGCGTTTTAGTAGTCTATTTTCGGGGTGCATTTTGGCATTGCGCATGACTCAGTTTTTGAATTGATGCAGCCCCAAATTTATGAATAGACAAATAACTGGGTCACCAACGACGCAATAAGTAAAGCTGTGTTAGAGGGTTGGATATGCGGAAATAATGCGATGCAAATACAAAAACAACAAATATTGTTACATTAAAAACTTTATTAACTTAAAGTCAACCAAATGTAGCCTGGGCTAATATATATGCATGTATATATATTTATATGTATAATATCGAGCAAACTTTTTTATATTGGGCAGGCTCGGTTTAGTGCCTTTCAAGATACCACAATAAAGACGTAATCTTAGATTAATTAAATATTACTACGTCTAAATATTATGTACACGTTGACAAAAAAATACATTGGAAGTACATTGCTATTGGGCAGTTAGCAGTTTGCGAGAGCACCAGAAGAAACGTTCTCGGTTCTCTTTCTCGTTCTCGTAAACAACCTGCCTTTTCCTTTGCTCATACTTCCTCTATATGACGTTGTTTGGTGTAGCCTTCAAGGTTGCGTGCTTGTAACTTTCTGCAAGTGCAGCAAGGGATGATGAAAGTCGGTATTGGTGAGTGGAAGAGGGGTGAGAGTGCCAGGGGGTGGTAAAAACAGCAATACTTGGAAGAACATACTGGTATTATAAGTATGTTAGATATATTTATGAAGTGTGGATTCTAGGTTGTGGATTGTAGATTGTGCGCTGGCTGTTCTTCAGTTACTTGATATATATATATTTTGTTTTTGAAATTTTTCATAGAAATTGCCTCATGTCTTGTCGTACTATCGATCCGCTATCTAAACTTAATTACATACGTCTTATTTACATGCTTAACATGCCACCGCCTTTCAACGAGTCTCGAGTCTACGAAATATCAAAATACACACATGTACTATATATGTATGTAGTATAAATATAAATGTCCTTTTCGTATTCGATCACAGCGCGCGCTCAAAACTAATTAATGTATTTTTATGTGGTTTGTTATTTTCATAACCATTCTCGTATTTGAAACAATAAACCGAATAACAAACGTAACTGCAACACAGGAGCAACCACTCAGTACACATTATCAATTCACAACTTTATTTGGGCAGGGATTGGGGGATTTGATGCTTGATGCATGGTTAGCCTATTATTGCATTTGGGATCGGGCACGTTTCGCAATCGAATACAGTGATGTCACAAGGGATGTGCCCGGCTGGTTATCGCTATCAAAAGTCTGAGGCGGTAGACGTTCGGTGAACCTCTTGGGTATGCCAGCACTTAGCAATGCCTTGCGATCGTACTGATCGAGATTTTCATTGTAATAAGTGATGGCATCCCAGCACATTTCACTTAGCTTTGGTATGGTCATCCACATCTTGTAGAGATCATTCCGACGACGCATCTCCTTGTCGTTATACTCAATCCCGCCAAAGATGTACATGCAGCCATTGTCCGAGTGTGCCGCCGAGTGAAAGTACAAGGGACGCGGTAAACTGGCCGTCTGAATGATGGTCCATTGCTTGGTGCGTAAATTCAACTTCCAGATATCGGAGAAATAGGTTGAGAAGTCACCCTAAATGATAAAAAAAATATTAGATTTGCTGTCATAATGATTATTAGATAAGACTATCTACTCACCTGCAGACCACCAGTGATAAAAGCTTCAATGTCGCCATTCGACGACTGATGCTGCACACAAGAGAAGCATTTTCTCGGCTTCGGATAACCCTTATCATTCTGGCTCCAGGCCATACTACTCCGATCGGGCAGTGTATCAAAGTAATCCCATTTATTTGCATCCAGATTGTATGCCGGTATACGTTGCAGATCGAACACCGAATTCGAAGTACCACCGCCAAGGGCAAAGATGTGTTTGCCATCATAGACGACCTCGTGGCGGTAACGACCCTCCGGATCGTCACGCATCTCTGGGCGGCATATGTAAACGTTCTCCCACACCTTTGTGCGCAGATCCAGACGGTACACATCGCAGGAGTAATCAAAGCCTGTCGTTCCTCCAATCGTGTACAGATAATGCTTGTGTATGACAATGCCTGGACCATACTGAGCCGTGGGCAAATCCCCACTAACCTTCAAACGCTCCACACCGGCCCTCTCATCGCTGGTGCGATACACGTAGCAATCATTCGAACACGACTCTCCAAACGGATAACCCGTGCCGCCATGTGACTGCAAAAAAGTATGGGAAATTTTCGTTAGTTCTGTCTCCATTAACTCCAGAAAAAATGATGCATAATGGAAACGGGAATAACCCACAGTGTACACCGATTTTCAAGTGAAATGTCACTTTGATCATGATCTGGCCTCTAAATTCAGTCTGTATTCAATTTTTGTTCATTTTATCAACTCTGTATATCATAATTAGTATAAAACAACACTTGATTCTCACACCTTTAATTTTTTGTAAAAAATCATGAACAATTGGATAAAAATTTTGACTTGTAAAGTGGCTAAATATGAAGTCTGACCAACTTCAAACTGCCATAACTTGATCAAAACTGAACCGATTTTCAAGCAGAATGTCATTTTGATCATGATTTGGCATGTTAATTCATTCTGGATTCAAATTTTGTTCATTTCCAAAATTTAATTATTTTCGACCAAGATGCGATTTGGATGGTAAGGGTCCCCCCTTTGAAATTTTGAAAATTCAAAATTTTAAATCTCAAGTTTTCACTTTTAATCAACTCCTTATATCGTAATTAGTATAAAACAGCACTTTAAACTTGATTCTGAGACCTTTCATTTTTTTGTAAAAAATCATGAAGAATTGAACAAAAATTTTGACTTGTAAAGTGGCTAAATCCGAAGTCTGACCAACTTCTAACTGTCATAACTTGATAAAAAACTGAACCGATTTTTAAGCGGAATGTGATTTTGATCATGATTTGGCTTCTTAATTTATTCTGCATTCAAATATTTTTAAATTCGTTAAAAAAATTTGTTTTGCTCTAGGTGTAGCTATGGATTTTGATACTAAGGGTCCTCTCTTAAGACGATTAAAAGAAAATTACTAGAATATGTTAAGAAATTCTATTAGCTACATCGCTAATTTATAACTTGAAATTCGGGCAACTCTGATCTGCAACTGCAACCTTTGCATTCAATTAGCAGATATGCCAACAACAAAGAAGCTGGCGATGCTTCTGGCTTATCAGCAGCAGCTCAGAGTTCGCGATAAGCGGAAACATGTGTACGCAGTATGTTACGAGTAGTACACAAATGTATCTTTATGCTGTACTCTGTACATTTGTCTGTGCGTGTGAGTGAGTATGTGTGTCTGTTTTGTGTATCTGGGCGTACTTTGGGAGTTAAAGAGATGTGGGAAAGCGGGTCTCTGACCATGTTTTATGATTAACTTTCTAATTAAAACTAATTGTGAAGTCGATTGTACAGTGGAACCAGCATATATTGAATTATTTTCGGTAAGGGCCTTAAATCTGCTGAACCATTTTAGTTTAAATAGAGGACAATCTCATATTTAATTAATATATGCATAATTGACAGATAGACAGTTAGGCTAGTTATTGTTTTAACTTAATTAAAAAATTCAATTGGGGAAATAATAAAATATGAAAAATCTGAGAGTTTAAAAATACTCGTTACATTAAAATCTGTTTTTCTGCGCAGTAAAAAGCATAATTTGTGGCACTGAAATTGGCGGCAATTGGGACTGGTGATGCTGTGGATGCAGCACGAATTGTACGGCAAATCAAGCAAAACCACTAAAAGACAATCAGTCGTCACAACCACAAAGTCGCAACCAGAAAAAAAATAAATAAAATATAAACCACAATGTTGAAAGAAAAAGCGCGCGCAAGTCGCTAATGTTTTGGGCTATGTCATAGTAATAGAAGAGGGGAGGATGGAGGCTGGAAGTGTGTGGTTGAAGGGGGAGGAAACCAGGTAAACAAGTTGTTGCATGCAGCAACATAAACAACAACTGCGTCATTGCCAACAGGGATGATGAGCTAGCTGGTGTTGTTGCTCTTGTTGCCACTGTCGCTGGGCATGCGCATAAAAGAGATGGCAGCATTAGCAGCGGACAAAGCAACAAAGCAGCAGGCAACGAACAGCGCGCAGCTGTTTGGCTTTTGTTTTTTCTTTTGGGCCTCTCGAATGTTTAGAATGCATAAACAAAGCAAGAGCGAATAACCAAAGCACAAGTGGGGGCGGGGGAGACAGGGAGGGAGAGACAACAACAACAATCAGTCAACGTGTATCGTTGTCTGTCTGACGGGCGTGGCATTAAGCCCAGACCAAAGCTGATCGACGCCAGTGATGCCAACTATTTTTTCAGACAAATAGGACAAAACGACCAAATTTTTTTTAAAATTTAATTTAACAGTTTGAGGGCATCCTCGATAATTTTTTTCCCTGCCTTTTCGTTTATTTTTACTAAGCTAACTTGGCTAAACACCCTCTCTACTTCTACATTCGACCAAGGCAATACTAATACGGTCAGAGCAAAATTGCCCAGTTTCAAAAAAGGGTTATTGCCTGCCGAGTCTTCACATATTTTGCATCGGTCCAAAACTTTGGCGTATTTCCAACATTCTCCCATTTTATTAGGACAGATTTTCGGATAGAGGATGTTTGAGATTTTCCCCGGCAGAAGCAGTGGAAAATAGGACAAATCTATTCGAAAAAGGGACAAAATGGCATCACTGATCGGCGCCCAGTGACGAATGCAAATAATGTCGTTCGTATTATGCACGATAACGATTCCGATTACGATTATGTTTTGTGTACAAAACGAGTTTCCACTGCGCAGCGAATCGTTCGATGACAGTGGAAAGGAGGGGGGAGGGGGCGGGGGCGTATGCCACCTCTAACAGTTGTGTTTTTGTTTTCACAAACACACACACAAGCAAACAAACTCACACACACACACTCAAAGTTGCATCTATTTTTGTTTCTCCCATTCTCTACACATACAATATACACGTACATATACATGTGTACATTCAATACTCACAATCAGCACATCATTGTGAATGGCAAGCGCATTTGAGGCCAACTCAGTGGGCATATTGCTGGCATTGTCAGCATTTAATTCCAATTTCCAGCGATTTGTGGCAAAATTGTAACTCCAGAGCTCCTGGAACAATAGGCACCTGCCGCGTCGAGCGGCAATTAGCGCACTGCGCGGATTGTAACCGCCCAGCGAATACAGATGCGATTTCGATGCAATAATTCGATGGCCACTGCGTGCCAAGGGGAATCCGCCAATGTTATGCTTTTCCTTGAACTGGCACTTGACCAATCGCGCTGGCTGGAACGTGTACATGGGACGAGCTGGCTCCGATTGTCCGACCAGACCTACATTCGATATGGTTGTGGACATTTCGCTCTCATCGTTCGATGTTGTCCAGTCGCCATCTGAATACATTTCCTCCAACTCGGGATCTGATTCATCCTCTTCGCTTACATAATTCTCATCGTCGTCGACGTCATCGTCATCAACATCGTCATCCACATCGATTTCATCATCGGCATCCTCGTTCTCCATGTCGCTGGCATCCATTGGCTCGGCAATTGCATTGAAACGTGCCACAAAATCAGCTTGTGCCTGCTCTAGCTGCTGCTGTTGTTGTTGCTGCTGCTCCTCGGGCAGCTCCTCTTGTATCTCCTGTTCCATTACGTTATTGTTGTTGTTGTTGTTATTATGTTGGGGCTGCTGATTGATCGCTTTTCGATAATAACTGTCGAGCAGTTTGGCGACAAATATAACAAATGTCCAAGTGTGACGCAGTTTGTCTAAAATGATGCACTTGAGTTTGTACAGATTTAATATCTGCATAACAATTGTACTTCACACTTAAGCGCACTTTCAATTCAATAACGAACAATTTTTTCTCAAAATATTTAATCTGTGACACTCGTCAATTCTAAGGTGAATGTAAATAACAAAATTTTGACTGAAAATTTTTGTTCCTTTTTGGGGGAGCCTAAAAACAGAAATCGACCACGACGACCTGCACAGCTGGCTGGGGGCTCTCTTTTACTCTAATGCTGCTGCTGTTGTTGTTGCTGTCATGTTGACGTTTGCTCTCACTCGCGCTCACACATGTTACGTTATGTATATGTCTCTGTATATGTACTGTGTGATTGTGAATGTTTTCTAATTACGCACTACACACTGATTTTATTTTTGTTGACTGTTTTTGAAGCTGTTTATTACACGATTGTCTAAAATGTAATTGTTTATTTTAATTGCACAAATTGAATTTCACTTACGCACCACACACGCACATCGTTGCATCTGCAGCACTGTTGACAACTTAGCTATATTAAAGCTAATTCTGGCTATTTTGATAGAGAAAACAGCTCAAAATAGCTCAAAAACAAAATGAAAACCCTGAACCCAGAAACGGTGTGGCAGCTAGTAAAAATACCTACAGCTTAAATGTCTGGCAGCCTTGCTATTTAATATAAGTGCGCGATATTTTAAGCATTTTTAAATGTATCCAGCGTCTCAAACGTGCGTCCATCATTTGCTATTATTGGAAGTCATAAATAATTTGAAATCTGCGCCGAAATATCACAACGTTTGCTAGTCGACGACAACAAAAAATTGCAAAAGTATCAAAAAATCCGACAAAATATCTGAACAAATTTTCAAAATTCTTCTAGCTCTTAAATTATAGAAGTTGATCACAATTAGAAAATCGGTTTTAAATCTGCTAGCCCGTTTTCTGTGGCGACATGACTATTATAACAAGTTGGCAGCACTTGTAAATCTATCAATTTTTGTTATCGATGGGTCAACTTATTTTGTCGATATTGCCGCCCATCACTGATAAAAATTAAACATTTAAAAACGAAAAAAACTCAACAAAAATTACAAAACTTGATGAAAATTTAAAATTCAAAACTAGACAAAATTAAGGTAAACATTTTAATGAAGGTTTTGAAGTTAGAAAATTTACTTTTAAAAAAAAAGATATACAAAAAAATGTAGAAAATTCGAATAAACATTTGGGAAAATTAAAAAAATTCCAGCTAAAAATAAAAAAATTTTTAAAAAGGTACAAAAATTTAGAGTACCTCTTTTCGGAAATGTCCTTTTTTTTAAGTACAAAAAAATCAAACCGGATCGAAAATTTTTACTGGAGTGGCAACACTCGGTTCTTATAAAGTGTGCGCACCTCTTGTTGGAGCTTCTCAGTATAATTTTGCTTTTAAATAAAATACGTGCAAGATGGTGCTCTATCATAAAACAAATAAACTTTGATAATTAGAAACTCGGATGTGGTATATAAGGATTTCTTAGTTGCTGACCCCGAGGTCGTTTGATGTTTCATCCAATATCTAGTTTCATACGTTGGAAATCGGCATTAAATGTTTTTAATATGTACATGCGCGCGCTTCTGAGAATGTCCAACAAATATAGCGTACAATATAGCAAGGATTTATAACTTGTCACGGCCAGTCGTCAGTGTGGTAATAGAGCTGCTCCCAAATACGGCTGATAATTCCAACGCAACTGTACCATATAAATTATGTACGTAATTATCAATTGCGCAGATTTTGCAGTCCACACGGTTCCTATCGTCCATCGTGTCATCACAGACCATAACCTATAAAGGCACGTGCACTGCGTTGGTTCTGGATAGCAAAAAGAGAGTAGCGAGAGTGGAAGAGAGAGAGAGAGAGAAGTGAAGAGCATAAGGCGCAAGGATTCACCAATTGACACACCGAAACCGAACCGAAAACAGCTGTTGCTTAACTTAACCATGGCAACAACAGCCGACCAACTAATGGCAACTGCTCTGGTCCCGACCAACGGCACCAACGGCAATCAGTCGACATTGCTGACTGTCGCGACAACAATGCAATCGACGACGACTCCGAGCACGAATTTGAAATCAAATTCAAACTCAAATTCAAATAATGAGGAGGAGCAGCAGCATCAAGTGGATAACAACAAATCGACCTCGCCAAAGCCAACTGCTATGAACAGCTTAAAGCTTATGAAAATGGGCTCCGTGTCCACAAAGGACAAACGTGTCTACAAAATTGTCCTTACGGGCGGTAAGTTACAAAATATACATACATATACATGTATAACCTTTGACAACTTTTCTTCTGTATCTCTTTGTTTACGATGTGATACCGAACGAAGTGTGTATTGCTCTCGAAGCATGTCAAGGTCGCCAGGACCCTGAAAGGCTCACATTTCCGTTTGGGGTTGCTTTTTTCCCACCCCACCCCCCTCTGCGCAGTTAAAACCACACTTTTATCGCACATTTTCAATTAGCAAATATCTGTATCTATTTAGATACATATTTTTTTCTTTTGTATATTTCTTGTTATGGAAATCATTGGCTATCAAATCAAAAAATCATTTAACGTATTCAGCTTCTGTACTACCGGTGTTTTTATTTTCAATTTACATATGTAAATAAGTGTATTCAGCTTAAGCCCGCCAAAAATAATAAAAAAAACACAAAACCTGTTTGTGACTTCCACGAGCAACAGTTATCAGAAATTGACGCGTGGCCTAATCATTTTATTTGGCACAAATTATAGTTGTGATCATACAAACTCACATATAATTATATAGAATGCAAATACACAACTATATTGTACATATATTTGTATAGACTTTTGTCCCTATCTATTATCACAGCTCATTTCCTCCTGTCTAATCTGACGCAGGCAATACAAAAAAAAGGCCCCAGCCTGATAAGAAAATGTACCTTCCATTTAATTAATGATAATAAAAATATATACAGCTGATTTCTAGGAATCTCTACTGAATGCCAAAACTTGATAGTAGCATCCCAATGATTTTCAAAAATAGCTCAAAATGTAGTTTTCTTATCTAATCTTTTGACTAGTTTTACTTCAATGAATTTCACAATTGTTTGATAGTAATATTGATGGCAGTTGATGAAGCTCATGATCAAGTTTTCTGACTCTGAACTGTGCGTTCAAATCAATTTAATGCAATTCGTTTCCTCATCGCTGCACTTGCGACATTTTGTTGCAATTCGCTTGGGAAATTTCTGTGCATTTCAAATTGCAGTCAGGGTTATGATTCAAACAATTGATGAAACTCATTCGATTGATATATGTTTAATTTATAATTGTATAATTATTTTATTCATAGGTCCCTGCGGTGGCAAGACAACGGGCCAGAGTCGTTTGTGCACCTTCTTTGAGAATCTTGGCTGGAAGGTGAGTTACTTATGGCATTTTTGGCTTATTTATTGGGCTGCTGGGTTTTAACTGGGCTTAGTTGTTAGACTATGTGACTAGGAGGCAAAATTCTGTTGTCTCATATGCTTTTTAACTTGTTAATGGATTCCAATGGCAGTTGTAAGTAGTGCCAATGTCTTTTTATTCATGCCGTTTTCCTGCTACATGGCAGCAATAGTAATAATAAATAATTGCCCAAAATAAAATGAAAGCTGAAAAAAAAACACGATAAAAAAAACCGAAAAACAAAGCAATGAGCATGTTGAATATTTTCAGGTATTCCGCGTGCCTGAAACGGCCACTGTACTACTCAGGTAAATGCCTTAAACACATCAATCAAACACAAACGAACCCAAAAAACCAGCCAGCCAAAGTGAGATATTCAGGGCGGATAGCCAAAAGATACATCTATTGCAGATATTGTCAATATCTGTGTAGAGTTGTGTCATGTGTTGCCTGTGTCTTACCTGGAATGTCCTTTGGCTCGCTATGTTTGCTGCAAACAATGTTTCGTGCCTATTGTTTGTGCGGCATTCACAGATAACGATTTGAGTTTGATTGCGCTCTTAAACAATTTGCCTTGCATATATAAAATAAATACATCTACATAAATATCAATAGCAATATCAATTCACTCTCGAAAACAAAAAAAAAAAATTAAAAAAAAAATAAATAAATAAAACAATACAATCTTGAAATTCTTATCTTTTATATCCAAATAAAGTAATTTAACTGTAGCTTATTTGTAGTGCCTTCTTTTGCCATTAACTCTAAATGATTGCTCTAATTGATTTCTCAATGATCTTTTCTATCTCTCCCTCTTCCATTACTGTAGCGGTGGCGTCAAGTTCTCCGATCTGACCGAGAAAGAGGGTAAGTTCTCAATTGATAACTGATTTAGTATAGTCGTAGTATTTATATAGGAGAAACAATAGGTTACTTTTGCAAGCATTTTCCCTATATTTGGAAAACTATACATTTATCATTTAATTTAGTTGTAGAAATATAGATAAGTATATGGTTAGTATTGTTAGATTCTTAGTTCCCTGCTGTTTTATAATGATCTGCTTTTTGTTGTGGGTGAAAAACATTCTTCATTCTTCGGCACACTGTCAAGTTCGTCGTAGCATTTTCTCGAAAACGAAAATAAAACAAAATATTTACTTTTAAGAACAGCCAGAAGGCATCTTACACATTTCACTATTATACTATACAAAAAAATCTATATTATGCATCATTATATATACACATATATATCTGCACGATTATGTGGCTGTCGTCTATGTCAGCCGTGTATTTTTAATACCAACCAACAACTGAGACAGACAGCGACTATCTCAGCTGCCAGATAGTCCATAGTCTATAAGATATAGTATCTTTTTTGTGTGTACTAAATACTAAATGCTTTCTCGGTCCCCTTTGAATGTCACGTCTTCAATGAAAGTTCATTTACGTAATTTGCAAAGACATACAGACAAACACACGCACGCACACACACACAAACACATACATACTTACACAGACTTGTACACCTTCACAAAGAAAGCCATAAATAATACTAGTGAATCCTTCTTAAGGGGCGCTGACTTAAGAATTGCGTGACTTGCCGCAATTTGCTTGACAGTTTTCAAAACTAATTTGTCAATTGCGTACTTACCTCATAATGTGGCTTTTTTAGCTGGTTTTCTTTTTTTTTTTGTGGAGTCCCTGCTTGATAAAGACAGAATCGCTATAAATATAAATATAAATGATATTCCCCAATCGCTCAATTGCCTGACTTATAAAATACTTAGTGAACTTAATCTCATGTTGGTCACGAGTTCCTTCCATTCCTTCCCATCCACCCCCTCCCGTACCCAATTTCTTGGCACTTTCATTACTGATAAAGTGAAAGCATTGGGTGTGATATAAATGTGTTGCTTTAGATAGGGGAATACAGTTTAGACGATTATGATTACTACAATTAGATTGTGTTTTTTTTTGGTTGATATTGTTTTTTAATTGCGACGTTGAACACACACAACAGACCCACCTACGCCAACCACCTACGTTTACAAAGATCTACCATTTGCCGCACCGGAGCACAGTCTCATCGATCTGACCGCATCCTGTCCACGTTGCCTGGCCAAGGCTGCCTCCAAGAAAAATGGCAGCGAAGGTGAGTGTGTGTTTGTGCGTGTGTGCCGTGTGTGTGTGTGTACTCAGAATGCAGACAAACAATCCAAACGATCCAATTCGATCGATGCGATCCACATACTCAGCATATGATCCATTCCATTGATCTCTTGTGCTCGCTCTCCCTTTTTATCTCTCTCTCTCTCTCTCTTTCTCTGTGTGTGGTTGTTTGTGTGTTTGCCAAAGCTGCTTTATCTGAGCAACAATAAAATCTTCAACAGATCGTTGTCTCTATCCTTTACTTGCATTATGTTTGTTTTCCTTTTTTTGTGCGTGATCCACTTGTTTGCTTTGTCTACAGTTGATGAGTTGACATTTTCGTTTGTTATTTCTTTTCTCTTATGAAAACATACTATCAAATTTTTACAGTTAGTCAAGTAATTGTTTAAACATTTCTTTCTTTTTTTATTTAAATTATTTAAACCCAATGGAATTTTATATAATTTTCTTTAATCCTTACTAAGAACCATAAGCATATATAATATTATAACAGGGGAACAAAACGATTTTTTTTTCTTTCAAAAATTAAATAAGTAAATTTCTAAATATTGTCAATACAATTATTTGACTAACTATATGTGCCTGTCTACGTCTTTTCAAGTATTTTGTTTATTTATTTAATTTCTTATGATATATCCTAACAGAACGCAAATCGTGCTGTGTTTGTGTATGTTTCGTGTTTTGTCCACTAATCAGCATTAGGATTGCTTTGCAAATCATCTCTAATATCATCTATGAATACTCATTCTATATACATATACATTCGTGTATACATTTGTATTTTGTTCGATCATGTGAGCAGACATTTACAGTTACCTCGGACATAGCTATATATACATATATATGTGCGATTTTAAATGGGGCATTTATATTTAACGTTCACGTATAGTCCGCAGATTTCTATATACAAAATGTACAGTTTCTTAGCGCTGGCCAATTTTAGCTGCTGACTAGCACGTGCCTCAAATATACAGATACAAATATATATTCTATATAAATAAAAATCCAATTTATGGCATTAGCGCTATGAAACCAGTTTAATCTAAAATTTTTGTTAGTAGCCGCTTTTACTAACCATTGAAAGCCATGTTTATTGACTGTTAGGCTAAGAACAGTTGTTCAATGCATTATTAAACGAGTTAATTTATTTTAAATGGCATTCGTTGAACACTAATTGCAGTTGTTATGAATTCCTTAGCTCCATTTGTAGTTACCTTGGCCAATTGATATACTTTCGCTTGGTTTTTGGTCAGTCATGGCCACACAGCCAATTTCCCAGCAATTTTCATTAGCAATCATTAATGCATATTTTGGCCAATGGAATTGTATATGATGCTCGGACACAGAGATGTCACGTGTGTGCTGAATCGAGTCCCAGATCGTGCTTCCATTCATCCAATCCATCCATCGTCAGTTTGTCCGTTTGTTCATATACGTTATACTATAATGAAAGTAATGTGTGCTCTACTCTTCGCAACGTGGCGTTAATTATTCAGTTTAGTCACTCATATTATTATACAATGTGATGCACATCTACATACATACATATATTATGTAGATATTTATGACTTGGATACAAACCAGATACTGTTGGTTAATATTGTTGTTGTTTGCTTTATGGATTCCTGCTAAATTGATAGCTTAATGAATTTGTTATTCCTGTTTTGTTCTCAATTTCGTGATTAGACATGAAATTTGCATTTTCTCTCTTAAGCTATGCAAATTTAACCAGCTAATTAAGAAATTATAAATGTAGAATTTCGAATTTTATGCCTATTGCCAATAACTAGTCTCTAATAAAAAAAAAAATAAAATAAAATAAAACGATTTAGCTACCAAAAATTTAAGCAATTTTTGAAATTCCAATCTAGTTTTGTTGCGCAGTAGCTGAAAATACATGTGCATTTCATTCACAGCTACAGTCTGTCAAGTAATTGTTTTGACAAGTCACATATTTATTTTTCCTACTTCGATTTTAGTTGCTTGCGATATGGAAATAAATTATTTTGTAAAATATAAAACAAATATAAATAATTTTGTCTTTATCAAAGCAATTACTGGACATACTGTACTCGTATGTGTATAATATTTAGCTGGCTTTTTGCCTCAGTTGCTTATATCACCCTCTGCTAATTGAATTAGCCAAACAAACCAAACACACACACACACATTCTCACACACACGAAGTCAACAAATGAAAATGCAAACCAAAACAATTTTCTAGCTGACGTAAAACAGTCGATTCGCTTACATTTTCCACTCCTCTCATACCCCTCCCATCTTTCCATTCTAAGTACGTTCGATCAATTCCATTTTGTTTCGTCACATGATGCGCTCAGTCAAGTTCAATGCAACGACAACAGCAACAACAACAACGACAACCAAAAACAATGACATACATACTTATTTACAGTGGGACAGCACGAGACCGCAACAAGTGTTCACATACATACATACATACACATATACAGACAAAGTGTAGTAGGTAGTAGAATGGGGCGAAAGGGAGGGGGTAGAGGTAAATAACGGCGTACGGTGACTTATTCACCAACCGTCAATACGTTCACCGACCTTCTCCCCTCCCGCCAACCTCTCTGACCGCCCAGCAGTCTGCTGTATAGTACTTTTTATTTCTGCTTTTTTTTTTTTAACAAATTTAAAAATATACTAATTTAAATGCAGTTAGTTAGAAGCTGTGTGTGTGTGTGTGTGTGTGTGTGACTGTGTATTATTGTCGTTTGCGTCCTCTATTGTTGCACTTCAAGGTCTAGGCTAATGTTTTGCTCTTAGAAATTGAATAACGATATATACTGCACATTTCCGATGACAAATTCCATTTATTTCCGTAACAAATTTTTTATAGCATTTTCATGCTTTGTTAGCTTTGATTTGATTAACTCTACAAAATGCATCAATAATTTCTAAACATGTATATATTCATAAAGAATAAAAATATTTTTATATTTATACTCTTCTTAAAACAAGCGGAGGCACTGAAATTAATAGGACACATTTAGCTTGGCTTTTTTAATTTTAAAAAAATTTATGATAACCAAATAAGTAAATTTATAATTCTGTCAATACAAATACTTGACAAACATTAAAAGTTTTCAAAACTGTTAACTCGCTTTGCGTGTTCCTGTTGCGATTATCAAATAAGTTGCAACTATTATGAACAGATGTTTGTGAATGCTTTACTGATTATGACATATAGCAAATAAAAATAAAAAAAAATAAAAAACCCACGATGATCGCATTACTTACACATGCTTCGGTCGGGAATTATTGAACAGGCTTTTGTGAGTCAGTCAGTTAGTTAGTCTGGGGATTGAACTTTATTGTTTGTCATATACTATTACATGTTTCAGTATATATGTACATATATTTTTTATCTAAATATATTGAATCGCTGTCATCAAAGTTGAGCGTTTTGTTATTGCTGATTTGCTGCTGTCGCCTTCAAATTCAAACTGAAATTCGAATTCATTCAATTGCCACCGCACCTTAATTCTCTCAATTCTCTCAATTGGTTCAGGCCATCGCCATACGTATAACCATTATACCATCTCATGTTACTTGATTCGTTAGCAGAACCCAACCCCGAACATCATAAATAAATAAATAAACAAGCATAAGTGCATACATATAATCAATAATATATGTATTATAACTTTTTTTTTTAGAATATATTTAAAGAATTTGCTTGCAATTGTATTTCTTGATTCTGTTTCAAATTTTGTAATTGTTAAGTAACTCTTAAAAAGTCTTCTTAAGATTAATCGTAAATGCATTGTTTTTTTCTCGCTTTGTGTAGCTTATAAATTTCAGGAGAATCTGATACGCACAATGGTGCAAATCGAGAACACATATTTCGAGCTGGGAAACTCGAGCAGTCGCAATTGTCTCATCATCTGCGATCGCGGCGTCATGGATGCCAGTGCCTGTAAGTTGAAACCACATCCATTTAACAGATAAAAGATAACTCAAATATGCTTCCCTTGGCAGATATATCAAAGGACAAATGGGAGAAAATGATGGCGGGCAATAAATGGAATCCCGTGGAGATGCGTGATAATCGCTATAATCAAATCTTGCATCTGGTATCTGCCGCAAATGGAGCCGAGGATTTCTACTCGACAGAGGTGAGTGTTTTAAGTGCGCTTTATTTACTCGATTTACCTCTTTCTTTGCCAAAAACAACTCACAATTTAAAACTCAAGAAAAGAAAGCGCCATTATCAGGTACCCAAGAAAAGCACTGGCTATATAGTTTATATTGCTAAAAGCTTTTTAGTTGTGTGCTAAGCGCAATGTTTATATCTCAACGACACTAGCTTCAAATGATTAATCGAGCAAACAACTGATAAAAAATGACTGATAGTAGTCAGTTGAGTTTTAAGCGGTTTTAATTGCACTTTAGTGTAGGCTCAATTAACGCTTTTATTACTGAGTCACTTTAAGCAAGTGTCATTGAGTTCTTAGTCTTTAAATTAGTAGTAAAGCTGTTAAGAGATCGATAGTATTATCAATGATTAATTTAAGTACTTAAGGGATATAAGTATATATGTTTATGGGCAGATTATCAAGAGTTAGTATTTATAGTAGTAATAAAATATGAAAAAAGTAACAATTTATTTCAATAATATTTGTCTTCATTTTAAACTAATTAAATTTTTTTTTTATAAAAGAAATCAAATTTTGAAGATTATTAAAAGGTATTTGAAGATTTAAATATGACTTATTTTAATCCGAAGTCTGAAATAATTGAAATATTAGAAAACCATCAAAATTATGTAATTATTTTTTTTTTTCGAGCCGAACCTTTTTTTTTAGAAAGCGGTTCGGCTTAGGCTTCGCAAAGTAAATAATTTCAGGGGTTCGGTTCATGATCTGGTTCAGAACCGTTTTGCAGCCTAGAATAAAATGAAATGAGCATACACATATACTTATATCTCTGAGGCATAATTCTAAATTGGTAACAATATCGATGATCTTTCAGCTTTAAACAGAATCAAACTTAATGCTAATCTGATATTTTTGTTATATTTTAGGATCATGCCTGTCGCTCCGAAGGCGTTGAACTGGCGCGAGAGTTGGACTACAAGTCAGCAGCCGCCTGGGTGGGACATCCCTACTTCGACGTGATTGACAACTCGACGAACTTTGAGACCAAAATGAATCGCATGATCGAAAGCGTGTGCCAAAAACTGGGCATTGACATTGGCGACCGTCTGCAAGCCACGTCACGCAAGCTCAAATATTTGAGTAAGTTCCGTTTTTTTTCCCATTTAAACTTATAACTAAACTACAATTTACAATTTATTTTTTTTTTAGTTGCTATGCTGCCGCCTGACAGCGAGTTTCCGCCGTTCGCAGACTTTGATGTGGTCCATCACTATCTGCAGTCAGCCGGTCCTAAAGTGCAGGCGCGTCTGCGCAAACGTGGCCAAAAGAATCACTGGAGCTACATACACACCCAGCGTCGTCCCAATGTGCATGGCCAGGCCCGCATCGAGGTGAAGACCCAACTGACGCATCGCGACTATATGAACCTGCTGGCACAGCGCGATGATGCGCATTTTACCATCTATAAGAAGCGACGTTGCTTCCTCATCAATAATCAATATTTCCAGCTGGATATCTACAGGGAGCCGGGTCATCCACGGTAAGTCTGGTGAATAACTTGCCACGAATTGCAATTTTTATAATGTTGTGCGTTTTCTGTTGCAGTTGCAAGGGTCTTGTGCTGTTAGAGACATACTCCTCACTAACTGGAGAGGCGCTAAAGAACTGCATGCCAAAGTTCTTGAACATTGTTAAGGAGGTCACTGGTGATCCGGACTATTCCATGTACAATCTGTCGCTAAAAGAGGACTGGAGCACCACCAAAAAATTCTGCCGCCCAGCAACGCATGGTAAGCAGCAACAACAGCAACAACAACAACCGCAACAGCAACAACAGTCGCAACATCCACCATCGGAAAAGCAGTATAAGCCCTACTATGAGAACAGTGACTAAGGCAGCTACTTTGGTCATTCATAATCATTATGCATTTGCTCCTGGTGCTGGCGCCATTAAAGCCAAAGATTGTTTAGTCTAGAAATCGCTTTCCATATTCGCTGTAAATATTTATACCCTACTACAGTTCTTAATACGCTTCTTTTGCATGTGTCAACATATTCGCTCGCTTTAAACCATACATAATATTGGCCTTAGATTTCAATCGCCTGATCTTTATATTTTTCTTTTCTCTTGATTTTCTTAACTTGTAGCAAGGGGAGCAACAAACGGAGTTACGAGTACGCCATTGGTGCTCAATGGGCTGTAGAAATTTTTTAGAATCTCGAATATCTTAACACGCATATTACTAAACAAAAACAAAAACAATAAATTCAAAACACGACAGTTACACACAAACTGCAACTGAATGACCTGGTTAACTAATTTAAGTGATTAACAGCAGATAAAGATCTTGATGTTGTATAATTATTAAATGTAATTACTAATTAGTTAAGCTAAAACACAGATCGTGTACTTATTTCAATTATTTGTATCCCACAATTGTTAATTATTTGCGTACTTAAACACCATGTAACTGAAGCTATGAGTCCTAGTTTAATTTTATGGCATACAAAAATATAACGATCGAGTGTACTTAATTTTTTTATCCCTGATTTGTTGTTATGTTTGCTCGTGTTAATTTGTAAGCCATAATATGTACATCCGTAAATCCGCGGTTATGTGTGAAATTCTTTGTTTATAAGATGGAAATTTGTGGGTTTTTTTTTGTAAAAGAAAAAAGAACCGTTGAAGCGCATGCGTGCTAATTTTAAATGTAATTTTTAGCTAATGTAATGAAATACAAAAACAATTCAAAACAATACAAAATGAACCTTGAGGCAACAAAAAAATAAATCAGCTAAGGACAAGACCACCAAAACATCATTTGTTGTTTATCTATTCGTTTTTCTTTATCTATAATTTAGTAAAAGCTTTATAAATTAATAGCCATTGGCGAAATACAAACTTTGGGGCATACAAAATTAAATTTTAAATACAAAATTTGAGTTTGGTTGAGTTGTTGTTGCGACTAGAGCAAATGGAGCTGTGGTCCATCATTACTTATCCTTGTTGATGCGCTTGATGAGGCCATCCACAGCACGATTGATGCGCAACAACAGCATGTAGCCCACAATGAGAGCCGGCAGACCAACAAAGGTAGCCAACGCCTCGTAGATGAAACGAGGTGCAAAGATTTTCCAGACCATCAAGTGTCGACAGTGTATTGTGCATGCCAGCATTGCGCAAAAGATCTGCAGGAGAAATAAAGACAGGTGAGATCGAAAATATGAATCAGTTTGCAGGTAGAACTCACCTTGATGCCCTGCAGCATAAGGAACTGCGTGGCCAGCTTGAAACCAGCGCCTAGGAACACATCCTCGTACTCATACAACGCCAATTCGCCACGTGTCATATCAAAGCCAACTGCTTCATTGGCAATATCGTTGAGAGCCGTAGATGCATCTGCTTTGTTGTTGCTCCGAGTATTGCTGCTGCTGCGTATCAGATTGGGAAAGAGCGCAAACAACGAGAAGGTTTCCGTGCTGAGCAGCGCATACATGCAGTAGAAGAATATGGGACCACAGAAGGTGTTCAGGATAACCAAAGCACCGGAAATGAGATGAGATTGTCCCAATGCGCTGGAACGACCCACAAAGGCGGCACGCCAATCAATCTGGGACAGCGTCGTCTGATGTGACGTGGCAAAGAAGCAAAAGTGGGCCAACAGGAACCAGCTGACCACAGCGCTAAAAGTTGGCTGCACACAGCTCTCTGTAGAGGGAAAAAATAAATAAATTAATAAATAGTTACAAAAAAATTAATAAAAAGTAACTCACCAAAGCTGCTGGCCGTGCGATAGCGCAGAATGCCGTGAACACTCAGAATGATGGCACCAATAACCACACAGATGATCAGTCCAATGCTGGCCCGCGGCTCGAGCACCACAACCATCAGCATGGCCAGAAAAATGCCAAAGGATATGATAATCGATGAATAGACAGTGGCCAGTCCATAGACAACAGGAATCTCATGGCGTCGCTCGGCGTCGTCACCTTCGTACATGCGTTTCATTTTCCTAAATATTTCCGGTACAATGCTGTCACGTCCATTGACACTGATGGTGTTGGGATTTCGTGGCGGCAGCACAAATGTCATTAGAGGAGCCCATGAGACGACAACAATTTGTAGCACTAAGAGACCATAGATAACCAGAGCCATGGCATCAATGTGTGTACGTTGTATGTTCTTAATGGCGCTATTGGCGAGCAGTATATGACCTCCAGCACAAATGGACGCCACAGTCGGTCCATAGCGAGCCAGCAAGACATTGGGTGCGTTGCCGGTCAAATTGCCGCAGGAACGCAAATATAAACGTGTTAGTGTTGTGTACAATACAATGATGACTACCGCTAGTATGTAGGTCTTGCCCATGGACGGTCTTTTCACAGAAAATCCCGATGAACTATTGTTGAAGTCCGCACAATTGCCCTGCTCCTCGCGGCAACGGAACAGCGTATAAGCGAAACGTATACAGCAGATGGCCAAGACGCTGGCCAAGATCAGACGCAGTGCAGTCGAGCGCCAAAACTGCGACCATTTGAATTTGCTCTTAAAGTCCAGACGCGCGCTCAGCTGCAATAGTTCATAGGCGAGCAATAAAATGACTGCAACCAGAAGATATGACAGGATTTTAGCTTCCTGTATGACGAAACTGTTGGAGAAGAACACAGCCATGGTGGCAAAAAGCAACAGACGTGTTGGCATGTGGCTAAAACGCTTCACGTTGGCCCAGTTGGTGGCAATGCTGCTCCAATGCTTCAACGTATAGAAGGCCAGCAGCACAGTGCTTAGCAAACTAGTAAAGAAAATAACGCCATGTTCCTCTGTCTTGAAGGAAAAGTTCTTGAAGTAACGATAACCAAAGACGCCGGCCGCAATATTCATCAGATATATGTAGAAGACTTCCTTCTGCTTGAATATCTTTGCATAGTCGCTGGCATTTGAGTTGTTAACCAGCAGAAAGGCAAAGAAGATGGGCAGAAAGCTAAATAGCAGACCCTGTGACATTTGTGTGGGCTCAAACTTGACCCAAATCTCTCGGCAGACGTTGAGTATGTCACGCAAATGAATGTTTAAATCGCGTACGAACGACTTGTAGGCTGCCTCATTATAAATGGTTTTAACACGATGAGTGAGCAGTATGAAATCCGTTTCCAGCGTATCCATTTGTTCCACATTGAAGGTGCGCTTGTTCTCCAGCGCATAATTGAAGAAGTAGCGATAGATTTGCTGTGCATTCTGCCAGCCGTGAAGCAGCAATGTTTGAAATTTACTCAAATGCGGCACAGCCACAGCGGGCACAATATTAAAGTTGACCAGTCCCAGATTTGAATAGGGTATGGGAACGCCGAGTATGGTCGCTAGTGTGGGCACCAGATCAATCTGCAAAGCATGACACGTAAGTGAGCTTATCAGCATGATGTGACGTGGGAAGATAATAAGAAAAAATAAACGTTGTCTTATCTCCTTTTACCTGCTGCAGCATTTCGCTATCTGATCCCGAATCGCTGCTGGTGAAGAACTTGTGCTGCTTGGAGTAGGCAAACAAAAGAGCATTGGTTTCGTCATCAGTGTCGCCGCCATGATCGCCAGTTGCCGTCATGCCATGATCACCCATTATCAGCAGCGTCGTCTCGTTATCCATGCCAGCCACAACAGAGCTGAGATTAATTAAATCATTGATTAGCCGACATTTGTATTTCAAATTGTGAGTCTAGGGTATATACCTTATGATATCATTCATTTCGTTTAGTTTTCGCGCCATTTCCTCGTGTATGGGTCCGTGCTTGTGTCCGCAGTGATCCACGCCCAGAAAGTGCGCAATCAACACCTGCCAATCATCGCTAGCCAGTTCCTTGGGCAAATGCTGCATTATTTGATTGTCCACGGTGTCCAAATCGAAGATATCAAAGCTGGGATAGGAATAGGCGCGCCTAAAGCGTCGCGGATATAAATCAGTCCATGTGCTGTCTCCCAGAAATACCAAAGGCAGATCACTCTTGACCATTTGATCGATTATGTTGTCCTCATTAATCTCGGGCGAGGCAAAGTTTGAGCCAATATCAATGAAAGTGGGCAGACTACCGGTGGTGAGACCCTTGAGGCGCTGCAACGTTGTGGTGGGCGGGTCCGCCTTGAAGCGCATCAGCCGTGCATTGTCCGGCGTTTGTTGGAGCAGCTGATGCAGAACTCTCAGTTTATTCTCATAAGGCAACGGTTCGGTGGTGTTCTCTTTGTAAACTCCAAATTCGTATTTCAGAGCATCGATAACGAGTATAATGACTTTGGATTTTTGTGGAAGACATAGATTAGATGACGACGATGCATTCACATCCTTAAAGATCTCATTCACAACCTCTGGCGTAAGATAATACTCCTAAGAAAAAGAGCATATAGTCAAATCTCACTCTTCTCCATATTCTTTACACAACTTACATCATTGGGATTTAGGGACAAACGGCGGCAGGTGCTTGTCTCCGTCTTGGAGACGCGTGCGAGCAGAAATCCTCGGGAGAACAATAGCACACCGCTGCATACCAAGTAGGCCAGCCAAATGAGCACGAATAAGTATGTGAAATTCATGTTGGCGCCCGCTCTTACACTAATTAGACTATATTACTTAATTGCACTTTACTGTGGAGCAACTAATTGTCTTGTCAAGTACTCGGCATCACGATCCGTACTTATTTTCATTTAGAGTTCGTCATTTTTTATACGGGTTTTCAAGAACGTCGCTAAAAAGAGTAATGCACAGCGTTGCCAGATGTCGCAGCCAGCAGCTGTTGACATTTTATGCAGCCCTTGATTGAGTAGAGAGTTGCCAGATAGTCTAACTCAGATATCTATGTTGGCGCCACAATTCAAATACAATTACTATTGGTCACAAAAATGTCGTATTTATTTAAAGATCCCATAATACACATATAGCAAATCTTAAATCAAGTGTTGTTGCATCGCATTAGCTATGTGTTTGTATATGCTTTAAATTGTTTACATTGTGAATGTTGATTTTCTTCTTATTTATTAACAATGCAATTTATTGATATAGCATACAAGCTCCTTCTTTTCATTGTATGAACTTTAAAATAATTTGGAATTTCTTGTGTCAGTAACGCCATTTAATCACGCGACCCAAAGCCTATAGAAATAGATGAAAATATAAAAATATATAATATACAGTTATTTTCATTCAAGTTAAAGCTTACTACAGGGCAAAATATTTAGTTAGGAATGAATATCGCTCATATATGTGTGTGTGTGTGTTTGCGTAAATACGTTATCAATGCATAGTTGATTACCATTTTCTCATCTTTCAATTCAGTTTTTGAACATTAAACCGTACACTTAGACTTATGTAAATGAATTAAGTTCACTTTATATTTGAATTAGTGTAACACACACGTTAAACTTTCTTATCAATGCCAACAAAGCGCGCAAACAGACATATGTTCAATTTGAGATACAAACATTAAGTAGTATTATAATAATAATAATAATAATAATAACACACATATGCATATAAATAATTAAATTCCGTTCTTGGTGTTAGTAATAAAATTGTTATTTTTTGTTTATGTGTGGGTGTGTGTGTGTGTGTGTGTGTAAGGTGTAGGTGTATTTTTTTCTTATTTTTGATTAATTTACGCGTGCTGCTTTTTTGTGTATGAATGTGTGTGTGTCTCATAATTATTTACGATTTCACACGCATTTTATTTAGTTAGAGAGTCTGTGGGTGAGTTGAGTCCCGATGATGTGTTGTTCTCATCTAGAGCGTCTGGGAAACTGGTAACCGAACCCGAACGGGATGCCACCTTCGTCTACAATAGAATAGAATAGAAAACCGAACAGTTTTGTAGCAGACAAGACAATAACATTTTGATTTAAGTAATAGCAAGCACTAAAAATACATGCAATTACCAAATAATATATACATATGTTTGTTAATAGAGCAATTAACTAGCCAAATGTTAATCTAATTTATTACGTGTGCCTAAACGGTTATATTTCATAAATTTATGTATAAAATAAATGATGTGTTAATTGTACTTATTTAAGAATTTGTTAGTGAATGATAAAGATAGGAGTTAGTGAGTGTGATTATGAGAATGAGTGCAGAAAATAGATATTGAGATTGAGTAATAAAAATAGTAGTTACCGCATGAGATTGGCACATAAAATTGTTCTGTTCATAGCTTACTTTAACGTTCTCGTAGGCAGAGCCAACCGAAGCTTCAATAGAACGCATCGATTCGGAATTTTTCATTTGTGAGAATTTCGACGTAATGCCGCTAGTAATGCTGCCAAAGACCGATGCAGTTTTCTCACCCGTCGACTTAAGCACCGATTCGGTGCGTTGGAATCTGTAAAAAAAAGCAACCAATTTAATGCATTAATAAATATAGATATTTAATAACAATTGTTAGATCAAATCGACAAATGCAATTGGTGAAGAGACACACACAAAAGCAGCGAGAGCAGAGTGTTATTTAAAAGAGTGGACAGCGTTGTGTTAGTTAGTTAGTTAGCCAGGTCTTAACACGGTTACTTACATTGGTGCCTCATGCACGGCTTTACTTATGTTGCCCACGCTCTGTTCCACCGATTGGTAACTAAATAAATACATAATTTAAGCCATAATTAAAGCAAACAATAAAATATAACAAAATGAAAAACAAAGTTATAATCGAATTTCAATGAGCTTCTGATGTGGCACAAATGCTGATTAAAACTAGTCGAAAAGGCTATAGTCGAGATCCCGACCATAGAATACCCGTTACTTATTTCAATATATATATAAAATAAAAATAAAATAAAAAATATAAATAAAAATTACTAGCTAATAAAAACTTTAAATTACTTTGGTTAGCTATTTCTGCCGTTCTACTTCACCTATCTAGCTGCGGTTAAGTGAGGTAATAGATAATATTAATAGACAACGTTAAATATAATAAAAGCTGAAGTTTCTTACAAACTGTGGGTATGGTAGTTTTTCGAGATTTGCGGGGGTGTAAGGGCGCGTTTTAAAAGTTTAAAACAAACTTGACCTGCGTGGGGTCTATAAAAATCTGTTTGCCAAATTTTGTTCTAGCTCTTATGATCTCTGAGAACTAGACGCTCACACGGACAGACAGACGGACATGGCTATATCAACTTGGCTGTTGATGTTGATCAAGAATATATATACTTTTTAAGGTCAGAAATGCCTCCTTCTCACTGTTACATACTATTCAACAAACACATTATACTCTTTAACTTGTTTTTTAAGTAACACGTATTAAAAAGTCGATGCAAGAGGCGGCAAACTTACACATGACTCTCCTTGAGGTTCTTGACACCCTGATTGACATCATCGGTGAGCTCCTTCCAAACGGTAATGCCCAACTTGCGCCTCAGATCGGATGCATGACGCGTCTTGGAGGCCAGCACCGTGCGCAACGTATTGATTTCTTCATCAACGCGTGCCAGCTCCTAAATAAATTCAACATTATAATTATTGTTATAATTTAAGATATGTTAAAACTTGCCTGGTTCCATTCGGCGCGTCGCTGTTCCTTCTCCTCCAGGGTGAGTGCTGCATATTCAGCTGCAATTTCAGCAGATGCCACTGAGGCTGCTGGAGAAGCGGGCTCCGACAAGTTGGCGCTGTTATCTGTGCATAAATAATTATTTATTCATTAGAAAATCTATAGGTTATCAATATGCACATGTTAACTACGTTATAAACTCAACAACTGGCGCAATTTTAAGTTGTTTGCTTTGATTTTTATGTACCTCCGTGGAAGACAACTTCCTCAAAGACTTTTTCATAGGCTGAGTGTATCGAATTTCGTTTCGTTTCGTTTGTTTGTTTGTTTGTATATAAAATGTATAAAGACTTAAATTTGTAGTTGTCATTGTTCAATAGTCTCAGCACAAATAATACTCACAAACTGTTGTTGCACAGTGTTGTTGCAGAGTGTAAGCAAAGTGAAATAGAGAGAGAGATTTAAAAAAAATGTTGATTAGTCACGTGTGTTCTGAATTTCGAAACCATTTAAACCATAAATAAGATTAGTTAAGTCTAAAGCTTCAAAATACAATGAAAGAGGGCTCATTCCGGTTTGTCAATTTCAACCAAATTCTCTTAACTGTTAACGTAACCCAAATTATAACTTGGCTAATAAGCAGATTCTCAGCAGTTTTACCTTTGGCAGTATGACCGATGGTCAGAAACCTTTTGTAGTTATCACTATTCGATATTTTGGCCAGATAGGGTTTAGAGAAATCTATAAACGTGACCTTAACATCGCGCATTGTTCGTTTCGTGAAAAACTTTAGGCGGAAACGCTTCGCAATCGACGGCGATGGAGTCTGATTGGACAATTTGGTAGCAATGAATTCCGTTTCAACGGCCTGCAGTTCAAGCGTATTGGCATAATCCGAATCAACATCATAGAAGATCTCGTCCAGTGTCAGATTACGCAGATAGAATTCCGTTTCATTGGACCAATCCAATTCGCTGGCGATGGATGGAGAGAGTTCATCCAGTTCATCGAGTGATGGCGTTGTGGTGATGTCATCGATGCGGGGCAAATAGGAATCCTCAATGAACTCTAAGCTAACAGGCTCCGATTCGCTGCTCATGCTGTAGCTGCGACGGCGACTCTTTGTTCCCTCTCTGTGGTTTATCTCATGTTCAACAGCAGCGGCAGCAGCAACAACAACAAGCACTTTCTAATTGGAACGTGGCCCTCCTCACATTTCAAACGGAGCTTCAGGCAATTGCAATTGGTTTTCTGTGTGGAGTTCTTTTCTTCTTCAGCTTCTCTAATTCCTACAGATTCATGATGGAAAGCGTTTTCTTTAATGCTGTCCATACAAATGCGTGACTGAGACTGCGACGCTGACTGCGACTGTGACTGCTGCTGCCTCGTTTCGCTTCCGCGCACTTCTACAACCAAACTTTAACTGAGCTCCAACTTCCAATTGGTATTTCTAGCTCTTCTCGCTCAGTAACTGTAACTCAACAAGTTGGCTTTTGTCAGCGCAAAAGACTAGCCAAACTAAGAGAGAACAGAAATTGAGAGAGAGAGAGAGAGCGCGCGCGGTCAACTTAACAAAAGAGCAACAACAACAATCACAACTGACAACCAGTGTCTTATTGGACTGTCTAGGTTTGAGTTTTCTTGCCAATTTGCAGAATTGCATGATCAACAAGTGGAAAGAGGAAGAGCAGCTAAAACACTGGAAAATATACGCTGTCAATAACAGATACAAATGCACAAAATTATTAAAGAATATTTTGGCTGGACATAAACAGGAAACGAAATGTAATTAAATTTTGTTTCTTTAATTAAAAATAAAAGCTATAGATAAAATGGGAGGCGGAACTGTCCGTTCATTCATTTATAGTATACAGTCGTTGTTGTTCTTGTTGCAACAACAATCGTGACACAGAATGTACACAAAGAACGCAAAAGATTCACAAATTGCTTGCCACGTCGTCAGAGCTCTGCAAATTCAGCGATATACACATTTTAATTGTAAATTATAATGTTTACAGTGTGCTAAACGTATATGTGGCATTTTGAAATAACTCCCACGAGTTCAATGCATTGCAGGGAAAGGCGCAACCTGCGTGCCCAACAACAAAATACAGACGGCGAGCATGACTCATCCTAATTCAAAGGCAACCAACTAGACTGAAAGGGACCATTTTAAATGACTTGCTCAGCGAGACTTTTTCCAATTGGTAAATACAACAGAAATGCCATTTGGATTTTCAGTCAAACAAGTCACCGACTAATTAGCGCCCCACGACTCGAACAAAAGCTGTTCCAATAAGAGAGCCCGGGATTAGACCGAGCACGCTGTCTCACTGCTTCACTGGCAAGCGGCAAAAAGTTGTAATCCCACACTGATGATAACTACTGCATAATATACACAATTAGAGTACACTTACGATCCTCCATCGCTGGCCTGTTGTTGTCTCTGGCTTCTTATTGTTTCTTGCTTTGCACTATTTCAATTGCAACGCACTTGACTTTTAATTTTTTGTTGTTGAGAGCAGAAAAAGCAAAGCAGTGCTGCCAACTTTTTGGAAGAAAATGATTGTTGGAGCTTGAACCGATCTGGTTTGATTTTTTGTACTTAAAAATATAAGTACATTTCCGAAAATGGGTATTCTTAAATTTTGTACCCATTTTTTTCTTCTTTTTTATGTATTAATAAAAGATATGAATTATTTTGTAGAATCCGACAAAAACCTTCATCTACCTAAAATTTCGTTGCAGAAAATAGTACCGCCATGCAAATAATCGCTACGTTACTCAATTTGCACCGATAGTTTGAACGTCTGGCAGCTTTTCTATTCAAAAAAAGTGCAAAATTTGTTGATAAATTATGAACTAAACATAAGTTTACATTTGAATAAATGAATGACTAAAATGACTCATTTATTTATGTTAAAACGATAGGAATTAAACGCTTGCATGTGAGAAATTTTAGTTAATGCGTTAAATTAATTGAGCACGTTAACATAAGAGAGTTACCCAGCAGTTAAAAAAAATTTCTGTTGAATCGATACCGATGAGCGCTGGTGTGGTGTTGTCAATTAGTTATTTTACCCGATTTTTGTGCGCGCAGATTCAAAAACACGTTTAACTTTAAAATTTTTGTATTTCAAAAGAAATAAAAATACACATTTCGTATCTGAATAGCCTGTTTGAAAAAAATGCCGTAAGTGAAAAATGTTGCTTTGCAGCATTCTAATCGCATCGTCCACGTTTACATTTGATTTTCGTCCGTTAATATAGGAAAATATATACATTTATATTCATTGTATTGTATTTACTACGTTTCTTAGAATTACTAATGCAGTTGGTTGTAAATATGTATATTTAAAAAATTTACAATATCAGGTCTGTATTTCTTGGTGTTTTCTTTAATTTTTACTGCATAAAATAAAAGCCAACATAAGAACTAAAGAAATAAAAAACCAAAGACGAGGTCTCAAATTATATAATTTGTTTACGTTTTTTATTGGTTTTATTTTGTTTTTTTGTTTGTTTGTTTTATATTGAATGGTAAGTAAAAAATTTTAATATATTTTTTTAATTTTTCATACTTTGTGTTTCAACTTCAAATAGTAGACAGGGCACTGAGCGCACCCTTTGGTTGTGAAGCGTCCCAGACACCGTGTATAGTTTTAAAGTTGTTAAGTGGAAAATATATATAAGTCGAAACAATTTAATATAAATCAAGAAGATTGCACAAAATAAAAATGTTTGAATTCATTTTGAAATGTGAATGGGGTGTGTGTGGGGTATAAAGCTGGTTGATTGTTTGGAGCAGGAGCAGGCGTGCGTTAAATAATATAAGTATATATATATATATATATATATATATATATACTTAGCTATATATCTATATATGATTGTATAATTTCAAGTACATGTCTGAATGTATTTCAATCAATTGCTGTTATCTTTCAATTCAATTATGTGTTTCTAACTTCTCTATACAATTACAAACGTTTTTACAATACATTCAAACGTTTAAACATGCACTTTCTTCCCAACGAAGGCAAAAATAAACTAATAACTCGGGATGTAGTAATAATGTGTAACTCAAGAAAGAAACATATTATAACCAATAGAGTGGTAAAAAAAAGAAAGAAGGGAAAAGCAGCAATAGCAATAGTAAATATTTAACATTTTATGCTTAAAATTATTTCGTTCTTGACCATAATTTGTTTTCTCGTTATTTCTTTTGTGTTTTTGTTATTCATTAAATATCATTTTCAATCAATTAAAGTTGTTGTAACCATTTTTTAACAAAACATTTGTTGAACTTTCTGCTTAATTTAAGTAGCTTGAACTAATTAGAATATTATGCGTTGAAATGAAAATATATGGTTATAAAAAGAAATTGGCATTTAAGTCATTTGCGGGGGCGAACCAACAAATTGGCAGGAGCATGGGGGGAAATGGGGAGCAGAACTTGGCGCTACATAAAGAGTTTATATAAATGCAATTTCATGTGTCTGTGTGTGTGTGTTCTTTATAGTAGTGTGTGTGTGTGTGAGGATCAGATCAGAGTTTCTCTGTATCAAATTATACAAAAATAGTTTCACATTTGTTGTCGTTAGTTTTGGTTTTTGAATTATGTATATCATTGTGTTAAACCTGCACAAATTGCATTGTAGAAAAGCTCCTAGGAGTGAAGGATAGAGAGGGAGAGAGTGAGACTGAGAGAGAGAGACAACCTGTACCATATTTTGACACTAGTTTTTCGACTTTAAGTCCGCCCAAGCACGCCTGCTGCTGCTGCTGTTCAATGCCCGTCCGCCCGCCCATTCGCCCGTTCCGATTCCCGAATCCCCGTCGCATTACGTTGCTGCTGATTGGACTAATTGCGTTTAGTTCTTCGGTCCCCACACGGAGGTGATTGGCGTGGCAGCAACTGGACCACCGCCAGCAGCAAACATTGGGAAATCTTCTTGCGATTGAGTATTGGGCGCAGTTAGATTCTTAGCCTGTTGCTTCTTCTCCCACGGTGCATCCTTGATGATGAAACCATTCTCGTTGGTGTTGTTACCACCACTACCACCACCACCACCACTACCACCAGAGCCGGAGCTGGCGGTGAGAAAAGCGCCAACCGTTTGTGGCTGCGGCGATGGCGGCAAATTCTCCAAATAATCGCGTTCATAATCCTCGGCCATGCTCAATAGCATTTCCTTGGCATTCTCCACATCCTCCTCCTTGCCAATGATAGTCACAGCATTGGCATTGTTTTGAGCTTCTTCCGCAGATGGGAACTTGATGTCCACCTATGCAACATCAAAGTAAACTTATTAAACAATGTCAACTATGAAGAGATCCAACTGATTTCTCACCTTATAATCGTCAAGAATCTTGCGAATTGTGCGTCCACGATGTCCAATGATGTGCGAGTGGATGCGCGTGTCAATCTCGATGACTTCGCGATGCAGTGTCTGCAATTCACCCACGATCTCCAAAATGGCATCGCGTGCAGTCTCCGCCTTGGCTTGGTAGCCGGTAATGGAAATGATGCGCTGATTGGGATCATCGCGTTTGGGCAACGAGATGTTCACATCGTAGTCGGCACGCAGCTTGTTAATGACAGCGCCCTGGCGACCAATGAGCTTGGAGTGATACTCTGGATCGACCTCAATCTGGAGTACAAATGAGCGCAGCTCACGATCAGCACGATCTGCCTCATAGTCCTCAATCATCTTCTCCAGCGCCTCCTTGGCTTCGGCAACACGTGCCGCTGTGCCCGAGACCTTAATGATGTCCGACTTGAGGTCGCTGGGCGGCAGCTCGACGTGCACATCGTGCGTGGACATGAACTGACGCACATTGGCGCCACGTGGACCAATGATGGTGCGATGCAGATCGAAAGGAACATTCAGCTCTTCCTCGATGGGGATTAGGTCGATCAGCGCTTGCTTAGCCGCATTGCACTTCTCAATGCGTCCAGTGATGCGAATGACATCACATTGACGCACTGGCTCCGCGGTGGGCTCAGCATCGCCGCCTTCAACGCCAGCGTCACCATCACCGTTGACACCATTGGTGAGTCCCTCGACGGGTTCGGTGGCATCACGATCAGGGAATTTGATTTGCACATCAAACTCGGAGGTCACCTGCTGCACCTTGAAACCGCGTGCACCCATAATGGTGCGATGCTGCCGCTGTGGTATGATCACCTCAATGGTTGTCTGTGCCTCCAGATCGGCAACAGTTTCCTCAATACGCTGCTTGGCCGCCTCGATGCACTCCTTGGCGCCCTTGATGGTCACCTTGTCGGAGTTGGTGCCGGGACGCGGGAAGGAAATCATCACGCCGCCGCACTCCTCCGAGATGCGATGCAAAATGGTGCCACGCTTGGCCACAAAGTGCTTGTGGTGCTTGGGATCAACGGTGACTTCACCCTCGGTGACCTCGTCACACTCCTTGATGATTGCCTCCAGCTGCTCTTTGGCCTTGTTCACGCTCTCCTCCTTGCCAATGATAATGATGGCCTCCTTGTCGCTATCCTCGTTCGAGGGGAAGATGATGCGTGCGCCCGTCGCATCCCGAATCTTCCGGATCGAGGCACCATTCTTGCCAATGAGGAATTTGTGATGCTGCTGCTTGGCGCGCACCTCAACGCTGAACGAGGCCTGCTGCCGCTCATTGGCCAGCTCCAGCAACTGAGCCTTGGCCTTCTCCACATCATCCTTGGGACCACGAATGGTGACCTGGCACAGATACGAGAGATATTGTTAGCATACGTCATTTAGATTTATGTTTTAGATTGCTTTACCTTATCGCTCTTGGAATCGCTGTTGGGGAACTTGATGGTGACGCCGCCGCACTCCTCCATGATGGATGAGATGAGTTTGCCGCCGGTGCCAATGATGGAGTTGTAGTATTTTGGTGAAATTTGCACCTCTTCGGTGACAATGTCGGAGAGTTCATTCTGAATCTTTTGGATGCGCTCCTTGGCCTCCAGGACGTTCTCCTTTTTGCCGGTGATGACAATCACCTCGTTGGTATCGCCCTCGGCGGGAAGATCGATTTTCGTTTGGGTCTCGTCGCGTATCTTTTTAATGTTCGCACCGCCTTTGCCGATGACAAACTTGTGGAATTGCTTGAATATTGGCACTTCGATGATGTGCGATGACTCCTGGATTTCCTTGACAAGCTTAAGTAGGTCCTTATGGCACTTGTCGACATCCTCCTTGGGGCCGCGCAGCTTAACAATGTCGGTGTTCTCCTGGGGCGTGGGTATCGTGATTGTCACCTGACGATAACGATCCTTCACCTCACGTATCTTCTCGCCCTTGGCACCAATGATGGAACGATGCAGGCGACGATCAATGATCACATCCTTTGACTTTTCATTTTCCAGTTTATCGATTTTCTCTTGTAACTCAAGCTGCGCCTGACGTACTCCCTCCTTGGGTCCCTCAATGCGTATGTTGTTCTGTCCCTCACGCTCCTCAATGTTGATATTCACCTTCAGCTCATCCTTGAGGCGATTCACATTGGCGCCCGCCTTGCCAATAATATGCTTGTAATACGATGGATTCACAGTCATCACCTCGTATGTGAAATTCTCCTCATAGTTGCGAATGATATCATTCAAATAGGAGACAGCCCGGTCGACATTCTCGGGATCACCCTCCAGCTTTATCTTGTTCTCCAAACAGTTGACATTCACATTGGGGCAATCCTCCTCGAGCTGCTTCATGTTGGCACCCTTGCGACCGATCACATACTTGTGTATCCAATGCGGCGCATTGATCTCCACCGATTTAACCGAATTGGCCTTCTGGTAGACAACGGTTAGGGCATTGCCCAGGGCTACCTGTGGACCACGCAGCGTTATTGTCTCGGAGGTGGAATCATTGGGTGGCATCTCAACGGAGACACCGGTGAGCTGCAGGATCTCAGCAATGGTGGAGCCCTTGGGGCCGATGACGTAGCGATGCTGTGGCTTGGCCACCTCAACGCTCACAGTGGAGCATTTCTTCTCCATGTCCTTGTAGATGGCCTCAACCTTTGCCTTGGCTGCGGCCACGGCATCCTTTTCGCCAGAGATGATGATCTCATCCTTTTGCACCTGTTGCGGCGGCACATTGATCTTGGCGCCCGTCTCCTCCTGCAGCTTATTCAGATTCTCCCCATAGGGACCCACAATGAACGGATGATAGATCTTGGGCACTGCCGTGCGATCCGATGACTTCTTGTACTGCTCGGCGGACAATTGACGAATCTCCTGCTCGGCACGCTCAATGCCCTCCTTGGTGCCAGCAATGGTGATCACATCGCTCTCATCGTTCTGATGCGGTATATTGATGCGGGTCGAGGTGAGACGCTCCAGTTCACGCAATCGTTCGCCACGCTTGCCCAGAATGACGCGATAATGCTCACGTGGTATGTTCACCTGACGGCTGGCCTGCGTGGAGAAGCTCATGAGGATCTTGCGACGCGCATCGAGCAACTCGCTCTGCTTGCCCTTAATGAGAAACGTGAGTGATTGATTCTTGCCACTGACAATCTCAATCTGAGCGCCCGTCTCCTTCGTGATCTGCTGGCAAATGCGCTTCGATTCGCCCTCACCAAACTTCTCCGACTCCGTGGACTTGCGCTCCTCCATGGGCACATGCAGAACCTACAATAAAATGTGTGTTAAATCAATCAATCTGCCAGGAGAATAACTTGCTCTCTCTCTCCCTCTCTCTCTCTCTCGCTACTCACCTGAGTCTTCTGCGAGCTGGTCACACGTGCAATTGCCGGTCCAGCGTTGCCACCCAGCGCCGCATTTGCGTTATTAGTCGGCAGGGCCGGGAATAGATCATCGTAGCTAAATGCGGGCGTGGCATTGCCAGTGCCGGTGCCGGAGCTACTGGTGGGCGTGGCCACCGGAGTGGGCGACGATGGCTGCTCGTTGGACGACACCAGCTCCTGGCCATTGTTGAGGGCGTTTGGTTGTTGCTCAATGTTAGTTGCTATCACAAGAGATTCCCATTTATATTATTTAAGATTATGATTAAAAGATTTCTTAATGCTGGCTTACCGTTAGATTCCTCCATCACTGCTGCTTGCATTACTTAAAAAAAGAGAAGAGTCCTTTTTCGTTCCAAGTCGTTACAGTAACACTGCAAATATAAATTTTAAATCACAAATTAGTTAAATTAAGCTAAAAATAGAGTACTTAAGCTTTGAGACAAACTAAGAAATTGTCATATCTTTTATACATAGGAATAAAACAATTTTTTATATAAAATGTTGAAGGGTTTCTAGAAATGCTTACAAACTTTATCTTATTAAATTCATCTCTGATTTAAGTCATGTATTTACATCTATAAAATTGTAGATACATTCTGAAATACCTTAAAATAATACTTGTTTATAATTTCATTTTGGTGTTTGAATTCTTTTTTTTTTTTGTTTGTCCTATATTATGAATGTCTACAAATTTAAAATGTTCTTCTTGGACTTTATTCTATAAATTTCTTTCGGAGAAACTTAAATTTGATACTTATTATTTTTTAATTAAATTTTATTGAAATAAAATTATGAATATTACTAAAGCAATTTCAAAAGATTACCTTTGTCTTAATAGTTTTTTTTTTTGTTAAATAATGTATCTATGTATATCAAGTATCTATAATATACTTATTTGTAGAAATATATCAAAAGATTCTCTTTGCTAGTTATTTTTCTTAAATAATGTCAAGTATCTATAAGATACTTATTACACTGAAGTAAATGCAGCAGAAAAAATAACTTTTCTAAAGCTCTGTTATAATGTGAACAAGATCAAATTAAAAATTTACGATCCTAATCATATTCCTGACCTAGTAAGCTTATATTCAGTTCAAATACAAATTGTTTACGAGGCATTTTTTATAAGGAAAAGAGAAAATTGTAACGGTTTCAAATGACAAACAAATTTCTTCTTTAAACAAATGTTATTTAACAAAACTTTTGAGTGAGTATTTGTACGTGGTCTGAGCACAAATCTTCATCTATTTAATGTGAATGTAGCACAGCAACAAAAATAAACCCTAGATAAACGAGTAACACTGAAACACAGGCATTAGAAATTGACTTATGTCTTGATAAGAAGAGCGACCCGCATGTCGCTGACGCGTTAATAATGATAACAGCAGAGAGCTACTCGTATTGTGGACTCGCACAGCTGATAAAGTCAACAAAATGTTAGTTTTAACTCTGGCTACACAGGCGATACAATACGTTAAATGGCCACGTAATGGCTATGCCAAAATATTAGCTACTATCTAGTATATACAAGTGGGTACATATATAGAAAGAAATATATATATGTACATACACATATGTTGACTTCATGAGAAGGAATGTTTTCAGCTTTGGTGATAAGTGGACAGCTTTCGTCTATGTCTGTATGTGTGTGTCTGTGTGTGTTGAGCACACGGCCACGCTGGCAAATTTTCAAAGCAAAAGCAAACGTTGATAGCTATCGACTTGGCTGATAAGAGCTGCTCAATCGGCCAAGATATAGTTTGTAAGTACATTATAACGTACTAAACAAATATACACAGATACATTTGTATCCACATTATATAAATGGCAGAGAAACTATAAAAAGAGTCCGGTTTAGAGCAGTGAAAGGTTACGGGGAAAAGCCACACAATCTTGGAGAGATCGAGAGTAGCAGCATTCTTTGTACGGTTAGCCAGTATTTCATCAGCCGAATACCGTTAAAAACCATGCACTTGCTCCAAGCTGTTCCTGATCGTCTGTATGGCTGTTGTACATATGTGTATGAGTGTGTATCTGTGTATGTGTGTGTGTGTGTATCTTGTGGTTTTCTAAATCAGCGGCCAACAAGTTTTTTAGCCTACATTTTCTTCATCTTTGGCCAAAAGCAGCCACAAGAACAACAACACAACAAAAGACGTTGCCACTATCGCCATTGACTTTATGTACCCACAAAATGAACGTAAAAAAGTCAAACGATCTATGGGCAAAGCGAAGTCTTAAACACCCTACATAACTAACTATCAAAATCTTAGATAGATTGTGAAATTACTTTAAAGTGGTTTAGCATTAAATCTCTGGTATTTGGAACGTAATTAGTTACATTTTTCACTAAAAACTGGTTCTATAAATAAGCTAACTCTTTTCCAAATTAATTGGTATAATTATACAAAAAATTATAAAAAAAAATACACATATTTCAGTGTTTTTTTTTTTTTTAACATGGTTTTTTTTTTGACTAACTGTATATTCCACATTCCTATGCGTGACAAACTGCATGACAATGTTGTTGTACTTCAAGCGCAGTGTATAAAAATGTGTCAAAAGAAGAAACACGCCAAGTGTGAGCGAAAGAGAGAGAGAAAAAGAGAGAGAGAGTCTAGGCTTGATGAAGTGCTGTGCGACAGCGGAGAATCGGGGGAGCTATAAAAACCGGATGATAGCCGGCAACTACATAAAACGATCGACAAGTGTATGCGTGTACTGTGTGTGTGTGTATACGTGTGTACATTTGTGCTGGTATTTGTAACGTGCTCTGCGCTGCATGCGCACTTCTTAATTTTTTTTTGTATTGGTGGCTTGGCACCTTTCAAAGCAGCAAAAAGACACAGGTAAAATACGAAAACACGAAAAAAATACAGCACAAACATACTTACATACATATGTATGTAAATGTTTATATGCATATGCATGCACTGCCTTGCAGCGACGCTGACGTCGACGTCGAGAAGACAGACAAAGTTCAGCTTAAACAATTTCTATGCACAATTTGCATATAGAAATTTTTGGTAAGGTGACAAGACAAAAATGTTAATTGAAATGCAAAGTGTAGTTGTTATTGTTGTTGCTGTTTCGTTTAACGGTTGTCAGATTGTGCAGAAAGAGTTATAAAAAAAAAAAAACTAAACGCAAACGAATGAAAAGTGTAAGCAACAAAAAAGTCTTGACGTAGTCAGTTTTTTTTAACGAAATGTAAATTATGCAAATGTAAACATTTTATCGACAGGTTGTTCAACTTACTGTACTGTAAAATCCAAAAAATCCGGCCTATATTTGTCCTTTAACAAAATCCAGTTTGATCAACTTGGCGTGTCTCCTGCTGCAATGTACAAAAAAAAAATGAATTAATTAATTAATTACAATTTGTTGTAAAATATGTTAAGTGAATTATTGCAACATGTTCGTTCAAACAGCAACATGCCAATAAAGATGCCACAGCAATTTGAGTGAAAAACATGTTTTCGTGTTGCCGCCCCAAATGCGCTACAATAAATGCAATTGGTTGAGCATATGGCAAACGATAGAAAGAATGCCTGAGACAATGTTATTATCAGAGAGTGACTTAAGAGAGGAGAGAGCAGAGAGAGAGCGAGAGTGCTGCCCCCGCAAGCTTGCGGCGACCTTTATGCATAAGCATGCGGGCCATTTATTGGACAATTATTATTATTGTTGTTGTTGTTGCTGTTTACTGCAGTTGAGAGCACACACAAAAGTAGAGCATAAACTATGTGTAGGCGGAAGCCAGTGTGTGTGAGCGAAAGAGCAAGACTGAGATTGAGTCTAACTAAATGTGCTGTGGAAGAGTGATGCTCTCTTTTTTTTCTTTTTTTGGTAGCCTGTGGAAGCTAACGGTTGAAGCTACTTGGCAGAAATGTTGGCATTTTAATTAGATGAAATGTATTTTGAGTACGAATACAAAAAGTTCAAAAACGTATGGCCCATGCTCACTCACACACACACATACAAATACAAAGGCACGCGCGCACTAACACCAACAGCTCCATTACCACCACCATCAACGGCACTGCTGCCGCCGACTATGTACATATGTTTGTTCCCGCTGCTGTTATTCGGATAGAGGAGGCACACACATACATGTGTGCATATGTGCATGTGTGCATAGTTTATTGGTGTGTGCGTGGACGACGTCGTCGTAGTCTCCGCCGTTGCCGTTGCCGCTACAGCGGGCAACGAAATATGGCTCTGACTTTTGTGTCTTTCTCTGTGTGCGTGCGTGCGAGTGAGTGAGTGAGTGAGTGAGTGAGCCCGTGCCCTGCATATGTGTGAAGAAGACGAAGACGGCAGCGGTTGGGTTGATAAAATACTATTGAAAAAACACGTTGTTTTTTTCTATTTCATACGATTTTGTATTCAACAATATGCTCTTTTGAATAATAAGGCGCTCATTGCACTCCAACGTAAGTGTTTGCCTTCAATTTTGTTAAATGCAAGGCAAGAAGTTTCCACGTTGCGGCAGCCGCGGCCTCAATTTTCTCTTAGGTCGCCGCCGCCTTCCTGCTGCCCACATATTTTTAGATTTATGCACACTCTTTTTGAACTTTGGCAATTTTAATTGCTCGTTTAAGCGCGCACAGTTTGTCTCAGCATTTAAATGTTTTTGTATAAATCGGTTTTCTTAATTTAGGATCAAACTTTCTACTTAGAACTGCAATACGCACACGAAACGGATATCAACTCCAAGTAAAGTGAATAATGAAACTGAGTGAACGTGGCAAAATGAATGAATGAGCAACTGAGGGTTGCCCATCCGGTAAAAGTTACCGATCTGGTTTGTTTTTTTGTACCTAAGAAAATAAGTACATTTCCGAAAATGGGTATTCTTAATTTATGTACCCATTTTCGGATTTGTTTTGCTAGAATTTTTTAAATATTTGCATAGTTTTTTTTAAGATATTCTTGATTTTTCGATACATTTTTATTATTTTTTAAATTAATTTTTTTAGCTTCACTTCTCGAAGGCTGACGAACTTCAAACGTTTATTAAAATGTTAACCTTAATTTTGGCTAATTTCTAAATTTAAATTTTCATCAAATTTATACATTTTTTATTGAGTTTTTTTGCGATTTTAAATATGCAATTTTTTATCAGTGATGGGCAACTTTTTGAGTTGAGATGAGACGGCACAGCTGAGCGAACGTGGCAAAAAGCAGCGAGCTGCCACACGGCATATTTACTGGTACCAGAAATTCAATGCTGCCAGAATGTTTTTTATGTGTGGGTGTTCCTGTGTATCGAACTAATCGATAACATAATGGCAGCGCCCGACCGTCGGCTTTGTCATCTTTAGCGCCATTCACAACAAAGACACAAAGCGAGTGGTTTTCTTCTTATTTTGCACGGAAAATACCCGTTCTCTGGCATTTCCGAAAGTAGATTCTATTTTTAGAATAATCCAACAACAATAATTATAACGGCAAACACAATATGCCAAAGCTAAAGAGTTTGCTGCCCAACATATTTGGCAGCCACAAAGAGACTGACAACAATAACACACGAAATATGAATACGGATACAGATGCAGATACAGATACAGTGGGACGATTGGAAACAGATGCATTGCCCGTCAGCGATTCTCAAGATAACAATAGCGGTGCATTGTCGCTGCCATCCAATACACCAACTGCTTCAGCGGATTTAACTGAATCAGTGCTACGCGAACTCTCCGATCCAAATTACAATTCCATGGATGTAGTGCAATCGGCGCAGATTCCAGGATCTGCTCTGGTAAATAGCAACAGCAACAGCAGCATTGGCAACAACAATACGATGAACACCATGAATGTGCATAGTGCACAGCAACAGGTTGTCATGAACTTCTCGAATGCCAGCAACTTACACTTTGGCTCCGTTTATAATTTCAATAAGAACTTGAGCGCCAACAGCTCCCGCAAGAGCAGCACAAGCAACACAGAAGAGGGCGCAGCAGCAGTGACTATGTCACCAGATGGAAAGCGTCAGTTGCCACGCAAAACCGTTAGCATTGTGACCATGATGCAGTCCCAGGATGAGCCAGATGTCCGTCTGCTGGACACAGTGGCTACACACTTGGGTGAGGGCTGGAAACAGGTAATGCGTCAGCTGGGTCATTCCGAGGGTCAGATCGAGCAGGCGATTATCGATCACCAAATGCATGGCAATATCAAAGAGGTAAACAGCTTAACTGATCTGAATGAATCAGCTAATTAATAATCTTTTTTGTTTTGTAGGTGATCTACCAATTGTTGTTACAGTGGTTGCGTGGCGCTGATGATGGTGTCGCCACTGTTGGACGGCTTACAACATTGCTGTGGGAAACACAACATCGTGAGTGTGTGCAGCGTATGAAACTGGTTTGGAAGGCGCTCGAGAAGCGCAAGACATCCAGTTAGCTGGAGTGCATTAATTAATTCAATTGCTGTGCTTCCCCCACCAAACAGGGCATTTTTGAACGTCGATTCATTCGATATGCGAGCAGATATGCAAAATGTTATGTTAGTCTCTAATTGTGTTGTTCACATTTCGTAGATTAGTTAAATCTATCTAACGCATGTCGCCGTTGAATGCTTTCAACGTTAGTTTGCGATCTCAGCAAACAAAACATTTGTGCAATAACTTTTGTTAACCTTTATTTTGACGAACCGAATGGCATTGTCTAATGTCTAATAATGTACGTATAACCTTCGAATAAGTGCCTAGAAGTTTATCCTCAAACAACTTAGTTTGTAAAATGTGATATTTAAGTCGAACACTAAAGCTACATTGTTGCGCAAAATGCATTTTTGAAGTAATACACAAAAATACACAATAAATATCTGTATACGTTTATAAATGGCGATTTATTATGTAAGCGATATTGTAATTATTCCCCAGCAACAATTGTAAAATCAAACGATCTTTGTAATCTTTGCACTCAACATGTCAATTAACATTTGCGCTCCATTGCCGTTGTTCGACTGATAATCCGGCAATTTCTCCATGCGTTCCATCCAGGCGCTAAGCTTCGGATATCGTTGCTGTTCAATGGCGGCCAAACCGACCAGACTGGACACCGAGGAGACAACACTGAAGTCCGCTATGGTCATGTTGTTGCCACACAGATATGTTTGTGTGCCCAGGAATGCTTCGAGAAAGTTGTACACTTCGTAGACAGCATCGATCTTGGTACGTGGCACCTCGGTCTCGTTGTATTGGAGCACCGGGAATGCAATGTTACGAACGCAGCCGTGAAATAAAACACCCGACTCAAAGTGTAGACGTTGATCGACCACAGCACGCTTGTGATAATCCTTTGGATACAGTTCATCATTCTTGCCATATTTACGCACCAGATACGATATTATTGCATGCGAGTCCCAAATGCATTTGCCATCATCCTCCAGCATTGGCACCGTATGCTGTGGATTCTTCAGCGTATACTCCTTCGACATCTGTTCACGGGCCAGCAGATTGACCAGCTTGTACTCATACTGTAGCCCCAAGGCAGCCAATGTCATCTTGCAAGCCCGCACTGGGGGACTTGCCTCCACTCCATATAGCACAAGTTTTCCCATTTCAGAATCTTCCGACTTGTTTCGGCTCAGACTGTCAGTCTTAAACTAAACCCCCATGTTCCAACTCACGATCGTGTTATATGCTTTTGCATTATTAGACCCCTTATTTTAAAATTGCTAAGGGTCTATTAAGTTTGTTAAATCAAAACAGAATTCACATATACACTTGTGTAATGAATCAGCAAACAGTATTTGAAGAATGATTAAAGTTATGGAACAAATAGATATTTTCCTATTTGTAATTTTATTTTGTTATTTTTTTGTACAGAATAAGTACAGGGTCTCTTAAAGCCTTGTTTGTTTGACTATAGACTTCTCAATTGATTTACTATAATTTCATTCCTTTATGTATTGTATTCGATTATAGAGCGCTTGTTGTCTTTAAAATCTTGCAGCTGTCAGTCTATCAAATAAATGAAAATAGTTTCGTTTTGATAGTACAAGTACAATCAATTATATTTTCAAGTATACGAGTGCATATTATAAGCAACTAGTTTCGTAACTCATGGTATTTAGGGCGGTCGAATAAATTCTAGGAAAACCTTTTTATTAGCTGTCGCTGCTTTGAATCTGTTCGTGCAGCTTATCGCGCTGATAAAAACACAATCAAGTTGATCAAAGTGTTTGAACTGTGATAACGTTCGTAGTGTGGGTAATAGAAGCACGTGAAGCGCGACCTCCTAACAATTGTTCCGATAAACAAAATATATACATATTGTTTGAATTTGTGCATAAGTATGTATTTATAATATTAAATGTACACACAATTTTGCTTATCAATATAGTGTACTGTTAAATCAAGTGCATGTCATGCCTGCCCTGTATGTAAGTCAGATTATTTTAAAAGCTATTTGTATTACCAAGTTTATACGGCAGCTTTTAAACACTTTTTAAACTGTTTTAAGGTGCGGATATTTGACACCTGTCTTTCTCAAATCTAGTATTAAGACTTCTACTTATACTAAGAATAATATATACTTGAACTAGTTGATATGATTCCTTGCAGCAAATATTGGATAATTTCAATTTTTTGAATACCTTCTGACCTTACAACTTTATAAATTTTTGTTTATTATATTTAAGTTTATAATTTGATACAAAAGTGTAGTTGTTTTTTTTTTTTAAATATTAATTTTTAAAATTATTTAAAATTCTTGACAACTTCTTTGTCAACTTTCAACTTTCTCAACAGTTGAGGTTTAAAAAAAATAATAATAATTAAAAATAGGTGATTTTGTGCTTTTTATAAACTTGACAAGAGCAGTGTTTAGGTTATAATAATAAATAAGCATATTTACATTACATTACAGAACCTTATATTATTACAACGTGACTGCGTCGAAAAATGGCAGCTAAAGAGCTTAATTTAGTCATTATCAAAGCTTTAGTCAGCTGCTATATACAAATTGTATGTAGACAACTAAAGCTTTTTCTCTTTCTTAGCAATTCTGAAAGCTTTCGTTTGTTAACAAAAATAGAGAATTAAATGTTGTTTTTGGGTTTTGTTTTTATTATGCTACTAACAAGTTTAGACAATATTGAATTCAAGCTGCGACAGTAAATTGTATACTTTTAACTTTGGCAATATACTGCTGAGCTCCAATGGAATTTTCCGAGTAGTACGGAAGCTCTTCCATTCGCTTAATCCATGCACTTAGCTTCTTCCATTTGGAGGAATCGATCTCCACGTAGGCCACTGATGAGCTGATCGTTGAGATGAGACTGAAGTCTGCAATGGTTAAATGATCTCCAGCAACGTAATCGTGATCCTTTAAAAAGGCTTCCATAAAGTTGTAGACCTCGATAAAAGCATCAATGCGCTCTTTTGGCACTTCCTTCACACCCATAAAGAGAACCATCTTGGTGATGGCTCGCAGAGCGTTGGCAAACACTACGCCGGACTCAAAGTGCAGACGTTGATCGATGACAGCACGTTGCAACAGATCCTTGGGATACAGAGAATCGTCCTTTCCATATTTGCTTACCAAATAGCAAATAATTGCATGTGAGTCCCAAATGCAAGCGTCTCCATCTTCCAGCATTGGAATAGTATGTTGCGGATTCTTTTTCACATACGTCTCTGACATTTGCTCCTTGTTCAAAAGGTTTACGACCACAAAGTCATAGGGTAACTGGAGCGCAGCCAGTGTCAGTTTGACAGCGCGCACTGGAGGACTAGGATCGAAACCGTAAAGCGTTAATTTTGACATGACGTTAGTTTGCTACTGACTGACCAAGAGATCAACTGCCCGCCTTTTATATCATGCAGCTTGCAAGAGCATCGCACACAGTTAGAGGGAGAGTCAAGAGAGTAAATATAGTAAAGAGAAAGAAATTGAAAAAAAGAATACTAAAGCGCAACTCTAATAAGCTTTTAACGAGCTAATTGCTAATAAAAGCAATCAATTATTTATATTAAAAATTAAACAGTATGTGCAAGTGTGTTATTTTGCTTTGTCGTAAGCATCGTTCAATAAGAGAGTCAGCATGACAAGTCTATTAGATATTGAACTCAGTTGCTTATCTGCTCTCTGCGTTTACCGTACTCTACTCTCTTACTCTTAAGCAGTGAGCTTTAACGGTTGCTGGCTCTCATCTTTTGTTTATGTTATGTGAAAAGAGCGAAATTATTGTCGGTATATTTTCAGCACTTCGCAAGCCAATTAATATAAATTTCACTACAAATTAATAATGTAAATAAATAAAAAGACATATTTATGTAATTGGTATGCTAAAACAAATTTTAATTAGATTCAATTGTAAAGTTCTTTGATTTAAGCAAAGTTTCCAGCTGTGCAGCTCCATTTCCATTGGCTTCCTCATAGTATGGCAACTTCTTGAGTCGTTCCAGCCAGGCGACAATCTTTGGATACTTGTTTGGCTGCGGCTCGAGGAAAATCTTTAAACAACACATTGTGGTAACAAAGCTAAAGTCGGCTATGGTCAGCTCAGTACCAGCAATATAATCGTTATCGCCTAGGAAAATCTCCACTAAATCGTAGACCTCGGCAACAGCATCGATCTTGGACTTTACAATGCTAGTTACTCCCGAGAAGATTAGGGGCTTTGTAATGCTTAGCAGAGTTCCAGTGAACATTGTACTGGAGTCATAGTGAAGGCGTTGATCCACAATGCCACGTCTATAGAAATCCTTGGGATACATTGTGTCGTCCTTTCCATATTTGCTGGCCAAATAGCAAATAATTGCATGTGAATCCCAAATGCACTTTCCATCATCCTCTAGCAATGGAATTGTGTGTTGGGGATTCTTCTTCAAATATTCCTCGGATAGTTGTTCCTTTTTTAAGGGGTTCACGATAACATATTCAAAGGGCACTTGAAGGGCAGCCAGTGTCAGTTTGACGGCACGCACTGGCGGACTGGCATCGAAGCCGTAAAGCGTTAATTTTCCCATGACGTTAGCTTGTTAGGATTGCTGCTGACCAACTGACTAAGCAACTGTCGGTCTTTTTATATCGTGCTCGCTTAAGAGAGAGAACCGAAAAGCTTAAGAGCTTCCAGCGGTTCAAGAGAGTGTAGGCAGTCAAGAGAGCCTAGAAAAAGCTAGAAGAGTAAAGTTCAGTTGTTTATAATTTGTTTGTTTTTCTCGCTTTGTTATTAATATACATATATTTTCGGCAAGTAACGATGACAGGCAAAAAAAAACATAGTGTAATTTAGGTGTGATAACGTGCAACAAAATACCATATCTATGTAGAACCGAACATTTCTAGGTCGTTTAAGCTTTCATGAATTATCATCAGAAATATGTACTTATATTAGGGCGGTTCAATTTTTTTTTGCTCAAAAGGCGTCTACCAAGTTTGGAATCTACAACGAATTCTAAGACAATTTTACCAAGAGACTATGGATCTAAAATTAAAGCATAGATTAAAAAAAAAACACTCGACATTTCAATCAAACTCACATATCTTGAAGATCTTTGTTACTCTTATACATGCTAACCAAATTTGGCTCAAATCGGTCCACTAAACGTATCGTATAGCTAGCATAAAAAAAGACGGAAACTGTAATTTTAATGCTCCTAATCGGAAGCAAGAATTTGATTTTAGACAAAAAGTTTGCTTGTAAAATTTTCTTGGAATAATTAGCAGATTATGAATTTGGTGGAAGCCTTCAATTTTTTTTCACACACAAACATATTGACCTGCCCTAATGCCACATATGTATTTCATCGATAAGAAGAGTGTTCGCCGTTAGAAATTTTTAACAGAACTTTTCCAAGAAGTATATTACACATAATTTCAAAAAATTAGTCTTTTATTTAAGGATATTCTTAAGATTCCACAGTGAAACCAAAAGATTTAACCATGCCAATAAATTGCTGAGCACCAACGGAATTCTCCGAATAGTAAGGCAGTTTTTCCAGTCGCTTGATCCATGCCGTGAGTTTCACATATTTGGCAGCATCGATTTCCAAAAAGGCAGGCAGGGAGCTGATTGTTGAAACAATGCTGAAGTCGGCAAGTGTCAAGTGATCGCCAGCAACGTAGTCATGATCCTTAAGGAAAGCCTCCACAAAGTCATAGACCTCAACAATGGCCTGAATGCGCTCCTTGGGCACCACTTTCACGCCACGGATGAGAAGGGCTGCGGTAATACTGCGCAGAGCATTGGCAAACATAACACCAGACTCAAAGTGCATACGCTGATCGACAACGGCGCGCTTAAGCAGATCCTTGGGATATAGTGAGTCCTCCTTGGCGTATTTGCTAACCAAATAGCAAATGATTGCATGAGAATCCCAGATGCAGTCATCATCATCCTCCAGCATGGGCACAGTATGTTATACATTCTTCTTCAGATAAGCCTCTGATAAGTGTTCCTTTTCCATTAAATTAACCACCACAAAGTCATAGGGCAAACCCAGAGCTGCCAGTGTCAATTTGACAGCGCGCACTGGAGGACTGGCATCGAAACCGTACAGCGTTATTTTTCCCATGTTGCCTGGTTATAGTGTGAACTGTTATTGACTGTCTAAGCAGTCAGCTGGGGATCTTATATACTGTGTTCCGCCAAAGAGAAACTTAAGATTTAAGAGCATGAGATAAGCAGTTATGTGTTTTTGGTTCACTTAAAAAAATAATTTTCTAGCGAAAAAAATTTGGTAATGTAAGCCCTGATAATTAGTTTAGAGCTTTTTATACCCTCTAATCATTGTTATAAAAAAGTACGTTAAGTACAAATAATATAAGTATTAGGGTGGGTCAATTTGTATGGAGTAAAAAAATGCACAAAGCTGTTATGAAAATCGTAAACTACGTTGAATTCTAAGAAGAATTGCCCAAGAAACCAAGGGTCCAAAATCAATATCGAGCTTCCAATTTTTACCAAGAAGGTTTACGTATTTCATATATTGGTAATTTTCTGTTAGGTGGAACTTACTTAATAAAAAAATTAAGAGCCCAAATAGAAGGCGATTTTTATAACTGCATTATCGCGAAAAAAAACTGATCCACACTAATAAGTATTTCTCAAAAAAAAAAAACCTTACTTACTGACCAAAAATTTCTAAGCATAAATAAATAAATTTTTTATGTATATTTTTCAGTAGTTTCTGTATGAATAATTTTCCTATAAGCTTCAGACCTGGTTACAGGGTATTTCATACTTGCTAGCATGCATGTGAACTATTCTGAATCTTCTGTTTTGATATCTTTTCTTTTAATTTATTTTGTTTTTTTTAATGCAATGTTATGCTTCCACAATGAAATTGGTTTCTTTAACTAGGGCTATAAGTTGTTCAGCACCAATGGAATTCTCCGAGTAGTACGGCAGCTTTTCCAGTCGCTTAACCCAAGCATCGAGTCTCACATACTTCGAGGCATCAATTTCAACGTATGCTACCATTGAACTGATCGATGCAATGAGACTGAAGTCGGCAATAGTTAAATGATCCCCAGCGATATAATCGTGATGCTTCAGGAAGGACTCCATAAGGTTATAGACCTCGACAATAGCCTCAATGCGATCCTTGGGCACTACTTTGGTGGTAAAAGCGTATGCGCTGGCCCTTCTAAATGCATCGGCATAGACTACGCCAGACTCAAAGTATAATCGCTGATCAACAATGGCACGCTGCAGCGGATCCTTGGGATACAGGGAATCATCCTTGCCGTATTTGCTCACCAAATAGCTCATAATGGCATGTGAGTCCACAATGCAAGCATCTCCATCCTCAAGCACTGGAACAGTGTGTTGTGGATTCTTCTTCAGATACGTTTCGGACATTTGTTCCTTCTTTATGACATTCACCTCGACAAAGTCATAGGGCAGCTGGAGTGCTGCCAGTGCCAATTTGACTGGACGCACTGGAGGACTGGGATCAAAACCGTAAAGCGTAAGTTTACCCATGTTTCTAGTTTGTTTTTTGAATGAGAACTGTTTGCAGCTACAAGCAGTAATGCCATTATATATCTGTTTGTTTGAAAGAGTAACGAAATCTTTGAGAGAGGCAATAATTGTTGAGCGTGTCAGATGAGAAGAGAGAGATTGCAATTTTAAGAGGTCTTTTATTTGAATGTAGAAAACTTGATTCTTTATCAATATTCAGTTTTTTTTGAGAACTTGGAACCAGTATTTTGTACCAAATATTAGGAAACAATTTTCTTAATGTTATAAAAAATTTAATAATTTCCACAAACTAATTTTTGACCATTTAAAACGATCTTAGAGTCTGCTAAGTTTTATTTTAAAAGCAATTTTATATTGAAGCAGTATATATGTATGGTGTGTTTTTTATATTGTTCGTGCTGTCGCTCTTCAAGTATCTGTTAGAGAGAGAGAGAGAAAGAGAGCTTAACATGTTTTTAAGATTGTGAACTCTGTTTACTATCTGCTCTCTGCATACGATGCTCTCTTTTAATCAAAAAGCTCCAGTTAGCTTACTGTGCTTAAATATTTGTTGTGCTGTGTCGCCGTGACAACGTAATTTATATTTAGGATTCACAAAGCAAAATAATTGATATATAATTCACCATAAATGTGTAATAAAGAGAAAGAAGATAGACTTGATTATCTAATTGTTTTTTTTTTTAGTTAGATTCAATTGTAAAGTTTTTGGATTTGATCAGAGATTCAAATATTGCTGCTCCAACTCCATTGGCCTTCTCATAGTAGGGTAATTCCCTGAGTCGTTCCATCCAGGCGACAATCTTTGGATACTTGTTTGGATCCGGCTCGAGAAAAACCTTAAGACTGCACATTGTGGTCACACAGCTAAAGTCGGCTATAGTCAGCTCTGTGCCTGCAATATAATCGTTGTCGCCTAGAAAAGTCTCCACTAAATCATAGACCTCGGCAACAGCATCGATTTTAGACTGTTCGATGACCGTAGCGCCCAAGAAGAGTAAAGGCCGAGTTAAGGCTCGCATAGTTCCGACAAACATCGAGCCGGAATCATAATGCAGTCGCTGATCCACAACGGCACGTTGATATAAATCCTTGGGATACAGTGCATCCGTTGTGGCATATTTACCCACCAGATACGGCATTATGGCATGCGAATCCCAGATGCACACCTCGTCATCCTCCAGCAACGGCACCGTATGCTGCGGATTCTTCTCCAGATAATCAGGCAACAAATGCTCACCGGCCAGCAAATTGACTACAACAAAGTCGAAGGGTAACTCCAGTGCCTTAAGCGTCAGTAAACAGGATCTAGTTGGCGGACTGGCCTCCAAGCCATAGAGTGTAAGCTTGCCCATGTTTTTATTGGTGATTTAGAACTGTAACTGAAAGCGATTCCAAGCATACAGGACCTTATATACCCCAGACAGACATGACAGGCATGGGAAACTTGGGCTGCATAAAAGTACACGTAAGTCTAAGCTAAAGGACGCAATTAATCGACAATCACTATTTCTGCGCCTCTTTTATAAACTTAAAGTAAAGGTATAAAGGGTATACCTGACTATACTATGAAAGAATGAAAGAGAATAATTAAAGGTAATAAATCAATAACCTTGTCTTAAAATCAGGGACAGAAAATAGTGATTATTTTGATTTTTTTTCAATTGAAGAAATCATTTACTTCTAGTAACTGTAAAAAAACGTGAAATATTTCAAAATTTTTCTTTAAGGGTAATCTATGTAATTTCACCATGATCTTTAAATTTATGATTGTTATTATTTTACTCATGAGTTCTATTTTTTTGCTCAAAAATAATAATTATTCCTGAGTTTTATTTTTTGGTCAATAGTAATCTTAAGTAAAATAATAAAACTCATAGAATTATGATGATCTCTTGAGATTTATAATAAAACTTATAATGATTACCGTCCCTGCTTAAAATGAGCAAACGAAATAAGTCCACCTTCTGCAAAAGCCATAAACAGGGATTATTAGGGGTGTTCCAGAAATATAAGTCCAACGAAAACAACATAAAAATGTACGATATAAAATCCGCTGAGTTTTTTTTGTTTCTTTTAGTTCAAATATAATAAAATTGTGCCAAAATCTTAGACGAAAAAGGTTGACTCGCTGCTTAATGCAGGTACAGGGTATAGCTATTTGAAGTGCTTAACTAATTCATTTTTAATGTGCACACGCAAAGTGAAAACTTTTATTTTTCGTCTTGTAAATCGATTAGAAAACTGTCTAAAATATGCATAAGTAGCGTCTTGGCCACGTTAACCACATTCCGTAGAACTGCTAACGGTAAAGATATATTATATAGACTCATACACATGACACATGCTTGAAGCTCTATGTAAATGTTGACTTAGTCATAGTTAGATACGCTAGGTTTACCGATTGTGAGTGGTAGCTACATTACTTATCTGTAGCATTAATAAACAATCAAGCAAAAACTTAAACTTGCAGCATTATGACGTCTTTGTTTTCTTATAGTATAATATAATAGTACGTGTCTATCTAATCTTATCTAATCTCAGAATTTAAATCAGTTGCCTGTGCTAGTTGGGCGACTGTCAGTTCCAAATTGTACGCCTCGCCTTAAAGCAGAAGCTACATAATCCGCATTTAAATACGACAATTCGAGTAACAATAGTTAGAGATCCTTGAGAATGGTGCTTGTACTATATGGAACGGAAGGAAGTTCTCCAGTTCGCGCTGTTCTACTGACCCTGCGTGCTCTGGAACTGGAGCATGAGTTCCGGGAAATAGATCTGACGGCGGGAGATCAGCTGAAACCCGATTATGTGAGCAAGAATCCGCAGCATACGGTGCCCACGTTGCAGGATGGAGATGCATACATCTGTGACTCGCATGCGATAATGGGTTATCTGGTGCAGAAGTATGCCAAGGATGATGCACTGTATCCCCGGGAGCCGCTACAGCGTGCCATTGTCGATCAGCGTCTGCACTTTGAGACGGGTGTACTCTCCATTCGTTACAAGCAACTCAAGCGTCTACTCTTCCAGGAGAAAGTCACGGAGTTGCCCGTGGAGAGTCTGCATGAGACGTACGCTCTGCTGGAACTCTTTTTAGATGGACATGAGTACATGGCCGGTGAGCAGTTGACCATTGCCGACTTCAGCATTGTCACCAGTGTGAGCACAGCTCATCTGAGCTTTGCCCCCGTCGATGCAACAAAATATCCCAATTTGAGTGCCTGGTTGGCTCGTATCTCGATGTTGCCATATTACGAGCAGGCCAATTTAAACGGAGCTCGTCGCATGGCGGAACTTGTGCGTGCCAAGCTGCCCAAACAGTTCGACAAGCTCTGGCAGAAGGCATTCGAGGATATCAAAAGCGGTGCGGGCAAAATGTAAAGTAATGAGCCCAATTATCCTTGGTTTTTGAATTTCAATAAAGCTCATGTACGAGTATTTGCCTGTCTGGCTGCAAGCAACCCAACTCCAAATCACTGTATTTTTTTTGAACTGCTCGACTATGAAACACTTCGTTAACAAATAAAGAATTTCTGCAATTTCAAGTCTAAGTGTAATTTTGAAGAGGAATTTTTTTTTTAAATTTAATTAGTTGTAAAATATCAATAATCGTTTTATTTATTTTCGCGCTTATTTTATTTTAAGCGTCTTTTGCGCTCAGCGATGTCACATTTAAGAGATCGAGATATGTGTTTGATGTATCGATATTGACAAATTGATATCGATACATCAACTATTGCACTTGGTTGCCTACAAGCTTATCGATACTTATATCTACGCCGGTCATATTTAAAATTAATTTCAAATCTTATATAGTCTAATTTTTCTCGATTTTAACAACCGAATCACAAAATGTGAATACTTCACTTACAACAGCTGTGTCGGGTATGATTATGTTTGAAAAACCTTAAAACTTTTTGCGCTCATTAAAATTAAAAAATTTTCTTGCTCGGTTGGTGGGGGGGTGGAAAAAAAAAGTAATAAGAGACGCAGCAAGAAATGAAAAGCGCAAAGTTTTGCTGCCGTGTCGTGCATGCGAAAGTTGTTAAATCATAATTAATTTATGACGCCGTCAGGCAGCAGAGACTTGGAGTTGTTGGCGTCAAGAGTTTGAAGCTGGCAGGACGGACGCGTCGTGTAAAACACTCTCTTAAAATGGCAAGGAACTTTGTCTAAATACCTGCTGCCTGTGCCTTCGCTTTCAACCCTCAAATCTAGCTGCCGCACTTCCACAAAAAGAGTCTCCCTGCTGCCGCTTTTATGCGCCTCATTGCAGAAACGGCAACAGCAGCAGCAGAAGCAACAACAGCAGCAACGGCAAACTAATTGGTTTAATTTCAACTTTTACTTTGGATGTCGACGCTGTCGTCTCGCTTTACGCCCCACGTCCCTGCCCATTGCCACGCCCACGCCCACCACCCAACTCCTATTTGAAGTCCAGGTTTATGCTTCACTTGCCGCACTTGCTTTAATGCCACATTATTTTTTGTTGCATTTCTCTTTTACCGTTTGGGCTGTCTCTTCATTCGTTTGCTTTTGCAGTGTATCAATTTATTGTAGCATACTTTTAGGCGTCCCTTGAAATTATTTTTTGCTTTGAGCAGCTTTTGCAAAAGTCCATGAAAAGCAGCTTAACAACGGACTTTAGCAAAAATGTACACTATTCAGATTTAGAAAAAAAAAAAAAAAAACAGGAGAATAAGAATAATAAAAGGAGAGTTGTAGCCATAAAGTAGACATCAAGTTTAACTTATATTTAAATGCAAAGAAAATGGAAGAAAATTGTGTTTTACTTTTAGTGATAGCGACAAGCTACTTAAACTGAGAGCTACCAGAATAATTTTTTTTAAGGTTACTAGACTTTACTAGTTAGCTTAGGTTTTTTAATTAATGAAGAAAAAAAGTATTTTACTCACCTCAGAAAATAAATAAATTCTTTTAACAAAACGAATTAGTTTAAGCTTACTTTTAAAATACATAACAAAATAAAAAAAATATAAAAGGAATTTTTTAAGTTATGAAAAACATTAAACATTAATATATAGCAATAGACTTTAGTTTATAATTCAAAAAGTTTCAGCTTACAACTTTTATGAAATAACTCTGAGAATAAATAACTTATTATTGTAACTATTAATTTTAAGTACTATTTGCTGAGTTTAAATATATTATAAAGATTTTTAGTATCGTTTCAATGCAGCACAAATCGTTATTATCCATAAAGATTTGCTTAGTCATATAAAAACTCCGCTTTAAATTCAACGATTTATTTTTATTCCCATATATATTTACGTTTACAATTTGTATTTAATGCTTCGCAGAATTGGATACTTTTCGCCGGCGCATTGCCCACGAAAATCATCTAGAGACAGATCATGGAAAGCCACACCACCCAAGCCATGAGACTGGGCAAAGCTGGCCTTAATGGCGGCAGTTGTGGGATCCTCATATCCCACCCAGATACCAGGCTCTTTATTATCGCCTGCAGCTCGATAGGCATAGATGCCATAACGTTTCGTTGGATCGCCCACTTTGCGCAGATGATTGTTATCCGTATCCTTGCCTTGACCGAGGTGTTGTTGCAAAAGATCACAGATCTCGGGCCAGCTCAATAGACCGGGCATGCCCGACTGTCTTCCCGCCGGAGCAACGCCCTCCGTGTCGGGTATGGGTGGAAAGCCTGTGATGCCGGAATTGCGAGTCATTTGCCAGGCAAGTCCATAGCTGGTGATACCAATGTGCAGCTGTTGAGCGTTGGCCGTGTTGTTCAACCAATACTCCACCTGATGCTGCACATTGTGTGTGGCATCGCGATCGTACATGGCATAGAGTGGAGCGGGCAGATCCGCCTGCTTGGGATCCCGCTGAGGTGTCTGGAAATCATACGTGCCCAGATTAACAAAGTCCACATAGCTCATCACACTGGGAATGTCGATGAAAACTGCAAGGAAAGAAAGATAAGATTTTACTCTGATAAAAAAAATGTTCTTAAATCAAGATTTTGGTCTAAAAAATGCGTTGAGAACATAAAATTCTTACAATAAGAAATCACATCTTAATTTTCAAATAAAACCAAGATATTATTGTTAGACTAAATGTTCTTATTAAAATTGTATTATAAATGTTTTTTAATTAAAGTGAAAATAGGGATTTTTTTAAATTTATAGATTTTATTGTCTTATTGTGATATACATTACTATTTATTCAGGCTTAGTAATTTCAAAAATGTTAATAAAATATGTGTTTTTCCTTGTAAGCAGTGGGTCTCGAACCTTTGCTTTCTTTCACTACTGAAGCGGCGTCTTTAACCAAAGCGCCACGGGACAACTATTTTCTTAATCTTCCTAACAATTTAAGATTTATATTCTTGTATTAAGAATATAATATTTTTTAAATTAATACTCTTAAGGCCGGTTTTTCAATGTGTACTTTAGGAGATTGATAATTATACAACAGATATTTTGACGTAAGATCAATGTCAAATTTGAACTTATCTATTATATCTTATCTATTATAAAAATTGAAAAACCGGCCCCTAGTACTAGTTATGTGGTGTTAAGATGATCTTATTTGAAAAACAAAATATTTAAGATTAATGTTACTGATTTTAGAAGTTTGTCTTTTTTTTTAGTATACTGATGAAATCAGTTGGACACTTACGCTGTGCATCCACATGTGGCAACATGCTGAGAGTCAGCTGCTTGCCACTCCGTTGCAATTCCACTCTCAGTTCCCTGACCAGTGTTGCAAACTGCGTCTTGTGCTCCTCGGCCTTGCTGTCTATGGAGGAGCTGCTGAAGAAGCCTTTGAACGATGACCAGGCACGCTTCAGTGCACCCTGCTGCTGTTTTGGCCGCAGTTTGGGAAATTGCCAGGCCAAGTCCAAGCCATCGAAACCATATTTGATCAATTCGGCACTAACGCTCGCCTTGAAGCTATTCCGACTCTCTGGCTGTTCCAACAAACTCAGATATTTACTGCTATCCGCCACGCCCTCAGCATTAAGATCCTGATCGCCGCCCACGGACAGAAGAACACGGAGATGGGGATACTTTTGACGCAGTGCCGTTATGTGGCTATAATGCTGACGATTATATGTGATTTCTGGACTGAGACTCTTGATCTTATAGCTCTCCGCATCGATGCCCGCATAACCGTAGATCAAATAGTTGCAGAAGTTTAAAGCCGGTTCCAGTTCAGCCAGTGAAAGTTGGGCTGGACCTGTAAAAAAAAACAAAACAAAGACAGTGAATATAGAGATAACCTTCTGATTTGTCAATGACCTCGTCACTTGACATAGATTAGACAAGATGTGACGTCTTTATTTCTTACCTTCTCTGACAAAACTTCTGGCATCGTAGAAGCAGACCAGCTTACCAACCTCAGCCTGGCTCACCTGGCACCAACCCAGGCAGAGAAGTGCCCCAAGGAATAGCCAACCGCGGGACATCATGTGTATGCGACTGTTGAACGTGTTGTTTGCCCAAAGTCTCAACTGAAAACTGGCACAGAAATCACAGCTTAAGTTGCTCGAACTGATAGCGCTCAGCAGATTGAATGCAAAAGCCATAAGCCAAAGCTGGGCATTAAATTCAAAACAACACTAGCGATAAGGTGAACTAATAAATGTTTCACTGAGACATAATCTATATAATAGATTTGTATTTTGTTCATAGGAGAAGATTGCAGAGCAATAGCAAAAAAAATCAAAGATTTGTATCAAAATCAAAACAATTTTTTTAATAGTTTTGTATGTTGTAGTTGTGGTGAAAAAATTTATTAAATAAACAACAGGACTTTAACTTTGTGTAATTATAATATAATCTTATTTGCTAATAATTTATTTAAATTTTAAAACATTTACTCTACATAAAATAAATCAATTAATAATTTAAACATAACAACAGTGAAGAAGATTTTGATCAAGAGATTAAATACTTTATTTCACTTGACTTTAGTCCAGAATAAGATGACAGCGATTTCTTTCTAATAATATCAAAAACATATAAAGTAGTCCTATAAAATACACTATATATTAAAAAATTAGTTAAAGTTTAGAATGTAAACTCATTGTAGACCATAATTATTTGTTTTTTAAGCAATCAAATATGAATGCACGCAGGTCATATTTATAGAATTAAAATTAGCATTAAATTTGCTGTGATAGTTCTTATTACATTGTCCATTTACTATTTTCCCTGCTGTTAAGAAGAATTCTTTTTAAGCTTTATAGATAAGATTTTACTTAACAATTTTTACTCATATTTTTTATCTTTTTCTTTCTACCCAGTTCTCTGCTAATGATTACATTGAAATACAGTTCTCAGTTAACAGCAAGAGCTGAAATTGAATTACAATTCTATTACGCTTTTAGCAAAAGAGGAAAATTGTATTTACTTAGCTTTACTTATCTCTTTGGGTAACTTAGAGACAGTGCTGATTAACAGCATTTCAATTAGAATGTGTGATTAAAACATCACGCTTGCCTTATATGAATTCTCACTCTATCTATTACATTTCTTTTGCCTTTCCTTTCGCTATTTCGCTAACCATCATGCACAAATCCCCCAAGTTATATGAGAAAAAAAGCATTTGTATGGAGAGAGAAATGGATTTTAGCGTGTTATAGCTGGGTTCAGCTAGATGTAGGTTTTTGCGATTGCTTTACCAACATAAATATACACACACACACTCGCACATGCATAGAGAAATACACATGTTAGTATTTTCATATAGCTGCCATTAGTTGTTGTCGCTTTGCCAACGGCATTTTGCCATAGTCTCTTGCTTATGTCACTTAGCCGCAGTCCTCCTTTGTCCTTCTCCCCTCTTCCCTTTCGCCGCACCACCGCAATTCCCAGCAGACAATAATGTTTTTGTGCTCGCAAAGCTTAAATACATTAAAGCATTCGTTGTTGGCAAATGATGAGCTGTTGTTGTTGTTCTCTGACGATGGCACTTATCCAAGGATGAGGGTCCTTCTAACGCTTCTAACGCTTTTACTTTTACCCCCCATAAAGCTTTGCACAGTTGATTAGCAATTTTGCTCACGTGGCGCTATTTGTTGGCTTCGTCATTGCGGTAACGGGGGATAAATGTGTTGACTTTTGTTTGGATTCTGGAAATTTATTTGTAGAAATTGTGCAAAGAAAATGAAATTTGCATGCTGCATAGACTTGTGCTCTGTTTAAAGCACTCAGAGAACTCTTTTTAGCTTGTCTTGCCACAAGTGGCATCTCTGAGGCGCTTAAGCGAATCCTTTTAGTAATTACTTTTTGGCCCCCAAGCGACTGTTACAACAGCCAGCTGTCGTTTTGTGTTCTTCGCCTTAATAGATTCGTCCCCTGGGCAGATGTAGAGTCAAGCCATGAGAAAAGCCAGTTAAATTCCAAGGACCAACGACTTTGTAATATGTTCATTTAGCTGTTATATGTCTCTTCATTTTTTATTGTTCAACTTTTATTATTTTGCATAGATATCACGCATACGCCGCGTCGTTTTATAAACGTTTTTCATGCGCGCCTAAAAGATGCAACAAAAATTGTACGCTTCCGTTCGGCAGCGACTGCGGCACCGGAAAATGTACATAAAACCCATGAATTTTACTTTTTATGAAAAGTCAGCACACAAGCCACACAAGCTATAAAACTAACCGCAAAAAAAAGAAAACAAAACACAACCTACACACACAGTAGCAACAACAACCATGTGAGAAATCAACAAAAATATTTCAAATATGGCTATGCACAGTCGCTTAAGCAAACAGCTAGCAAAGTGCACACATATTCACGGACACGCCCTTTTTCCCACTCCCATTCCTAAGTACGAGTACACACACGCACACACACACACTCCACAGGTTGACAATAAAACGCTGCTCGTAATAATAAACTAATAGTGCCCCAGCTGCCAAGAAATAGTTGCCCTGCCTTTTTGTGTCCAACTCCAACTACTGACAACAAAGCACCCGTTCAAATGCCAAGGTATATATGTATGTGTATGTGTGTGTGAGTGTGTAGACCAAGTTGTGTCTATGAAGTGTAAATTCAAATATACTTGGCGGGTATTAAAGTCTTTAGACAAAACATTGAAAATGTGAGCATGGTTTTTAAAAGCAAACATAAGGATGAAATTTTAATTTCAATATTTACAGAACTCAAACTTAGCATAACATTAAGCTTAAGTACAATAATGTTTTATTTTCCAGGGAATAATCCAATTCATCAAATTTTCCATACCATATCCCTTGAAATTTTTTTAAAAACTTTGATCTCTCATAACTTCATCAAAAATTAACCGATTTTCAAACGGAATGTCATTTTGATCATGATTTGGCCTCTAAATTAATTCTGCATTTAAATTTTTATCATGTAAAAAATTCGATATTTTTTCGATTCTAAGCCATCTAACATCCAGTTTTCCATACTTGACATTTTTTCAAAAACTTTGATCTCTCATAACTTCATCAAAAATTAGCCGATTTTCAAACGGAATGTCATTTTGATCATGATTTGGCTTCTTAATTAACTCTGTATTTAAATTTTTAACATCTATAAAATTTGATATTTTTTCGATTTTAAGCCATCTAACATCCAATTTTCCATACTTACCCCTTGGCATTTTTTCAAAAACTTTGATCTCTCATAACTTCATCAAAAATTAACCGATTTTCAAGCGGAATGTCATTTTGATCATGATTGTGCCTCTAAATTAATTCTGCATTTAAATTTTTATCATGTAAAAAATTTGATATTTTTTCGATTCTAAGTCATCTAAATCAAATTTTCCATACATACCCCTTGACATTTTTTCAAAAACTTTGATTTCTCATAACTTCATCAAAAATTAGCCGATTCTCAAGCGGAATGTCATTTTGATCATGATTTGGCCTCTAAATTAATTCTGCATTTAAATTTTTATCATGTAAAAAATTTGATATTTTTTCGATTCTAAGTCATCTAAATCAAATTTTCCATACATACCCCTTGACATTTTTTCAAAAACTTTGATCTCTCATAACTTCGTCAAAAATGAACCGATTGTTGAGCGGAATGTCATTTTGATCATGATTTGGCCTCCCAAATTATTCTGCATTCAATTATTTTTAAGTTTAATAAAAAAATTTTTTTTCTAGGTATAGCTATTAATTTCGATGTCATACTCATTATAAAACGACATCTTAACACTTTAAAATGTTTCCAAATTGATTTGTGATATTTTTTCGGTCTGATGCAGAGTATTTTAATTTCGACTTTAATCTATAAAAGTCTATATAACACATACATAAAAAGAAAAACTGTAGTGTGCACAGTGATGGCATATTTTCACACCAGCTTGAGTAAATAGGCCCAGAGTCCCCAGTGTCTGATGGCTAATGGACTTTTCCCAGTCCTTCAATCTGAGAATTGTGCTCAAAGTGTGCTGTATAAGTCTTGAATTAAGCTGACCTCCCAGTCGATTGGGTGATTAACTTTTTGGGGAGACATCTGCCCGTTGGCAGAGGCAACATATTGTCAAAGTGGTGGAGCGGGGTGGCGGGGTAGCGGGGCGTTGGCTTGTTTGGCGTAATTAAATTGTTAACGCACACGTGTCGACTAGGCGTTTTGGGTTGGCTTTTTGCGTATTTATGCATGTGCATGGGTTCATTTAATCGTAATGCTTTTTACGTTGACAAATGTGGCAAAGGCAACGGCAACGCTAATCCACCCAAAAGCCAATCGGTAAGAGGGGAGATGGGAGAGTGGAGGGAATTCCACAGCTGTAAGCCATAACAGCAGCTCCCCATCTCAATTGGCAGTTCACTTTGCATGGCTTACTCCCTTAGCTGGTGTTTTTAATGCTTCATTGGCTTAATTGCCAGCCCACAGTTGCACACACAAAACACACACACACACACACACACACACACACACACTCACACACAATCACGCACTCACACAGATACTCGTAGAGCATGAATACAACTTTTCCACAACGAAAATGAATTCAACCACAAACACGTTCATTTACCTTTTATACGTAGATACAATTTCACAAACACAACCGTTGGCATTGAGAACTTTAAATTTGTGCTTTAATAACAAAAGTTCTATCAAAAATAAATTTATTGATTATTTTTTTAACGTCGACTAAAATCAGTCGCAGAAGAAACTTATTTAGAACTGAAAGTGTTATTAGAAAATTAAATAATAAAAATAAAAAATTATTATAAACAGTGAAATTTAAAATATATACAATTTTTAAATAAATTTCAGGAAAAAGGTAAAAATTAATTAATTATGACTTTTTACAAAAATTGTTTTTAATTTTAACGTAATTTTGTCGGAGATTGAGGAAAAAAAATTTATTTTTTACCACAAATTAAATTAGGGACCAAATAATGATTAATTACTTGCTATCACGAAAATCTTGATCAAAAAAAATTATATTTTCTAACTCCCTGTTCTCAATTATAATGCATCTGTTTTAACGAAACAATTAAGACTTAATCTATAAACTATTACTTAGTGCGCAATTCAAAACCTCGTTTCTCAATCAAATTTAATATATGATTAAACGTCATTACATTGACAGGTTGGGCTATAAAAGCCGCTTCTAGTCGGAGCTCTGTATTCAGTTTCAAATTGCAAGTCGCATTTCAAGCTTATTAACAATATGAAGTGGCTGTCACTCGCTTTTGTCGTCAGTTTGTTGGCTCTGGCAAGCGGTATGCAAGTGGGAAACAGGGGAGAAAATTAAAAAAAAAATAAAAATAAAAATAGTATTCATGCTTATAATATTTATAATACTTGTATATATATTGAATTTATTTACAGCTAACCCGCTTCAACCAGGAAATGTTATAATCAATGGGGATTGTAAACATTGCAACGTGCGAGGCGATTAATTAATTATAATGTTTAATTTAACAAATAAATTGTATTTATGTAAATAAAATTGTATGCAGAATAACAAGACAAAAATGATGTAATAGAATTTGTTTTAATGAAATGCATTTTCAGATTTTCATTATTAGCATAAGTAGTGATTTTATTTCTTTAGAAATTGTATAAACTTGGTCACAACTGGAACTTCTTTATCGACTGATGACTGTTAATTAATCAGTTAGTCAGTAATAATTATACAAATCGACATTTAACATTTTGCCTGACAAATTTACATTTTATTGACCAAAAATGTAGTATAATATACTTTATGATTTTGGATTATTCTTATCATCGCTTATCATTATCAGCTTCTAGCCTCCATGAACATTACATTTGCGACAATCGCCATTGATGACCACATCTGGTTTCAAGGGAGAAGCTGCGCAAAAAGAGAGAAGAAAATATTGTCAATTATTGTCAATTGAATTACTGTTATTAGCATAGAGAATACCGTTACTTACCACTGGCCAAAGCCAACAGACCCAGCACGAATATAATTGAAAGGAACTTCATATTGCTATAGTTCAGTTAACAACGTTTGCAGTTCAACTAATGCAATTGCCAACGATTATTGCGCTTTTATAGCAAGAACAGCAAAGGTGTTTTTTCCCAGAAGTATTACAAATCTTGTTACAATATTACACAGATAGTTTAGCATTTAGATAGATTGGAAATGCCCATGCAAATAAGAATTTCCCATTAACAATATACACTTGCTCGTGATGATTTTGTTTAGAAAACTTAACAGTAGACACTGGTTTTAAAATTCATTCATTCACCTTATTAAGATCTCATTCAAAGAATTCTGATAGCTTGTTACCAGTTCTAACCACATGTATTTGTTATAAATAATCGCTGCTCTGTTGCATCTCTGTAACGCCATACATATAACAGTGTGCAACAAAATAAAACTTTTTCCTGCGGTTTTTTAGGGTACGCTCAAATTTCTCATAGTTACTCGAAAATGTCAAGCGCCTCTCTTAAAAGTTGTACATTTTCTAAAGGCTTATCGGTTGTGACGTTCTTTATAATCGAAAAAAACTAACACAAAATCTATAATAAAAAAAAAAAACTAACTAAAAAAGAAAATAAAGTGGTGGATTTGCCTGTTGCTTAGTGTAATTTATGCCTCTAATATATAATATTATATACTTGTTTGCTATTAGAGAGATTATATGAGAACACTTTACAATTTCTTCAAATATTATAGATTTCGTAATATATACATTTATTATTACCATACGGCCTGCATGAATTTTAAATATTTATAGCAACACAGTAAAATTGTAAAAGTAATGTATTTATTTCATTGTTTTTCAGATATTTATGAATAATTAAAATGACAAAATAAGAATGCATTAAAATGAGCATAGCAGAAAGTGAAAGAGGCAATGTCTCTATTGAAAACTGGTTAAAACGTATACTTAATATTTAAAAAAGTAATTTACAAATGTTGCTTTATTGTGAGACAAAAAGTGTAGTTGCTTAAAAATCGAAAAATGTGTAATAACACTGAAAATTGTATATAAGGATTAATATATACAACATATGCTCGAATAATGTTTTCAGATTGATTACCAGATTTTAATTAAAAATGTTGATTTTATTTAAATTAATATTTTCAGTTTTAAGTAATCATCATTACAATCTGTTCAATAAAATTTAGTGCGCGACATTACGCAGTAAGAAACCCATTGAATAATATAGAAGTCCAAAAATCACAGCGCCCGATGTCAAAGTCTGAGTAACAGCAGCCGATGCAGGTTCCACAGGTGGAGTCTGTCCAATAGGACGTCCATCGGGTCCTATGCAGTCTGTACACTCTCCATTGATAATTACCTTTCCAGGAACAGCTGTGGAATTAATATGAAGTTATTTCGGCAATCGCTTGTAAATCAATTTACTAATTACCGAAAACCACAGCCAAAAGACAGCCAATGACCAGCAGGCTCAATGCGATCGATTTCATGTTCAGTTCGGTACTAAATGCAATCTGAAATTGCATTGACAGAGACAGTGCACTTTTATACTGAACAATGCGTAAGTAAAGGGTGACTGAAAAAATATGTCATGTATATAAGTGAATGATTATTAGGGTGCATCGATTTTTTCGATGAGAAAAATAATGGTAATCCCAATTCGTAATATGCGGTCAATTCTAAGATCAAAATCAATTCTAATCAAATCCTAATCCCCTTTCTTTGAGTTGAACATTTTTTGGTTTTCAGTCCTAGGAGGAAAATAATGTTTTAAGGACAATTGGTCGTTGATTTTGGAAGTCTTGGTTCTAACAAGAGTTTTGATACGAATCTTGTCAGGATCGGACCATAAGCACTAAAGATATGCTAATAATGCATGGCAAAAAAAAAAATACGTTTTTTAACTCAACAAGCGGTGACTAGGAATTTATTTTAGAACTATAGTGAAAACTTCCAATACCATTTTAAATTTTTTTTTGGTCCATACAAATCGATGCACCCTAATGTATATAATTACATTACAGCCTATAATACAATTTTGCACTAAGGAACAAATTCGAGTTTCATCCTGACGCTAATGATGATTTCTGTGTAAAAATATACACGAATAAATATCTAAATGAACTAGCTAATAAACTAGGTATTCCTTTCTACGTAGGTATTTAATTCAAGACTCTCAATGTTTATTATAATTTTTATTCAAAGATTAATCTTGATCACAAAGATAATTACTACTACTTGACATTAGAAAAGAACTGAAAAAAAATAGCATAGTGCTCATGCGAGTACTTAACTTTTGCGGTTGGAAAGTCAGCTTCGATCTTTTATTGACACTACGGTTTTAAGTGTCGATCAGACTATCTGTTATTCGAGATGCACATATTCAACAAGTACAGATCTTTACATGATCAGTCAATCATTATTAGCTGTTATTGTTACATAAATTTATTTCTCAGTCTCAACAGCAGCTTATAAATTGGAATTTCAGAAATCAATAGGTTATCAATCCTATTGTGATAACAAGTAAAGCACAGTGGCAATGCGATTCTATAAAGCTTGATAATACGAATAGGGAAATGCCCAACAGAAATAAAGCATATGAAGGCATCATTATTAATAAATACATATATAATGCAAAGTATAATAATTACATTATATACATAAAATTTATTTATATGAGTCTGAACTTACACTGGTCCCTTAATTAAATATTTTGAATTAGTTTTGCGAACTGAGCATTGAAAACTAAACCCTGACCTAATGCACAATATCTGTTCACTATAGTTATCGGAATTTACTTGTATTAACAATTGAGAAGCACAGCCAAAAGTCTAATATTTTATTACAAAAGTCGATTTCTATGCTGTTCATTCCTTATATGTAAATTAATTTTACTTCAGTTCCACTTGATCACATTGTAGACTACTCGTATCTTTCGGGTCCACAATCTGATCAAACAGGTTTCTAAGTTCAGCTTTGTTTACATGCTATTAATATATTGTTAATCTGGGCATTTCCAATACATTTATATAGTATAGGTGCAGTAGACTTATTCTCAATTAAAATCAGGTAACTTGAGTCTCTCCCAGCCAGTATAAAATCAACGTTACAACCAGCACAGCATCAAGTTCAGTTGGGAAAATGCGGTGCATAACATTGTTAACGGTCTTGGTTTTGGCCATGCTGGCAGTCTACGTCAATGGTTAGTACACTCTTCTCTCTCCCTCTCTCTCTCTCTCTCTCTCTCTCTATCTATTTTTTGCTCATATGCATCTTTATCTCTCTTTCAGCTGGCAAGGTGGTAATTAACGGTGCCTGCGTGGACTGCAATACACGTAAACCCGTTGAGGACAGCACTACTCTTAAGCCTTCCTCCAGTCATTCACATGATCACCCTTACAGTAATAAGGATAAAGATGACTCGAGCAAGGATAGTGAGCAGCAGATCGATGCTCATGTTGGGCGATATAGACGACAACTGGGCAACCGTCAAGTGATCTACACGAATGACGGTTCTGGTAATGGCGGCTGGTCAGGTGGTCGAGTGACTACAATTGATGGGAATCGTTATCCCGGCACCGTGGTACGCAATGATGATTGCGTGGGTTGCAACATACGTGGATAGATGACTCAAAAACCAGAGACTTGTTGACATCTAAAAATAGGTTAATAAATTGTTTTTGTTTTCATTATAAAGTTGATAGCTTGGATCAAAAAATTGTTGACTCTAAATATTGGAAAATAAATTGTTTTTTTTTTCTTCATTAAGTGGAAATATGAATTAAAGGTCGAACGTTTTTTGACAATTAATTAAGGACAATACAAAAACTTTTTCCCATTATTTAAAATTTTTTTAGTTGTCATGTGTGAAGTCTGGAAATTCCAGAGAGATTGATAACTCAAGTGGGTCAACTGCCATGACCTGGTATTCTGTTACTGATAAGAAGCTGGTTAGATTTGCATAAAAGGCCGCAATTTCAATAGATTTTCAATATATTTACAATGAAGTCGGCACTGTGTGCACTCTTCTCAATTCTGATAGCTGCTTCAGCGACACCGGGTAAAAATTTCTACTTCAAAATGTTCTTCTTAAGAAATAAGCAACCAATGTTTTGACTTCTTTTCTACGTAGATCACGACATAATTATCGGAGGCAACTGTGTGGAATGTGTGACAAATCGTCCCGCCGTGGAATATATAAGTGGAAACCAAGGAAATGACCGTAGTAGACCTCAACAAGGATATGACCATGCTAGACCTGGTCTAGGATATGACCGTACCAGACCTCAACAAGGATATGACAATTATAGACCTCAACAAGGATATAACCGTACCAGACCTCAACAAGGATATGACAATTCTAGACCTCAACAAGGATATGTCAACTATGAGCAAAGCCAAGCTCAACCAGTATATGGCAATAACTACAATGACCCACAGAACACACTTCGACCAGGCTATAATAATGATAACTATAATACAGCAGCGACGGGACAAACCTACAATCCCAATAACTGGCGTTCATCCGGCCAAAATAACTATGGCAATACTCATTATACCAATCCACACTTCGGAGTTCAACGCGGATATAGCAACAACTACCTGAACACAGAAGGAAACTCCTATAGCAACGCTGCTCAATCAAACTATGGAAATACCTTCACCAGACTCAATTTAATTCATCTAATCTTATTTAGCTTTGTTTTCAGAGTCTTAAATAATTTAAAATAAAACTTATTTTTCGAACAAATATTAGTTTCCTTTATTTAAGAAATTAATAAATAATAAATAGATAATATTTATTGTCATTGCTTTTTGAGCTTCAAATTTGAATCTCTGATAGCAATTTTCAATGTTTGATATTTAGAGAAATAGCAAGAAATACAAAGATGATAAATTAAATAATATTTTATTACAGAAGTCGACTTCTATGCTGTTCATTCCTTAAATGCAAGTTAATTTTACTTAAGTTCCACTTGATCACATTGTAGACTACTCGTATATTTCGGAGCCACAATCTGATTAAACAGGTTTCTAAGTTCAGCTTTGTTTACATGCAATTAATATATTGTTAATCTGGGCATTTCCATTACATTTATATAGTATAGGTGCAATAGACTTATTCTCAATTAAAATCAGGTAACTTGAGTCTCTCCCAGCCAGTATAAAATCAACGTTACAACCAGCACAGCAGCAAGTTCAGTTGGGAAAATGCGGTGCATAACATTGTTAACGGTCTTGGTTTTGGCCATGCTGGCAGTCTACGTTAATGGTTAGTACACTCTTCTCTCTCCCTCTCTCTTTCTTCCTTTCTCTATGTTTTCTGTGCTCATATGCATTTTATTCTATTTCAGCTGGCAAGGTGGTAATTAACGGTGCCTGCGTGGACTGCAATACACGTAAACCCGTTGAGGACAGCACTACTCTTAAGCCTTCCTCCAGTCATTCACATGATCACCCCCACAGTGATAAGGATAATAAAGACTCTAGCAAAGATAGCGTACAGCAGATCGATGCTCATGTTGGACGCTATATAAGACAACTGGGCAACCGTCAAGTGATCTACACCAATGACGGTCCTGGTAATGGCGGCTGGTCAGGTGGTCGAGTGACTACAATTGATGGGAATCGTTATCCCGGCACCGTGGTACGCAATGATGGTTGCGTGGGTTGCAACATACGTGGATAGATGACTCACAAACCAGAGACTTGTTGGACATCTAAATATAGGTTAATAAATTGTTTTTGTTTTCATTATAAAGTTGATAGCTTGGATCAAAAAATTGTTGAATCTAAATATTGGGAAATAAATTGTTTTTTTTCTTCATTATTAAGTTTTCTGCGTTGCAAAATAAGTGGAAATATGAATCAAAGGTCGAACGTTTTTTGACAATAAATTAAGGACAATAAAATATTTTTCCCATTATTTAAAATTTTTTAGTTGTCATGTGTGAAGTCTGGAATTACCAGAGAGATTGATAACTCAAGTAGGTTAACTGCCATGACCTGGTATTCTGTTGCTGATAAGAAGCTGGTTAGATCTGAATAAAAGGCCGCAATTTCAATAGATTTTCAATATATTTACAATGAAGTCGGCACTGTGTGCACTCTTCACAATTCTGATAGCTGCTACAGCGACAGCGGGTAAGAATTTCTACTTCAAAATGTTCTTCTTTAGAAATAAGCAACCAATGTTTTGACTTCTTTTCTACGTAGATCACGACATAATTATCAGAGGCCACTGTGTGAACTGTGTGACAAAACGTCCCTCCGTGGAATATACAAGTGGAGACCAAGGAAATGACCGTACTGGACCTCAACAAGGATATGACAATTCTAGACATGGTCTAGGATATGACCATGCCAGACCTCAACAAGGATATGACAATTCTAGACCTCAACAAGGACATGTCAACTATGAACAAAGCCAACCTCAACCAGTATATGGCAATAACTACAATGATCCACAGAACAGACTTCGACCAGGCTATAATAATAATTATAACACAGCAGCGACGGGACAAACCTACAATCCCAATAACTGGCGTTCATCCGGCCAAAATAACTATGGCAAAACCTATCATACCAATCCACACTTCGGAGTTCAACGCGGCTATAGCAACAACAATCTGAACACACAAGGAAATTCCTATAGAAACGCTGCTCAACCAAACTATGGAAATACCTACACCAATTCAGCTTTCGGTAATCAACGCAGCTATATCAACAGTTCTCCCAATACACAAGGTAGAACTCGACATATCTATACTAATATCCCTAGCAATAATCCGATTGTAGCACCCACGAATGCCTTCCCTGAGACTACTATAAATGGAGCAAGGAAGCGAGTGGCAGAAGTCCCGAACAATTTAAATTCAGCTGCTACAGGACAAACGGATAACCAAGCCGCTGATACAAAACCGTATTCAGTGCCTCAAGTCTTCTCTGGTTATTTGCCAGATGGAACTTATCTGCATAACGGAGTTTGCACTAACTGTCGAATTGAATTAAGCTCGAAAAAATAATGTACACTGATAAAAAAATGTTCTAAAATCAAAATTTTGGTCTGAAAACTAAAAATTTTTAAGAAATATTAAAATTAAAAAATTTTTTTTCTTTAAATTTATAATCTTTTTTTTTAGAATTTTGATATATATACATTTTATTTTCTGTTCGGGTAAATTTATAAATGTTATTAGAATTTGTTACGATAAATGTTCTTGATTTTAAAAGTTGGTCTTTTTCTTCAGTAAATAAATAAGCAAAACAAAAATTTGTAAAATGTTAAAACTTTCTAGTTTTCTGGGTAATTCAAAATGTATCAAATTTTCTAGAAAGTATGATGAGAATGAACATACTTGGGAAACATAATCTTGCCTTATAAAAAAATGTATGTACATATTCTTCTCAACAGAGATAAGAATGAATTCATTGAAGACGGAAAAAATATATTTGTGAAGCATTGTCTTTTCACAGAACCGCACAGTATTAATATATTAATAGGTACAGTCCATCTGCGGGCAAGTCCCAAATCAGAGACTTATTTCTGTGTAACTGATAACGATGCTTTAATCTTTTTAAACTTCGGAGTTCTACGTAAAGTAATACAGTCAATCAACATATGATAACAGATGCACATTAAAGTATTCAGTTGCGTGTAAAATTGATCAGTCTTAAAGTGCCTCACAATCAGAATGAAGTATATACCGCTTTGCTTATTTATGCTGGCATTTTTTGTCAGTTTAGTGACTGCATCTGGTAAGTATTTTTATTAATCAATTTTAATTCAATATTCAATACAAATATTTATTTCAGTTTCCGTTACTGTGGAGGCGCATAATGTCGATAGATTAGAAGTCAATGACACTTGCTATAAATGCATTTTTAGCACTACTAATAATTCAGCAAAAGTGTCTTATAAAGTCTGAGATTATATTCAAATAAATCGTTAATTCATATAGCTATAAAATATTGATAATTTGTGTTTAAATTAAACTTTTATATGATTTAAATTAGAGCTGACTAAACAGAAACTCATTTTTTTAACGTTTGTTTCTTTAAGAGAACATTTTTGTATGGGTGAGTATTTGTTGGAATCTTAAAAATTTTGATATCATGGGCTTCAAAGAATTGAATAAAATATTAGAAATTTTATGCTCAAAACACAAAATTACAAAATAGGTATATATTTTCAATTATAATAATTTATTTTAATAATTATTAAATACAAAGTTTTCTAACAATTCAAATGAGATTATAGTATACATAATGAAATTGCAAACAAGCTTTTTTCGTTACTATCTAATAAATCTTGTTTACAGCATCAGATTCATTTGAAGGCTGCCAGTTGATTATAATCAATAATTATATATTTGTTTTTTTTCTGTAATATTATGTACTCACTTGCATTTTATTATATGTGCAATAGACTGCACTTGATTACAGATTCTCAATCTTAACTAAAATCATGCTAGGTGCAATCTTTCGGTAACAGTCTAAAATCAACATTACAACGAGCACAGTGTGAAATTGAGCTTCAGAAAAAATGCGGTGCATATTATTATCAACGTTTTTGATCTTGGCCATGTTGAGTGTCTGCATTAATGGTTAGTATTTTAAAATCAGTGATAAGCCATTTATTGACTTGCTCTATATCTATATCTCTATATTTTCCAGCTGGCAGAGTGATCATCAATGGCGTCTGTACGAACTGCAATAGACCTAATCTAGACAGGACAACGACACATGTGCCAACAACTCGACATAGTTACGGCGGACGCTCTTATGGTAGGCAGACTACGGCCCGGCCCAGACAAACATATAGACAACCTGCTCGTGATGATGATTGGAGCATGGAAGGCTGGAATCTTTACCAGACCGCAGATGGACGACAGCAGATATCCGGAGGACAAGGATACAGGTGGTAAAGGCATAAAATAAAAGCAGATCTGCGCCAAGAAATAATATTAAAATTACAGACACATCTTGGGAATTAAACAAGTGCAGGCTAATAAAGTGTTTCCCTCTGTTTAAATTGTTGTTGACTTTAAAATTGATATGGGTTAAACCGATTACGCTAGCATTTTCAGGTTGAGAGAATGATGAGTATCAGGTGGCATGTCATCTCAAACTGTTGCTGATAAGACACAACTGGCTGTTTGTATAAAACCGTACACTCTCATTGCAATTTCAAAATATTATTGCCAACAATGCGATAGAGAATCTGCTCTGTCTTTACTTTTTGCAATAGTTATGGGCTTAAAAAAAACAAAACTAAAATAAATATTGCTGTGACTGAGAAAAGTGCTGGAAGAGAATGACTTTTTGATTTTTTTTTATTTGTGTCATAATTTTGGTCATAAAATTCATAGAATCAAAATTTCTTCATAAATTTTGTAATACAATCCAAAAAGAGTTTTACTATAATTATACGCGTTACTTCAAAAATAAGTAAAAGGGTATATTGTGTTCGTTGGAATGTATGTAACAGGGAGAAGGAGGCATCTCCGACCCTATAAAGTATATATATTCTTGGTCGGCATCAACAGCCAAGTCGTAAGACACAAAAAATAATCACTAAACTCACATCAATAAAGATAGTAAAATGATAGTAAAGTTTGTAGAGGCTAGTATTAAAGTAAAAAATAATAGTCAAATAAAAAAAAATATTCTAAAAGAACAAAATTTAAATGCAGAATCAATTTGGGGGCCAAATCATGGAGAAAGTGACATTTCGCATGAAAATCGGTTGAATTTTGACAAAGTTATGAAATATCAAAGATTTTGAAAAAATGTTAAGGGGCAAGTATACAAATTATGAGTAATTGATGGCTTATATATGAAAATAATGAAATTTTTTAAGTGTACAAAATTTAAATGCAGAATTAATTTGGGGGCCAAAACATGAACATAATGATATTCCTCATGAAAATCGGTTGAATTTTGACAAAGTTATGAGAGATCAAAGTTTTTAAAAAAAAATTTAAGGGGTTTGTATACAAATTATGAGTAATTGAAGGCTTATACTCGAAAATAATGAAATTTTTTAAGTGTATCAAATTTAAATGCAGAATCAATTTGTGGGCCAAAACATGAAGAAAATGATATTCCGCATAAAAATCGGTTGAATTTTGACAAATTTATGAAATATCAAAGTTTTTGAAAAATGTTACGGGGTTAGTATACAAATTATGAGTAATGGATGGCTTATATATGAAAATAATGAAATTTTTTAAGTGTATCAAATTTAAATGCAGAATCAATTTGGGGGCCAAATCATGGAGAAAGTGACATTTCGCATTAAAATCGGTTGAATTTTGACAAAGTTATGAGAGATCAAAGTTTTTGAAAATATATACAAATTATAGCTGACTGTCGAAAAATAGTAAATTTTATAAGTGAATATAAATTAAATGTAGAACTAAAGTCGCATTTAATTAGTAATAAATACTGTACGTTTTGAGCAAATACTATTATACATTGTTCCATTAATTAATTACACAAACTGGCTAACTGAAAAGCAATGTTAAATGCGTCACAGACAAACTCAACCTGACTTGTTAGCGATAATAGAATCGGTGGGATTCACTGCTAAACTAGTGGGTAAATCCCCATAGTAGTTTCTGTCGCCAGTATTATAACCTGGCTGGCCTTTGGCTGTTTTGCCATTACAAGTTGAGCTATAAAAAGTGCTGAACAGTTTGTAAACTTATTCAGTAGGTACTCAGTTAACATGAAGTGGTTGTCGTTGTCTCTTTTGCTGCTGCTGGCATTGCTGGGAATTATGGAGGCTGCTCCAGCGGGTAATTAAATTAAATAGAAATTTTCATTATTAGTATGAGATATTAACTTAAATAAATGCAGGTCAAATACGCATACAGTCTTCTTCGACGACACGAGTGCGTGTGAGAAATGGAAATATCAAATGGAATGGTGATTGTCACAATTGTGACATACGCACCACAAAAAACACCGCACAAGTGACCAGCACTAGACGCAAGAATATTGTTCGTCGTTTCTAGTTGTATATATGTGTTGCAAAGTAATTGTAAATATAGTTGTAATATTTATTTCATAATTTTGACATTGTTATAAATCACTCAAGCTTGCCACATAATAGCTGTGGGGCATGTGGGGCACAAGGCACAGCATTTTATGGTTCATTGCTAAAATATTTTACGGTGTGCGCATAAAAATTGCCATCATATTTGAGCTTTGGTGGTGCAACCCTTTGCCAACGCTCTTACACGTGTTTCTTCTCTACAAATTTTTATGGTACGCTGTCGTTGTCGTTGTCGTTTCCGTTGTCCTCTGCCATAAAAGCAGTCATTTCCTTTAGCAGCTTTTCTTCTTTTGCTTTGCACGTTTTCCTTTTTATTGCCAAAAAAAAAAAGACGAAACGAAACGAAACCAAACCGCTGTGCGCCTGTAAATGACTCCCCAGGCACCTTTATATTGACTCGTAAAATTGCGACATTTAGAGCAACCCTCGCTGAGCAGCCACAGCAGTCATACAAACTCCAAACTCCACCCACCACTTTGCTTTCCAGGCAACAACCCTCGACACCCTCTTGATCCACCCGCACTTCCGGCCATTTGTCTTTTGTGTTGCCTGCTTTTCAGCGCGGCGACGACTTTCTTAGCGTTTTAAATTTGATTTTTATTTCCCTGACAGTTGTAGCCAGCTACGATTTTTATGGTCGAACCGACCGTCAACCTTTGTGCTTTCTTATTTATTTATATGCCCTAGCTAAAGAATATTTTGATTTAGGCAGGTTTTTCGAGTGGATATTTCTAGCTATCTTTCTAGGCGAACTTTGTAGGACTTTTCCAGAAATGTTTATAGTTTCGGCTGGCAAATAAACCCAAGGGCTAAGCAATGTTGAAAGATTTAGCGGAGAGGAGGAAAATCAATCGAAATTCTAGATAGATTACTTTAAGAAACAATAATCAGATTTAGGCAGGCTTTTTGAGTGGATATTTCTAGCTATCTTTCTAGGCGAACTTTGTAGAATTTTACCAGAAATGTTTGTAGTTTCGGCTTACAAATAAACCCAAGGGCTAAGCAATGTTGAAAAATTTAGAGGAGAGAAGGAAAATGAGTCGAAATTCCAGATAGACTACTTTAAGAAACAATATTCAGTTTTCCAAGAACTTTTCTTCAAGATTTTTAAGTTCTAACTTTTAGAGTATTATAACTTCGGTATTTTTTTTATTTTCCTATTATTCTTTTTGTTTTTTTGGTTGTTGCTGCCAGCGACGGAAATTGACTTGGAAAAACGCTTCAACTTTGCTTTTTTTTTGTGTAGCCAAAAATTGAATTGAAGCATATAAAGTCAAGCAATAGTTCAAGTAATCGCAGTGTTCAATCGGACACGCCCACATACTCTATAAGAATGGGTGAATAAAGCTATCAGCTATCAGTGTTCACTTTGCAGTCAGTTTCTCACTTGACATCATTCCATTTTATACATTTTGTTTTGTTTGAATTTGCCGCCGTGCCCGAAACTTTATTAATTTGAAAATATGCGAGTTGAGTTGAATCGGGGCGGGGCAATATGATTTATTGGACTTTTGAAGAGTACTCAAGCGCTCAACTTAATGGCAAACGTAAACGCGTTCATAATTAATTTCATTTTACTTAACATTGCGCATACGCCACGTTGCACGTTGCCTGTGACTCTGGTCTGAAATTGACCCCTGATTCTTTTTGTTTCTCCTCTTTTATTTCATACATTTCAATCTCATTATTTTCGCACTCCTCCTTTTCATTCGTTTGTCTTCGTCCCAGTGAAAGTGGCCCGCAATTTATTTTGCGTTGTTATTTTCCGTAACTGAATTTCAACCCCTTGCTCATTATTGTCATTGACAGGATTTATGATAAAATTAATGAATAAATAATGGCATTTTATTGCTGCATATGCAAAAGCAAAATCTCCTTTTTTACACTTTCAACATCAAATTGAAAACAAACAAAATATTCATGCTCGTACATTTTTTTAAGCAACATAAAAGCTATTGCAACATAAAAGATAAGCATCTAAAATGCATATAAAACGTATTTTTAATAGCTTTGTTTAAATTGAGCTAAATTCACTAGTAATTTTATGTTATGTCTGGCATTTGAGTTATGTATTTACTAAATTTATTTTTACATACTCTTAACAGCAACGTGTTTGTCATTCACATATATTTTTTATAATTAATTATTTTGTGCGACTATTTGTATCAGGTATTCAAAGCGAAAGAAATTCCAAAACAACTATTTCTATATCTGTTTTGCATTTCGAAACAATTTGTATTATAAATTTAAAAATGTCATAAAACTTTTTTTTACTATTTATGACAAAAGAAATTTTATTAAAATTTGAAACTCGCATTTAAATCAAAACCAAGATACAAGGGGATACATTTTTTTAACCGAAATGATATAAATTTGAATGAATTGAATTTACAGGCCAAATTATTATCAAAATTACAGTCCGTATAAAAATCGGTGCAGTTTTGACAAAGTTATGGCCGTTTGAAGTTTGTGAAATCTTTGACCTAGTAACTTTACAAGTCCAAATTTTTCACCAATTTGGTCTGATTTTCTACATAAAAATGAAACGACTCAGAATTAAATTTAAAATGCTGTTTTGTACTAGTTAAGATATGAGAAGTTTATTAAAAGTGAAAACTTGAGATTAAAAATTTTTAATTTACGAAATTCCAAAGGGGGGACCCTTAGCATCAAAATTGAAATCAAGATCAAGTGGCAAATAATTTTTTTTAACGAAATTTATTGAATTTAAATGAAGAATGCAAATAGATGTCAAATAATGATCAAAATTATATTCCGCAAGGAAATTGTTTAAGTTTTGATAAAGTTATGCCAGTTTAAAGTTAGTTTTTGGAAAATTTTTGGAAAACTTTACCGAAACCGTACCGGTACTAACGTTTCGGATCTTAAAAACAAAATTTATTTCGGCGAAATTATTTGCAAACTTGTATTTAGGAGCTTATTGCTGTCGCAATAAATGTCGACTTGAATAACACATTAACTGCCAGGAGTTAAAGCAATAGAAGGCAATCAATCAAATATAGTTGAAAGCTTTAATGTGTTTCTAAAGCGTCATGTGCACAACGATAAAGCACAGAGCGTGTTTTATAGTGTTTTATTATATACTTGAACTGTGCTCATATTCAATTCAGCCCAGCTTCACTTCATATATGCCAGACATACGAAAATCCTTCGTTTTTTTTATGCCCCTGTGGAGGACGAGTGAGGACAGGTTGACAGGTTGTTTTACTGCGGGCAGACAGACGAGTCGAGGTAGGAGAAGCATGTGGCAATCGGAAATCTAGCTTCAATGGCAATTTACCCCGCCCACTGGGAGGTGGGCGGTATGCGCAGGTATGCGGCTTAACTGCGGACTGATTTCATTTTCGTAATTACCTCAACGATGGCAAGGGCTCGGCCTCGTCTACAATGCCACACAGCTGCTCCTGTTGATGGTCAGCTGCCGGTGTCTGTAGGTGTCTGCAGGTGTCTGAGTTGTGGCTTAACGAGTTGATTAAATGCAGTAATTGATGAAATTGCGTATGAGCTTTAAAGGTGTAAATCGCTGGCATTGGGGGGAATAAACATATCATTGTTCTTAGATGACTACACTTGGGGAATTTGTCTGTATGCACAACGACGACGTTTTTGCCCATCGTTCTCGATTGGACAGTGGGCATCAATCAAATAAGCACGAAATGCACACGTTTCATTTATAAATATTTGCGGCAAGGGTCGCACGACTTCACAAAAGGCATCAAATGACGAGGAACAGATAAAGAGAGAGAGAGAGAGAGAGAGAGAGAGAGAGAGGGATAAAGAGCGACGAGTTCAGGCTACAGCCAAAAGGCAGAAATAAAAAATGATTTAAAAATTGAAAGGATTATGGGACGAGCAGCAACGAAGCGCGTTAATGTTGATGCCGCCGCGGGCACAGAGCGGCCAACAACACAAAAGAAGGCACAGAGGTGGCAGGACTGAAGGGCAGAAGGGCAGAAGGAGCGGGCTTTTGGGATAGACATGAGATCCGGCTGGGTTGGCTGGTGTCGCTGTCAGTCAAACAAAACTGTGCAAAAATCAACGAGGCAACTCGAAACAAAAACCAAACTGAAAGTTTATGCCACGCAGCAACACTATACGAAGAGTGTGAAGGGGAGTGGAAGGCACAGGCGGGAGGAGAGCAAAAGTGTATAGAGGAGTGCAGCACACAACGGGGAAGAGGACAACGTTGTTGATGGTCAACAATATAATTTGAACAGGAATGAAAAATAAACGCGGCAAAACTGGGCGGGCAATGGAATCTGCAGGTTCTGTTTCTGCCGTCTGTGTGTGTGTGTGTGTGTGTGTGTGTGTGCGTGAGAGCGTTTGTTTTTATAACCTTGCTTAAAAAATAAGTAAAAGGGTATATTGTGTTCGTTGGAGTGTATGTAACAGGAAGACGGAGGCAACTCCGATCCTACAAAGTATATATATTCTTGATCAGCATCAACAGTCAAGTCGATATAGCCATGTCCGTCTGTCTGTCTGTCCGTCCGTCCATGTGAGTGCCTAGATCTCAGAGACTATAAGACACAGAGCAACCAAATTTGGCACACACACTTTTATAGAGCCCACGCAGGTCAAGTTTTTTTTTTCAATTTGAAGCCACGCCTTCTTCGTCAACCGCAAATAATTCGGTTTTTATGTCAACTTACATTATCTATTAATATTATCTATTACCTCACTTAATCACAGCAAGATCGGACAAGTAGAACGGCAGTAATAGCTAACCAAAATTATTAATAATTAAGACAATACAAGCACCCAAAAGTATGCAGCATTTTTTATTAGATAGTAATTTCTTTAAAGTACTTTTATATATATTGAAGTAAGTAACGGGTATTCTATAGTCGGGCACTCGACTGTTGCCTTTCGACGCATTTCCCTTCCCTTCGCTTGCGTCCCGCAGACCAACCAAAAAACTAAATGAAAAAAAAAAACAACTTACAACTTTTGTATAAATCACATCAAATATGTGAACAAAGTGTTTCCTCAGTTGTCGCCGTCGTTATGAGACGAAAGCGCCAACCGAATCAGTTTGTACCAGGACTCTGTTGGTATTACGGTAATATTTTTGCACAACAGTGGGGCAAATATACATTAATCTACATGCTTGGATATTTATACATATCATTAAATTTAAATAAATCTTAAATTCTGACTTCTGTGATAATTGTTTTTGTAATTGTCCTTTTAATCAAGCTAAAAACTAATAATTATTGAACATTTCTTGAGGAAAAATTTTATATAAATGTTAATTTATTAGCTTAAATTTTGTTTATTTATTAAAGAACGGAAATCAAAATATTTATATGTTTAATAAGTGCGATAGCACTAATAAAAACTGTTGATCAAATGAGTAATTTGGAAAGAACTCGGAAATTGGAGCATCGTCTTTTCCAGTGCATCTGATAGTGTTATCAGCTATATGAAGGAAGCTCATGGACAACACATACATATATGTTTATTTATACTGTGTGGTTTCCTGGCATGAAAATGTTTTCCAAGTATATTGAAAAGTTTTCCAGAGATTGAAAATTACTAGAAAAACTGTCTGTCCGTCTGTATGTCTGTCCGTCTGTCCGTCTGTATGAACAAATCCACCACAGAGACTATAAAAGATAGAGTAACCCAATTTTACACACAGATTTCTATATATTATTTTAAGAATTAAGCCACGCCCATTGCGAAAAACCACCACACCGACAGTTTTGTTAGAAAATACGTTTCTTTGTGGTTACTAACTATATATATTTATAGTATTATCTATTGTCCCATTGAGTCACAGCAAGAGCGGACAAGTAGAACGGCAGGTTTGGCGAATTAAAGTTTTCAGAGCAATACAAATAATTTCTTTAAAGTGCTTTTATTTATATCAACTGTAGTCTATCATGTATATATACATATCGTTTAATATATTTATGCTTTAAACTATGACAAAATTTTTAAAAACTGTATCATTTACTGAAATACTGCATATGTTTGATATAACTTATTATATAAACGAAGTTTCATTATCTCGGCATAGTAACTTTGGTATAGCCATTGCGTTTTTCAATTTTGCAGTTATGACAACTGTTCATAATTTCAAGATCCTCGCCATCATACACAATAAAAGTTGTACATCCTGTAATAGACATAAAAATATATTGTCACAATTTAACAGCGAGTTGCTGAAAATATATATAAAATCTTACTTTTACAGTTATACACATCAACTGGAGCAGCAGTCACAACGCTCGTCAGTGCGATTATTAATATACACAATGAGAACCACTTCATTCTGATTGAGGTATGTTGATCAACTGAGTAATTTTGCAAAGAACTCGGAGCTTTAAATAAATTGAAGCATTGTCTTTTCCAGTGCATCTGATTATACTGTTATCAGTTACATGGAAGAAGCTCTTGGAAAACACATACATGTGGTTTCCTGGCATGAAAATTTTTTCCAAGTATATTGAAAAGTTTTCCAGACATTGAAAATTACTAGAAAAACTGTCTGTCCGTCTGTCTGTCCGTCTGTCTGTCCGTCTGTCCGTCTGTATGAACAAATCCATCACAGAGACTATAAAAGATAGAGTAACCCAATTTTACACACAGATTTCTATATATTATTTTAAGAATTAGGCCACGCCCATTGCGAAAAACCACCACACCGACAGTTTTGTTAGAAAATACGTTTCTTTGTGGTTACTAACTATATATATTTATAGTATTATCTATTGTCCCATTGAGTCACAGCAAGATCGGAAAAGTAGAACGGCAGGTTTGGCGAATTAAAGTTTTCAGAGCAATACAAATAATTTCTTTAAAGTACTTTTATTTATATCAACTGTAGTCCATCATGTGTATATAAATATCGTGTAGTATATTTATGCTATAAAATATGACAAAATTTTTGAAACTGTATTGTTGTACGGTCAAAACTGAAATAATGCATATTTATATTTGATATAACTGATAACTTATTATATAAACGTAGCTTCAATATCTCGGTATAGAAACTTTGGTATAGCCATTGCGTCGTTTAAGTGTGCAGTCATTACAATTTTTCATAATTTCAAGATCCTCGCCATCATACACAATAAAAGTTGTACGTTCTGTAATAGACATAAAAATATATTGTCACAATTTAACAGCGAATTGCTGAAAATATATAAAAAATCTTACTTTTACAGTTATACACATCAACTGGAGCAGCAGTCACAACGCTCGTCAGTGCGATTATTAATATACACAATGAGAACCACTTCATTCTAATTGAGGTATGTTGATGAACTGAATGCCTCCAAAAAGGATTTCATCAGCTTAAATAGTTGGAAGCATCGGTTCTCTGGGTGCATCTAAAGATACTCTTATCAGGTTCATGGAAGAAGCTCTTTGGTCTGGAATTTACCCGCAAATTTACTGATGCATTTTAAAAATACAAATATGTATATTAATTCTTTGTTTCCCAATTATATTTACTGAGAATCGGCCAATTTCCCAGCATTCAACTTAATCATTCTTATTGCAGATGCTACAAGTCAATAAAAATTAACAAGAATATATATTTATACCTATTGATAAAGTGACATGAATATGTTGTGTGAACATTTTTGTAATATAATTATTTTAAATGAATTATCAGTTGTTTTCTACCAAAAGCAATTGTTGGTGTTCCTGAAAACAAAAAACCATTGCTTTCAAATGTCTAAAAAATTCATGAGAGGTTTGACAAAATTAAATATTTATTAATTTAAATTAAAATATCTTTAAATTGAATAAAAATGCAAAAAATAAATATGTTTGAAAATATAAAATCTCTAACATTTTAGAAACACCAACATTTCGAGGGGTTGTTTTCAAAAACAATTTCACTATAATATCTCTAGAGATTTCTGAAACACAACTGTATAAATCGAATATCTGAAATGTTATTCCAAATATCATAGCTTTACTTTAAGATGAAGTAAATGTCTAGCCAAAAATTGACCTAAATGCCCACTGTGCAGCGCCTCCCTGACAATTACAAATACTTGATGTATCTCTCGTTCAGTCGCGCTGTTTGAAGCTCTCTAGCTGTCCAATTTGCGCAGCAAGATGAATGCTTTATATATACATATATATCTGTATATATTTTATGTAAGTATAAAACTCTGTGCTGGGGATTTGCCGTTGTGTCTGTGTCTGTGGCTGTGGTTGACTATGGAACAGCTGCCATTGCTGCTGCTTGGGAAAGCTAGCAAAACTCAATTTATTGTTGGACGCCGCAGGGCCACTGGTCGACATGACTTCCCACTGAAAATCCCCCACCCAGCCAACCCTCTTGCCCCTTGCCGTTCAACAGATTTCTATAGCTTTTGGTTTTGTTTTTCGCCTTGTGGTTATTTTTTTTTTTCTTTTGGCCATTTGCCGAACTTTATGTTGGACCCCCTTGTCCAATTTTGGCTTCATGCTGACTGTTGAAAATTGAAAATCATAATCGCATCAACTTTGGCAGCAGCAGCATAAACTTTTCTGAGCCGTGTGGCAAAAGTTTGTGTCTTGGTCGAGCGCCTCAAAGTAGGCAAAGGAATAATGCTGTAGATGTTTTGAAGAGCTAAGATAATTTGCAGTAGATTAGTTACGTCAAAAAGGCAGAGAATCGGTATAGCCATATGTGTGTGTAAAAAATATAATATAAATAAATTAACATTAAATATATTAACATTCATATTTCTTTGGATATCTCTTTTTTTTTTGGAAATCATTAAATATGTTTAATTTCCACAGCCAATCGTTTATTTAAATGGCATTTTAATTATGTCTTAACCTATGTTTTAATAAATTTGCAAGTTTATTTCTGTGCGATTACTTTTTCAACTGGACAGTATTTATAAAAAAAAAATTTATCTGAACAGATACTATAACTTCAATACAAATTTATTTATTTCTTAAAATCTGTGTAGAGTTAGTAGATGTAAAATCACTCAATGCATCGATATTTTGACTTTTCTTATAATCTACATATAAATATAAATAAGTACATGTTTCTTGTGCAAACACCGATTAATTCATGTCTTTAAATCACTATTTCATATAAAAAAAATTATGTATATATATATATAAATATATATAAATTTATATAAAGTTATTACTAAAAAATAAATAGAGATATATTCCCAATAAATTTGAAAGTTTGAGTCATAAATTTATTACACTTTCTATGAAGGCATAAATTTGGAAGCTTATTTCCGATCGTATGTATGATTAACTCAGTCGAATGAAAATATAAATATTAAGCAGCGTTAATCGGAATTATTATTGTGAAATGCTGGAAGATTTTATGCTGCAACTTAAAGGCCAAAAGCAACTCACTCCATTGTTCCACCAAAGTCTGAAGTTGTAAACGCAAAACCACGAAATATAGTACTTGTACGAATTTGAGTTTGAGTATCCTGAGAAACCGCAGCCAGTAGATATTTATACAGTGTGCATGTGGCAAGTTCGCCTAGAACAATGCATGCAACATAAACAGAAACTGGCAAGTAAAAGAAAAAAGTTGTTTTTTATGGTTTTTCTCTTTTCAGCTCAAGTGACGTTAACTAGTTGGACTGCCTGTCTGTTTGGTTGCGGCCTTTAAAGTTGCCAAGTTATTTGCCAGCAATCAGAATCAGTGCAGGCCAACAACTTGCCACAAGCTGCCAGTTGCAGTATCGTACATATATTAAGTGGCTCGTCTCTAACTATGCGTAGGTTGCACTCACTTCAGCTGGAAAGCTGGATTGGCTGCTTTGACTCGAATTATCGGAATTCACTCTGCGCGCCCGCCAGTCTGCTGGCAACATGATGTGGCAAGTTGTGTGCCTCTTGCTGCGGTTTCAGCTGCGTAATTGTTGATATTATGCGTAGAGCTGGAGCCATTAAGTCCTCTGCAACATGCGGCTACCGTTGTCAGCGTGAAATGCGTCAAATTACCGCATGGGTGAGTGGAAACACGACCAAGGCCAAGACCGAGACCAAGACCGAGACCGAGACCAAGACCAAGAACAAGACACGGACGGCAATTAAGTGCAACCAGAAACAGTTTCAGTATCCAAAACCAAGGCAACTGATGCATCCCTGTCCAACATCACTAATTAATATCAATGTCAAGTGTCGCTTCAATTGAAATTGCAATTCCTTACCAATTTACTTTAACAACACTGATATAATGCATCAACTATAATTTTTTTTCTCTCTCAGAAATATACAGAATAAGCATTTGCTCTAAGTTTTTCCCAATCATTGCACCAAGTGTTGAATCAGAGCTAAATATGCTTTAATTTATTATCTTACAGCTATTAATCTGTTATATACTTTTAGTTGTTAATTTAATATATTTTATAATAATATTTTTGTTAACGTTAAATAAAATAAAATGAAACTAACCGTTTAATTTTTAGTAATGGAACTGAAATCGAAAACCGAAACGCTTGTACCGGTATGGTTGTGTTAAAGTTGCTAGGTCAAAAAATTGACAAACTTCCAACTCTCATAACTCGAAGAAAACTGACCCGATTTTCAAGCGGAATGTCATTTTGATCATGATTTGGCCTCTAAATTAAATCTGCATTTAAATTTTATCATCTAGAAAATTTTATATTTTTTCGATTCTAAGCCAATTTTCCATACTTACCCCTTGACATTTTTTCAAAAACTTCGATCTCTCATAACTTCATCAAAAATTAACCGATTTTCAAGCGGAATATCATTTTGATCATGATTTGGCCTCTAAATTAATTCTACATTTAAATTTTTAACTACTAAAAAATTTGATATTTTTTCGATTCTAAGCCATCTAACATCCAATTTTCCATACATACCCCTTGACATTTTTTCAAAAACTTTGATCTCTCATAACTTCATCAAAAATTAACCGATTTTCAAGCGGAATATCATTTTGATCATGATTTGGCCTCTCAATTAATTCTGCATTTAAATTTTTATCATCTAGAAAATTTTATATTTTTTCGATTCTAAGCCAATTTTCCATACTTACCCCTTGACATTTTTTCAAAAACTTCGATCTCTCATAACTTCGTCAAAAATAAACCGATTTTCAAGTGGAATGTCATTTTGATCATGATTTGGCCTCTAAATTAAATCTGCATTTAAATTTTTAACATCTAGAAAATTTGATATTTTTTTGATTCTAAGCCATGTTACATCCAATTTTCCATACATACCCCTTGACATTTTTTCAAAAAATTTGATCTCTCATAACTTCATCAAATATCAACGGATTTTCAAGCAGAATATCATTTTGATCATGATTTGGCCTCTAAATTAATTCTGCATTTATATTTTTAACATCTAGAAAATTTGATATTTTTTCGATACTAAGCCATACTCTACCACAAATGCAAGTGAATCTCTCTATTTGAAGAGATTCGACTGAAGTATCTTAATGTGTCGAAGCATTTAAAAGCATTAACGATGTCAACTTACATTTAATTTAAAAAATCTCCTAAAAGTATGCTAAACAACTTTATGGCAGCTCTTTAAAAATAGAATTTGAAATAGCTGCGAACTGAAATTTTAATAAAATCCTAAGTTAAGAAATTAAAAAAAAAAACTGTCAGCTTAAGAATAAAGGTAAAATAAAACAGAAAATGTCATAAAGTGTGCATTAAAGTAATTAAATAAAGTATGAAATATGTTGAGAATTATGTGAAAGCGTGCACAAATGATGAAATTAATTTTGAATAATTAACAGCTGGGCGGGACAAAACAAAACCTGTGAACTGAACTCTTAATATAATGAACGACCCTCTGCATGGATAAATGCCGCAAACAACAACAAAAACAATAACAACGACAACGAGAATAACGACAACAACAATAAACAAAAAAGGAGGCGAGGAAACAACGCGAAGCGGCAACATCATAATAAAATTAACATTAAAGTGGCAAGGCAAAAGGGATCATAAAAATGAAATCAACGTATTAACTACATGGCAGACAGCATAGCGCACACACACAGACACCCACACACACACCAACACACACATAGTCATACTCATAACAAGCTCACGCCATATCCTCATCCAGCAGCTGGGCAGATAAAACGCAACGAAATAAAATCAATTCAAATAAAAGCATAAATACGACCACAGGAAATGAAAATGACGATGACTCCGTTGTTCCTCTCTCTCACGCACTCTGCTCTCCCGCTCTTTTGCCCTGTCAGCTCTCCTCTCACAGCGCGCACTTCACCCACGTATACGTGCACACATACATACAAACGGCGCCCGAAGGCAGCGTCCCCTCAGGTTTGGGCCCCAAGCTGACTGTAACGGCTGTGTGGTGTATATGAAGTGTGGGGAGTTGGGAAGGTGGGGTGGTGAGAAGGTGGGTAAACATGTAAGCGCGCATTTTACGGCACAAGCATTTTCGCTTAATAAAATGTTAAGTGGGGGAGAAAAAAGGGCGGCAGACAAAAAGCGACAGCGCCACTGTGAAGTTGAATTGACAGAGGAAGAGAGGAAAACACTGAGAGAGAGTGGGAGTATGGAAGTATGTATGTGTGTAGCAAAGGACTTGCAGAGCAGGGCGACAGACTGACAAAGCGACTAACTGACAGGCAAACAGACAGAGAGACAGACAGAGGGACAAACAGACAGACAGATAGAAAGACAGCCAGTGAAGCAGTGGGGCTGGCAGAGTCGTAAAATTATATTTACAACACAAACAAAGCTGTCGACAAGGCAGCAACGGCAGCAGCAACAGCAGCGCCAGCAGCAGCAACAACAACATCGACGCACAGTGGGGTCTCATGCTGAAAGTGCAGAAAAAATCAATTTTTGAAGAGAAGAATTCATTTTAAATAATATATTTTATTCATTTATTTAACGTCGACTAAATCAATCGAAAAGTGAGAAAAAATAAGTAAAAAGAGCTTTAATACAATTATAAATAAATAAAAATGTAAAGTTAACTATTTAATTAGCATATAATGATATTTAATTTAAAACTGTAAAGATAAAATAAATGTAAGTTAAAGTTAACTTGCAGTTAATATGATCGATACTTAAACCAGTGTTGCATTTCAAAATATTTAATTAATTACTTGAATATATTCAATAAACAAAATAGATTTTTCAAAATTATTGCAAAGCAAAATGAGAAAAACTTCCACTGTGCGACGACGACGACGACAAGAAGAACGAAGCTGAGCACAATGATAAGCATGAAGCGGATGAGACAGACACACAAACACACACACACAAACACACGCACACAAACAGACACACACACACAGAGGCAGAGAGACAAACTCTCACACTGTGTTCGTGTCGCAAAAAACTTGAAGCGACTGCAAAAAGGGCGCCGTGTGCTTTGTTGAACGTCAGGCGAAAGATGAGACCGAGCCACCGAGCAATTTCCCGCACTCAAAAAATAACAATGGCGCGTTGAAAATATCCGCTTCCGTTCTGAAAGCTACCAAAAGCAACAACAACAAAGAAAGAAAAAAATAAAATGAAGACAAAATAAGCGAGTGAGCCAGTAAGTGAGTGAGTGGGTGAGTGAGTGAGTCAGTCACACAGTGTGTAAGTGAGAGTGAGAGAGCGAGTGAGACGCAGCTGCGACTTTAACTGTTGTTCGCCGTTGCCTGCTTTTGGGGATGCGCAGAGCAAAACGTCAGAACGTGGCGACGGCAGCGACGATGCGTCGCAACGTCACACTCCAAAAAATTTAATTCAATTTGAGCACAATGAAATCATATTTTGCAACAAAATGTACAAAATTCCGTTTTTTTTGGGGCCAGGGGAGCTGACAACTTGAAAATGCTTTTCCAACGTTCGTCTGTCTCTCTACAAATATATGTATTTTTGTATTTGTATGTATGTACATTTGTAGCTGTAGAGATACGTATCTATAACTACGACAGTTGGCAATTTCATTTCTATTAGCTTTAGCTGGACGCTCAAAATGTGATGCAGGTATAAGCCGAAAGCAGCCAAAAAGAAGAGTGAATGAGGAGGTGGGAGAAGGGAAGGGATGAAGGAGAGGACAATATGTTGGCATAAATATTTATACGCTTGAAGCGTCGCGGCGTCACACAAACACAGACGCAGTCGACAAGTTAAAGCACAAATATGCAAAGCACTTACTGCATGTGTGTGTATGTGTGTGTGTGTGTCTGCGTGACTTTGGTTTATTTGTGAGCATGTGTATGTACACATATGTCCAATGAAATATATATAGTTAAGCAAATTATTTGTTTTACTTTCTTAAGGTTTTTTTAAGTTTCGATTTCTTTGCGTGGTATAAAAAATATGATTTAAATATGATTTAATGCACTAGTCCCTAATATTATTTCAATAATATTTCAATTTATTTTGTGCTTTAATTAATTTATCTAATTTTTCAAATTAAATTAAGTTTTATTCTGTATTTTAACTTAATTTAAGCTAATCTTTTTATATTTACAGTTTTTACATAAAATCGTTAAGAAGCATTAAATTTAAATTGTTCATTTTTTTGGCTTTTACTTCAAATTATTTATTTTTAAATTTCATTTTATTGAATTAATTTTACTTTTTGTAGACTGTTTTTTATTAAAGTGAAATAAATAAGAACAAAATAGAAAATAAACGACTAAAGAACAAATATTATAACTAACATTTTGAACATATTTTTTAGAAAAATGATAAGACGAAGTTTCAAGCATTTAAAAAAAAAAATATAGCGGCATACTTATTCAAATGTCCACATTTGTATGTGTAGGTGTGTAAGTGTGTGTGTATAATGCAAGTGCTTGAAAATCACATTATGCCCGCTAGCAAAGCTTTGCCACCAAGTAGACAGTCAAGGATTCACAAACACACACTCACACACTCAGCATCTCTGACTGACAGACTGACTGTCCATTTGTCGTTGTTGTATTTGCGAATGGCAACTTGGACTTGTCATAAGTACGCTGTTGTTGTTGTTGTTACTTTAGCTTTAGCTTTAGCGCCTTTTGCCAGCTTCTGGCTCGTTTATTATTCATGCCGTGTGCTCCTTTACACCATTACAAGGACCTTGTGGCTGACGCTGCGCTCTGTTTAAATGGCGCATAAAATATTAATAGCTTCATTAGCATTCGCACAAAATTCACAAATTTAACGCACATAATTACATAATATTCAAGGGGCAGCTGACTTTCAAGTGGGGGTGGCAGAGGGAAGAGGGGTGAAAGGGGGAGAAGGAGGGTGTGGATAACCAATCGCAACGATATGCATTATGAAGCGACAAAGCGGCTTTTGTATGAATTATATACAATTACAAAACTGGACGCACACACACACACACACACACACTTATACACATACACATACACATAAAGCTGCAGGAGCCTTTTTTGGCCAAATTGAGGTCCCTTTTGCAAAGCACTGAGCCGTAAACGAGGGTGGGGGGGAGAGGGTGGGACTGTGACAGCAACCATTTTGTTGCCTATGAGCTCTCGGATTTGAAATATTGCCAGCACTGAGAATATCTGCTGGTCCTTGTTTTTTTTATTGGTGTTGTGTGTGCGCAATATAATGAAAAATATTTGAACTTTTGCAAAAAGCGCACAAGGATATCAATTCCCAAAGCATACAAAAAATACACAACTATATATGTACACACGTACAAGCGTTTATATGTACACTCAGAAAAAAATTCAAAATTTCCGCATATTTAAGAAAAAGGGATGTCAAAAGCTTCGGAATTTCCAAAACTGAGTCAAAAACAAGTTCGCTTTTCGCAATTCCGGAAATCATAAAATAAGAATTTTTACGAACATTTTTTTAAGAGAGACAAAGACTTATACTAATTTACTATACAAAAACCTCTGCTGTTTTTGGAAACCAAACTCATAGATTTTATATTTTGCATGGTAATATATATTCAGACTTAGTTTGGTTAAAACCGGACGAGCTGTCATAGGAATGGACAGTCAGAATTTTTAATTAAAGATAACTTTTCCTAATTAAAGCAGCCATCTTAAAATGTTAAAAACAAAAAGGTATAAATGCAAGTACTAAGCTACCTAATCTTAGCCAGGCATATTTTTCTGAGTGTATGTATAAGTTTGTGTGCGCGTGTGTGTGTGTGCGTAGTCAAATCCAACTAGAATCAGAATCACAGCAATAAAATTGAAAGAGCGTGCACGAATGCCAATAGAAACAGCAAGCAGCAAAGACACTCACAAGGGAGCCAAGAGACAGATGAGCTGGGACAGCAGCAAAGAGAAAGAGCCAGAGAGTAAGAGAGTGAGAGAGGGGTTTGGAGTAGGGAAGCTATTCGGTATATTAGGTTGAAGCACAAACAAGTTTACTTTTTTGCTTTTTTTTTATTTTGCCAAAATGGGGCATAAAAGCAAAAAGGATCGAACTCTTCTCGAGAATGCAAAGCAAGAGACAAACAGACAGACGAACGTTTATTTGCCTTTTTGCTTCAATGGCAGCAAAGGCAACTTTCCAATACGAATTTCAAATGAGTAACAACAACAACAACAACGACGACGACGACAACAACTACAACGACAACATCAACGTTAGAGCATGATGACTGATTCGTGTTAAGTAAGTTCAATCCAAAATAATACCTATAGAATGTGTCATCCAATATGTACTAAGCTCAAAAGCACGTGTCCTTTAGCGGCACAGAGAAAGGAAAACAAAATATGACAGTCAAAGTTACACAAAGGTCAAACGAAACATTATGGCTTTATTTTGCGCCTAATAAATCTCATTATGTCATTATGTGCTCGAGCGCAACAACAACAACAACCATAAACAACACGACTCAGAGGTAACAACAACAACAACTAAAAAGTAGCCGACGCTTCCAAGTCGACGTCGACGTCGCAGTCGCCGTCAGAACGGCAACAACCAAACGGCATGCCAATCAGTAATCAATCCGCACGCACATTGACAACGAGGACGTCGCTAACGCTGTCCCCCTCCCCCTCCCACACTCATGATTCAACATACAAGCAAAAACAATTTGCAAAGGCATAAAATAAAATTTGTTATGGTATCGACTGTGAAATACCCTGCAAGCAGTATGATATTGTATTATTTCTAAAGCTCAGCTCGAGAGTTGTCAACTCGAATAGATTTAGTTCAATTTCCTATATCATTTCAAAATTCTTGTTGGTTGGTATTTGTGCTTATGAATGCATATTAATATTTCTGATTGGAACGACAATGCCTATTGTTGGCTTATTACATACTCCAGCATAATGTTGGCAATAAGAAACTCTCAACTGGAGTAGTAGCAATGCTGCCAAGTGAGACCACACGACGTCACTGTAAACAAAATGAAAAGAGATAAACATAGAGCGGCACTGCGCAACATGGCGTCAGCAGCAGCAGCAACACTGACGGTGAGCGAGAGCGAGAACGAGAGCGCTCAGAGAGCGAGCGCACAGCAAAAACGCCGCCATTAAAGAAATTCCTCTCAGAGAGCGCAACGTGTATGTGCATGGGAATGCGTTGGTGTGCGGCATGCGTGTGCAAACACCGCAGGGCTGTCAGCTCATATACAAAATAACCAAGAAAATAACGGAAATAAATGAAAGATTTTATAAAATAGCATATATAATATATTTAATGAAATAAAAAAAATATCAATTACTTTATGTGACAGTTTTAAAAAACTGTGTTGCCTAATCAGTGGCTTGTTTACTTGATTAAAGTGTGTGGCAACCCTAGACTGTGCGCCGCTGTGTTGCCAGCGAGAGCCGCTCAATTTATGCGCTTTTTGTACGCGTTGCTCCTTCGTGGCGGACAGTACGGATGAAACGCTGTCGACGCAAACTAGCCGAAAAATTCTATGAAAAATAACAAAAAAATAAAAATAAAATAAAACATTCAACATTATTAGCATTAATTGTGTGCTAAACCAAAAGATTTCCTTGAGCAATTAGCCAAAAAGGTATTAAATAATATTATATGCCTTAATAGTTTATGCAAATAATTAAGTGCTCATGTTGTGTGTATATTTTTGTGTGTGCGTGCATTAGATTATTCAAGCAACAACAACAGCAAAAAGTGTTGAAAAAAAAAGAAAAATAGTCTTGCTCTGCTCTTCACCGCCTCTCGCTCTCCCGCTCTCACTCGTCTGTGTACATACGTCGCGCCGCGTCTTCTGCGTCTGTGTGTGTGTGCGTGTGTTTTAAGCAATTAACCAGCAGCAGTGTAGAAATGCCAAAAACGCATTAAAAATTATTACTAGTTGGCTGTCTGTCATTCACAAGAAATAGCAACAACAACAATACTCAAGTGCTATTTGCCGCCGCTACTCATAAAACAAATTACCCACTTGGGCTTGACTGTTATGCTTGCGTGCGAGTGCGAATGAGTGAGTGTATATGTACGTGCTGTATGTGTGAAAAGAGCAGCGTAATCATCATCATCATCAGCAGTCGCTGTCATACAAGCATAGCTCCAACATCTGTACTACTATGCACCAATACTCATGTGAACAACAACAAAAAAGTAGTGAGCACTCGCCGCAATAGTAGTAAAACGGCCAAAAAGGCAGTGGCAATATGTTGCCACCAACAACACCAACAACAACAGCGTCGACAACCACAGCAGCCGTATAATACCGGAATAAAATTTCTATACAGCGCGGTCGTCGTCTTCTCTCGTGTGGTAGTGCATGTGTATGTGTGCGTATCACACTCGCACTCTCGCGCTCTCTCACTCTCTTTCTCTCGCTTTTTGAGCTACACTGCATTGAGCGACAGTTTTTTTTTTCGGCTATAACAACAATGTTGTGGAGCAGCAGCGACGCAGCGACGACGACGTTGGCGTTAAGGCAAATGTTTGTATGTTTGTGAATGCGACATACATACATGCACATATATTTATGAGCATAAATATGTACATACATATGCCAGTGTGTGAGGTTTTTTATGTTTCGCACAAACATTGCGGTAAAAGAACGCCGACAAACGTTCGTCGCTGGTCGCTTAGTCGCTCTCACTAATTGTGACGTCTGACGCGCGTGCGTCGGTTCGGTTTGTCTGTCGGTTCGTATGTCGGTCGGTCGGTCACTTCGTCGGTCATTTTGTTGTACAACGAAAACTCCCCGTGCATTTTTTACTTCAAGCTCTGCTCATTGCATTTGTTTGTGTGTGTGTGTGCTCCAAACTCTCACACACAGACACACACAACTGCCGCGCGTTATCTCGCTCGCTCTCACACAAAGTGCCGTTTTTGTATTTGTAGTTAAATAAAAAAGAAAACAACTAACATCAGAAAAAGTTCATGCAGTGAAAAAAAAAACAACAACCAAGAAAATTTTGCTAGCAGCATATTTGTTAAAAAAGAAAAAGTAATAACAGTTAAAGAAAAAGAAAAAAGTGTTTGTCGTGGCACTCTCTATACACCCTTCTCGCTCTTGCGCTTACATAAATGGAAAATAATAATTCTTGAGATTGGCAACAAAAACAACAACAAGCAGGCAAAAAGGAAAGCTCTGCCTACAACAACAGCAACAACGCAAATTTGTGGATTTACATTTCCTGTGTCGTCGGCGTTTCTTTTGTGGATTATTACTACCTACAAATCGCTGCTCACTTGCGGGCTGCGCTCTCACTCACTCGTTGGCTCTCTGTCGCACGGCAGTGCAAGGGTCGCTGCGTGAGCAGGCCAGCAGGCAACGAAATCCTCGTTCGCACCTTGCTGCTCCCCCCACTTACTCACTCAATCCAACTAACTCACTCAACCCAACAACACTCCACTCCACTCCACTCCACTCATTCTCCCCTTACAATAAAATCAACAACAGCAACAACAACGGCTGCATGCTGTCGTCTATGAAGCTGGAACGAGCATATCAACAGCAGAAATTGCGATTATTTTGGATTTATAAAAAGGCAAGTAAGCAAACCTAACCAAACACTTTGTACAAACACATATACATGCAAGCATATGCATAAATATACATGTGTATATTTGTTTAATGTGGCATGCTATAAATCCTCTCTTCCCCACTCCCTCTCACCTTATTTTTGTGATGTTCATGCTGCTGTCCATTGGTGAGCCGACTGTGTCTGTATGTGTGCAAGCGAGATAGTTAGTGCTGAAGATAAAGCGAGTGTGCGAGAGGGAGGGAGGCAGGTAGGGGGAATAATTGATTTCCAGTTTGATTAATTGCCGCTTGCTGCTGTTGCTGCTGTTTCGTTTTTTTTTCTCTCGTTTCGTTTTTTTGCCTCAAGTTAATGCCAATTAAGGTGTTTCAATTTAAGCCGATTTGTAATTAAATGGGTTTTGTTTGCTGACCCGCTTCCCCCCACCCCCTTCCCAGACATGATTAGAAATTGACAGGCGGCTGCGCAGCAATTTGGTAGCAAATATGTAGAAAACATGCAAAAAACATGCCAACAAAAATTGCCATTTTCTGATTTAAATTGACGTTTTGGTATTTTATTATTATGATCATTACTATACGCATTAAATAACGTGGGAAGTAGATTTAAAACACCAAATGAATTATGTGTATTTTATTTCTGTCTCTTTTACTTTGTGCTCTGGCGGTGACAGGCAAATGACGGCTCATTGAGTTTTTATTATTACGAATTTAAAGTGCACACACACACACATACAATAAGAGAAATTCCCATAAAAGGGGCGTCGTCAGCGGCAGAGGCAGCGACAGCGGCAAACAAAAGGGACGAACAGAGAAAATACATGCATAAATACAAATGAAAAAGGAATCACGCTGCCTAATGAAGCCTGCGGCGCGCAGTCAGCGCAGCGTCGGCCATGTTGAGAACGAACGAGCAAACGACAGACCGAACGTCCGACCGACCGAAAGACGAACGATAAACAAACAGTGTAGTAAGAGCGAGGGGGAAGGGGGAAGGGGGGGGAGAGACCAAAGCACACGTAGCTTGCTCCCCTTTGGGCGCTCTCTCGCTCTCGCTCTCTCGTTCTTGCTCGCTCGCATTGAATTGGCCCCTTTATGCGCTGCGTGTGTTTGTTTTTGTTGCTTTGATAAGTTTTTGCCTGGGCGTGTTTTGCATTTAGTTCAAATTATGAAATTTTTAGTAAGAATATGCAAGTATTAGTATGTGTGTGTGTGTATAGCAGGTGTGGTCTGTGTATGTGTATGATAAAGATATTTAATTTCTTAACGACACAAGTATAAATTATTTATGTACATATTTATCGTCAACTTTGAATTATTATAAATATGCAGGAAGCTGTATTTGCAGGCTATTGAAATGTATCTGACAGATACGCCGCTGTTTGTCGTATGAATTTGCTATTAAGTAAACGAACAATGCGTTAAACGCTTTGTAAATATGCATAATGAAACAGAACAACTAAAAGCAAAAACATTAGACACACATACACAGATACAGATGCTGATAGAGAGATACGGATTGAGGTACAGATACAGATACAGCAATATATACAACAACAACAGTAATAACAACAGCAAGAGCACTATTAAGCGTCTATTAGACGCGCTCTTGGTCATAACATTAAAAATGCTTTACACAAATGGGCAACAACGTCAGGCAACTGAGCAACCGCAAAGCCAAAAGCAACAAACAACAACAATGTTGTGATGATGAAGAAGAAGTAGAAATAGAAGGAGCAGAAGGAGGAGAAGAAGGGAGGGAAGGAGGTAGGGAGCTTCCAGTGGCGCGCACAATCGTGACGCCAACTTAGTTACGGTCATTAGCACCAGCAGCGCCGCCAGCGACAGGCCAAAGCAGCGACCCGCCTCTGCCTGCCCCGTATGCATGTATTACACACACACACAAGCACACATAATAATTTGTCACACTGTCGGAGTCACTGGCGACGCTGGTAAAAGTTGCCAGCAACAAAAACAACAGCAACACTAACAGCAGCAGTCAAGACTTGTACAAGATACACATACACACACAGATACACAGATACATTTACTTGTTAACTGACTTTAGTTGGCGCGTTGGGATCTTTTGCCTTTTCTGCAAAGTGTAATTGCCTTTGTTGCTGTAGTTGCTGCTATTGCTGTTGTCGTTGTCGCTGTTGTTGTTGTTGCTGTTGTTGTTGGTATTTGCCACCGTTCTGCGCTTCAGACGATAACAATTTCAACGCTACAAATGTGTCAATTGCCTGACAAAACATTCCATGTGCAAACATACACATTCATATAAATATATATTCATACATATATGTAATTATACTTAGTTAGTGACTCTTGCTGCCTAATCATTTGTTTGATGAGCTCTTTTTATTTTAATTAACAGCCCAACAAGCTGAAAATGTTAATGCGAGTGTAATGTAATGTGCGAATGTTAAATATCATTTCGTTCATTATTCAAATTGTGGGTAACAACATGGGACAATTTTTATAAATATTAATGATATAACAGATAAACGGTCTTTTTTCTTAAAAAGAAATTAAATTGATGATACAAAAATCAATTAGTTAACATAGAACTATTAAATTTGTTGAAAGATTTTCTTTTAATGGAAGAAAACTTCTAATTTTTATTCATCGCTTTAATTATTTTTTTTAACATAATATAAATTGTTGATAACAGTACGAAATATATGAAAATTATTGCTGACCAACGTAACATGTATGGAAAGCTTTTCTTTGATTGAAAATGAACTCTTCAATAATGAAAGATCTTTTCAATTAATTTAAATTGATATGACAATTTTTATTAAATGTTAATTTGGTAGAATGGTTTGCATTAAATAGAAGTAAAATAAATTTATGTTATATAATATAATATTGTGGACAGAACATAATACTGTTGATAACAGCACTCCAGAAATGTTAACCAAAAACTGTTAAAACTGAAATTGAACTGATTTTAATTGAAGCAAGTGGCACTCGAGATATTGCTCCCGTGTCGTATTCATAATAAACCAGTCACAGACTTTATGCCCATTGCAGTCACTTAGTTGGCCATTTGTCAGGGCCCCGCCTCGGCGACACGATTAAAGCAAATTGATTTGTTCAATTCTCATAAATGTCTGACAGTGACAAACGTTCGTTGCGCCCCATTCAAACGCCCATGCAAATGAGCTGAGCTGCGTTGAGAACTCTCAACGTTTTTAGCAATTTCAATTGTGCAAAATTGAATGCGATAAATAAAAAAAAAAATAAACTGAAACTGCGACGGTTGCGCTTGAGCGCACAGTTGAGAATTGCTCCAATTATAATAACTACGTTTTAGGATTAAAATAAAAAACAAGCTCTGAGGATTTCTACAGTCAACTAGCTGCCTATAAAGCATATTTTAATTTAATCAATAACAGTTTTAGCGTTGACAAGCCATCATAATTTATTTATACAAAACAATAAATAATATTAAGAAGCAAAACAATATAAATTTTGTTGCGAATATTATTTGCGCTGAGATTTGTTCAACATTTCATAATAATAAACGAATGTTAAAGGCCATTTTTGGTTGGGACAGTGTCGGGGGCAGGGGCAGAAGCAGGGGCAGGTTGAGGGGGAACTTGAATCGCGGCGGGTTTAGTAAAAACAAACAGTCCGCAATCAACAAGAGCGTCATTAAAAAAGCAAATTTCTGAACACGCTAAACACATGTACACAAAAGCAACAACAACAACAATCACAAGAAGAAAAAAAAAACAACACAACACAACACCAGAGGCACGAAAGCGTTCAACGTTCACTAGATAATGTGGGCCAAGCAGCAGCAACAACAATAATAGCAACAAAACTTAATTCCCAACGACAAGAGACAGAGACGAGGCAAAAGCGGAGGCAAATTGATTGTGATGATGTTTTGTTTTGTTTTTCTTTTAGATTTTTTTTTTTTTTTTTTTGCTTTTTAAATATATGCGAAAATTGACTTTGTGCTTGTGGCGAGTATCTTTCAGATACACAAGCCACAACCAGGGCCATCACACAGCGAACGATGTAAATTGACTGCTTTGATAATTAATTTATGCTGCTCAGATACAGATACAGATATAGATACAGATACATTTGCATATTTGAAGTGTGTGTGGGCGCTTAACAAAAACACTACACAAATATTATAAAAAGAAAACAATTTAAATAAATTCGACAAAAAATGAAAGCTCAATAAAAACCGCAACTCGTATCATTTTAAACAAGTTTAATTTGATGTAAATTTGTACACGGTCGCGCGACATTTTCAACACCGATAACTCAATTTAACTGTCTGCCTGAAGAAGAGAGGCAAGGGCTGCGGGGATGGCAACAGCAGTTGATAGCCACTAATTCATTATTGGGGCATAAAATGTTCATAAATAAAAACAATTAATTATAGCGTGTAAATATTGCAAATATCACAAAACCGATAAACGTAATTAATATATATATATTTTTTCTGTACATGTCTGACAGCTACAAATTAAAATGAAATGCAAACAATTGCTGATAAGCAATCAAATAAAAAACCACAACAACGACAGCAAAATTAGAGAGAACTTTGCAGTGCCGATGTTTCAATGCTCTAACAAACAAACACCACTTTAAAGTTTCTAATGAAACAATATTTGTTAAAAATGAATTAAAGTTAAATTATGATAATTTAAACTAAGTTTAAAAGTCCCCAATAGAGTCATTACTGTAGTCAGTTTACTGCATTCAATCTACATAAAAAGTAATGTACCTTCAGGCAGAGTATTAATCAGATAAATTGATTTATTATGAAAATACCAAACAATTTGCTTATTGTGCGGAATGTTAAATGCAAAAAAATTATAATTACAAACAAATAAAATGCAATAATTTATGTTGTAAACATAATTAAATCATGCAATTTGTCAAACATAAATTAAATCGAGAAAAATGAAGCTACCTATAAATAAGTGAGCTTATCTTTTTGGGAAGTATTATATTAAAAACAAATCAAAGCATAATCTAATTACACGCATTTAAATCAGAATAATATTTCATAAAAAATAAAAAAATAATAAAAATGTATATTTGAATAGCAAACATTTTATGCAAAGTTATTTAAAGAGCCTTCAAGTATATTTATTCAAGTTTGGAATTCACAATAATCTCATTGCTAATTGTTGAGATGAAGATCACTTTGGGGATGAATGTTGTATACACTACAAGATAATTCGCATTTCTGGATAAATGCCAAAATGTGAGTTGTTAACATACATAGACTCGGCTATGTGTATGTTGCTGTTGTATTTAAGCTTTTGTATCTCTATCCATCTGTATCTAAATTGTGATCGCTACACGCGCCGTCATTTGAGGCCAGAAATAGCAGCTGGCAAACGCCATGCGCTAAATTTATTTTAGCAGCGTAATCTAAATAAAAAATAAAAAAAGCAAAAACTGAAACTGAAAAAGAAATATACATATGTGGAAGCAAATGTTACGGTTAGCATATTTGATGCTTAGATGCTCTGTTTAACAGTGTTAAATGATGCTGTTTAAATGATTTACTTGCAATTTCCTTATCCATAACAAACACACATGATGATAATTAACAGCTGCTTAACATAACATGCAAATAGACCTTGCTGTTAACAAGCGAATGCTAATAAAAGCACATAACAGTTGTTTAAAATTTCATGTGTGAAATAAATATATATATTTCACTATTTATCAGTTTGATTTTTATTATAAAACAAAAGAGATTGTTTACAACTTATCTTCCCTGTTGTTAGAATTGCTTTATTAAGTCAGTTGCATTAAAAGCGATAGTTTTGGTTTTAACATAGTTTCCATTTCCATTTCCATTTCCATTTCCATTTCATTGGGGGCGCCATTGTAAATAAAAATAATAATTAATGGAGGGGCCATTTGCCGAACCCAAAACGATTGATTTTCCAGTGATATTTTGTTGAGCGTTTTTGTTCGCCATAATGTACAGACACACACAGAGCTACATAAATAAACAAGAGCCATAAAAATGTATCCAATAGATGGAATATGACGGTGGCTTTTTCGTGTATCTCATAAAATTCACACTGTTTGTTTGTTTAGCCAGCGGCTTTTGTGGTTGTGCTCTTTTGTTATTGCATATTTATTTTGTTGTCGCTGTTTGTTATTGATGTTGTTGTTGTAGCGTCATTAACTGACAAACGGTGCTGTCTGTTTTTTCTTCTTATTCTTTTTTTTTTTGTTTTTGGTTGCTCGCTGCCTGGGCGTGGAGCAGCTGTGGAGTTTTAAGCGAATGGAGTTGAGATTGAAGAGACAGAGAGACGTAGTTCATCAAGCAAAGCGTGCTTTTCAAATCAAGCAGCAAGTCTTAACTCCTCTCACTCTGACATTCGCTCTGTCTCTCTCTTTTTTTTGCTGTGTCTGCGGCTTCTCGAAATACCAAGCTAAGCATATTTTTATTTTCTTTTATTTTTCTCGTTTCTGCCACACAATGAGATCGCCTGCTGTGCACCGCCTGCTACTGAGTAAAGCTGAAGCTTTTACGGCTTTTGCTGCGCTTGATTCTCGCATATTTATTTTGATATCTTTTATGATTCTTTATTTGGCGGCTTAGCTACCCAGCCACGCAAATGAAACTCGCCAGAAATGTAAATAAACCAGCGAAACTTGGCGCAAATAACATGAAATGGACTGACTTTGAAATGCCCTATAACAGGCAGTTATGATGGAGCTTAAAAGCTGATTGTCCGACATACACATACATATTATAATGCCAACTGATATGGGATTGAAATAAAGATCTTTGATTCATGCAAGTCATAATCTATCTGTCTATGTCTCAATTCCAGTCGATTAGAGACAACGAATTAAGAGCAAGCTACAAAATGTACAATTATCAGATTAAATGGAGCTTGAAAGCTTCTATAAGCTGACTGATCATGGCATAATCTATTATCAGTCTTAATTCGCTAATGTCAGCGTGACAAGGGACTTTGGCAAGTTTATATACCCTTTGGTCGAAAGTTATAAGTATTTCTTTGCCTTTGTTAAGCTTTTGCGGCACTTAAGCATAAGCTTTATGGCCATAAAAAGATTATGCCATATTATTTTATATTTCATCTGTATTTATGTATTTTTCTATGAATTTTTTCATGTGTATTACGACTTTGCATCTTGTTCAACGTCTCTCAATATACATATATTTTTTTTTATTATTGCTACAAGCATTTGTAATTGTTTAATTTATATGCATTGGCATATTGCAATTTTCTTAAATTGCCAATTGTTTGAAATTATTTGCATGATTATCATTATTAAAATCATTAGCTTATATGATTATTATTATTATTGTTATTGTTATGTGAATATTTGTGATAATTGGCTACGTGTACGAATAGATTATACACTATTATAGATGTGTGTATGTTTTATTGTTTTTCTTTACTTATTTATTTATTTATTTGTTGTTTGCAAATTGCTTAATATGAACGAACATACAACACAATTCTGCGGTTTCTTGTTGCATTAGCATAATTGCCATAATTTATGGTAACCAATTTTGAGACACAACAATAATAACAAATGTGTGGGCTACTCAAATTAGTTGCATTTAAATTTGGTGTTGCATTTTCCTACCAACTTCTTAGCCTTGTTTCTTTGCTCTCCAAACTTTAAGCCATGATGATTCATGTGAGTAGCTTTAGTTTATAGTAGTAATACGATATATGGCTCATGAATATAATGATTTAGTAAGCTGCAAGCTTAAGGGATTTACATGATTCATGAATATTCATTTCAAATTGAATGCATTCAATTTGATGTGTTTGCTTCACTGAGTTCAGAGCTCAAATGAATGTTGATTGATTCAACTTATTTGACTTGCGACACTGCGATAAGAAAACTTATCGAACAACTCTCGTTGGCACTTACTTGGCTGGGAAAACTGGCTTGGAATTCCATAGTCAAGCCCGAGTCCGCTTGGCAACTCTATTGACAACGCATGGCGTGATTATTTATGGCAGCAGTTTGATTTCATTTCACTTCCCCCTCTCTTTCTTACACTCTCTTTTCAACGCTCGCTTAATCCGTGTGCGAGTCAGTGTTGTCAATTTGACTATTTTATAGCTACTGCTGGCTATTTTCAAATGTTAATTGCTAAAACAATTGAAAATTTATATTTGCTGGAAGTCTGGTAAATTGAAATATATATTTGGATATGTTCTGCTATTCAATTATAAAAAAAAATGGGAAAAGCTAAAAATTGTAGAAATGAATGTGACAAATTATTGAAATTCATGTAAATTTTATAAATATGTATATACAAAATATGTTGCTAAAAATAAGTTGTTTTTTTTTGTTCTAAGCTATTTTTCTTTGCAAAATCAGCTATTTTATTATTTATTTGAATGCTTTTTTTGCATTAAAAAAAAATTGGCAACCCTGTTGCGTTTAAGTTAAACAACTTGGCGAGATTAATGAGCCGCATATAAATCATGACAAAGTTGTTAAAAGAAAATTCGAATGAAGCGTAAATAAAATGCAGGCAACAAAAACCGTTGCATATTTGAAGCACAACAACAAAAGCAACAACAACAAATATTTACACGCCTCGCTGAATGTGAAGCGCAAAAGGAGGGGGGAGGGGAGTGGTGGGTGGCAGGCAGGCAGGAGGGGGCGGGGTGGGATGGTGAGTGTGGGGAATGTAAAAGTCAATTTCACACTTGATTGCTGGCCGTAAATCAATAAAGCTAAAGCGTTGGCGTCGACGTCGACGCAGCTGCTGCTGTTGATGCAGATGCCGAAGCAGTCACTGTCCAATTAAGCGCATCTAAGACGCGGCAGCAGAGACGCCTGGGCGGCTACTGAAAAGCACTCAAGCACACAAATACACACACACAGTCTCACATAGATACAAAGTTACAGATACATTCATGCAGATACAACGGCATGTGCAATAAATCGCGTGCCATTTTAACACTTTGACGTGCACAATTGAAAATTGCGAAACGGCTTTTGTTGTAGTAGTTGTTGTTGTTGTTATTGTTGTTGCTTTGCTTGTTGCGCTTTGTGCAGCCGCAGCCGCAGGCGTTGCAGTCGACGTCGCCGCTTTGGCTGTCTCAATTGGCGCGCCAAGCAAATTAGCTAAGCTTTAAAGAGAGTGAGAACCAAAAACAACACTTGAGGCTACGTCGACGTCGCGACGTCTCATCGCTTGGCTGGGCAAACAAGAAGCAGCAACAGCAACAAAGCAAAGCACACATATATATATATACACACACACAGTCACCCTCACACACACACAATGCCAAAAAGGCTGTGAAAACAGACACCTCGTGTTCCTTTGTTTCCTCCCCCCCCCTTCTCTCCCTATTCGCTCGTTTTTATTGTTGTTGTTTTTGCTGGTGTTTTAACAGCAACTTTTTGTTTTGTTTTTACCTGCAGTTTTTGTTTGCCAATTGCAACGCTATTTTGTTGTTGTTTCTCTTAACTCGTTTTATTTTTTTTTTTGTGTGTTTTTTTTGCTTGTTTTAAAGTCAAGTATTTATTGTATTTACACAGCACTGTATAGCAATGAAATAAAATGAGAAAAATTTACGAGCCACACAAATAAGTTGTGTAAATATTTTGTGATTATATTTTTGCGCTTACTTTTTTTATTATGAGTGCGCCCAGTGCAAACAACATTGAAACAAGATTTACCAAGCGCAAACAATTATACGGTGCAGATTTTAAAAATGTGTTGATTGAAAGATTAGCGCACTGAGAAAATATTTCTCCTTGTGTATAAAATAAAATCAACTAAAACAAATTGAGTTGTCGCTAAATATTCATATGGTTAGGCAGTCAAATTTCAACTATGCTCAAAGTAGAATAAATAATAGATTCAAACAGAAGCCAAAACACACTCAAAGAAATCGGGGAAGATTTTAAGCTCTCATTAAGCTGTCAAAGATGGCTGCATTTTATGAAAAAGAAGAGAGTTTGAGTTCATTAAGTGCAGTCTGTACAATAGTTAAGAGCTCAAAGGACAACAAAATTGCACTTTAAATGAAATAAAAGACTAAGCTCATTAAGTGTCTGATGGCAAAGATGGCTATAGACTTTTGAGCATAATAATAAAGAGAGAAAGAGAGAGCGAGAGCGAGAGAGTTCAAAGCTGCGCTTAACTAAAGCTATTCAATAAATAAAGAACGAGTTACGTTAACATTGATCTTCACTGACGCAAATACTCGAAATTGCTTATGCAAATCGAGTGCATTTGTAATTATAGACACTGGGAAAAGTGCTTACTTTGAATAGTCTCATATTTGAGCTTCATTAGGTAAGCACTTTAAATCAGCAACTGTTTAACTAACTGTAAAAAAAAAATAACACAAAAAAAAAACATAAAACTAGTTAATTATAGTAAAGCAGTCGGCAAATTTTTACTGTAATTATTTGCCATAACAAATTTGTCGTTCACAAGCCGCAAAAACTTGTAATATCAAGAGACGAAGCGGGCAAAGAAGAAGAAGAAGCAGAAAATGGCAACAAAAATAAAAACAAAAATCAATAAAAATGTCGCGCTAATAAATTTAGTTGAAGCGGAAAAAAGTTGCAGTCCGAAACGGGAATTGGAACAAGGGGTGTTAAAGGGGTGTAAATGGAGTGAGGGGAGTGGGAAGGGGTAGGGAGGAACACGCAAATGCTTAACTGGTTGACTTGCCTGTAAACGGAGATTAAATTAATAAAAATAATGACAACTGAGCTGATTGCGAGTCGCGGTGTTAATTTTACACACACACCCCTCGCCCCCTCCTACCCCCTTTTCTACATTCCCCACTTTTTAGTCTCCATCTAACGTTGCAATGCACAGTGTAAAATTTTATAAAAATAAAACTTATTTTAAGCTAAACATAATTAAACTAAAGACTACTATACATAAAAAAAAGATAAATATTTTCGCTATTCATGTATTAAATTTCATCTCGTTAGTCACAAAATTGGATATCAGAAAGTTTGGGGCATGGAGGGACTTTCGACACTAGACTTTTACCTCTATTAATGTACAAAATTTCATATCGTTAGTCACAAAATTGGACATCAGAAATTTTGGGGCATGGAGGGACTTTTGTCTTTAGTCTTTTACCTCTTTTAATGTACTAAATTTCATAACGTTGGATATCAGAAATTTTTGGGCATGGAGGGACTTTCGGCACTAGACTTCTACCTCGTAAAGAGATTTTTTCTTTATATCAACAAAAATAATTAAAAAACCGAAATCTCTTTAAGGTCTCGGCAATATATGAATTTAGGCCAAATATTTTGCGATTTGTTCCACTGTGCAATGTTTGCCTTCTGTTCGCAGCTGGGAAATTTGTTGCTGCGTGTACAACTTGCAACTTGTTTCACAGCGGGCACGCAGCGTGTGTCTCTCTCTCTCATGAATTATGGACCAGTTGGCTCAAGACTCGGACTCGGACTTGGACTCGCACTCTGTTGGCCTCTTTGCCACTCTTGGCATGCCCCTACCTCCCCCCCTCCCCTCTACGCATCTTGCACTTAACCGAATTAGTTTCAATTGCAATTTTTCAAATGCCTTGCAACGAGGTTCCAAATACGCCGCGTCTCTTGACTAAAATATATCTATGTGCCGCCTTAGTAGTAGTTGTTCTTGTTGTTGTTGCTACTGCAACATCATTATGCAGTTAGCTTTTAGACACGGCCACTTAGCCGACAACAGCGAGAACAGCATTTAAATCTAGAGATGATCGCGTGTTTCAAGAACTGCACTTGAAAGTGCCGCTAAATTGATAGTTCTGTCAATCAAATCTCAACAAATCGAATTGAATCCAATCAGAGTTCAAGTTCAGTTCAAAGGCCTCAAATCTTGATAATCTAAAATTTAGATTCTAAACTAATGACATGCTTTTCATTATATGTCTTAGAAATCGCACGGTAGGGAAATTCTGTTTGTTCAGAGTTCACTTAATGATTGATTTCACACGCAAATACTAAGTAAATAATGATTATTTTTATTTTTGTAAATCACAATATCAATAACAAGGAATGCACATTCAATTAAAATAATAATTCCATAATGATTACAATAATATATTGTAATTTTACAACGTTTTCAAATGTCTAAAAAATTGGAATGGAATTTCGAGCAAATGTGCTTCTTTTCAAATAAATGTTTTTTAAAGCAATTTTCAAAAAAAAAAAATTCTAGAGGTTTCTGAAACACACTTGATAGTCAGATTTTTATAAAATTACGCAGAATAAAACATTAACACTAAAGACAATTCTTAAAAATTATCATATAATCACGATTATGCTGTTTTTCTTAATAAAACTTATAATGATAACGTTCCTTGAAATTTGAATAACTTAATTTAATAAAAGAATGAGAGGTTTTGTATGGAAATATAACATAATAGTATTAAATGTGACTATTAAATACTGCAAAATAGTATGTACATTTTCTTCATCATTTAATTAATTATTTTAATAATGTGTGCTTGTTTACATTAGCTAGATAATGAGTTTATAATATCTCTAAAAATGTTTATTTAGTTTATTTTTTATAGGAATCAAACAAACATTCAAAAAAATCTAATTTCTTACTTTATGTTTTGCAATCTTTTTACTCTGAACCATTTAATGGATAATAAAGCTAATTTAGTTGCATATTCATCGTTTACAATCGTTTGTCGTGAGTATCGTGCTCGCGCCTCATGCGACTCGCACTGTCATCTGTGGCTTTTTGTTGTCATCTCGTATCTTGTATCTTGTGGTTTGGCATTTATAGGTGGATTTCAAACTCAAATCTTAAATCGTCACAGCTTGGCTGTCAACGCAATTTGTTATAAATTTACCTACATATCTGCACAGTTGCAAGTTGCATTCCCCTTTCCCTTCCCCCCTCCTTCCACTGATACTGTGTGCTGTCATGCAATTAATCACAAACACACACACAACACACTTCATGCACATTTACACGTCGTTTACCCAACAAAAAAATTTTTCGACAAATGCATGAAAATAATTCATTGCCTCCCTCTCTCCTTCTCTCTCTCTTTCGCCACCCCCTCCCGCTCAGTCATCATTGTGGCATTTATAATGCATTTTTAATGGTGCTGAAAATGTTTTCGCTTCGATTTGCTTTGCAGCTTTGCCAGCGGCTTAATTAAAGCAAACAGCTTATCTAGGGACGAAAGAGATGTGTAGAGGGTGTGGGGAATGGGATGTGAGAAGTGCCAGGGGTGGGGGAGGGGAGGGAGGGAGGGGCAGGTGTGTGTCCACTAGGCAGGCGTTTGAAGTGTGGCATAAATTATTTTACAAACTCCACACATTTTTATGTGAATACAGCAACATATACACATGTAAATACACACACACACACACTAACACACACATGTGTAGTTGTGATGAGCTTTATAAAGTTTTATACTAGCGCTGCTGTCGCTGCTGCTGTGTGCTTAATGCCTTTTTACGGCATTTTAAAACTTTGCTCACTTGCATTTGCTTTAGCGCTAAGCCGCAGCTTACGAGAGACCGGATAACCAGCCACTGGAGTTAAGCAATGCCATCTCACTCTCTCACGCGCGCGCGCTGTGCCAGAGAGAGATGGACAAAGGAGTAGCATGGGATACAAGTCGACAGGTCGACAGTTGCTTTGTTGCTTTTGCTTTTGCTCTTGCCACAGCGACAGCCAAAGGGGCCCTAATCGCTGTTGTTGTTGTTGCTGCTGCTGTTGCTGCTGTTACTACAGCTACAACAAGAACAACAACTGCATGCGCTGCCTCTTACCCTCTCTCCCTCTCTCTCTCTCATACACTGCGCTCCTTTTGCTTGCTGCTGTCTGCTGTAGTAGTAATAATAATATAAAAAAAATACAAAAACTTGTCCCTTCTCCCTCTCCTCTCTTCTCCTTGCGCTTGCATGCAATCCCACTTTTTGTTTAATATTAATTTTTTTCGCTCTCTTTTTGCTTTTATTTTAGTTTGTATTTTGCTATCTGCTATTCATGCCACGTTCTCTTGCTATGGGAACAGCAGCAACAGCAACAACAACAATAATACCAACAACAAATTCTTTAGCTCGTTCTTGTTCTTTGTCTGTCTTTCTGTCTTTCTGTCCGTCTTCTGCTCGCTGTCGAGTCGAGTCGAGTCTTTTTCAATTCAACTTCCCTCTGTGCATGACGAACAACTCACTGAAAAAAAAAATCATGTCGTTTTGAAAATTGTTTGTGCTTATTCATGCGAAATAGCTGCTGTTGTTTTTCTTGTTGCTTTACTATGTATTTTCTTATTGCTACTGTTGTTGCCTTAAATCCTGGCTCAATTTCGAGCATATTTTCCTTTTTCCTTTTTTATTTGCTTTTGGAAAATGGTCGCATTTTTGCGCCGTTAACTTTTCACGTCATAACTCTTTTTTTCTTAAAAACAAACACACACACACACACACTTTTATAAATACGCATATTTTATTATGCGCCTTTATAATTTTTAAATGCGTTTAATAAAGCGCTCAATCTGCTGGAACGTGTGCGGTGCTTGTGGAAGGGGAAGTGGGAGGGGGAGGGGTGGGCATATTGAGTATAAGAAGCAACAACAACAACAATAACATTTGAGCGCCGGATGCCGTCGCAGAGATGAAGAAGAAGAAGAGGAAAAAAGGTGAAGTGGTATTAAATTTCATATGCGTCGTTACTCTTTGTTGCTCTCTTATGCTCCTCTTCTGCCCATCATTAACTGCGTGTGTGCATGTGTGTATGTGTGTGTGGGTTGGGTAAAGAGTGTGCGGTGCTGTGAAGAGAGAGGGTCAAAAGAACACTTAAGCCTGAAATTGGCAGCTATTCGCTTGGCTCTTTGCCTTCTTTTTGTTGCTGTTGCTGTTGTTGTTGTTGTTGTTGTTGTTGCTGTTTGGCTCTTGGATCGTTTGGGTCTTGGGTCTTGGGTCTCTTGGCCTGCTTGGCCCTGCTTCGTCTGTCTGCCTGTCTTCTTCTTCTTCTTCTTTTCATTTTATTTTATTTCTTTCTTTTTTTGTGTATTTTTTTTTCATCTGTTTCTCCTCCTTCTGCACCTTTAGCTCTTCATTCGACGGCATCTACTTATGTCGACTTGTTATTGTTCGACATAATGGCAAAATATTGTATTGCCAACATTTTTGTGCTGCTTGGTTTGGCTTGGTCTGTCTTGGCCTGGTCGGGTCTGGTCTGCTCTGCTCTTGCCCTGCTCTCTTGTGGTGTGGCCCTTCATCTTCGTCTACGTTTTCGTGCTCTTCTTTCTTGTCTTCGTCGCAAAGTTGCGAAGCTTACTTGACAAATGAGCTTTGGATCTGCTTGAAGCTGTTCCACACACACACACACACTCACACACATGGCAATATAAAAGCCATAGCAATAGCTGTTTAACTTCCCCTATCCCCAACCCTAATCCCCGCTCAACAACAAGCCAAACACAATGGCAATAAAGTGCGTTAACTTTTTGGCAGACAATAGATTTTATTTCTGGCACGGCGCATGGCACAATCCGAAATGGTCCTATCCATGTGGAATGGAGTGTGCGTGTGCATGTGTGTATATGTGTTTGCGTACGTGTGAATGTGCGTCTGTGTGGAATGGAATTGTTTTTATTATTGTGCGTGGTTTTTTTCTTTCTTTTTTTTGCCTCTGGCAACTTTTGCGGCTGAGAAACTGAAACTGAAGCAACTGCGTGGGTGTTGCGGCTTACAACCGATCAATTTACAGTAAATTAAGATTTAGTTTATACAAGGCAAGAAAGTGAATAAAAACTCACATATTTGTTTTTTTTTTGTATTTTTAAAAATAGTTACATTAAATGCAAGTTATTATTCTTAATTTTTACACTTGTAGTAAGCAGCATAGCCAAGCATAATAAAATACGAATTAAATTAAATAAAAAAAAATAATTTTTCATTTTTTCAAAGCCCTTTCATGTATATTAGTTCTATCTGAAAAACTTTCAGCTAATACCACAAAGCAGAAAACGCAAATGATTATGAAAAATTTAAATATACAGACATTTATATAAAGTATAAAGTTTTTTGCAACATAATACATTTAAAAAAAAATATATTTAATTATTTTTAACTTGTATATACCAAAAAACTATTAAATAATAATACAAATAATTTTTAAAATCAAAATTGAAATTAATTTTTGACAAACTTTAACAGTTTTATAACTTTAACAGTTATGTTTTTTGTTATTGATTAAAGTAAACGCAAATAGTTTTTAGTTTCAAAAATAAAGCACATGCCACAAAGCATAGTTTTTACGTAACAATTTTCTGTACCATAAGCTGGAATTAAATTGCCCTTTGCTTTGATTTTCCATTACATAGCTCAACATCCTGACGCTTCCCTGTGGAATCCTAGCAAAAACACACACGAATATATTTTCCAACCGTGTGTTTGTGTGTGTGTGGCAATACACTCAAAAACGTTCGCATAGTTCACCACAAACAGTTTTATGTGCGACACGGACGCGCCCTATTCCTTGTTTGCCTGTTTGCCTTGCCCCCTGTTGTTTCTACACTTCCCCAACCCCTCTCTCTCTCTCTCTCGCTCTTCTCTCCCTTGTTTTCAGTTCCAACTTCACATCCAATCTCGTTGCCGTTGCCGTTGCCGTTGCCATTGTTGCTGTTGTCTTGCCTGGCACGTTGCCCTACTCCACGCCAGCCAGCTTTTGTCTGTCCAGCACAGACACACACACACATGTACACATATAAACCTCCACTCTCTCACAAACATACTCACACACATGTGCATACATATATCTATGCTTAAGCTGTTGCCGGCGCTTTGTCCAAACCACACAACTGACTGCCTGCCATTCTGTCTGCCTGTCTGTCCTTCCCCCCCCCCCACTTCTCTCTTTCTCTCTCTCTTCACTTCTCCCTTTGCTGCATTTTGCAACTTGCAATGCTGATCATTTTACACACTTAGCGAAGCATACGTATGTTGTTGTTGTTGTAGACTCTTAATATGCTTTTAGATATGCATCAGCAAAAGCTCCCTTTCTCTCTCTCGCTCGCTCTGCTCTGCTGTGTGCTTGTAACTGAAGACGTTGCCAGCGTCGTCGTCGTCGTCGTCACCCCTTTTGGCATCGCATCCATTGAACTGAAGTCTCTGCTGCCGTCGCCGTCGCCATCACAACGCTGTCGTTGGACTGCCTTTTGCCAGCTTGTATATTTGTGCATTGAACTGGAAACGCGCAGAGCCCCCAAGCACACGAACAGAGCTGTGGCAGTGGCAGAGGCAGAGGCAGTGGCAGTGGCAGCAGCAGAGGTTGGGGCAGAGACAGAGGCAGTCAGCCCAACAGCACACAATTTGCATGCCAAACAGCATATAAAATATCGAAGCACAACTGAGCTGCACATTGATACGAGTATCTGCAAAAAGCAGACAAATTTAAAAATAGTAAATGCAAATTTTTATAAATTTAGAGAAAGTTTTTTTTTAAAAGCATCCAATAAAGATGATATACAAGCTCTATAAAAATTCAAATAATATAATATAGAAGACAGTAATTAAAAAAGGAAACAAAGTAGCTAAATATGATTCAATATAAACATGCAGAAAAATTAAAAATAAAATGACAAAGTTTAGAAGACAAAGGTTCTTTAAAATTTAAGATTAAAAAAAAATTAAAAAGTTAAACAAAGTAGCTAAATATGATTCAATATAAACAAGCATAAAAATGAAAAATAATATGATAAAGTTTAGAAGACAAAGTTTTTTAAAAATTTAAGATTAAAAAAAAAAATTTAAAAAGGAAACAAAGCAGCTAAATATGATTCAATATAAAAATGAAAAATAATATGAATAAGTCTAGAAGTTATAAAAAGCATCAATGAAACAATAAATAATTCGATATAAGAGCCATGCAAAAAAAAAAGAGATTATAGAAAAATTTTTAAAGAAAAAATACTTTAAATATGTAAAATATTTTCAGTAGATATGAATTTAAGTAAATAAATATGAATTTAAATAAATTTATAAACTTAAGTCAGCACCTTGAAGATTTATAGCTTTATGTTAAAGTTTTTATAATCAACAGATTTAATTTAAGAAATGTATTCTTTACTTTCGTATTTTCCGATTGCTTAGCTCCACTGTGCACCGTTCCTAGCCCCTTTCTTCATGCGTAAATCGCTTACCATAGCTGTGTCTTTGGATTTTCATTTACTTGAATCATATATATTTATTTGTACTGCTTTGTCCCCGCAACTGATTCCCTGCTCCCGCCACCCCCTTTTGTCCCAATGTCGCTCTCTACGCACTTGAATACCTACGGAAATTGTTGGCATTTTATTTATTCATGTTCTGCTCTTATTCAATATACAAAATATGCATATGTGCTTCAAGTATCTCTGTAGCTGTATCTGTATCTGTATCTATAGCTGTATCTGGCAGTTGAATGCCACTTGAGGCTTGAATTGAGCAGGCTATTATTCAGTTGCTCCTTCTTCTTCTTCTTCGTCATCTATTGCCACAACTTGAGCTGTATTTTTTTTTCAGCAATTGACTTTTTTGGCTTTAAGCAGCTGTCGCATTTTCACACATTGTTCAAAAAATTAATGCGTAAATCAATTAACTTTCATGCTGCTTAACTTTGTCCTTTTCTTGTTGTTGTTTTTTTTTTTTTTTTTGTGCCTCATTGGAACGCAGTGAGTGGAAAAGTCCAGCGTCCTTTTTGCGCTGCAAAACGCACTCAATCAAATGAAAATTAGCATTTAATATGCTCCGACTGTGGCTGAGTCCAATACTGTCCCTTGGGTATTTCCACCAGCACCAGTAGGAGAATGATGAGAAGCAGGAGGAGGGGAAGTGGAAAACCTACCCAAGGGATATAAAATCCTCCTGCTTGACTCGTCAGCAAGAAGCAACAACAACAACAACAGCAACAAGCGGAACCCTCCCTTGTGGCATTTCCTTGTTTAGTGCTCTCCCCTCTTGTCCTTTCTTTGGTTTCCTGTTTGTTCAGCAACTTTAACGCAAATAATTTTGTATTCCTTCTGCCCTTCTCGCAAATTGATGGCAATCCACGTCGTCAACCCTCCAGAAAGCATACAACCCCCGAACAAAAGGTGTCAGCTACGTAATTATACGTGCCACATCCTCATTTCTGATGCCAAGTTCCCTCATTCCTCTCATTCCACTCATTCTCCCATTCCAATTGCCATTCCCTTTCCCTCTTCCTTTGTCGCCTTCTGCCTTTTGTATTTGCTCGTGTTTATTTATTAAGCATATTTGTTACTTTATCCGTCCCACAACCGTCTCTCATCCCGCCCTGTTCCCCCCCTCTCGGCTTTCCGCTTTTACTTTTGCAGCTGCGCACATTTGCCTTGAACAAAATGTAGATTATTTAGTAACAAATTCCTGTGGCATCCTTTTTCTTATTACTGATGTTTATGACAATTAACTGTAATTAATCCTAGCCACATTAATCAACAATTTTCTCGCCCCAAATGTCGACGCACCTTCAAAATGTTGATTACTTGAGTGGATTTGCTGTTTTGTTGTTGTTGTTATTATCATTTCAGCCTGAACAGGCGCAAAAAGAAGAGGCACTCAAGTAATTAAGTGAGCAGCATATTAATGAACTTGAAGGAACTTAGCTGTCTTGTCAAATTACCTATAGGAGAATAGACTAAGAATATAATCAATATGTGGATTAAATCTAGCAGAAAATATGTGCAATATAATGTATAATTCAAGAGTGTTTGAGTTTATTTTTATTAAACAAAAAAATTTGCTTTAATGTGCTTTCAAAGCTTTATTTTTATTTTATAAAAATTTATAACAAGCTACAAATCTAAAGCGGCCTTGATATTATTAACTTAACTCAATGTAATTTAAGCCAAACTACGAGCTTTCATGTGCTTTTAAAGCCTTAATTGCCTTATAAAGTAATATTATAATTATTTCATGTTTTGTTTAACAAGCTACAAAACAACAAATCTTATTTTCATCTGCTTTCAAAGTTGTATATTTTTTCTTCTTCAAATATTAGAAGTATTTCATGCTTATCTCAGCAAGTCTACAAATCTATGAATATTCTGCAAGAAAACTAAGAGCCTGATTGCCGTGGCCAAACATTTGACTAGAAAAGTAATGAATAGCTTTGTGTATAAGCTCTGCAGAAGGATTATTGCAGTTGTTGCAAGTGAATAAAAAAAAGAGCCGCAAAAAGTGGCAGCTTCTCTTTCGTATGTGCAATTACAAAAGCACCGCACACAAAAAAAAAAAAGAAACGAGTGAAAAACGGAGACAGACAAAGGGAAGGGGCTAGCCAGGCTCATGAGGAGGCGAGGAGAGGCGGGTAGGAAGCCGACTGGAGACTGGCAAACGCAATCAGTGAGCCTTCGCTTTTGGAGTGGGCCGAAATATGAAAAAGAGTTGAAATAAATTAACAGAACTGGCTACAAGAGACTTGACTGCGTTTTTCTTTCTTTTTCGCTTGTTTTTTTTCTCATTGTCTGAATTTGAATTTTGAGCCTGCAAAAAGATATGTATAAAAAAAGAAGCAAAACGTGGCAAATGCTCTGACAAAATGTTTGCAGGACATGTCGTCAGTTAGTCAGTCATTTCGTCAGTCTGCCAGTTTGTCGAGTCGAGTTAGTTTGCCAGTTTCTACCGAAAAAAAAAAGGAAAACAAAAACCGAGAGAGGAAAACTCAGCAAAACAATGGCATAAAAAATACATGAAAAGCATACATTACACGCTCGAAATCCCCTGGGGTTATACTGAAACACACACAGATACTCACACACACACAGATACTCACACACACAGATACTCACACTCACAGACATGGAAACAATAACGAAGCGCGCACAAAACGTTGAGGCAAACTCATCGTTTGAGGCCTTTGGATAAAGGGAGCAACGGGAACAGGGAACAGGGAAGCAGCAGAAGGCCTCTTCAGGCCTTTTCAGTCCGGCAATCCCGGGACCCATGACGTTGATAATATTGTTGTTCACATGTCGAGTTTTATTGTGTTGGGGAACGTGGAACGATGCAGAGAGTCTCCCTGACTGACGGCCTGACTGGCTGACTGCCTGCCCCGTTGGAGTATGTGGCATGTGCAGCATTTATGCCCTCCAAGTGCTTAAGAGCCTGCAAAGGGTATGCTGTTTTCACTGATTACAGTTTTTTTTTTTTTTAACTAACACATCAATTAATTGTTACATTTTCAAATATAAAATTTAAATAGTAGTTGCTGAATAGTTAATTCAATTATATTACGAAACACTAAATTAAAGTTAATAATGATAATGAAAAGTTGTGTATAGTTGTTAATATACTTGAACTTCCATTAAAAAAACATTAAAACTAAGTACTTATTAAAACATAATTTGATACTATGAATTATAGGTTAATATATATATATATATATATGAAATAGGGTAGAGATGGATGTAGAAATAGAGTTAGAGAGTTATAGCCTATTTTAACGACAGCACATTTGGCTCATTCGACGCCATTTTCATCATTTGGCCCGAATGTGGACTTCATTTCAGTACAAAATCCGAATGATCATTCTGGCTCATTTATAATGAATGTGAAGATTTTTTGTCATTCGCCCCGGCCAATTTCAGTATTTTTTTTTATCGAACTTGCGATGTTTATCGATATTTATTACCTTAACCAGCTGTTTTCTTCAATATAAACGGTAGGCATTAAATTTGCGCCATTTATAATATCAAAATGAACATTAAAATGATGTTATTGTCAGCTTTTTATTGTAATTTGTGAATATCAAATGTCTTAAAAGTTTCACATTTGGTCGTGGAAAGCCAAATATGAGCCACATTCGAATGTGAGCAAATGTGGCAAATGTGGCAAATGTGAGTGGTCGTGGAAGTAGCCTATTATTTGCTGGCATATATTAGGAGCAGTGATTCAAGCTACCTGCTGTTGTGTAATTTGTAGGGTATTAATTAGTACTAGCATTGCCTTCACTCCAACTGCATTTGTGCTTTGGGCCTGGCCAGTTGCCGCCTCATTTTGCGGCTGATTGCCTTAGCCTGGTTGTCGGACCAATTGGCAGCTACCTGTGAGCTGTGCATCGACGACGGACATTGGACATCGGCATCGGCATTGCCTCTCTGTAATTTACAGCATATTGGTGGCAGAGGAGTAAGGAATTTGAGATCTCTACATGGCAGGGACTTTAATTGAAAGTGGTTGGGAGTTGTCGGAACTACTTAATGCTCTCTTTGGTCACCGAGGCTGGTCGAAACGCCTCTTGGCGTATATATATATATATATATATATATATATATATATATATATTTATATGCTTGTTGGCAAAGACAAACAAAAGCCGCGCTAATGCCACGCGTCGCATGTGGCATTTGCTAAGTTTACACTTTTGTTGTTGTTGTTGTTACAAATCTGTTGAGATATGGCAACCACAAAACCTAAACCCAAACCCAAATCTAAGCCCAAAACCCTTCAGAGTACAGCTGCCCCTTTATGCCGAAGGGCTCAATCAGAAGCGTGTGCTGAGCATATCCCAAGGGGCAAAGTCAAATTTGGCAGCCCAACAACATTCAAACATTTATTCGCATTCCCATTCGTATTCGGATTCGTATTCCTATTCGCATTCATTACTTATGCACGCAGTCAGACTGGCAATCAACCCTTAGTTGAGATCTGAGCTACCCTTAAGATATTTTTGTTACTCTGTTTTATTCCATTTCCCTTCTTTTTCCCCCTCTCTCTCTCTCTCTCTCTGTATTCTGGCCGGCTCAACGTTAATCGTTATTTTGGCACTTTTTGCGTTCGGCGCTCAGCGTAATCGCTTTCAAGCTGCAACAAAAAAAAAAAACAAGAAGAGAAAAAAAAGAAGATATATGTGTGTATTTTAAGGGCAACGGGTCCAGAGCACATTTTCAAATTATCCTCAATGAAATTATGAAAGCAAAAAGGGTCGCGTTAGGGTGAGGCAAGTGCGGAGAAAAAGGGGCAGGAACAATATGATACGAGATGGGAAACTGGAAGAGAAAAGGGGACACGACAAACCGCTTGAGTCAAATATTTTTGATGAGGGTCATAATTATAATGAAACAGGTCTTGCATACTGAGAAGAAGAGAGAGAGCGCAAGAGAGATAGAGTTAGAAAGAGACAAGGCAAGTCTCGTTGCTGCCTTGTTCCCTGTTTTGTTCCCCTCGCAGTTCGCTGTTTGTTGCCTCCTCAACACTTTTGAAACTGAGGGTCGAGGCACACATAATGCATGATTCATGCCGCAGGTTCGAACCCCACTTGGCTCACTGGTTTTACCCTCGTATTCCCCGCTTGCTTTTTGCTTCTGTTACTTTCAGTTGCCTCTACTCGACTCGGCACGGCACGGCACTGCAAATGGCGTTAAATTTTACTTTTTTTTTTTTGAAAAAGGAAAAAAAAAGGGGACTCAATGCTCGCCCTTTTGCACGCTGTTTCGTTGTCGTTGTTGCAGAGGGTGACATTCGGTCATAATTAAAATAAATTTAAACGATTGCCTCGCTTTGATTATGTTGTAGTCGAAGTCGGGGCCCAAAAACTGCAGCAAAAGTATCATCGTCATTGTTGTTGTTGTGGTTGTTGTTGTTGTTGTTGCTGTTGTTACCGCTGCTGCGCACTTGTCAAATTGAAAAGTAATGCCACTTTGTCACTATATTGGTTTTGCCCTGCAGGGCAATTATCGCCAGTCTCTGCCCCCTTTTTGCCACTCACTCCTCTCGGCATCTTTCCCTTTTACGCTGAACGCGCTCAGCTTTCAAGTGTGGCAAAGTGCGAGTCGTTGCTGCTGCGTTGCAATCAAGTTGTTTATGACGGACCACGATTGAGGAACTGAGGCTAACCAATCTACAGTTGTGGTCTTGCGGTCGCTTGTTGTAGGGTCTCTTTTTAATATACCCTAGCAGAGGGTATTTTAATATTGTCTAGAAATGTGTAACGTATTAAAGAAGGAGATTTAGACCCTATAAAGTTTATTTGAGCTTGATCAAGGCGACAAGCAAGTTGGCAATTTACACTCTCAGCTATCTTCAAGATACTTGACACAGAAATCAGCCTGATCGAATAACTAAATCGTATAGTTAACATAGAAATAATCGCTTGAAAATCAACCTTTAATATAAAAAACTTTGCTGTTTTTAAGATATCTCAACCAATCTCACTTATTGTGTATTTAGTATCTATATATATAAACCATTTTGTAGTTATTTTATAAATTGTGATCAACCTTGCTTAAAATTAGACTACTATATCATAAAGATGCGTTAAAAATCAGCCTGTTTTAAAAAAAACTGGGTTCGAACCCTGCCATGTCTAAAATCTGTAACGTACCTCTTCTGCTTATTCTTGAAATTGCACTGAAAATGCTTTAAGTAGCATGCAGCGTGCTCAAAATATTAATAAAAAAAAAAAAAAAAAAAAAAAAAATCAGCCTTTTTGGTATTGAAAAGTATTTTATATTGTCTTTATTCAACTTGAATTTTGTCTTAAACGGACTATTATCTCGTATATATCTTCTATAAAGTCAAACTACTTATGTATAAACCAGAGAAACAGGGCTCCGCAAGGGTATCAATTTTTCGGCATGCCAGAGATAACCTTCCTCCTGTATTGTTTTTTTTTTCTTTCTGTTATTGGCTTGCCGCAATCACGACAAGCGCTGCCTGGAGCTCTCAAACTCGAACGCCAACTCGAAACTGGTAACTCGAAGCTCTCACCGCCATTAACACGCAGGCTGGAAGACAGTCTGCAGTCTGAGTCCCAGTTCCAGTCGCAATCACAGGGTCAGAGCAGAGGGAAATGGGAGATACGGCCTACCCTCTATACATATGCCTCAAGTATTCTCTTATTCCCTTGTTGTCTCGGACGCCGCGTCGACTACTTTAATAACAAAGTAAATATTGTTCATTAGTAAATATTTACACGCTCGTCGCATGTTTGCTCATATTAAATACGTTTTGAGGAGAGGCAAACCTTAAGCAACAACTTGGCTCTTGGGTATCTGAGTTTTCATTTCATTTCGTTTCGTTTATTTTTGTTTTTTTTTTTGCTTTTTTTTTCGACTGGATACCAGCCCACACTCTCTGCATGTTATTTATTTATTTATGTTTTATTTATTTATGCGCATTCGCCTAGTGCTATCTGAAAATGTGCGTGTTGAGCTATTAAACATTTATCGATAATTTTTTACAGCTGTCCAAAAAGCGGCGCAAGGGCGAGCGCCAAGCTGACTGACTGACTGACTGACAAACTCGCTGAGTGTTGAATGCCGCTTGTCTATTCCATAATTCATGAGACATTCCAAATGAAAGCATTTAGAACACGCACAAACTCGCACATATTCACACAGAGTTAATGGAGCAGCTACGCCTTAATTTGTAGTCTCCCCGAAATGATATGCATAGTCATGAGTTGCATTTTCATCAAAAAGTCAAGTCATATTATTAATGATGCGGATTCTATTACAGCATTGACAGTATTACTGATAGTAGCATATCATAAGTCTATTCAAATTAAGAGATAATCATTAGTCTTATGGGTGTCACTAAATAATAGATCTAAAGTAATATGTACTTTCGTATATGCATATCAAATAGCAGGTTAATCTTATCTATAATTCTACTAATAATTGCGTTGTTCACTCTTGGGATTAGTCTGTCTCATGAGAAAATATTTGATTTTGTTCTACTCTTTTTGTGCTTTCTATCAAATCTTTTCTGCCTGATTCCGTCTTTTTCTTCTACATAGTCTCGGTCTCTCAAAATCTTTCTGTTCTCTTGTGTGAGTCATTCGTAAACGTTTGTTCAACAAACTAGATGATGTCATAAGTTATATTTGCTAAAGTTTCAGCTCTCTAAGACTTACCTTACTAGAAATCTTTACCAATTTAAATTTCTCAGTTCCCTTTCATGCGTCATTCGTAAACGTTTGCTTGGTACTCTATATACATTTGCATTTATTTTCGACCATGCCACGAGTTTATTTAATTTTCAATAGTCTCTCGCTTTTCCACTTCCCTTTTATACGTCATTCGTAAACGTTAATCAAGCAAATCGTTCATTTTTATATCAAGAGTTGCTAAACTCTTTTTAGACCATGTCGTGAGTCAATAAATTTAGTTGAACTCTTAATAACGCCCATTTGGCTACTGGGCAATAAACCTCCATATAACACGCCGGATGTGTAAGTTGTTAACTTTAATATTATGGTGTATTTTTCTTGTTGTTGTTGAATTTGAACATTCCCAAAACTGAAGCGTGTCACTTGTCAACTAATTGCCATTAGGCGCCGCTAAATAATTCATACATTGCACAAACAACAATCAAATTGAAACTGCAAAACTGGGGGCCTCCATTTGTTGTAAAGAGTGTGTGTGTGTGTTTGTGTTTGTGTGTGTTTTTGTGCATTAGTGTCATAATTTATTTCCATGTTGCACTTTTGAAGTTTGTGCACGCTGTTTATGGCGCTGCAACATGCAACGTTGCAAGCAAACCGAACCAAATTATAGCCAAATGCAATGCGGTCGCAACGACGGTCAGTTAAAACCCAAACCCAAACCCGAACCCGAACCTCAACCACGGCAAAAGCAACGGCAACAGCAACAACTCAAACCGCAAACGATGCCGACCATACGTAACCACACGTCGCGCTGTCCCGCTCCCTCTCCACTCCACTCCTCTCTCCCCTCTCCTTGCGTCTCGTTGTAGCCACTGTTCGCGGGTTCGCGCAGGTCGTCCGCCAACCCTCGCCTCCCTCTCTCTCTCTGGCTGTTTTCCCCCTCGCACTTTAGCCTTGCCATGTTAAATGCAACCGAAGCAACGAAGCGTGCAAATCATGTTAGTAGCAGCCTCCCCCCCCTCCTGACAGACTGCCAGCCTGCCTGCCCGACTGCCCTCCAGCTTTGACTGCCAGCTGTCCCGAACCCCGTGTAGCACACACACACACACACACACTCATATACACACACGCTTTGCAATGCAAACGACCGCAGGGGTCCGATCCACAATCCACAAAATCCCCCCCTTCCCTTCCCTTACACATTTTGCCAGTCACACAGGCCATAAAAGGTCGCCCTCTCAGTGCTGCCAATTGAGTGAGTGAATGGATGATGGGAATGGCAAGGGAGTTTCAATGACCAAGGGGAGGGTGCCAAATCAACTGGACGGGGCAGGGGCAGGAAGTGGCAGGAGTGGGAGGAGTGGTAAATGCCTGCTACTGCTGCCAATTGCTTCGTGGTGGAGTTGGACATGACGCACAATGTCCACAACATCGCATTTGCCAAATTGCCTATGCCAATGCGGGTATTTGGTTTTCAGTTGGGGTTTTGCTAACGGACAACATAAGCTGGTTAACTGACAGTTGCCCAGCCTGCTCTCCTCTCACATATTTGATTACAACTGCAGTCCAACCCCATTACGCCCAAGTTCCCGGCACAGGGCGGGGAAAAATCAGAAATCTTGTCGATTGCTGAAAGATGAGAATAAAGTGAAGTTTTATTATTAAATGCAATAGTCATGCCCATCAATAAAAAAACGTGTGAAGCATGCCACTTAAATTAGCTAAAGCTAATATTTTGAATACCTATATATTTTGAATATTCTCATAGTTATCTCTCATATTGTACTAAAATAAGTTATCCTTATAGTGTGAAATTTGATACCGAATTTGACCCTCTTGTTAAATTTGTCTCAGCCATGTTGTGTGCAAATTTCAACCTCCTAGGTCTTACGGTTTGGGCAATGAACAATGAGTTAGTCAGCCAGGACAAAGAAATGTTGAAATTATATAGTTCTTTAAATCTACTTGTGTTATTAAATTTGCAAAAACTTGTAAGCTTTACTTACGTTTGTCGTACATCCTTTTAACATTTAATATTTACACTAGTCACTTGACAAGGTGTGAAAATAAACAATTCCACTTCAAATTCTTGAGTAAATTTATTGAAATTGTGTGAATTTGAATGGGTTGAAGTGTGTTTTGTTTTCAAACTTGGACAATTAATTGAAACACTCAATTGAATCGATTGATTCAATTGCTTTAACAATTTGTTAATGACAACATTGCCACATTGCCACATTTTGAGGCATTTCCAATTGTTGGCCCCTTGTCAACTGTGTTACGCTTGGAGAAGCGTGGAGACTCCCTATCTCTCTCTCTGCCGCTCTATATGTACTTGCCTCTAGTTGTGGCAGTTAACCCAAATCTATCAATTACTTGATGAAGCAAGGGGAAAGCAAAGGCAGCGAAGCGTGCGACATGGCGCCAATTTTTGTGGCCATTGATAGCGGACTTGAAGAGTCGACAGAGAGAGAGAGAGAGAGACAGAGGAACGCTTTTGACATGCGTATTATTAAGCATTTAATGCGCTCAACTGTGAAATAACAATAACAACAACAACAACAACAACAACAACTAAAGGCAGCCACAAAAAGACCGCTAATAAACAATAAACTCACTCAACACAATTGAGAAGACTCTGGAAGACCAGCAAAAAGTAAACGACCATACAAAATTCACAAACAAAGCGAATCAACAAAATACAAATAAATTTTCGATGGCAGAAACTGAAAGGCCAAAAAGCATAAGAAATTAACACTGAACTATGAATACTCTATATTTCAAAAGCAGCTAATAATGCTTAAGCTTTATATAAGCATAAATTAAGCTTAGAAGTGAAAAAAAAGAAAAATGAATTAAAGAAACATTGCCGCTTATTTGAATACATTTTTAAGCATAATATAAATGATATTTGACTTGAAAATATTATCCACAAACTTTCGATTCGTTACACTTTGCCTCTAAAATAGATAATGGCCTTTGTAAGAGTATATTAAAATTGATATGCATACATAATGCCGCATTATATTTGACTGGGAAAATTTGTCATTTATAATAAAAGCGTGGCTAATATCAATAATAAATGACTGAGCATCTACAATGGGCTAACAGATACAGATACACACCATCACATAGCGAAAGAGATAGTGAAAAAGCGCCCAGCAACAACAACATATGACTAGCTGTATAAATCTGTATGCTCTCTAAGCCAATTTAATGGCCATAATTTTGCTGTGAGTGTTTTTCTTGTTGTTGTTGTTGTTGTAGTTGGTTGTGCCGTGTTGTCTGCGACACAAAATCAAATTTAGTGACATGAAAGCACGTCAAAATGAAACGAATGACATGCGAACAAGTTAACAAGCGCACAGATATAAACACGCACACACACACACACTGCTGCACACTTATGGCAATTGACATGTGTGTATATGTGTGTATTTGTGTGGGGGTCGAGACATAGCAAAAACAGATCGCCTTGTATCTGTATCGAAGACCACCCGCAAAGGCAAAGTGCGCTGAGCGACTGACAGATAAAACAGACGGACAGACAGACAGACGGACAAACAGACAGACAAACAAACAACCGTACAGACAGACAGACGGACAGACAGACGGATAAAACGAGAAGCCCAGCACACTGTGAAACCGAGTCAGATTCAGAATCAGAGACAGAGTCAAACTCAGAGTCAGCGTCATAAACAGAGAGTCAGACGTGCAGTACATTAAAAACCGCAAAAAAAAAAAGATACTTTTGTTGTTGCTGCTATTATTATTTCATTTTCGTTTTGGTTTTGTTTGGGAATCGAGTTCAGTGCGCTTCAAAGCGCATTTTGTAACCAAATAAGTTGTATGGAATTTGATGACAGTGTCACAAATTGTAAATGTATCTTAAGAAAACTTTAAAGGGATTTCAAAGATATGACGTTAATAAATAGAAAATGGAAACCATGTGAAACTACTGAAATTGCTTAAAAAATAAGGGTTCTTTAATAAATATAACATCACAGATTTATTCAAATTGCAAAAGTATTAAATGTTATCTATTTAGATTCAAATCTACAAATATCATTCTATCTACTTCACTTTTAGCATACTATTAAAATACCAAAAATTCCAAAATAAATTTAGGAAGTTCAAAAAGTCATAAAATCTACAAAAATCATTAAGAAATAAGCAAAAGAATAACAGCTACTGGTTTTCTTTTTGAGTTCAACGAAGATGACTATATATAATCTACATATACAAATATGTATCTTAACTGCGATATTTATGTTAAATAAAAGCTCGTTGGTTAATAGCAAACATTGCTTAGTTAATTTATGTAAATGAAAAATAAATTCGCCACAAATTCAGGCAGTTTTTTTCTTTATCGCAAATACTTTTATAATTATATGCATAATTAATGAGACAACAAGAGCGAGAGTCGAGTGCATAAATCAGAGAGTTTATAGAGAGAACTAGAAATCGATTTGAAATCAAAACAAAAACCACAATTACCCCCGTTTCCCCCCCTTCCATTAGGTGAGTGAACTGTGGGCAAATCGTTTGCGATTGTGTCATTTTGTGGTTCGGCCAGTTAAATAATGGTATAACATTGTGTGTGGTTGGCAAAGTCAACTTTGGCAAATATTCTTTTTTTATACATATAGATTTTTTGTTGCAGATCTCGTGATAATTTATTAACACCCCGTGAACAACGACGGCGACAACAACTGAAACAAAAACTGAAACTGAGACTGTGACTGTAGCTCAAGTCCAAACTACAATTTGCATATGCAAATTGATTTTGCTACACGGAATCAACTCGTTGCATGTTGTTTATATATATATATATATAAACTATAAATTGTGGGTTCTGCTCAAGTGGCGCCCGCCTGCTTCTCGCATCAACTCAATTAATTATTTAAATTGCAGCAAATAAAAGAGCATTTAATCAATAAACGAGCTGAGCTGTTCACATTCTCGATGTTTAGACCATTTAATGACAGCTCTTTTGGCGCACCTCGGCATCAAAATTGTGTTGCATAAATTAATGAGACGACTGTCGAGTGTCTCGAGGCCGAAAGCGGCAAATGTCTCTATATTAAGTATACGCCCCAGTATCCGCACAGGTTGTCAAATGTGCGACAGCTTCCCCCCCATCGAACGCTTCTGGGCAATGGCCAAAAACAAAAAATAAAATAAAATAAAATAATAATAGGGGAACTGCGAAAAGTCGACAAACTATTTGCCAACTGGTGGAACGACTTTTTGGCTATACGATTGCCTGACTGTTTGCCTGCCAGCCTGGCTGGTTGGCTGGCTGGCTGTGCAACATTTCAAGTGCCTGGTTGGGGCTATAATTAAATTGTTCAAGTGCTGGCAACACTTTTGGCACTTGGCGTTGCTCAATTTAGCAACAGCAGCCCGCAAAATGCTGCGGCAACAACAATTGAACAACGCCCACAATTATTGTCAGCCGCAATTTGCATTTGTGCCGCATAATTTGCAACGGCATTTCCAAATTATTGTTGTTGTTATTCCATAGTTGCTATTGGCCATCTGCCAAATCAGGTCTAAACAAACACACACACACACAACAATTGATAAAGCTAAATTCTTGTGTAAAATGTTTATGTTGCCGGGGACGTGTCCAAGTGCAATTAAACAAATTGCTTTATCTTTATTCTTTATTTCTCGACACATAACAGTGCTGCAGTAATATTCAAATATGTACTCGTATTATTCACAGCAGGCGGACAACTCTTTCGGGGCCACGTTTATTAACCTTTTGAACTCATTTCAAGCGACTCATCAATTCCAATTTTTTTTTTTTTATAAACACAAAAGACCCAAGCGAGCTACGTACTTGCCCCGCGGCAACATTGCCGTTGAGCTGAGCAGGCGGAGCAGAGTAAAAAACATGACAAAAAAGATGGAACAAAAAAAAAAAAAAAAAGAATGGCAAAACGATGAAATCTCTTTATAGCCTGCGCTTACAGTTACCCTGTAAACCAAAGTATTGTAGGATGGGATATCAAAGGGTGTCGATTAGTATAGGTTGGCCAAGTTATGACAGCAGTTTTTTTAGTGTATCAAGAATAAAAATAAGGCTGATTTATCTGAATCTGAATAATGAAAAATGTGACATTATTTGAAATTTTAATATAATTTTAAATCTTAGTATAAATGTTACTTATTATTTTTTATTAAATTTTCAAACTTTTTTTTATTCGTTAAATCCCTGACCTTACAAATACTAATTAATTGCTATATTACATTTTACTAGTCTAACATTCATACTATTACTATTAACAACACTAATCTTTATTGATCTGATTGGGTTTTTCTGGGATCATTTATAATTTTTGCATACCCCATTTTTTTTTCTTTATAGTTCATAATTTATATTTAATTTTATTATTATTTGTAATCTTTAACTTAAATTTTATACTTGGTAATTTTTTCATTGCTGACTGCTTTTTGTCGTGCATAAATAAATAATATATTACAAAAATTGTTTTTTTTTTCAATAAATTTACAAAAATTTTAAATCATATTTTTTGTGCACATTAAAAGGATTTTTTTTAAACTTATGACTTGCCCTCATATTTTGCATAGTTTTTGTGTTTTTTATCAGATTTTAAACAAACTTTATATGCATTTCATGTAAATTTTAATGAAACGAACCTTATGGTTATCAGAATAAACCTAAATTAATACATTAAAAATTAAAAAAATATGCAAAATCCAAAGTTCACTTATCACTATTCGGTTTGTGCTTTACAGAGCATCTGCTAGTCGTTGTTGTTATAACTTGAGCTGTGGGCAAGGCTCTCGCAGTGCCTGAGTTGGACCTTTCTGTTGTGTAACTTTTAGAAGAAGAAGAGGCGGAGATGGCGTTGAGGACAACTCAAATGGGCGGCAGTTGAAACATTTTTCATTTGGCTGCCACTCGTCGAGTGTGGGCGTCGAAGGGCGGGGAACAGCAAAGGGGGGAAAGAGGCCACAGGCACGGCATAAAACGTAGAGGCGAAAAAAAAAGCAACGGCAACTTTTCTCATTGTATTTTAGTTTTGAGCTGTGCCCTGGGTTTTTCTTTCGGCTGTTGCTCAACTTTTTTATATGTATTTTTTGTTGTTGTTGTGTTTTTATTTTATTTCCGGTCATTAAAAGTCAATCTCGAGAGCTTCATAATGACATTGTCGCCGTTGCCGCACTGTGGGCCGAGCGGCTAATTGAAGCTACTTGAGGCGCCCTCAAGCCAACAACGAATCGACTCAATTAATCAGCTCGTCGAGTGAATTAAGTTATTTCAGTTCCAGTTTCAGTACAGCTTCCAGTTTCAGTGCAGCTTCCAGTTGTCAGTTGAGCTGAGCTTGCTTCTCTAACTGATTTGCAATTGCGTAAATTGATGGGCGTGGCAACATAACTTTTCTTCATGCTGCACGAATCATCACTCAGATGACTTGCAGTTGTTGCTTTTGTTGTTTTGGCTGCTTTTGATGGATGGCCAGAAAGCAGTTAAGTGACTGCGACCAAGTGTTCACTTGTGCATTTAGAAAGTTGCTGTTGCCAACACAAAGACTTGACCCAGCCACAAGCAAAACTGCGGCCCTCAAGTGCCAGCAATTCAAGTGAACTTTCAACTTCCACCAGACTGCCCGCCTGCCTGCTTGCCACATACACAATACTACATCCATTTGTGGCACTAACAAAATTGATGTCAAAACAACTCAAATGTCAACTTGAAAATGTTGTTTTTATTACTTCGTTAACTGTTGCATAAATTTGATGCTAGGCATCATGAATATTTCATAGCTCTTCAGATTATTCAGTTTATAATCTTGACAGCAGCAAGCAATGTAGTTAAGTTTTTCTGTGTAATTGTTTAATAAGACTTAATCTTATGATCATCATGTTGATGATTATTATCTGTGTCTTTTTTTTTACGGCTTTGTAGTTGTTTTTATTTATCTTTCCACGCTGTTCTCTAAAATCTTTCGCAAGGAATTTGCTGGGAAAACTTGAGAATTTTCAAAAGAATTCATAATTATGAATAAGTGGTTGCAAGAACATCAGCTTTAAAAGAATTAAAAGAAATATATTTTTGTAGTGTTATGGCTTATCCAAGAAAAGATTATTATCATTACAATAAGATATCATTTTATGCACAAACTTAGTAATATAAAATAAATAATATATATACAGATTGATAAACAAACTTACTAGGTTTACAATTGTATTTTCTTATACTGAAGACTAATAGCGATGTTTTTTCGAATTTATTTAATAATTTTCAAATTTTTTTTAATATTAGATATTCCTCTTAACAATTTTCCACATAAATTGAAAGCTCTTTTGCTTCACAGCTTAATTTTAATATCATGTGACTAATTTTAAGTCAAGAGTGAATAACTACAGGTTTAAGTTAAATCAATCAAATAATCCAATCCAATCCAATAAGCAGCTCAAGTTGATATATTTTTTCAGCAGGTATTCAGCTTGTGCTGATAGGCGATTAAATGGATAAACTTGTAGCAAGGAGACGACAACATTGCCGCAGTTTGTTGCCATGTGACAGATGTGGCAATTGTGTTGCCATTCAATTGGTTGTTGTGCCTGCCACCACCCCGATCCTGCCTTGTTGCTCCATGCCCCTCTCTCTCTCTCTCTCTCTCTCTCTCTCTCACCCTGTTGTTGTTTGCTTCCATTCAATTGTCATTGCGAATGTCAATAAATTATTTATGCGTCACATTAATTGCCTCTGTGGCAGCGGCAACTTTGGCCACAATGTGTTGTGTATGCATGTAATTGTGTGTGTGTAACTGTATGTGTGTGTGTGCCAAATGGCAGTAAATTGAATTTCAATGTTTGCTGTATATACAAAACGTCGCATTTATTAAACACGCGCCAGATTTATTATTTATTTTAATTATGTCTTGATTCCAACTAATTTCTCTCTCTTTCTCTCTCTCTCTTACAGGTGAGTGCACAATTATCAGATGTTCGTCAATTGCGTAATTTGAGTAAGTTGCTCCTTCTGTTTACCTGCCTTTTTCCAACGCTAGATGGCGCCAACGTTGTGCAAATTTGTTTAATTGAAAAACTTTTGCAATTAAAATAAAATTTTATTAGTGCTGAACTGCAGTTTTGAAGGCCAGCTAATATGCATAATTTGTAGTTGCTCTACTGCAACTGTTGACCAACTCTCGAGGGTGATAAAGAGGCAAGGAAACAGAGAATAAAATCAACTATCACTGTAAAAAAATTATATCACTGCAAAAAATTAGCATGTTCATATAAATGGGAATTTAGACGAGTCACATTCATAATTCCTACATTTCTCTTTTCAACTTAATTTAAATCAACTAAAAAGTTTATTTTTCGCATGGCAAATCACAAATATTATTTTAGTCGAGGTTACGGGGTATCTCTCAGTGCATCAAATTCAACTCTGAGTTGTTTTTGTTTTGTTTGAACCACAAACAACACATTTATATGCGCAACACATTTTCGTTATGCTTTTTTTGTGCTCTGAATTAATGAAACATTTCCGAGAGTGCCGACAAACGAAATTCCCCAACCTCCCCCCCCCCCAATCTGCTCATATTCCTCCCATGCCAAAACAAAAATTCCCATTGAAAATTGTGCGTTAGAAGCAAAGAATTTTCCGGACAAAACGTAAAAGTTTTCGGATAAACCGCACACATGGATACGGATTCAGATACAGATACAGATACACGTTAACCGCAAATTCTGTGCTCTGGTTGAAATAAAACGACAGAAAAACAACAAAAGCAACAAAATTCACAACAACAAGAACAAATAAGTTCCTGTTTGCCTGTGGGCGACTATTCACATTTCAACATGGATTGGAGCATATAGAAATTCTCATAAAATTATATTTCATATTTTGGCATTTTCGATTTCCATGAAATTTTGTTGCTCTGCAAAATAAATTTAATTTCTACATTTTTTTGTTGTTGTTTTGTAATCCCCAAACACATAAATGAATTCTGATAAAATTTCAATAAATGCATTTGCATAAATATTTGAAGTATGATTTGAGGTTTCGGTTTTATGCAATAAAATCTGAATTTATCTCATGAATTTTCAATCAGCTGAAGTCGCAGCTGAAACTTGAGCTGAGTATAACGACAACTTGTCAACAACATTCGTACTCGTTATAAAAACAACATTAATATACAAAAAAAAAATATATATATATATCTGGTTGCCTAGAAGTGCTCGTAATTATGACTCAATTGGTCAGAAAACATATTCGAGGCATTATTCGAATGGCTTGGCAAATATTTGTTTACCTGTTTCGAGTCAAGTACAAATTGTTAAAAGCCACACACAACAAAACACATAAATCTCAGCGAGTAATATAATTCGAAATCAACACTCAAGCCAACTCAAGTGCTATTAATACCCTAGGCATATGTGTGGCATTTTAACTTTGTCATTAATTTTGCAATAAGCTACATTTTATTTAATGTGTGTTTATATAGATTTAAGAATAATATTTCCTTTTTAAATAACAAAATGAATTTGATAGATCAATGCAAACAATCTTTATTTAATTAATCAAATTGTTGTTTAAATTGGTTTTTAAATTTTATTTTCTTTATGGTCACTTAACTTAAATGCTTTAAACCACAAATGCAAATTGAATGTCAATATTTTCCCCCAAAAATATGTATATTACTCGGGTATAAATGCATTTTATGTTATACATTTTATTGTTGCTTATTTTCTTTCTTTCTTGCTCTGCTCTTGGCATAAACAAATAGCGCACGCACCGAAGTTTTGACACCATTTGCATTTATTTTGGAGCCAGTGTCTTCATCGTCGTTGTCGCCATAAAAAGATAGCATAAAAATGAAAATAAACTGAATGCGAATTTCATTACTTTTTTTGTTTGCCTTTGCCCATTCATCCAAAAATGTAACAGCCATATTCCCTTCACACCCCCGCATTTCCGCCCCCTTCTGACGACGAACCCAACGGGCACGTTCGGCAATGTTGTTGTTGTTGGATTTTTTAGCTCATTTTTGTGTTTTGCATGCGCGCTGGTCATAAAATTTATGACATTTCGCACATTTGGCATACAAAAATGAAATACACGCCAAAATAAGCAAATGGAAGGCAAAACCAACAAACACAGACACACATACAGATACAGATACAGATACACACGCATACGCACATAAAGCTGTCAGAATTACGTGTGAAAACTGCGGGCAACGAAAAGAGCAAAATGTAAAAAAAAAGAAAACAGCAAAAAAAAAAAACAAATAAATAAATAAATCCAGAAAGCGAGTAATTTCAATGAACATTTCCAAGCCGCAGGCGATTTAAAAATATACGTTATGCCTGCTCTCTCCCTCTGTTTTATAATGCCAACTCGCTCTAGCTTAAATTTAATAAACAAACAAGTTAATTTGTTTCACTTCCAACACACAAAATAAACAAAAATTCATGAAAGCCACAAAATTATTTGATTGCACACCCCATAAATGTTGCGATCGATTTAGTTTCTTAACAACAAAAAAAAAAGCCCACAAAACTCTCACAATTCATAGCCCACACAGTCCACATCGTTCCCACCATCCACAATACACACAGTTCAGCATCTAGTATCGAGTATAATTAACGGCACCCAAAGGCGTCGGCGAACATGTGTCAAATCGTATTACGTCGGGAACTCAAAATGAAAATGCTTTAAGAGTTCTAAAAGTACAACAATTTAGTTTGATATTGTACAGCGAGAACGACTATTGAGATATCCTGTAATGCCAATAGCTGAACAAATATGTTTTCACTGAAACCTTAAGTCGCAAGAGTATAAAATGTTTTCATTGGAATATAGACAATATGAATGATTAAATCTGGAAACCCCATATACATTAGTTAAAAAAAGCACTTTTTTGAATAGCTAAAATGAGCTTATATGATTAATTGGATTTTTTATTCAATTTACCACATTTCTTTAGCTATAGCTCAAATACCAGCTGCTTCTTCAGAATATCTAAAATAAATTTCTATTAAAAAGCCATCATATCTATATGCTAGTATAGCTATATATATATTAAAACACACACACACAAACACCTTTATGTGTGTGTGCTCTTAAATGACAGCGCTGACATGTTCAACGCGTCGTATGCTTAATGTAATTTTCAAACTGAATAAATAATAAAAGCGGCGGCGCTTTGCCAATGAATTTTGATTTTCAAGCGAAACATGAAATTTATCATGAGCACACACACACACACACACACAAAAAACTGTAAACATACAGATATAGACAAATATATTTGTGGATATAACGTATGTACTTATATATAGCTCGATGAGTTATGGCACTCGAGGCCGCAAATTAAAATTAAATTCCCGCAATGCACTTCCATACAGAGGATATTAAAGATTTTACTTTAAATATGGCTGAATTTGTATATATAAATTTATACAACAATAAATGCTTATACAAAAGGGTATTAGCTATTCGTTTTGCTTGTCTTTAGCTTAATTTTTTATTATTATTTATTTGAGTGTTGTGTTTGTCTTTACGCTTCTTTTTTTTTTTTGGCATGTCTAATAAAATTAAATGTTATTGCTGCAAAATGCGGCAAGAAATTGTTGCTGCTACAAATTGACGCAGTCTCTGACCACTTTGGGTAGCAAAGCTGAAGCATCTTTATCAAAGTATTTGCCTTCCCCTCTTCAGCTGCTTCGCTCTCCCTCATTCGCCTCATCCGTTGCCTTTTTTTAAATTTATTTAAATTTAAATTTGTTTGCTTGTTGAGCTGACCATTTTATTTATAGACCTACTGTGTGTTTGTGTGTGTGTGTGTGTGTGTATTTAAATGTAGTCAGTGCATATTTTTGGGGTCTTTTGTTTTGTGGGCTTGTTGTGTGCTTAATTAACTGCCAAAAAAAACCAAACAAAACACACAGGGAGGGAAAACAACTTGCTCAAAATATTCAACTCGAAAGGCAAATAAATTAAAATCACATGAAAATTTGTTATGTGTTTGTCGCGTTTTGTTTCTTGGCGAATTCCGCGCATTTTCCACTCTGCCACATTTGCATACCACACTTGACATTTGTGTCGCCTGCCCACCCAACGCCTCCCCTGTCTATCTTTATTTTGTGTGGGCGTGGCGCAATCTCAAAGTTGTTTGCTTTAACTAAAAATAAAAAAAAAAAACAACACAAAAATAAAACAGAAATACAACCAAAACAAGCTGACTGAAGAAGAAAGTTGCCTGCAACTTGCGTTGTTTGGTGTGGCAAGAGGGAAGGGGAAGCAGTGCGTCATGGCAGCCATCAACTGTGGCACAAACATGCGGCACAAACACATCCACAAAACTTTGACTGTCAAGTCACAAGCCCAACATTTATCACTGCCAAACAATTTGTTTGCTTTTTATGCAACGCAGCAAAGTGTGTGTTAATACGCATACACACACAACACACACACACACACACGAAGTTAAAGCCGCAGTTAATAGAAAACTAAGTTTAGTTAGCTGACCTTTCTTTGACATTTCTTTAGATTAACTATGTATTGTGGTTATACTAGAGGGAAATAATAAAAATACAAATACATTTTATTACATAAAAAAAAACATTTTTAAACTTTATTATTCTCCTTTTGTAATTAATATTTAATTAATTAGGAACAACAGAAAAGTTTATATACTAATCAGACACTTTAATTAAAGAGTAATAAACATAATTTTTTAATGCAACTCAATGGCTAAGAGTAAACAAATAAATTTAAAAACCAAGGTTTTTATCCTTATAAAAATAATTGCAATGCGGAGAAAACAAAGTTGTTAAGTACTCGTAAACTACAAGACAATTTAAAGGGTCGGAAATGTCTTCTGCTTTGCAATTACAAGTGTGCTATACCCTTTATTAAACTCATTTTAAACAAAGGGTATATGCATAAATTTGCTGCCAAAAATTATGCTTAATATAAGCTTTGCAAGTACGAATTAAAGTTGTAGATACTGTCATCAAAAAAGAGTTTCAGGTTGCCCAACATTATACCCCCTTTAATAAGACTTTATGCTGCAGGGTATTTATAGCAGAAGTGCACACTCTGGCTGCTGTTTTTCATTTCCCGCAGCTTTTTTTTCTTACTTTATCCGGTCACAGAAAACTTTTCCCTTGAGTTCACTTAACTACTTCCTTCTGCCTGGCAACACAAAACTGAAGCACACTTCAATTCAATTTCGAACCCTGTTGTTTTTGTTGTTGTTGTTGTTGTTGCTGTTGTTGCTAGCGTCAAATACTTTAGCCTCGTAAGCCTTTCGTATCGGGGTGGCCAAAATCACAGAGAACTACTTCAAACAGTAAAAGAAAATTGCCAGCCAAAGTTTGCCAAGTTTTTCCTCTCGTTTGCCATTCTCCACAGTTGCAAGCTTTTTATCGCTGGGGTTTTGTTTCTCTTTTTTTTTTTTTTTGTGTGGGTTGCTGGTGGCAGTGGCAGCAACAGCAACAGCAGCCTCCTCTAAGTTGCCACTTCAGTGTTGCAGTCGCAGTTTTGCCTTTGAGCTTGGCCCAAAAGTTATCCAAATGTTGGCACTCAGCCCAGGCGACAGCAACATTGTTGACTGTCTGCATTTGTCGCAGTATGGCAACAGCAGCTACAACAATTGCAAACAGTTTCTGGATACGCCCACGCGCCACATGACATGCGACAAGAGCAACAACAACAACAACAACAGCAACAGCAGCAACAACATCTCTTTCTTTTTTTTGGGCTGCTGCTGCTTAATTTGATTTTCACAACTTGGCAACGACGAACATAGTTATTGTTGCTGTTGTTGTTGTTGTTCTTGTTGCTGCTGATTTGCATATATTTAAACGTGTCGGAGTTGCAGACAAAAGTTTCTCTGTGGGCGTCAACTGATTGGAAGACGCAGGGCCAAAAGTAAAAGGCAAATGTTGCTGCCAGCGACAGCAGCAACAGCAGCAACAAGAACAACAATACCAACAACGACAACAATCCTTCATTACAGTCGAGGGAGTGAAGCTGTATTTGCAACAAGCTCTTGTCTTGCCACTGCCACTGCCACACCAACTACCACAAAAGTATTTGCTATGCATAGCACAGTATATCCCTTTAGTACATAGATACAGTAAATACCACACATAGATACACAAACTCACACACACACACACACACACACACGCACACACACACACGCACACACGTAATACTTGCTCGTCGCACTTAGACAAACTTCAGCACCTCGAGGAATAAGGCAAAAGTCTCTGCATAAAACTTTCCTAAATATCCGTCCACCTGAAATAATCTGAAAATCCCTTTGACACATGTCTAAGTCTCTAACTCTTTTACTCTCCAGCTCTTTTACTCTCTATGTTATTCTGTTTCTCCCTCACACATGCTGTGCTTTTGCTCATTTAATTATTCAGCATAGTTTTGTGCTTTTAATTAACAAAATGCAGTGCACAAATGCGTAAAACTTTGTTCAAAAGCCACAGTAAACTTAGAATATACGAGTACAAATGGGAATGTGTTTTGGAATGTACTCAAGTTGTGGCATTCACATTCCTCAAATTAAATATTATAGCTCCAAGTTTTTGTGAAGATTTTGAGTGATATTTGAAATGGGAATCAGCTTAGAATTTAAACTACACATTTATTCGATTCATTTTACTGTAAAAGCTACTTTTTTTTAATGTATTGTTAAACTTTGCACTACAGTTGCTGTTACCTTAACTGTTAGTGTGACGTAAACAGTAGCTGTTAAATAAGAAAGAATGTTATGTTTGCTGTTACTGTTCATTAACAGAGCTTGACATGAATTTTAGAGCTTTTGGTATTGCTATTTCCACTCTTATAATTATAAACAGTCCTATATTTATGTTATTGCTAATTAACATTGCTGTTACTGTGACTTTAACAGACACTGTTACAGCTACTGCTAATATATTTTACTGTTACTTAATGTTATGTTAATGTTACTTCAATTTCTACATATACCTATACTTACTGTTATTGACATTAATTCTGTTATGTTACACTCAAAATTACTGTAATTCCTTACTGCCACCGTTAATCAACACTGCTTAGTCAGAAGCAATTTGTGATTATTATACATCATAAAGGGTCAGTGCTATATTTGTTGTTGATTGTCGACTGTTGCCTTATTATCAGGCAGTCTAACATGACAGACTACACCACAAATAAGCTATTATTTCATGCCTGTATGTATGGGTGTGTGTATGTGTATCGGGGTAATAAGTTGAAAATACTTTCAGTTAATTGGAGCTAAACATGCAATGTCATTTTGCTATAAATGTGGCTCCTGCTGTTGACGTTGTTGTTCCATAAATTATTGAAAAACCACAAAAGGGAAATGAAAATGTTTTCCAAGCACATGGGTTAATTTGTTAAGTCAAACGCATTTGGGAATTTGTCAGCAGTTAAATCAACATTGGTGTGCTCTTTGTGTGTGGGCTAAAGTTGAAAAAGTTAATAAAGTTTCGCAGCATAGAAACGGAAAAGTTGGAAAATGTGGTTTGCATTGATATTTGATATGGACTGCGATTTAAGTTAGAGTTATAGAAAAATAAAAATTAATAGGAAAACCATGTAGAAATAATAAAAGTCAACAAAGTTGATCAATTAACAATTCTAATTTGTTATATGTAAAGCACTTAAATTATGAAAATTTATGAATGGTATTGTCAAGACTTTCTCTCGTTTAGAAATATGGTTAGAGTGAATATATCTTAAGGACCATTTATATATCATATGTAATTTATGAATATTTATAAATGGTATTGTAAAGACTTTCTCTTTTTGGTTATAGTAAATATATCTTAAGGACTATCTATAAAAATGGAAAATAATTGTATGAGATAGAGGCGGACAAATTTGATCGGCAAATTTGTGAATTTTGCAAAGATTTCATAAAAAATATCATCTTTCTTCCTTGTCGTTGATATTTTAAATTAAAAAAAATTAAATATTCATTATTAGTGATCCCTAATTTAAATTTCATTTAAAATTATTTGCTTTACAGTTAGGATAAAGTTTAAGATTTTCTTTTAAATTGATAAGACAATAGAAAAGACACAAAATCAGTAAATTTAACAGTTAAAGATAGTTTTGTTCGTCATACTTGATATTTATTTGCAAGTAGACATTTGTGATCTCTGATTTAAATTTCATTTAAAATTATTTAATATAAGATTAAGTTTAAGATTTTCTTTTAATTTGTTAAGACAATAGAAAAGATACAAAACCAGTAAATTTAAAAATTATAGATAGTTTTGTTCGTCATACTTGTTACTCATTTTATTGTTTAGTTGGTCTATGTGGAAGACGCTCTTTAAAGTGCGAGGCACGTGTGCTCGGTTCTACGACTTCTCTATGTGCGACTCTGTCTACTTGCATATGCGAGGCACGAATGACTGCCGCCTGATGCCTGCTGCTTGCCACCTTCTGCCCGCTTCCTCCCCGCTCCATCCCCTGTTGCCTGTTTTTTGAGGGTGGGTGCGATCTTCGTCGTTGTCGTTGTCGTCGTCAGTGGCACTCGTCACGTTTCATTTGTGTCGCCACGCGTGCGTTTATTTAACCACTTTAACCTGAACATGCACACAATGTGAAATTGTTGTTTTTGCTGCTGTTGTTGTTGTTCTTGTTGTTGCTGTTGTTGTTGCTGCTTTTGGGGTTGTCGCCAGGCAAGGGCGTCACAACGTCTGGCCCTCGCCCATGCCCAATGCCCATTATATTACACTTAAACTTCATTATGTCTTCCCTTCAAGTTGTTGCCGTTGTTGATTCATAAAGATTTAATTTCTTTGGCAGTCTGTCGACCACAGACACGTTTTGACCTCCCCCCCCACCACACACACACACTCTCCTCTTACACTCCCCTTTGTTGCTGTTGCACGTACATTTGATTTGGCAACTCCCCGCCCGAATGACTTTATTAAAATTGACATTTAATTTATGCACTGTGCATAATTTAAGCACAAATTTCCATCAACTCATGCGACAACCTTTTAAAGTTCGTTATGTTTTTATTTTTATTCCTCTTTTTTTTTTTGCTTAAAAAGTCGCTGGTAAAGGAAGAGAGGAAGAAGTATATGTATGCGGCAGGACGACGTGGTTGCATAAATTCTGACAATGTCGAAACACACACATATATACACATACATACATGCCGCAGCGAAACAAAAGAGTTTGGAACATGCCACGCAAAGGTTTTCCTGTGGCAAAAACAATAAACAGAGCAAAGCAACGCCCAGCAATAGAGCAGGGTGACAATACCACGGGCGTAGGGTGGGAGGGGAGTGGGAGGTACGTAGAAGGGGTTTCACTTTGTTGTTGCTGCGACACTGCGACAAAATCAACGTACGTCAGTGGTAAAAGGGTGGGCGTGTGTGTATATGTGGTGTGTGTATATCGTGTGTGTGTATATGGTGTGTGTGCGCCACAGGAAGCGCCACACAAGCTGGCAGGATATTTTATATAAGGCACAGACAGCGGCAACGACACAGCACAGTAGCCATAGGGAAGGTATACATAGGTTCATGGAGGGGAAACAAGGGCAGATAGAGAGAGAGAGAGAGAGAAGGGCAACCATTGTAAATTCCAGCTGGCATTGCACGATACATTCACATTCACGTTCACGTTCCTTGTTGCTCCTTCTCAACCGGATATGGCATGCAGGGAACTGAACGCGCATAAAAATATGGCCCTGGGTCGATCTCGGGCCACGTTCTCTGAGCATTCTGGCAGTACAACAGAATGGCAGGATATGCTCTGTGCTGCGGTTGGTCTGCCCTGGGCTTAAGCCTGGACATGCTTCAGTTCTACAGACTGCACAGTGCAACCAACACCAGCGAAAAAGGCAATAGATGCAATTTAATATTTGTACAACTCTTAAACAAACATAAATAAAATGTCAGAATTATCATTGAATTATTTACAAACCCTTAAAAGATACGATTCATCATAATAACCTATAAAATTAAGCGAATAATATCTAATAATAAATCTTTAACGTAAATAATGAATATAATGTTGTGGTAAAGTTGCTAGCTAAAAGAGTTGACCAACTTCAAAATGTCATAACTTGATCAAAACTGAACCGATTTTCAAGGGGAATGTCTTTTTGATCATGATTTGGCTTCTTAATTAAATCTGCATTTAAATTTTTATCATCTAGAAAATTTGATATTTTTTCGATTCTAAGCCAATTTTCCATACTTACCCCTTGACATTTTTTCAAAAACTTCGATCTCTCATAACTTCGTCAAAAATTAACCGATTTTCAAGCGGAATGTCATTTTGATCATGATTTGGCTTCTTAATTAATTCTGCATTTAAATTTTTATCATCTAGAAAATTTGATATTTTTTCGATTCTAAGCCAATTTTCCATACTTACCCCTTGACATTTTTTCAAAAACTTCGATCTCTCATAACTTCGTCAAAAATGAACCGATTTTCAAGCGGAATGTCATTTTGATCATGATTTGGCCTCTTAATTAATTCTGCATTTAAATTTTAAACATCTAGAAAATTTGATATTTTTTCGATTCTAAGCCAATTTTCCATACTTACCCCTTGACATTATTTCAAAAACTTCGATCTCTCATAACTTCGTCAAAAATGAACCGATTTTCAAGCGGAATGTCATTTTGATCATGATTTGGCCTCTAAATTAAATCTGCATTTAAATTTTTATCATCTAGAATATTTGATATTTTTTCGATTCTAAGCCAATTTTCCATACTTACCCCTTGACATTATTTCAAAAACTTCGATCTCTCATAACTTCATCAAAAATTAACCGATTTTCAAGCGGAATGTCATTTTGATCATGATTTGGCCTCTTTATTAAATCTGCATTTAAATTTTTAACATCTAGAAAATTTGATATTTTTTCGATTCTAAGCCAATTTTCCAGACATTTTTTCAAAAACTTCGATCTCTCATAACTATATCAAAAATTAACCGATTAACCGAAAAGCTCAAATTTGTTGCCTAGTGTAACGATTATAATTTAAGAATTTGAATTTATTTAAATATTGAAATATTTTAAATATTTATTCGTTAATTTTATTTTTAAAAGTTTTTTCCACTGTGCAGCGCTCATACGCTTCGTTGGTATTTCTTTCCTTCCAGCTGCCTTCCGGCTTCCTGTGCTAAGCTCTTGCCACCTACACAGACACAAACACACACACTCAGAGTATACACAACGTAAGCCATACACGTCGTATACGTAATGCCTGATAAAATGCGAAATGCGCGAATAAAACCAGCTTTCAGTTTGTTCGTTTATTTGTTTGTTTGCTTATTTGCCTCTTTGTGTATATGTGTGTGTGTGTGTGTCTCCTTTTTGGCTGACAAGTCAAGCGGCAAATCAGCTTTAATATGACGCTTTTAGCTGCTTGTTCCTCTGCCACAGTTTGTCCTTATTTCCGCCTCGATTCCTTCAGTTTGTGCTTTAATTATGTGCATATAGCAAATTTACAATCACATTTTTAATTCAATTTGCGAAGAGCATAAACCGGAAATTGTTTATTTAAATTTAAATGAATGCTTCTTGCTGTTGCGACCTAATTGTTTCTGGTCCCCTTCATTTTGCTCCCTTTACTGATTTGCCTTGTGTTCCTTTTCAGTTTTTGTCCTTTTTGCCAACTCAATTACTTTGCTTCTATTTTTTATGTTTTCTGTGTGTTGTTTGCTGTTGCTGTTGCTGTTGTTATTGTTTATCTATTATAGACATTCTCTGTTTTTCTCTCTCTTTTCGTCTCTCTTTTGTTGTAATTTTAATTAGTGCGCCTTTTATGTTTTTGCTGCTAATGACGACGACCCATTTCAATTTCTTTCATTTGCTGTAGCTAATAATCATGATGATCATAATGATGATGACGATAATGATAATGATGAGGGCGTTAAGGTTGCAGCCCTCTTTTGTCCCAGCCCGGTTAATTACAGAGCTGAGCTAACTGAAATTAATACAACATTTTTCTCACTCTGCTTTTTCCCTTCGTTCTCCAAGTTCCTTCAACTGTAACTGCCACGCCAATTGGCAGCTTGTTGTCTTGTGTTGAGTTTTTGTAGTAATTATAAATATTAAATTTGCCTTTTTCTTTTTTTTTCTGTTGGCTGTTTAGCAGTCCAGTCAAATCGTTGCTTTTGCCACGCCCACACATGCAGCACGCGATTTTAATGACACAGCACTTAAAAATATAATCGAGTAAACTGCATTGCATTGGTCACTTTGGTTTGAATTTAAAGCCCTTCTTCCCTCTCCCCTCTACACTTCACTTCAGTCTGCGCTCTCTCTTTGTTTTGTTGTGCGTTTTTTATTTGTGTTTGCATTGATTATTGTTTTCATGCATATTTCATTTATGCTGCTGCTGCTGTTACGTTAATTGCATGCAATGCAAACATTCTCTACATGCATGAATACGCGCTAATACCCTGCAATAGTTTTTTAACTTGATGTTTACGTATAAATATTAAAAAAATAATATTCTTTATTTGATTTTAATAAATCGAAAATAAAACTACAAATATAAATTCAAAATATTAAAAAAATGGTTTTATTAAATATAAATCGAAAATAAAACTACAAATTTAAATTTATAATATTTAAAAATGGTTTAATTAAATATAAGAGCAATTAGAAAATTGTTATAAAAAAAATTAAAACATACATTTAATTTGAAAATTCTTTAATTTAGATCAAGAAATAGCACTTTTAAATAATAATTCAGATTATAAAACATACATTTAATTTGAAAATTTTTTAATTTAGATCAAGAAATACCTATTTTAAATAATAATTAATATTTTTATACTTTTTTTTAAATCATAATTGTTGATATCTCTGTTTTTTTACTAAAAAAAATTCTTTATTAATAAATAATGTCAATTAACAGCGTTCTAATTCACATTTTTCTGTTATATTTAGTTAACATAACATGATTTCTTGCGGAATTAACAAAGTAGCTTTCTCTCTTAGGGTATATTTGAAGTTGAGTAGCCTCATTGGTCTTCTCTACTGCAAGTTTTGAGCCAGGGTTATAGTTGTTGTTGCTGTTGCCCGTAACAGGACATGCGGCCAGACAGAGGCGGCAACTTTGGCACGCAATGGAAAGCCGCAGGAGGCGGTCAGCGAAATGAATAAACCTACACTCATATACATATGTACGCATACAGGGTATGTATGTATACACTGTGTGCGTGTGTAATGGGCGTGTTCCGGTTGCCGCAAAGCCCACAATTTAGAGGTGAGGCGAAATGACCGACCGACGGGCCAGTCAATTTGTTGTTGCTGTTATTCGTGTTGTTGTTGCAACTCAACGCTTAAAATGGTTTTCAAACATGAATACAATGAACGTCCATTGTTTGACAACAACACGGCAACAACAGCAACAACTATTGCAGCTTTATTGAATACAAAAACAAAACAGCAAAAAATTACTTTTTATTATTGCTGCAGTTTTGTTGCTGTTGTTGCTGTTGTTGTTGTATTTAGCTGGTTGCCATTGCATTTCATGCCCCACGAAGCATGAAACAGCTCGCGAAATGTGCAACAACAAAAACAAATGCATAGCACAAATTAATGAAATAAATGAAAGCGAACAAGCAACATTCATAAATTTCAATTGCACATTTTCTTTGACAAGAAAACCCCATCTCCTCTCCTCCATTGCTTTAATTGTTTATTGAAATACTTGACATTAATTAACAGCAAATAAATAAAATGCGGTTTGCCACGCCCCCTAATGGTCACATAAGTTATGATACACAATAAAAAAAATTTAATGAACAACAAAGATTAAATACGCTAGCAATACGATTTATAATTCTAATTTTAGCTTTAATTTATTTTTTTAACAATTCATAATTTATATTTAATATTATTTATATTTTTAATCTTTAACTTAATTTTTAGACTTGGTAATTTTTTTCGTTGCCGACTGCTTTTAGTCGTGCATAAATAAATTAAAAAAAAATAAATTAATTTAAGCATACATACATTCAATTTTCAGTAGAAGAAGTGTACCTATCTTTAGGAAAATTTCTAGGCAAGCTATTTCATTTATTGTAGCAATCAATGCAAGTCGAAAAGTAATCAACACTGTTAATCGATTCTGACAGCAGAAACACCGTCAAAAGAAATGAAAATTTGCCACAAAATTTTCCATCTTCTGAAAATGTATGCCATAAATTATGGCCAAGTGGCTGCTGTTAGAGGAATGGAAGTACATTAGTTTTACAAAATGCCAGAAAATTATTGGCACTTCATCATAGCGCATTAATAATAATGATCATAACGCTGATGATGATGATCATCATCATCTTCATTATTATTTGCTAATTTCAGTCAGGCGCAAAATGTGTCGAAAATATTTGGCAAGCTACAAATTTTGTACGTTGAATTCACGCCAAACGGATATAAATCTTGCATTAAGAATTCTTCCCAAGAATTGGCAGTGAACCAACAGAAGGCAGAAGGCAACGCCCACATTTTGTCAAAGAGTGGGGAGAGAGGGAGTGGGAAAGACAGAGGGACAGAGAGGGAGAGGTAGAAAGTTATACTCACTTATCATTGCATATTAAGGGCAACTCGGTTAGCCTGGTCAATATGTGACAAGCCAAAAGTGTGAATTTACACTTTATCGATAATTATCGAATTTATTGATAACTGTTTAAGTGACTGTAATTGACGTTAGTTTATGGTTTGTATTTTTGATAAGCGAAATTAAATAAAAACATCAAAAAAAAACATAGAAACAAGAAGAGTGTTTAAGTTGACTGATTGTTATCGAATATATCGATTGTTGTGCAAATAAATTAGTTTTCATAATCTGTGCAGCATATAAATATTTTAGATAGAACATTGCTATCGAGTCAATCGATTAAAAATAAACTGCTTAAATTATTCAGATAAAAATGTATCAATAAAGTGTCACGTCATATATATATAGTTATTAAAATACCTACAACATGTTAAAAGTTGTTGAATTGTTATAAAATTTACCGATTGTCGTAAACTCTTGAACTAAATGCTTTATGACGAGTGTTTATAAACCTCCCACAATCCAACAGAGCTCAAATATAGCGTATGTCCAATTAAAATTGCTGCGGATTTCGCTTTTTCTCTCTTGGTTTTTCATTTATTTGTTTGTTTCCAATTTAACGTGTGTTGCTTTTTTGCGCCTCAACGATTTTCTTTATGCAAATGGAAACTGCGAAACTTCTTTGATCTTTTTTTTGTAGCTGTTGATTAAACAACTTTTTATACACACACACACACACTAATTTATTGCTTGGTTGCATTTATAAATAAATATATTTCTGCACAGTTCATAAAAGAACAACTTAATTTTAATTGCCGGTAATGAGGTTATTAATGGGAGGACGTGACAAATTAAAATTGAAATTAACTTGATCTGCGTGGGCTATATAGATCCTTTTGTTTATACAGACAGACAGACAGACGGACAGACAGACAGACAGACGGACATGGCTATTGATGCTAATCAAAAATATATATACATACATTCCCTGTTACATACATTCCAACGAACACTATATACCCTTTTACTTATTTTTTAAGTAACGGGTATAAAAATATATTGAAATAAATATATGAAAAAATATATAAGTACAAAGTTAAATACATAAATTAATGTAAATTTGTAAAAAGCTTAGCAAATGATTAAAGTGCTTAAAGCGAACTGTTTGTGTGCTTTGTGTGGTGAGATTGATAAGAGGGTTAACAGCTGTCATTTTCCTCACACCTCAGGCAGATTGATAAGGAGGTGGGGCAGTTGGTATTTCCCCCCCCTTCCAACTCTCACTCGCTTCGCACAATTAAATTAACTCGCACCCAGTGAAACTGTCTTGTTGTGCTTATTCATTTGCCAAGCTAATTTGCTTAATCGAGCTAATCAATGTTGTTGTTGTTGTTGTTGTTGCTGTATCTGCTGTGTGTGTGTGAAGGGGTTGGAAGGGGTTAGCTGTGTGTGCAGAAGACAGGCAAAGGTGTGAGCTGTCTGTCGGAATGTCTGTCTGACTGTCCGTCTGTCTGTCTGTCAGTTGCTGTTGTTGGGCATTATAATAACAGCATTGCCTTATTGAGTATACAATTGAGCTCTTTGCTGTGAGCCAAGCAGCTGTTGGCCTACCCTAACACACAGGTACTACAAAGACAGGTAAAAACACACACACACACACAGACAGACGGACAGACAGACCGACAGTCAGTCGGACAGTCAGACAGAGAGTGTGGCCGGCTCTGCCCTCGTCGCGTAGTCGTAAAATGCAAATTGCATGCAATCAACGCGTTTTTCGTTTAATTATTATGAGAATTTTTTTGCTGGCACGGAACGTGCCAAGTGCCCAGGCCAACAACAACAACAGCAGCAGCAATGAGAATAGCATATGTGCAGGTTGTAGTTGTTGTACGTGTTGTAGTTGTTGTTGTGTGTGTATTATATTGGCCTTTGTCTGCGTTTGTTGTCCGTCTTCGTTGTCTGTTGTGCGCCCCCTGAGGCTGCCATTTTCAATTAAATTACCCCAGCATTTTGGCGTAAATTGCCAGCTCACACACACACACACACACACACACACACACATACAGATATATAGTTAGTGGGCAGTGTGAAATAAATTCCATAGCTAATTAATTTGCATTATTTATGTTGCACAAATGCAAACACAACAAGAGCAATACTTAGTTGAGCACTTAAACGAGAGCTTATATTAAGTAGTAGTAGCTGCAGCTAAGTTTTTAGTCAGGCTTTTGGGTGGCCTCAAACTCAATTAGCATACAACACACACACACTCAATGCTCTTTGTGTGTGTTTTAATATGCCACGTGTTGTGCATGAATAAAAACAATTTGTTTTGAATTTATTTTGCAATTAATTTAAATTTAGTAGCCATTCATTCGTTCATTCACTCACTCATTCATTCAGTCGGTCAGTCATCCATTCATTCATTTAGTTGACAGTTTCAACAATTTATTGCGCTGAATATATATTTTTGGTTAAAGCCAAAGACATTGAACTCAATGTGGGCGGCGGCTTTTATTATTCAAAAAAATATTAAAATCGACCAGAAAACAAGCAAAAATAAAACAATTTGCTGAGCAAAACGATTTCTAAAAATGGGAGCAATAAACAGCTAAGCAATATTTATATTTACCCTGTTTATAGCTTATAATAAAATTGTGCTTAAAATACGTATTATGATTTTTGATTGTTCTTGGAAACTAAAGAGTGTTTAAATGTAATTATATTTGAAATATAACAAATAATTCTTTACTCTTTTTAAGCCGATAATTTTTTATTAATTTTTAAGCATATTTCAACTACATATAAAGTTGGACATAATTTGTGGTTCAATATAAAATAGTTTCGGATATACCGCTAATATTTCTCAACTTTAATGAATGATATTTATACTTGAATGCTCTTATTAAAATCACAGATAAGTTGCTCAGATATTAAATTCTTAATCAATTTTATCATCAATATTAATCCGTATTACCATTAATATCGAATTCTAGAAAAACATTTTTTTTTAAGAAATTAAAAAATTTGAATGCAGATTGAATTAAGAGGCCAAACCATGACAAAAATGACATTTCGCTTGAAAATCGGCTCAGATTTGACAAAGTTATGACGGTTTGACTTTGGTCAGACTTTGAATCTAGCAAGTCAAAATTTTCGTTCAATTTTCTATGATTTTTGTCAAGAAAATGAAACGTCTCAGAATCAAGTTTAAAGTGTTGTTTTATACTAATAATGATATAAGGAGTTTATTAAAAGTAAAAACTTGATATTTAAAATTTTGAATTTTCAATATTTCAAAGGGGGGACCCTTACCATCCAAATCGAATCTTGGTCGAAAATAATTAATTTTTCTAAATGAACCAAATTTGAATGCAAAATCAATTTAGAGGCCAAACCATGATCAAAATGACATTCCGCTTGAAAATCGGTTCAGATTTGACAAAGTTATGACCGCAAATATTTTTCTAATTAAATTACATATTTTATATACTTATTAAAATTGTTGTTTAAAGTAACTGCAGTTTAATATCAAATAGTTGAAGGAATACCGCTAATGTTATGGTGCTCATTGATTTTGCAGGCTTACTCAACTCTATTGCAATTTTAATTACAAGAAGTCCTGTGGCAAATGTGTTGTTTCTATGGTCACCAAATTGATGGCAAATTGAAATTAGCAAATTTGCTTGGCACATTAAATGTGTTGTGATATAATTGAATTATTCAACGAGAATGGAGGGAGGTAGAAACAAAGGGGATGAAAGCAGTAAACACACAGAAGGACACACAGAAACAAAGGACTTAATGGAATTGCGTGCTCCATTTGGCCAAGAGACAGGTGGGCAGTTGGTTGTGAAGTTGAGCCTGAAGGCAAATGTTCAACTCGTTGGGAATTGCATAATGCAATTTAACAGAGACGTAGAGAGATCGGATAAATGCAAGAAAGGCAGAGAGAGAGTGGGAGTGGGAGAGAGAGTGAGAGAGAGATTGGAAGAGCTTTCAGGTAAAAGCTGCACATTCACATTCTCAATTTGCCAACCACAACAGACAGTCAGACAATCAGCAAATATTCATTGTATGTGGGTGTGTGTGTGAGTGTGTATATGGTGTGTGTGTGTGTGGTGTGTGGTTGTGGGTGGGTGTGGTTGTGGCTAAAGGATTTACGAGCCATTCACAGCAGTCGCTTCAGCAGCAGCAACAAACAATGAAAATGGCAAAATGCAAAAATTGTTGTTGTTGTAGCCTGAATTTGTTGTTGTTGTTGTTGTTGGTTGGCAGTTGGCAGCAAACTGCTTATGTATGCAGATCCATTGGGTCAAGTTAAATAAACGCAATAATAAAATTGTAGCATCGCCGCAAGGATCAGAAAAGTTGATTTGCAAGCGCTGGACAAGGACTGCCTTAGTCCTTAGTCCTTTTGCGAACACACACATATATTATAGCCACATTTCTCTCTATGAATAACCACACACATTGTATGGCAACTGAGTGTAAGTGTGTGTGTGTATATTTCATAAAATGTACGTACACACATTTATCCAACTGAAATACTGAAAATGCATTCAACTCTTTGGACAATTTCCTTTGAATTTATTGTTAGTGTAATTGGGCAAACGAATTGAAAAGGCAATACACACACAAACACACACACTATCACACATGACATTTTAATTAAACGAACAATATGTGGCGTAATACTTATGGTACAGTAAAACTTGCCTAGCCAGAGTCCGAGCATTTTAAATACAAAAACCATTTTAAAATACGTAAAAAAATGAATTTAAAAATAAATGAATTGCAATGCTTGATAATAATAAAACAAATATTATAAATAACAAATTTTTAAAACAATGTCTAATAAGAAATGTATTTTAAATTATTTGCCTTAAACATTTTTTTAATATAACCTATGAGTTTGCGTCAAACAAAATAAATTCATATCTAATACAAGAAGATATTCCATTTTTAATTTCCAACAGAAACAAAAATAAAACTTTTTGCAGCTTTGGAAATTTCAATCATAAGGATTAGTATTTCACAGAGGCAGAAAAAAATAAATATTTGGTTTTTTTTTTCAATAAAAAAATCATTTACTTATAGTAGCTGTAAATAAACGTGAAATGTACCAAGATTTTTCTCTAAGGGTAATCTACACAATTTCACCACGATCTTAAGATCTATGATTTTCATTATTACCCAGAAATAATCATAAACAAAAAAAAATCAGAAAAAATCATTAAATTTGATAAAAAAAATAAATAATGATTATTTCTTGAGTTTTATAATAAAACTTATAATGATTACAGTCCCTGGTATTTCAAAATATTAATAAAATCGACTGCATTGTGTATATGTTTCGAATAAATCCTCACAATTTTATTAAAAAAAAAAATGCTTACAAAATTTGAATTTATTGTCTGCTTAAATTAAGAGCCGAATTAAAAAGGTATTTTCTAATTAAATTTGTTTTATTTGGATTGCTTAAATTCTGGATAACTTAAATTACAAATAAAATCGTGGTTCATTCTGTGTATGTCTCTTAACAAATGAACAGCTTGTTTAGGTCATTTGCGGTTTAAACACATGCCTCTTAATACAACAAATAACAGTTTGAATATCGTAGCACTCCCACCATAATCGCAACACCCGCTCCACTGAACCACCGCACCACGGAACCACCGAACCACTCAGCAGCTGGTGTCATCCCTTTTGTGTGGAGTCCGTTGTGTCTCGTTATTGTCATTAGCATTATATGAAAGGTATGCATGAACAATGCTGGGTAATTATTGTTTTGGTGTCCCCTTCATGACCCCCACGGTCATGCAACAGTGCTTGTGGCAGGTAGGTGAAGAGAGGGGCAGGGGCAGGGGCAGATTGCGTGACTCGCGCACATTTGTTTTGTTTGCGGAAAGTAATTGCAAAAGTTGTTTCAATTTTCCAAGACGCTCAGCGGGCTTAAAAGGGAGCAGAAAAAGGGGGGAAAGGAGTTTTTGGGAAAAATCGCTTTCTATGCGTTTGTGGTTTTGCATGAGAGAAATAAAAATAGAAGTAGAAAGAGAAAGAGAAGAGTCACATAATTGACAGCGGCTTAATGCTTAAAGTTTTTGGTCACAGCCAACAGCAGCTATGCAACCAACCAGTAAACCATCCAAAGCAACCACCCACCAGGGGGCGGCAACGGGACAAGGCGTGGCAGCCACAGCAACAGCATCAAAAACGCATTTCGCTTTCGGCGATTTTGCTGGGCCAAAAGTTTTGCCAAGTTGCTAACAAAAACATAAAAAGCAGCAACGAATGGGGAAGCAAGAGAGGCAGCCAAAGGGGTTGGTAGTTGAAGGGGTTGCCGAGTGGGTAGCAAAGAAAGAAGAGTGGAAAGCAGAACGAGGTGGAAGAGGTGGGAAGAGGAGCATTTGCCGTCATTTTTTTTTTATTTGTGCTAGTTTCTTTTGCTGCTTTTGTTGAAATTACAAATTTTCCGACATTTTTTTCAACGTTTTTCTTAAAATGTTTTGCCCAGTTCTCTCTCTCTCTGTGTGTGTGTGTGTGTGTGTGTTGCATTTTTATGCAGCACATCCGGCGCAAAAAGCGCATGAAATGCAGAAAAAATAGTACAACTGTATTTTTTTTTCTCTTGCGCTTCTGGTTTGTTTTATTATTATCATTTTCGGGGCGCGGAGACCAGAAACAGAAGCAAAAAAAAAAAAAAACAAACACACACACAGCAAAAGTTGAAGAAGAAAAAGCAGCAGAACAACAAGTCAGACAGTCTGCCAACACGTCCGACTGTCTGTCATTCTGTCTTTCCGTCTTGCTGTCAGTTGGTTAGTTTGCCAAAGTGCCAGTTGGTCAGTTAGATAGCCCATGTTGCATGTTTGACCATTCTAAAGGGTGATTCAAGACATGAAAATAGCAGAAAAATCGTCACTGGCATATGAAAATATTTTTAAATTAAATAACTTATTTTACATACTGTTAACATATGTTAACAGTCAGAAAAAACTGTTAGTACCAGCGTGATTATACTTAAGTAACATAATGTTAAAGTCAGACATCCCTTTTTAGCGAAACATTATATTTTTACTTTAACTTAACAGAAAGCTTAACACTAACATTTAATACGAATAGTAACAGTGCAGCTAACATTATGTTAGTTGCAAACATAAAACTGTGTGTAACAGCGCGTTTAACTTAACATTATGAACATGTCTTTACATTTCTTTTATTTCGGTTATGATTCTATTTTATATTTTCGCATACTGAATCACCCTATGCAAATTTAAAGGGGTTTTAGGTTAGTTTTTGCAGTTTGTTTTACGTTTTGTGCTTGTTTTGCCTTTAGCCAAAAAAAGAACGAAAAAAAGAATAGAAAAGAAGGAATGGTAAAAAGAAAAACTGGCAAACAGTAAAATGCACAAAAAGCACAAAATGTTAAATGTTTTATGTCAGTTTTGTGCGTTGGGCGTGGGCGTGGGTGTGGGCGTGGTTCTTGGTCATTCCCTCGAGCTGCTGCCCTTTTAAAAACGTTGCCGCAATTCACATTTTAAAGTGCATTAAATTGAAGCAGTTGCTAAGGGAATTTAATGCCACATTTATTTGCTTTCATTCGAATGTGCGTCACATACATTTGTTCACTTGACGCGAAATTGAATTGCCAACGAAATGTAAACAATTCATTTGGCAAAGCATTATATTTAAATAAATAAGCACACATGTACAATTATAAAATGTATGTATGCAATATGCCAATTAGAATTCATTAATAATTATCATTGTTTCCCTCCTTCATTGCAGGTTCGTATTTAATTGAATCATACGCCCCTCAGTCTGCCCGCCCCTTATTGAATTGTAAGTAAATGAGATTATATTTTGTCATCTGCATATCAATTTAAATCATAATCAATATAAACCCAACGCTTTGTTGCACAAATGATGACAAACAACATTTTGATAGATACATCTGTAACTGAGCTTATGTATTATTTAATTGCAAACTGACAGTTTGCTAAATTTTGTGGCTTATTCAACGCATTTTGCGAGGATTAAACAAAACAACAACTCATTTGAATTTAATTAAAGTCAGCTTACAAACTGTTTGATAACGAATGTGCTGACAGAACTGTAAATTGTGGGAAATTAATTTTAAAAGTATAGAAAATACGCCTTAATTTTTAACTTTGTCAAAACTTATTCGTTGTCCATGCGGAATACAAATTTAATAATAGTTTTGCTTGAGAATTCGTTTAGAATTTGAAAAATATACAAGTTTTGGACATTTAGTTGGACATTTTTCCATAATTAACCTTGATCTTTTTTTCAAAAACTTTGAACTCTCATAACTTTTTTAAAACCTAAATAACTTCGATGGACAATATTTTTTTTTGAACATTGTTATACTTATAAATCGATTCAGGCTTCAAATTTCTTGTGTAATTTTTGTTAATATTTTTTTTTTTTGTAAATATTGGAAATTAATTTTTTCACTTTCGACAATTCTGTATTTTTTATTTTTATAATAAAATAAATTTTTGAATAAAATGAACATTTTTACAAAAATTCAAGAAATATATCAGGAAATAATGTAAATATTTGAAATTAATTTTGTTACTTTTGATAATTGTGCACCAATATTTGTTTTATTTTTATAATAAAATGAAGCAACATTTTTGAAAAAAGTGAAGAAATATATCAGAAAACAACAATGCACAATGCACTTAAATATATTGCTCTGTTGTATAAAATAGCTGTAAGCAATTTAAATTATATTTTAGAGCTCAACATTTGACTGTCGACTTTGCATAGATTTTGCCTTTGTATAAGCTAAATAAGACATAATATAGCCAATTTTTAGCTGCTCAATTGCTAGGGACTTGGCATTTTTTTTTTTGTACAATCTACAGTCAATTACTTTCCCATTCTCAATGCCATTTAAATTAACAAAGTAACGAACTTTCACCCGAACAACAACGACAGTGAACAACAAACGGCAGCAACAACAACAGCAACAACAACAACAACAAATGGCAGCAAAGCATTTGGCAAATTGAAATCAAATCGATATCGAATCAAATTGAAATCTCACCACAGGCCACAAAAGCATTCGAAACGACGACGACCGCAAACAAATGCCAATAAAAAACGTGGCCAAAGATTGTGTCTAGGAGTTTGTTTGGCGCTGCCCCAGCAAACTGTCCACTATGAGCAGCCCCCCTTTTTTTCCTCCCTGTTTTCCCCTTGAGTTCAAAGCAATCGGAAAGTGCGCCAAGGCATCTAAGCGATACATAATAACCAAAAAGAGACAGAGAAGGAGAGAGAGAGAGAGACAGAGAGAGACTGAAGACTGTGCCAAGATAAAATATGATTGAATGCATTTGCCTGGCGCTGTCTGCTGTTTTTTTTTCCCGCTTTCCCCCTTGACAGTCACAGTCACAGCCACAGTTTCCGCCTGCTTCCCTTCCTCTCTCTCTCTGCCTATGTTGCTGCTGCTGTTGTCTGATTAACATAAATCGTGCTGCTGCTGCTGTTGCTGCTGCTGTTGCCTCCGTCTATATCTTATTTCGATTTTTGCACAGCATTTATTATTGTTGTTTTATTTTTTTTTTTTTTTTCGAGTTTATGCAAAAAGCAACAGCGCAAAAAATTGAATTGAAATGAACAAAACAGCGCAGCAAAAAACTGAAAGGCAAAAAGCAAGAAAAAAATATATAAAGTACTGAAATAAAATGCAAACGAAGCTGGCAGCAGCAGCAACTGAGAGCAGCAGGGCGCAGGAAACATTAAGCCAATGGAGAAGAGGGCGGTAAAAGGGGGTGTCAGACAGTCCGACAGTCGGACACGCCAACAGTGAGGCAGTCAGCCAGGAGCAACACATCAGCACCGCCTGCTGACTTTTATGTGCAATCGTCTTAACTCGCAACTCTGATGTTGCTGCCGTTGCTTGTGTTGCTGCTGTGTTGTTGCTGCTGTTGCTGTTGCTGATGAGCATGAGAATGATGTTGCTATCTGTAGTCTGTAGCCCCATCGGCACTGTGCTGACCAGCTTTATTGTTGGCTCGCTTAAAATTCCAAACAGCAAATTGCAACTGCCAACAATTTCGAGGCTATCAGTGGCACAGCATCAACTCGACGCTGCTGGTGGCTGTTGCTGCTGTTGTTGCTGCTGTTGCTGCTGTTGTTGCTGCTGCTGTTGTTGCTCCTGGTGGCTGACTGCTTGCTTGCCTCCTTTGCTGCTGTCAGTAATTTTATGCAAGATGCTATCGCCCAGCACACCTCAACACGATGTGCAGAGACGTGAGGAAGAAGAGCCAAGAGGCAGAGCAGAAATGAAGCAGGAGAAATGCATGTAAGCCATTTCACTTGGTATGACAAACAGCTTCGACTTTGACTTTGGCTTCAGCAGCTCTCGTTGTCTCTTTTGAATGGAATGGAAATGAATTGAAATTCAATGTCCAAAAGCATCAGAGGCTTCTTCTTTTACTTCTTCTTGGCAAATCCCAGTAGTGCTATGGACACAGCTCATTGTTAACAATGCTCCATGGACTGTGAGGTGAATAGATTCAAATAATCCTATGAGTGGTATATTAAAATCAATTCGAGCTTTTCGCTATAATTTCTATTAATTGAAAATAAAAGCTTGATAAAAGCTTTAATGTGCTTGACAAGCTTGTAAAAGACTGTCAAAATAAAATTGTATATAGAGTATTAAGCTTACATGTGCTTTTAAAGCGTCTTGGCAGCTTTGAATACAAGAGCTTAGTATTCAAAGCTGCTTAGTACTCAGCTTTAAAAGCACATGTAAGCTTAATACTATATACATTAAGCTTACTAATTAAAAATTAAAACTTCTACAATTCTAATTAATTTCTATAAAAACAAATTCTGTTCTAATTAAAACCAAATTGATCAATTTCACCAAATTCTGCTGTGCATATTAGAATTAATCGTTTAATAAGTAAATGTTACTTGTTTAACAACAATTTAATGCAAAATTTATGAATTTCAACACTTGCTGCTGTGCATATAAGAATTAATCATTAAATTAGTAAATGCTACTTCTTAAACAACAATTTAATGCAAAATTTATAAACTTCAACACTTGCTGCTGTGCAGATTAGTATTAATCGTTAAACAAAGTGCATTAAAATGTGTTTTAAAAGCACTTGCAAACTTTTAAAAACATTAAGTGCTGCACAAGTAGCCACAAAGAGATTAGCAGGCAAAAGTTTACTACATTTTATTACAAGAAAATACCAATAGATATTTTTAATAAAAAAAACCATTAACTTGTATTAAAACAACTGCACTTAAATCCCTTATAATAAGAAGCTTTAGCGCATCGCTGAGACTAAGCTGCATGTTGTTGTTGTTGCCTCTTTTGTCTGCCTCGCAGCAACAAGACGTGTTTAGCTTGTTGCCTGCTGTTGTTAAGCTTGTTGTTGTTGCTGTTGTTGCTGCTGCAATTGTTGCCATTGTATATCTCAGATGTCTTTGAAGTGCCAATTGTGCGATTTGTGGCCCGAACCTTCTTCTCTTTTTTTTTTTTCTCGCTTTTATTTGCTGCTGCCGTTTAGACAAACTGAATGCTTATTTAATTTAAGGTGGGAATTTCAATGTGATGTGCCTGCATTTTATGCAAATTAAGTTGATAATAAATACTCGCACACACACACACACACACAAGTAGTTGCCCTTTGTGTTGTTGCTGCTGTTGCTGTTGTTGCTATTCAAGTGTTAATTATTGTCGGCAGCTTCAAACAGCGATGAGAGCACATTTTTTGCGCTTTTTGTTGATGCCGTTTATGAAAGTATTTTATATATTAAATAATTGCATGATGCGATGACAGCAGCAACAGCAACAACAACAACGTTTAGGAGGCACTGTGTCAAGTTTAATCAAAATAGTACAACAACATCAGTGAATGCCACAATAATAGCAACAACAACAACAACAACTGAGTCCCAGTGTAATTCACGATTTCCTGCTATAATTGAAAATATATTTCAACGAGCAAACGCGGCACAAGAACAAGTTGCTGCTGCCGTGCCACAGCAATAGCAAAAGTAGCAGCAACAGCAGCAGCAACAGCAACAGAAACAGCAGCAACGTCAGGCAGTGCATTAATTATTCATGAGTTGTCGCGCATTGGCCAGCAACAGTGACAGGCAGCAGCCACCACAGCAGCAGCAACAGCAACAGCAGCAGCAGCAACAACAGGAGTTGTAGCAACAACTTGCCAACTGGCAACATAATTATTCATGCGAGCTTATCGCCAGTAAGGTAGGCAACACCATTTTAACCACAAGCGGATTATAATTATCGGTAGTTGCCATCAGGCGAAAAGCAACAAGCACACACACACACACACACAGCAGCAGCAACGGCAACATGTTGCTGGCTGCAGCAGCAGCAGCAGCAATTGCAATGCATCAGTGCTTAGTCCACGAAGATGATAATGATGATGATGACGATGACGATGATTATAATGGCCAAGGCGCAACAGCAAATATAATTACACGACAACAACAACAACAACTGTGAGACAGACAGCTGCTTTAATTGATGTTGATGGCTATCAGCAACATTTCGTTGTAGCTGTTGTTGCCGTCGTTGTTGCCGTCGTTGTTGTTGTTGTTGTTGCTGCTGCTGATTTGGCTCGCATGTTGTGGCACCACAATTAGAATTCTTTTCTTTACCGCTGCCGGTGCTTTCGATTTGCTTTTTTTTTGTTTATTTAGTTTTTTTAGTTCTGTTTGATTTTTTTTTTTTTGGCTTGTAACCTCAAACAAAATGTTGCATGTCAAAGTCGCGTTAAACTGTTGCAAATTATGGATAACAAAAAAATGTTGCTACTTAAATAATAACTAAATCGAAAGCGAAACAAACACAAAACGTTGTCAAGATGGTTGTTACGCCCACCTCACCCAACCACCAATCCGCCAATCCGCCAATCCGCCAACCCGAGGCGACTTGACACGCCCAACGCTTTGGTTGCATGCAACGTTGCAACGTTAACTGCGTCCCCAAAAAAGAAAGCAATGGACGTGCAATGAGATGCCAAGACTTGCAGTTGATTAGCATGAAACAAGCTAAGAAATGTTGTAAATAATTAAAAAAAAAAAAAATACATATATCAACATTGATTTTGTTAGTTTTAAGGAATCTCAAAGTCAGCATAAGTTAAGCCTTATAGAAATTATCTGAATTAATGGAGGAATCACAGATATAACAATATAAGCAATCATTTTAACTCTTATTTTGTATGTAAATAATAAATAAATAAACTACAAATGCTAAGAAATGCTAAATTGAATATAAAAGACTACAAATAATATTTATTATGTAATTTATATTATTTTAAATGCTATAATCGTTACGATTCTTGTTTATTTTCTTTAATTTTTTCACGTAAAAGTTTAGGTACATTAAGTTAATAAATTAATAACCAAATTACCAATGGTAATTCCTGTATTATTTGCAACAAATGTACACTCTTAATCAAGGCAAATAGTGTGTTAAAGTTAAACTAAAACGGTCGAGTTATTCAATTGATTTGGCTCAAAGCAAACGGCAAATTAAATGTGAAAACTTTGCTCTACTTTGCGTTCAATATTTTTCGTGAAAACCGAAACGGCATAAAATGTACATATGTACATAATAAATCTCTGTAAAGGCAATTTTATTGCTACTTGGTGCATACTGTATTTTATGTGCATTTGTATCTGTGTCTGTATTTGTATCTGTATTTGTATCTGTATTTGTATTTGTATATATTGCGAGCCATTTGAGTTTTATAGCTACCGCTGCAACAGCAGTTAATTGAAATGGAAACAAGTTGTTGTTGTTGTAGTTGTTGTGGTTGTTGTTGCCACTGCTGCTGGCCAATTGCTTAGTAGTTGACAGTTGTTGCTGTTGTTGCTGCTGTTGTTGTTGTTGTTGCTTTTTTAGCACATGCTCATATTGCTTGCCACGGTTTATGGCCCGTTGCATTTGTTGGCTCACTCACGGTTTAAGCCAAACGTAAATCGCATGTACTTATACGTATTGGCAACATGTTTAACTTCATTTATATGTTTAGCACGTGCAGTACTCTTGGCCCATTGGGTTTTTATTGTTAACTGGCAAATACGTTGACTTGTGCTGTCAGCAAGCCATGCAATTAATTAGTTAATGCTAAAGCACAAACAAAACATACAAACAATCTTACAGTTAGTCAAGAAAGTCCTTTGACGAAATAAAAACACATTTTCCCTTGTTAAAAGTATATATACATTTTTATTTTTTTGGATACTTCTTTTAATTCTTATTTTATTATTCTTGGCTTTGCTTCTTAAAACAAGTTTAAAAAAATAGAAAAATAATTTTGATTTAAAATAACTATTTTTATAAATAAAATATAACAAATATAACACTTTCTTGACTAAGTGTAGACGTATAAATAAAACAAGATAAAAATACATAAATGCAATTATTTCATTTTATTAAAATGACAAAAGTCAACGTTGACAGGCAAACAAATAAATCATTGTTGCTGTCGCCTATGTTTCTCTCTCTCTGTCTCTGTAGCTTCTGTGCTACAATTTGCACAGTTTAAGCTTTTAAATTTTAATTAACATTTGAATTGTGCGGCCCTCGAGGCCAACAAAAACAGCAACAGCAACAACAACAACGAACGACCAAAGTGAAAATGCGCCACGCTCTACGCTCTCTTCAACTCCACGCTCTTTACACACTCCACTTTCAAAACGTTGCTCTCCCGCGCTGCACTTGCTTGGTTAAAGAGTGAGCGACAGCAGGAGCAGCAGCCATGTTTGTTTATGGCGCTCACAGCGCGTTCAAGTGAGACAGCAAATGTTGCTTGCTGCTGCTGCTGTTTTTGGCCTCTGCGACTGCGCTGCGCATGCAGAAAACGAAGAAGAAGTATAAAAAGGCAACAACTACAACAATGAGTAGTGGAGTAGTTTTTATTTAGTTGTTGCTGTTGTTGTTGTTGCTGCTGCCTTTTGCTTTGAGGCCTTGCCTTGCCTCTGAAATGTTTAAACGATTAAGTCGAATTTTAATTTAGCCGCAAAACATAACACGATTTCACACACAGACACACTCATAGACACACAGCAGTTAGTAGCCTCTGGGCGCGGGACTAAACTAACAGAAATGTAAAGCAGGCAATAAAGTGGCAACATGCTGACTTTGCCATAACTAACCGAAACAGTTGGGGGCGTTCGGTCTCCCTCTCTCTTGCTTCCACTCTACCGCTCTTCGTTCGCACTCTTTGCTGTCTCTGCTGCTGCGCCTAAGTGGATGAATGAATAAACGAGCGTCGCTTGGGCCAACTGGGCAATGAATTGGCTTTTGGGCCCGGTTTTTCGACTTGGGCTTTTTCCCTGGCATTGTTGAGGCTCATTAATGTTTAAAGTGTTTTATGATATGCATAATTGCTTGTACAGATAATAAAGTTTTGCTGCTCGAGCAAACTTGACTTCCCTCTCCCTCTTCCCCTCTTCATCACTCGCTGAAGTTGAAGTAGAGAAGTCTACCCGCTTTCGGTCTCCGTTCACTTAATTAAAATGCAAATGAAAATTCTTCAAATTACTGGAAATGAAAGCCAAAAACAAATGTGTGCATTCTTGAGGGTCCATAAATGGGTGTAAAGGGAAGCGAGTACGCTTGGGTGTGTGAGTTGGAGCGAGATAGAGGCTGGACATGATGATGACATGTTTGCTTGCCATTCTTCTCTCTCCCCCACACACAAGCACACGAACAGGCGGCGGCGCTGCTTCTCTTTGCTGTACTTGTTGTTCCTCCATTGTCTTTGTTGTTGTAGCGCCTGTTGGGAAACTGCTACCGAGTTTACGACGCGTGAACGGCAACTCATCCGCACAAAAGAGGCGACAAAATACACGAGGGAGAACGACGACGACGACGGACAAGAGCCGAGCCTTAACTTGAGGGGAGCCAGCACACACACACACAGACCTACACATATAAACGCTCTCACAGGGGAGCTACATTGATCTTGCTCTTCTTGCTTCTCTTCTCTTTACCTCTGCTTGCTACCTTTTTTATTGTATTGTAGCAAGGCATATTTCCAGTGAATTTTTCGATGATATCTTTGAATGTTAACATTCACAAAAGCGTAAAGATTGTTGCCCCTGCTGGTTTTCTCCCCTTACGCACACACATAAATACATACATACATACAAAGATACATACATATATTGAACCTTTTTATGAGCACTTTTAGTGTCGGACTCTCAAGTCTTTTGTTCGGGTCTTTGGACCCTTTTTTCGGCATCCATGTGTCGCCTGTGTGTGTGTGTGCTAAGTGAAATTCTTTTGTGACGACGAGCGAAAATAAAATTCACACAGTGCGAAACGTGTCCAATATAAAAGCGAGAGACAAAATAAGAAGAGCAAAAAAAAAACCCAGTCGCAAATATACAATGGAAACAAGCTGGAACTGGAACCTCCTCACGAAGCGATGATGATGCCGCTACTCACTCTCTGCTCTACTCTTCCCTCTCCCCTCTCATTCTCTACCTGAGCCAATCTGTGTGTGAGCGGTCATTGAAAAAAGGTGCAAAGGCAGCAGCAGCGATAACAACAACAGCAAAGCATTAAGTGAGTGAGTGAGAACAGCAACAACGACAACAACAACAACAGCAAATATATACAGAATACACTCAATGACAAGCTGCTCGGCAATTTGACATAATTTATACGTCAAATTACTGCAAATTGATGCTAAATGGCTTTAAATTGAATTGACGGGCGCATAGGAGAGACAGAGACAGCGACAGCTGGCGAACAAGAGATGAAGCAGAAAAAGCAACAAAGCAAAAAATACAACAGCAACAACAAATTCGACAGTGTAGCGCCCTCTGGCGAGGCGAGGCGAGGCGACAACAACAATAACTACAACAACAACAGCAATCATCACGTCGGCGTTTTGTGCACTCAAACGAAAACATTTTCAGTTTTCTGTGAGGCGTCATTGTTGTTGTCGTTGTTGTTGTTACCACTCCATAGCTATATAGGAAGTTGAAAGCAGAACGAGTAGTGGGGGGAGGAGGGAGAACACACCTTACGCCTCACTTCACAAAACTTGACTGAACTCCACTCAGCTCAACTCAGCTCAACTCGACTCAACTCAACTGTGCTGCTTAACTGCCTGACTTTGCCTGCTTTGCAGATTTCGAAGGCAAGAGAAAAAAAATGGAGAAAACCAGAAGAGCGCAACTTATCTTGACAGCCGACAGGGTTGCTGCACCTCAGCACTTTGTAATGATGATTGCCCCCAACGGCAACAACAACATAAACAACAACAACTGAACAACTGCAATTGCAACACATTAACTTCAATTGTCAATCTGTGCGAAACAAAGGAAAAATCTCTACAAATTTGTTGTAACTAAATATACCTAAAGATCAAACTGTGTTATGTACATTGTTAACTAGATGTTACTTTTTATACACGTTGATTGAAGATTTTAAGTGCACAGTAATCTTGAAAAAAAAATTGAAGAACAATCGAATTTATAAGCTCAGTACCCAAAACTAGGTTTTTAATATTGCATATTTTTTTTCATTAAATTTTGTACGAATTTTAGCTCACAATAAGATTTAACAAAACTGACAATATTTTCCCTTTACTATATGTTTTTTTTTTAAATTTATTTGACTGTTAATTTTCTTTTGACCAGTACTAAAACTTTATATTTTCTCAACTATCTTTGCAGGTTGGTATTTTTGGCACTTAAATCACAAGAAGAAGAAAAAACAACGAGTCAATTGTCTGCTTCCCAGTGGAGACACTCGACACCGCCTTTCACACCTCTTACAGTCTCTTACACACACACACACACACACACCCACCCACTCACACTCGAGGTAAAAGGAAAATCAATTTTCAGAAATAAAAAAAAAATACAAAAGTAAGGGAGAAATAAAAGAAAGAAGAAAGAAAGCAATGAAATGTGCCAGGCCATAAAATGCAACTGTCAACGAAAACTTTGTTGTTGAACAATTTGTTGTTGTTGGTGTTGGTGTTGCAACAACATGAAAATTGCTTGCAGCAGCGTTGGCAAAATATTGAATTCAATTTAAAGCGCAAAAGGCGCTCATAAATCTTTACAATGTGAAGAGGAGAAAGGCCGAAAGCAATTGGGCAAGAGAGTGGCAACAGCAACAACAGCAACAGGGTCCAAAGTGAAAGAGTCGAAAAGAGCAGCAAAACTCTTTAGCCAGATTATGGGTATGGCTATGTTGGGTTGGCTCATTGCCTTGATTACGGTCAAGGAGCAGCAAACGAAAAATCGCCAAAGAAAAACGGGCAAAAATTAAATTATAATGCAATTAAGCTCGAATTTTAAAAGCTAGTTACAGCTTTTTTTTATTTTTGGTAGCATTTGTGGCTTAAACTGCTTGCGAATTAGAAGAGAAAATTGTAATTTTAGGGTCTCTCTTTTGATGCCATATAATTTAAAAGTAAATTAACTATTTCAGCAACTTAATTGAAAATTAATTGCTTGTGGCAAGTGTGGCAAATCCCCCAACAGCACACACACTCACGCACACACACACACACTCACATGCACAGGCGAGTTCATAAATTTATGGGCGCTCTATCATAAATTAGCGTAGAAAATTTGCGTGTCGCCAGTGCCAGAAAAACTTGTCGCAGTTTGATTGCTTGCTGCCCCAAAAGGGGGCAACGCTATGCAAATCTTGACTAGTAGCTGCCACAGCGGCAACAAAATGTACGTTGCCAGTTTGGCCATGCTGCCCCTTGTGCCCCTTGTGCCACTGTGCCTGTCTTCAACTCGCAAATTGTTCAACTTCATCAGCCAAGGCAACTGAATGTATTATATGTATATCTATCTTGCTGTGTGTGTGTGTCTGTGTGTGTGTGGCAAGTCTGTTGCCTGCCAACGTCTGTGCAACATATAACTGCCCCGCACTGGGTCTGCTGCCTGTGCCTGCCTCGTCTGCCTCGTCTGGCTTTTATGCCCTTTTTGCAACATAAAACCAAAAGTATGCTGCAGCCAAAAGGCCCCGAGGATACAAACCAAGCACTTCAACAGAACGAGTGGCATGATGGGGCCACGATGGGGCAAGGGAGGGGCAGTGGAGGGGGTAGAAATTGTGTACAAGTAAAAACACTTTAGGCATTGCCAACTTTGGGATACCCAGCGTATGGAATCTGTAAAGAATTCATGACTAGCAACTTGAGAATGTGGATTTCGACTTTTTTATTTGCTTATAAGGCTTATCAGATATTTATAAAATGAATTAAAGATGACTGAATTATTAGATGTGAGCTTAAAAAGAAACATACTTTTTTAACTTAATAAAAATCAGTGGAAATTATCATGCAAATTAATGAGAAATTAAATAAATCAAAATAATTTTGAACTAAAATTTTTTAATTACAAAAAAAATAAATTAAAAATAATCAAAATTTAACACTTTTACAGCAGTTTAACAGAGTGTAGGCATGTTAAAAAATATTCTTACTATTAACAGTTTTCAGTTGTTAATTTATCTTTTCTAATTCACAATTAATATACCCCTTTAATAAAGTTTCTTTTTAAAGGGCATGCAAATTGCAAACTCTCAGATTCAAAATGTTCAGCATTATTTGCTGCTGTTGTTGTTGCTGCTGTTGTTGCTGCTGTTGTTGTTGTTGTTTATGGAGCAAGTTTGCCGTCGTTTATTGCTAGAGATAATACAAACTTGCCTCGGCAAATAACACAAACTTGGAATTCAGTTGAAATGCATAGAAGTTAAGAATCCAAGAAGAGAATATTTAACTGTACTACGATATTTCCTACTCGTACTAGCTAGAGTTGTAGAGAATCTCAGCTGCTTAGATTTCATCGATTATTTATTAGATGAACTTATTTGGATATTAATAAGGCCACATCTTCAAAAAGAACCTCTTCACGAGGTAACAGTCTAATGACGAAAGTCTTTGCATGCCCCAAAATTACTGATATCCAATTTTAGACAAAATATATAAATTGAAAAATTTGCATTTAAAGCTGGTTCAAAGTTAAACTGTATAACAATTTGCATTATTAGATACATTTAAATTGACTCACACACACACACACGGACGGACTTTTTGGGGCGTAACCAAAGTTGTTGAGACTACGGCAAAATTGTGTTAATTGCTGTCAAGTGACAATTAAGCAATCTTTTAAACAACTGCAACGCAAATGCAGCAGGTAAAAATGACTTGATTGCAATGATTATGCCTGCGAACTTGATTAATTGACGCCCCGACAGCAGCAGCAACAACAACAGCAACAACAACAACAGCAACAACAACAACAAACTGAGTTGAAGTTGTTGAAGCTGACGCTTGATTGACTCAACGTGGCCCAAACCTTTTGCAGCTAAAAGTTAACAAGTTTTTGCCGTTCCACTTGACTGCAACAGCAACAATAGCAGCAACAACAACAACAGTAACAGCAACAACTGGCAACGAATGAAGACGCAAACGGAGACGCAATCCAATAGACACAGAGATGCAGCGACTCAGAGACTGAAGACTCAGAGACTGAAGACTCAGAGACCAGAGAGCATGACTCTTGGGCCAACTTCTCAGTCAAGCATGCCAAATGCGGCGCATAGTTTTATTTTAGCTAGCTGCTGTTATTGTTGTTGTTGCTGTGGTTGTTGTTGTTGTGGCTGAGACTGAAGCCTTTATCTAGTTGAGTCCATCTAGGCGCTGTCCGTCCACAGTTGTCCGACTTGGACAAACGACGAAGCGTTGCGTTCATATCAGCCATGTCTATCTGTGACTCGCTCTACCTCTCTACCTCTCTCCATCTCCCTCTCCCTGTCTCACTCTCTTGCTATGCTCGTATATTTGTCCATTGAAGCATGCAATTGATTGCTGCAACAACAACAACAACAGCAACAACTACAGCAAGTACACTGATAAAAAAAAATGTTTTGAAATCAAGATTTTGGTTTCAAAACTAAGAATTTTGATCTAAAAAATCAATTCTTAGATAAAGCAAATACATCTTGGTTGTTAGAACATTTCAAATAAGACCAAGTTCTACATTTAAGAATAAATGTTCTAATTTTAAGAATAAATGTTCTTATTTTAAGAATAAATGTTCTTAAAATTAAATTTAAAAAATTTAAAATGATTTTTTTTACTATAATTCTTCTTTTTTTATAATTTCACTTTTATACATTTTATTCTGTCTTGTAAATTTTATAAATGTTATTTTAAATTGTAACGAGTGGGATTCGAACCGGCGCCTACTTTAATTTTTTAGCTTAATAATCTTAGTATTAGTAATATGGTCTTAAAGTGTTCTTAATTTAAAAACAAAAGATATAAGATGAATGTTCTTGATTTTAGAAGTTGGTCTCTTTTTGTTCAGTGTACAACAACTTCCATCTCTGGCTTCGAACTTGTGTTTGAGTCTGTTGCCTGCTGCGCTTTAATTGCCTTTTCATTGCAGCCCGTCGGCCGTTTGGACATTGCTTGGCCAAAATGACGGCATCAGACTCCGTTGCCTTCCCCTCTCCTCCCTCTGCTCATTCTCCTCCTTCTCCCCATTCCACTGTCATCTCTGTTGCTTGCCCGACCGACTGTGTGTAATTTGTGGTTGTTGTTCTTCAGTTAATGCATTACATGAATTTTAACAAGCTTTGCAGTCTCTACTGCCTGTTCTGGCTACAACACCACGCCCCCTTTTGGCCGCCCATCATCCTGTTGCCTCTGTTGTTGTTTATTATAGCCGCATTGCATTTCGTCGCATGTGTGTATGCAAAAAATTTACTTGAAAATTGATATAATTTGCAAATGCAGAGCGTTCATAATTTGCATGAATTTACACGCTACATGGAGCTTGCAATTTTGATTTATAACGTGATGTTCCCATTTTCATGCTGATTTCTATGAAAATGTTAAATTAGAACCACCAATTTACCAAGTGGCTGCATTTTATTATACTTGAGAGTGATATGACTCTGCATTATATTGTTAGTCGTAGATTTGCCTATTTTAAATATTAATTTTAATACTTAAATATAATAATTTTAAGTTCAAAGAGACCTGAATAATATTATTCATTTTAAAAATAAATCTTGCCAAATTTCTTCATCAACACTATCAGGCCTGTTTCGGTTTTAACTTCCCACTTTATTGGATTTCAAAAAATGTAATTTTTTACATTTCATTTGGGGCTTAAATTTTGTAGTTATATCTTATCACTTTATTGGAATTAAATTCAACAACTCTAAGTGCATTCAATACGCAAAATGAACAGCCTAAAAATTTTCACTTCCGATAAATCTGGCCGTAAGTAAACCGGAACAGACCCATACATTATACTTTACTACATTTAAAGCCAAAATGTATATTTATAAATTCATATTGCTGATTAAAAATGCCAGCATTAGCTATTTGTTTGCCTTTATCATACATAATACAATTGTTATATTAATCAACTTTAATGCTGTCTTTTAATTTTTTATTATTCCTTCTCCAACACTGTCACAGTAGCATGCCGATTAACAACACTGCCTCGTTTCCCATTTCTCGCAAACTGTAAAGCTGCCCCCTCAATTTGTGGCTCGTTTAGCAAGTTTCTTTTATATATTTGACACATGCCAACACGTTTGCATTTGACTGCGCTCTACACCTTCCCTTTCTCTTCCCCTCCCGCTCCTTCCTTGCCACCTTTCGTTGCGGTGTTAGCCAAACTAATTGGCTGCGTTTTTGGTTAATTAGCGCAACTCGAGCTGCTTCGTTGCTGTTGCTGTTGCTGTCGTCGTTCAGCGTTGCAAATGAATTCTATCGCACACGCGCTTTGATTGCCACTCAATGTGGCAGCTTAAAACTTTGGCAACGGCAACCGACAACCAGCTGAAAATTGGCAACTGGCAACGTGCAACAGCGGCAACTATTTTGTCTGCATTAAAACGCTGTAATTATTTTATGCCAGATAACAATTTGATATTGTCAGCTCTATAAAATGTTCGTGTTTGCTGTTAACTTGGCCAAAACCGTACTGGACTGGTAAGGGGAGGGAGGGGAGGGGATTGGCATTGGCCGAGCAACGGCACATGCGTGTATGCAAATTGGCCAACGAATCTAAGCCACGTTTGGTTGCACACAGTGCAGATAATAATAACGAACCAGCTGTGCAACTTGGTATCTCAATAAAGTGACCATGGAGGCGTAAAGTGGCAATTAAACAGCTGAGAAACGGCTGCGAATTAAAGAGAATTTAGAGAAAGATATTAAAAACAAAAATATAGATTAATGTGACCATGGAGAACCTTTTTTTTTATTATTTAATGCAAGGCTGCAAACCGGTTCTGAACCGAACCTCGTAGAACCGCTTCGGTTCGTGTTTTTAAGCAGCCTGAACCGGTTCGGCTCGTATTTTAAAGCAGCCTGAACCGGATCATGAACCGAACCCTTGAAATTATTTACTTTGCGAACCCGAACCTAAACCGAACCGCTTTCTAAAATAAAAGGTTCGGTTCGAAAAAAAAATAATTACATAAATTTTATGGTTACTAAAATTACGCAAATATTTGAGACTTTTGATTAAAATAAATCATATTAAAATCTTCAAATAAATTTAAATTACCATCAAAATTTGATATAAAAAAAAAAAAAAAATTTAATCAGTTCAAAATAAAGAAACAATTTATAACAATAAAAATATTTTGTTGTATAAAATTGAAACAAGGCTCGAACCAAACCTTGGGTTCAGCGGGTATACAAACCAATTTGCGAACCGAACCGATGCCTTGCTCTAGGGCTTAAACCGCCGAACCGAACCTTTAAAAAAATTTTGGAGGCTTAATGGTTTAATGCAATGTGCTTCCTAAATTCCCTATGGAAAGATAATTTAGCTAGAATAAAGTGACATTGGAGGGCAGTTGCCTAGTGTTTCAAATGATCATGATGATGGAATTATTTTTCAAATGGAAACTGTCATAGTTACAGTTTCACTTAAGTCAACTATTGCTAGTTGACACTTAACAAATAAATAATGTATTAGTATGGCCACAAGTATTTGAACTATTTTAATTTGTAATTCCAAATGATTTTTTGGTCCACTCTTAAGTGTTTTATATTCGCATTCGCATGATAAACAGCGGCCACATTGCGCCTGGTGGCTTGCAACACATGGAGGCAGACAGCCAGTGTGCCTGTCATCGACTGACAGTCGCAGCGGGGTTGCAACGACAACAACAGCAACAACAACAACAACGTGCCACAATATCAAAGTAGTAGCTGCAACCTCCTTGCGCTGCTCTCTTTCCTCTTCTTGTGTGCCCCCTTTCTCCTCCCATCACTTTAACAATTTGCCATAAATTAACCAGCAACTGCGTCGAGTTTTCACTTGAAATGCGATTCGAATTGCATTTGCACGGCGACATTTTGTCAGAGTTTTCATTCGCTTTTCTTTTTTTTTTTTTTTTGTATTTTTTAGTATGCAACGTTACCGTTAAACTGTGCAGTCCCTCCCCACAATTCCCCATTGACTCTGTCAGAGAGTCAACACTTTTTACCACAACACAATTTCGAACATGTCTTGACAATTTCACACTCGATCTAACGTCGTGTCTTGCAACTCGCAACTTGCAACTTGCAACTGCAACAGCTGCTGTTGCGGCTGTCGCACACTAATTTCGTATTTCTACCTGGCTGGCACATTTATCCCCCCTGCTTTCCTACAGGCACTCTTCAGTCGCCAGTCGGTGAGTGTAACGAATTCAGGCTGAAATTCAAGTTCACCTGGCATGTGGCACAATTGTCGGCACAGCACGAAGTGCGTTACGCCCACAAACAAGGGCACAAATGTGTATGTACATATGCTCACGTATTTAGAGCAGCTGGGAAATGGTTAAACCCTTTTAAATAGAGCCGTTTCCGAACAAAACGATCATAAATTCCCAGGTCAGACTTCAACTTTTAGAAATTTATCTATCAACCGTTTATTAAACACCATAGAAATGTAATTTTAAAAGCGTTATAAACAAGTAACAAATTTTTTTAAACTCTAACTTCAAAAACAATATATATATTCCAACTAGGGCAGTAAAGTTACACTTTTTAGGGCATAAATTTATCGGTTATCCTAGAGATAGTCACGAAGCCAAATTCAACCTCTCCGGTAACTGTTGCCACGATTTTATAGTAGCCTTGTGGCACTATATCGGGCAATCCGTCGCCGTTAACCACACACTCCACAAATGAATAGTTGTCTCTTTTAAATGGAAGCACATTATCCGGCGTTGGCAGATTCGAACAGCTGTGAAAATTCTTAAATATCAAATCTTGGTAAAAGTCTTTGATAAATTTCGTATATATCTGCTTTGGGATGCCCCAAGGCAGTGCAGTGTAATCCTCTTCCCTGCCCGAAACGCTCCGAAAAGCCGTGCACTCAATCTGAAATGCAATACATGTATAGAACTCTCTGGCGATTTTGGAATACCCACCATTGTATCATCGCCCACGTCATAGTTAAAGTTGACATGTCCATCATAAGCAAATTCACCTCGTGGCATCCTCTTAATCCGTACATCGATATCCAGCTTATTTGAATCCGATGTATTCGGATCCACCGAGATGGGTTCGTAATTCCATCTGCGCTGCAATAACAATCTGAATGGTATTGTCCTGAAAAACAACGTGTATATTCATTACCTTTCCATCACACACAACGCAGAGCAACAATAAAATGGGCAAGAACGATTTACGAAGCATTTTCAATATTAAAACTCGACTCAACTCTCAAAGTTGATCATTTTGGTTTATATAGGTTTTAAAACCTTTGCTCAACTCCAATTAGCGTTGTTAACAAGCTCTGGTTATTAGAATTTATAAACACGTATGGCACTTATCATTTGGGTAATTCCAAAATGTTACATTTTTTTTTAATTGTAACCCTCAACATGCAACACATTATCATATAAAATTCTCACAAACAAAATTGACAATTTAAAAATAATCAACGAAAAAACTAGAAGCATGCACATTGTGTTACTCTGTAAAGCGGTATTATTAACTTTAGTATCTTGTATTACATTTCACATTTGTTAGCCAAAAATATACCTTATAGTCGGTATATAAATAATTAGATCTTATCGGAATGTCTTGGCCAATTTTTCCGTACAATATGTATATAATAATATATAGACAATTCTTTACAGCTGGCGATAAATATACTTCTCTTAGGGCATATATTTATCGAATATCCTAGAAACAGACACAAAGCCCCATTCGACCTCTCCGGTAATCTTAAAAATGACTTTTAAGTAACCTTGTGGTGCCATTTCAGGCATTCCTTTTCCTTCGACAACACACTCATTAAATGTCCAGTTTCCTATTTTATACGGAATCCCGTCATCCGGCGCTGGCATATTCGAGCAGCTGTGAAAGTTCTCATATATCATGTCTTTGTAAAAGTCATCGATAAACTTGCTAAATGGTTGCTTTGGAATGGTCCAAGGCATCGGAGTGTAATCCTCATCTCTGCCTGAATTGCTGCGAAAAGCCTCGGCCTCAATCTGAATCAAAATACATATACACGTTTATAGAACTCTCTGGCGATAATGAAATACCCACCATTGTATCTTCGGTTATGTCATAATTATATTTGATATATCCATCATAAGCAAATTCACCTCGTGGCATCCTCTTAACCCGTATATCGATATCAAGCTTATTTGAATCCGACGACGTTGAGTCCACCGAGATGGGTTCGTAATCCCAACTGCGCTAAAATTACAATCTGAATGGTATTATCCTGTAATACTAGGTATTAATTCCTTACTTTTCCATCACACCCAAAGCAGAGCAACAAAAGCACTGGGAACAAATGCAACAATGTTTTGCGAATCATTGTCAATATTAAATATCGAATTAACTCGATCATCTGATAGTTCCGGGTTTTTATAGCGCAGTCTACAGCATCAGTTTCAGCCCAATAACGACAATGTTGGTTGTAGATCTTTAGCTTAGCTCCAATTAACGTTGTTAACAAGCTCTGGTTTTTTGGTAATTATAAACATTCATGTCATTTATTATTTAGGTATTTATTAAATGTTACTCTATCTACGTTGATAGTCACTTTACAACACTCAAAACATTATCATATCAAATACGCACAAACAGAGTTGACAATTTAAAAATAATCCACAAAATATATTAGAAGCATGGAATTCCAAACATAACTTTGTGTTGATATAACATTGAGTTACTCTGTAAAGCCGCATTGTTAACTTTTGTATCTTATGTTACATTTTGCCTTTGTTAAATAAATAAATTCGCATATAATTTAATCTGATCGGAGAGTCCTAGAAAATTTCGTCTATTTTAGCTATAATTTTTTTTTGATTCTTAAGAATAACAATGTCTTAAAGGTTTCCAAATATTCTTATAAAAATTATTGTTTAGATATATAGTATATTCGTCAATAATATGTCTATAATAATATCACTTAAAAGTTTTCAAAATACTCTTTCAGATATTATTGCTTACATATATATTATATGGGCATTTCCACAGAAATGTTAACCAGAGCCAATATCTAAAAACTTGTTAAAAACTCACATCTTACGAAATTTTCTTCTAGAAACATTTTCACGTTATGTATTTAAGCAATTTACACATGAATTAATTCACTTGTATGAATAAAGCGACATCATCTTTGACTAAATTCAGTTTTTCTATATTTTGGACAATTTTCTTAAAAAAATGGAGGTTATGTATTATATATAACAACAAAAAATTAATCAAAATGCAAATAAAACATTTTATTTTAGATAATAAAGCTAGTTATTGACTAAAGAAGTTATAATATATTTCATTAAAAGCTTGCGAACGTATGCGTCGTATATTCTTTATAGATTGCGATAAATATACTCCTTTTAGGGCATAAATTTATCGAATAACCTAGCAACAGACACAAAGCCCCATTCGACCTCTCCGGTAGTTTTCAAAATTATTTTATAGTAGCCTTGTGGTGCCATTTCAGGCATTCCTTTTCCCTCGACAACACACTCCTTTAATGTCAAGTTTCCCCTTTGAAATGGAAGCACCTTATCCGGTTCTGGTAGATTCGAGCAGCTGTATAAATTCTCATATATCATGTCTTTGTAAAAGTCTTCAATAAACTTGCTAAATGGCTGCTTTGGAATGGTCCAAGGCAGTGGAGTGTAATCCTCATCTCTGCCCGAAGTGCTGCGAAAAGCCACGGCCTCAATCTAAAACAAAATACATATAAAAAACACTCTCAAGATAATGAAATACTTACCATTGTATCATCAGTTACGTCATAGTTAAAGTTAATATATCCATCATAAGCAAATTCACCTCGAGGCATCCTCTTAACCCGTATATCAATATCAAGCTTATTTGAATCCGATGTATTCGGATCCACCGAGATGGGTTCGTAATCCCATCTGCGCTAAAATTGAAATCAGAAAGGTATTATCCTGGAATACTATGTATTAATTCCTTACTTTTCCATCACACCCAAAGCAGAGCAACAAAAGCACTGGAAACAAATGCAACAATGTTTTGCGAATCATTGTCAATATTAAATATCGAATTAACTCGATCATCTGATAGTTCCGGGTTTTTATAGCACAGTTTCCAGCTTTAGTTTTTCCCAATAACGACAATTTTGGTTGTAGATTCTTAGTTAACTTCAATTAACGTTGTTAACAAGCTCTGGTTATTGGTAATTATAAACATGTGTGTCATTTATCATTTAGGTAATTTCGAAATGTTACTTTATCAACATTGAGAGTCACTTTACAACATGTATTGAAATATTTATAAATAACTTTGATTAACTATTACTGCCGTTCTAATAGTCCGAGCTTGCTGCAGTTAAGTGAGATACTTGATAATAATTATAGATAAAGTTAATTACCATAAAAAACGTATTATCTTAAACACTTTAAGAGTGGAGGTTTTTCGCGATTTACGGGGGTGGAAGGGGGCGTATTAAAAATTTAAAACAAACTCGACCTGATTCAACGCCATTGGGATCTGCATGCCAAATATTGTTGCTCTCAGTGTTTGAAAAGCTGACAGTCACAGCAGCAGCAGTCGTAAAATTTTGTCTGAACTGCAAAAACTGTTGGCAGTTTTTTAAACACTGGTTGCTCTATCTATTATAGTCGCTGAGATCTAGACGCTCACACGGACGGAGAGACAGACAGACAGACAGACGGACAGACGGACATGGCTATATCGACTCGACTGTTGATGCTGATCAAGAATATATATATTTTATAGGGTCGGAGAGGGCTTCTTCTCCCTGTTACATACATTCCAACGAACACAATATACCCTTTTACTTATTTTTTAAGTAATGGGTATAATGAATATACTATTCCTTACAGTGCTATGATAAAATCCCTCAATAAAATCAATATGTATGTATTTGTTATGCATTGATTAACATTTTCTTGCTATTAAGCAGTTTAACTGGCTTTATCGTTAGAGTATTATTTTGATTTGGGAGTAATGCTCACATATTACTAGACGAATAACAGCGATCGGGGTCAAGATTAGAACAGTCACAAATTTTCAATACTTAACCGAACCTCTTATAATAATAAACACATATGTTACCTTCTTTGAGATACTTTTGGACATGTTTCTAACATTTACAAGTTACTTGTTCACCATTCATTAAAATCTTAAAATATATTTTATGTTACCAAAACTTTAAGGCTTATTTCAAGAGATATGTATGTATTTCAATTTATATCATACAGGATATTAATATTCTGTCAATATTGCATAGTTGCATATATATATACTCTTTTTACATCATATGCTTATCGGTTATCCTGACGACAGCCTCGATTCCCCAATCGACCTCCCCAGTAGCTGTAAAAATGACTTTATAGAAGCCTTGCGGTGCTATTTCGGGCATTCCTTTGCCCTCGACAACACACTCCTTAAATGTATAGTTCCCCCTTTGCCAAGGATTTGCCTTCTCCGGTGTAGGCAGAGTTGTGCAGCTGCCAAAATTCGAATAAACCACATCTTCATAAAAGTCCTCGACATATTTTGTATACGGTTGCTTCTCGATGCTCCATGGCATCAGTACGTATTCCTCTTCCCTGCCCGATTGGCTGCGATAGGCCACGGCCTCAACCTAAATGGAAATATATATACAAATATAGTTAAATATAACTCTTAGGGGATTATAAAATACCCACCATTGTGTTTTCATCCACGTCATAAGCAAAATTCAAATAACCATCGTAAGCAAATTCACCTCGAGGCATTCTCTTAATTCGCAAATCGATACTAAATTTTTTGGGATCCGACGTATGCGGCTCCATTGAAATTGGTTCGTAATCCCACTTGCGCTAAAATTACAAGCTGAATTGTATTATCCTGGTATATTATGTCTAAATGTCTTACCGCTCCATCACAGACAACGCACAGCAACAATAAAACGGGCAACATGGATTTACAAATCATTTTCAATATTTAAACTCGACTCAGCTCTCATAGCTAATACTTCTGGATTTTATAGTGCAGTTTACTGTATTATTTTTAGGCCAAAAACAACAATGTTGGTTGTAGATCTTTAGCTTCACTCCAATTAACATTGTTAACAAGCTCTGGTTTTTGGTATCAATAAACATGTATGTCATCTATTATTCAGATAATAACAAATTATTAAAACCATTCCCATTGAGACTCACTTTACAGCATGCAACACAATGTCACATCAAATTAATTGTCCACAAAAAAAAATAGACAAATAACAGTGGTCTGGGGAAAATATAGAGTTATAAATTTTAAGTATTATCAGTGAAAAAACAAGCGTGGCATTCCAAACAGAAAAATGTTGTAGACTAACATATGTTAAACTAATTTTAGATGTCCTGCTATATGCAATAGTATGTTATGTTACAAATGTATTACATTATGAATCAAATTTTTAGTTTAAATACTTATTTTATGCTTTGTTAGTAACAACTGTATGTTAAAGAATATTTATTTAAATTAAAGCTTAAAATAGTTATTACTAATTTTTCAGCTTTATCAGTGTAAACTGCAAAAGGCATTTCTGAATAAAACATAGAAAATATAACGAAGAAAATATGTTAACTGCTTTCACATATTGTTACTAACATTTATATTTTTAATGTATAACTACAAAGTGGAGTGATTTAAATATGTTAACTACTTTCACATAATGTTACTAGCACTTTTATTTTTAACTGTGACAAGAATGCTATTTAACATATGTACTCGAAATGTTAGTAAGTTTACCATAAGAACGCTGTTACTAACAGTAGTGTGTTAAATAATTTATTTACTTAACAGTTTCTGTTCAATTGCTGTTAAGCAGGATTTATTGTTAGCACTTTCTTTAAGTTTGAAGTAAGATACAAAGATTAAAAGGTTTAACAGACCTTTTGTTATAAGTCCATGTTACCCTTTTTGATTTCCTCCGATCAAAGGGTATAATTCCACGCTTATCTGGGCAGCGCAACCACTTGAGGTTAAGAGTCAGAGACAAAGGCACTTCAGTTTTTTTTCAACCATTTGCAGTGATCGATATTGGAAAAGCAATTGAATGATGTGCCGCAGTGCGAGGCACTTCCCTTTCTACCCTTTCCCCTGCTCTTAAGTGGCATGATCGCCACTCGAGTGTGCCGTTCTCTTGCAGAGTGTGGCAGCCACAGCAACAGGCAAAAGGGGAAAGAGGCGAGGCTGCACTTAATTTAATTGAACTCGACGACGAACCGCGGCAACAATTTGAGCCACCAACGCAACCAGATACTCAACATAAGTACTTGAAAATCCATTTATATTGTTGCATATATATTGATGCATGTGTGTGTATGTGTGTGTTGCATATTGTGAATATAAAATCAAATTAACGCGCCATGCAACGAATCAAAATAAAATAAGAGTCAACGGAATTATAAACGAAACTCAATTTGTGGCCAGCAGAGAATGAATGAGAAAAAGAAGGGAGGGAACTTGTACTATGCATTTGTTGTTGTTGTTGTTTCTGTTGTTGGTTGCCTTGGTTGCCCCTTTTTGCGGTTGGTTTGCTAATAAAAGCGCAACTGGCAACTCCCTCGAGGCGTTCATTTAGCGGCAACAACAGCAGCGATTCGATCTTCTACTACAACCACAGCCACAACCACAAAGATGACCGCAACGTAGATGACGACATGGTCGTAAATCTTGAACCAGCTGCCCCCTGCCCCCTGTCTCTGTTCTCCTCGTCCAGTCACCAGCTCACTCCCGATCTACTTCTCTACCCACTCTCGATGTTTAGTACAGAGTCAGAGACTCTGCGAGCGTTGGTTATAACAAGACTTGCCTCGCATCCCAATCCCCTGCTCCTCAAGTAAAGGCAGACATAAAATTTTAAATGGAAAAAAAATACACAAAAGTAGAGTTTTATTAAGCACGCCGAAAATGTAATACTCTTGCTAAAGTGGATAGATTTGAAAAATATAGTAATAAATAAATAAATGTCTGTCAAAGACTATTTGTCGAAATTTTATTTATTTGTGAGAGAAAAAAATTTAAACTTCTAAAATAAGTCGTTAAGATGTTTTTTCTAATTTTAAGAAATATCTATAAATTTCTATTTTTGTCTTAAAACTTTGAATTTTGACTAAAAATGCGTAAAAATCGATTTTTTTCGATTTTCTTAAAATATCTAACATAAAAAGAAATAAATTTTACTAAAATAATTTCAGTTTCGAACAATTATTTTGAATATTTCTATGACCGACTGTCCAATACACAATCTATGAGATATTTCCAGAAACAAGAATGTTTTTTATACTACACTTTGATTTTCTACTAATCGTCACTTTTGCATCTCTGAACATAGATTTGAATACGCTCTGCGTTGCAAGAGTATAACAAGAGTATAAAAAATACATATAAATATTTCTCCAGTTGAAGTTCAATTTAAAGCACGACTTGAACGATGACCGGCGCTGCCTTTGTGTAGATTGTAGACTGGAAACTGCCTGGGGTAGCTTCTTCTTACTTGTTGCTGCTGTTGTTGTTTTTACTTCCTTACTGCCACACTGTGCGTCCCTTGCAACAACGCGCTCTTTAGCCGAAATCGTCGGCAGGCTATTAGTAATTTATTGATTTGTCTAAATTATGGAGTGTTTCAATCGGCTTGTTTGTTTGTTTGTTTGTTATGGCTGCAACACCATTAACCTTGCTTTGGCACGTTGATGCCACATGCCACATGCCACGTCGCTACGCTACGCATTGCCCACCCACCATGCACGTGGCGTTAATCTCGAAGCGTTTTAATCTTTCCCTAGAGAGTTGCTCGAAGGAAGTCAAACAAAAAAGTAACTTTAAACAGTCAAAAAAGTGAACATGAAGAACGATTGCAATTAGAATGAAATAAAAATACAAATATGTATGTGATTATTAATCAGTTAACAGATACCAGGGAATAACACTGGAACCGGTACCAGAACCGTTTCAATTTTAGTACCGAAACTGAAACCGTAGCCGAAATAAGTTCTCTGTCAAGAACCGAATACCGAAACGTTTATACCGCTGCAGTTGTGGTAAAGTTGCTAGCTCAAAGAGTTGACCAACTTTCAACAGTCATAACTTCATCAAAAACTAACCGATTTTCAAGCGGAATATCATTTTAATCATGATTTGGCCTCTAAATTGATTCTGCATAAAATTTTTATCATATAAAAAATTTAATATTTTTTCAATTCTAAGCCACCTAACATCCAATTTTCCATACTAACCCCTTGACATTTTTTCAAAAACTTTGATCTCTCATAACTTCATCAAAAATTAACCGATTTTCAAGCGGAATATCATTTTGATCATGATTTGGCCTCTTCATTGATTCTGCATTAAAATTTTTATCATATAAAAAATTTAATATTTTTTCAATTTTAAGCCATCTAACATCCAATTTTCCATACTTACCCCTTGACATTTTTTCAAAAACTTTGATCTCTCAAAACTTCATCAAAAATTAACCGATTTTCAAGCGGAGTGTCATTTTGATCATGGTTTGGCCTCTAAATTAATTCTGCATTTAAATTTTTAACATTTAGAAAAGTTGATATTTTTTCGATTCTAAGCCATCTAACATCCAATTTTCCATACTTACCGCTTGACATTTTTTCAAAAACTTTGATCTCTCATAACTGCATCAAAAATTAACCGATTTTCAAGCGGAATGTCATTTTGATCATCATTTGGCCTCTAAATAAATTCTGCATTCAAATATTAAAAATTTCGTTAAAAAATTATTTTACTCTAGGTCTAGCTTTTATTTTGATGTCATATTTATTGATTTGTTTAAATTAATCATTTCCCTGCAGGAAATTTTAACAAATAATACTAGTATTGTAAACAAGTAACCATTAGATACGTATAGATAGCGTAATAAATTGATTTATTTTCTCACTGAATTACAAATCTATTACGCACACACAAAACACACACATAAATAGATTAACAAGCCTGAATAACCAATTATTGATAAACGTGGGCGCTTTTAATAATGACAATAAACGCAACAACTCAATTAATTAAATATCCATATTAAAATATAAAGGCAAAATTACACCCAACCAACAAAATAGCGAAACCCACATAGTAAAAAAAAATAAAAACAAACTGAAATAAACGTATGTCATTTGTGTGTTTATTAATGCATATATACGTACATATATGTATATTTATATATATATATATGTGTGTGTGTGTGTGCGTTACTTAATTATCGTAAAAAATGCTAACCACATGCAAATTTAATTGCTTGCGCGTCGTTTGAATGGGAATTTAACACAAAAATAATCCAGCGACTTTCCAACAGTTCCAGTTGCGAGTGGAAAAGACAGCGTGGGAGTTATGACGATCATAAAGTGTTGGAAGTTGCGACCCAATTTATGAAACTGTCATAGATAGTAGTAAATGCACACATACATCTGTATACATACATACGTATAACCATAAAGCACAAAGAGCTTTTCTGCAAGAGTGTGTGTGTGTGTGTTAATCCACGTGGGGTGGCTGCTGTGCAGTTGTAGTAGTATCTGTATCTGTGTGTGGTGTCTGACAAAGCGGCTTACATACTTGTAGTGGACGAGCAAAGAGGAAACTAAAAAGCGATTAGCTGCTGACAACTTGTTCATACATACTAACATATAAACTATACGTGTGTTTGTATGTATTTTAAGTAAGTCTCAATAGCCAGCCACTAAGAGAGAGACAGACAGAGAGTGGGAGAGAGAGTGAGTGTAAGCAGTTTTTAAAGTGACAACGACTTAATTACATTGCTGTCGTTGCCTCCCTCCTTTCCCCCACTGTCACCCATGACGTCATGCATACAGTGGAAAGCACTTAAATATGAACATATCATACACATCAAAAGCTCGCTCTTGTCAAATTTTATAGCAGCTAATAAGCCGGCTAATGCTCTCTTTATTTATTTACTTATTTATATTTATAGCTAGCTTATGTCTATCTACAAAAGTGTCTCTATTCAACTGTGCGTGACTGTTATTTGTGTGATAAATAGTTTTCTGACTTGGTTTTTGGCTTGCAATGATATCGGTTGCTATCTAATCGGGAATCGCTACCGTTAACGTGGTCATATATACATGTGTGTACATTTCCCAAATCATATATTTCAAGCACTTGAGTTGGGTTATCAGCAAATTGCAAAAGTGTTTTAATTGCCAAGTCGTTAAGGTGTCTGCCAAGTGCAGGCCGTATAGCAAATCACAAATCACAGCAACACTGCATTAAACTTAACCTTCCCAGCCCCCCAACAGTCAGTCAGTCAGTCAGGCAGAGAGCGCGATAAGAGCGCGAGTAGCGGCTAATCGCAAAACTCGAAAGGCCGCAACACTTGAAAGCCAACAAAATTGTTATTTATGTATTTGCTTGTTGTTGTTGTTGTTATTTTGCATGTTTTATTTATAGCATTTAGTGGAAACACTTGAAACTCTTAATGCTATATTGAATTGTACTACTCTACTTCTCTTGTTAATCAACTATTATTTCACACTCTCTTAATAATTTATGTGTTCTACTCTTTCGTTGCAGTTTTGAAAATGAACTGTTTGGCCCGAGGGCCGAGGCCCTGCGTCTCCTCCCTGTGCCGTTGCCTGGAAAACTCGTCAGTGCGGCAACAACGCAAGCAGCAGCAATTCCAAGTTCAAGTTCCAGCTCCAGTCTCACTCGCACGTAAGAATAACAGCAACAGCAACAGCAACAAAAAGAAGATCAGCAACACTGGCTGCTGCACATTGAAAAGTACGTTCCTAGGCACTATTGGTAGTACTTTGGGCCCGCATAGTGCGGCCGCCCGATCGTTTGCGTCTGCATGGAGTCAATGAGACGTAACGAGGCGAACACTAGCCACCACCCGAATAAGGTGAGTAGTACTTGTACTTGTAGTTACCCCATCCCCCTACCTCCTCCATTGATAAGAGTGATAAGAGCCGTAATTATTTTATTGTCATTTGTTTCTGTTGGCCTGGCCCTCAAGTGGGCGATTTCTCAAGTGGCCACTACACTTTACAGAGTGTGCAGATAAAGCAACATAAAAAAAAATGTGTGTTGATAACGTTGAGCAAAAAATTCTACTACTAATATTGTACACAGTCATATTATGTAGTTGTTGTTTTATGGTCGCAGCAGTAGCCTTAATTTTGTGATGATTGATTTATTGGGCTAAAGAACATACAATCACAATTACTTAAAGTTGTCTTTGTTTATTATTGAACTGGAACGGGACAGAAAGGAATGTTTAATCACAGCGTAAATCAAACTAAATTATTTTTACGTCGTTTACCAACACTCTGCATTAAAGTGGCGTTTTTGTTTATGCGCCTGCTGCTGTTGACGCTTGCTCTCTTCCTCTCTTTGCCTCGCTGCCGCTCTCGCTCAATGCACGTTTGTGTGCGTGTGTTTCTTATGTGTATACATGCGTGTGCTTGAATGTGTGCGTGTGTGCGTGCTGTTTTCGGTGGTTGCTCTTTGAGCTCTTTTTTGTTTTCTGTGCTTGTTCGTTCAGTCTCATCTGCGTCGCCGCGCTGCCAAACGAAAAAGGACGCTGAAGAACGCTCGCGCAAAAACATTTTCGGCGTTTTTCTTTATTATTATTTATAATTTGTTCAATTTAAATGTTGTATAAATCGTTGGCCATTGGAAAATTAATAATTTTTGCACTTGTAATGGAATGGAAAATCGGCTTGAAAAGGTAACAACACAGCAACACTGAGAAAATGCAGTACAAATACCATTTCCCCCCTTCCCTTTCCATTCCTTTTCCAACCACTATGTTTGCATTTTGTGTGTAATATTTGGAACTCACATACACACACACACACACACATAGAAATGTAACTAAACTTCTTTCTTTGGTTTCTTTCTTTGATTTTGCAGGTGGCCCTGAATAGCAGCAACGTAGCAACGGAAAGCAATATTAAGAGTAAATTGTTAGCTAATTTAAGTGCGGCAAACGCAACAACAACATCAACTGTAGCAGCATCGGCAGCAGGAACAGCAGCGGCTACAACAACAACAACTACACCAACAACGGCAGCCGCAGCAGCAGCAGCAACAACAGCATCGACAACGGCAGCCACAAATCAAGCATTGAATTTCAATAACAAAGTGAAGGCAACAACAGCAACGAATCATTTGCAAGGCAACAGTGCGATTAAGAAGCATACAAGTAAGTAGAGCACAAACACACACACACACACACACATGCATAGTGCAAAATGCAACTGGAAATCAAATCAAAGCAAATATTAATATGTGAATGTATTGATGATCAAAAAAAGGCAAAGAAAAGAGACTTTGCTTTGATTTTTAAAGAGAGTTAACAAGTGAAGAGCATGTAACTTTTAATATAGGACTCTTTTTCAATTGCTTGCTAATTAAACTCTCTTTTGGTTTCTTACGCTCTCTCTTGCTTTGGTCACAGAGTCAACTGGCGGTGGCAAGGGAAACGCAAATACAACGACAACAAACAACACAACAGCAACAACAACGTCGAGTAGCAGCAGTTCTTCAAATTCAAGTGAATCGAAGGATACAAATTTTGAGTACGAGGACGAGTGGAATATTGGCGGCATACCAGAGCTGCTGGACGATCTAGACGCTGACATTGAAAAGTCGGCGGCGCATTCGGGTGGTGGCAACAACCAAACGACAGCGACAGCGACACCAACAACAGCAACGCTTAATGCTAAACAAGCAAACAGCACAACAGCAACAGCAGCAGCAGCATCATCAGCAACCACAGCAGCAGCAGCAACATCAGCTCATAAATCACACAAGACTACATTGCATAGCAATTTGTCGGCCACATCGCCAACCACAATTAAGTTCACACGTCAGCCCATTGCCAGCGGCAGCGGCAGCGCCAACACAACGGCAACAGGCGCCAGCAACAGCAACAGTAGCAACAACAGCAGCAGCAACACTAGCAGCAGCAACAACAGTAACAGCAGCTCAGCTGTGCTGTCCGGCAGCAAAGGTTCATCATCATCATCAGCGGGCAAACATCATCATCATCATCATCATCACCACCATCATCATCATCATAACAGCAGCAGCCCCAAGGGTTTCAAGTCTGCATTGGTGGCACAATTAAACAGTCCAGCAGTTAATCACAACAACAACAGCAGCAACAACAACAACAATAATAATCAACATCAAAACAACAACAATAGTAGTAGTAAAAGCAGCAGCACATTGTCATCCTCGACATTTGCCGGTTTCTCCAAGGGCGGCAATTTGGTATCCTCTTGTGTTAGCCAGTCTTCCTCGAATAACAACAACAACAACAGCAGCAGCAGCAGCAACAGCACTGGTCAGCAAAACAAACTTTCCGCTGGCGGCATGTCCTCACAAACGGGCAGCGGCAGCGGCAGCAACTCGAGCAACAACAACAACAACAGTAGCAGCAACAACAATAACAACAACAGCAGCAGCAGCGGAGGAGGCAGCAACAGCGGCGGCAACAACAGTGCCAGCAATAGCAATAACAACAACAGCAACAGCATAGGCAGCGGTTTGGGGGGCGCCACAATCAGTGGCCAAAGTTCGCAAGGCGGCAGCGGTAAATCGAGCGCAAAAATGTCCATTGATCATCAGGCAACGCTCGATAAAGGACTCAAAATGAAGATCAAACGCACCAAGCCCGGCACCAAAAGTTCCGAGGCCAAACACGAGATTGTCAAGGCCACAGATCAGCAGCAGCAGCAGCAACAACAGCAGCAACAGAATGGCGGTCTGGGCAATAGCTCTAGCCAACAGGATGATGGTGGCAGCAGCAGCACCAGTAGCAGCAGCAGCAGCAACGCAAATGCGTCTTCCCTTAGCAACAACAACAGCAGCAACAACAACAACAACAGCAGCAGTAGCAGCAGCAACAGCAATAATAGCTCGAGCGGCGCCAGCGGCAACTCTTCCAGTTCCAGCAGCAAAAAGCATTTGAACAATTCCAGCAACAGTAGCAACAGCAACAATAACAACAGCAGCAGCAGCAACAATAGTGGCGGCAATCAAAACAATGCACACGGCAGCAGCAGCAGCGGCAGCAGCAGCAGCAGCAACAACAACAGCAGCAGCAGCAACAACAACAACGCACAGTCAACGCCGCAGGGCAACAAACGTGGCAGCTCCGGACATCGGCGTGAGAAGACCAAGGATAAAAATGCACATTCCAATCGCCTCAGCGTTGATAAATCAACGGCAGCATCGGCGGCCGGGGAGAAAGATACGCCCGAAAAGAACGCCAGCAACAGCAACAACAGTGGCAGCGGCAGCAGCAACAACAACAACAACGGCAGCAGCAGCAATTGCCAGTGCAATGGTGATGTTGCAACAACAACAACAGCAGCTGCTCCGCCCTGTTCGCATCATGCCTGCATTCGACGCATCTCCAATGCCAGCAGCGGCAGCAACAGCAGCGGCAGCAACAGTGGCAACTCCTCCGTGTCCGCTGTGCCGCCGGGTGTGTTTACACCCTCGGCGGGTTCGCCGGCTGCTGTTGTCTCGGCGGCAGCATCGTTGTTGGCTGCCACAACGGCAGCAACAAACGCCTCGCAGTCGGCAAGCGGCAGCAACAGTGGCAACGGTGTTAATGCTGGTGCCGCCAATGCACCTGGTCCGCCGGGCAAAGATGCCAGCATTAAAATCTCCTCACACATTGCCGCCCAACTGGCGGCAGCAGCTGCCTCCAGCAGCAGTGGAGTAGCTGGTGGAGTTGCTGCCGGCGGTGGCAGCAACAGCAATTCCAACAGCAGCAACTATGCCGGCAGCCAGGGCAGCGCAGGATCTGCAGCGGCAACTGGAGCCGGAGCCGGCAGCAATGCCGAGAGCAAAGCGGCCAGTCTGTCACAGGCCAAGCTAATGGCACCCGGCATGATCTCAGCCACAATGCACCACACGATTTCAGTGCCCGCTGGCAGCAGTGGCACCACCGCTGGCGACGAGGACAGCAAATCCCCGCCAGCGAAACGGGCCAAGCACAGTGATGGCAGCAAGGACATGGTCGATATCTGCATCGGCACCTCTGTCGGCACCATCACCGAACCCGACTGCCTCGGTCCCTGCGAGCCGGGCACCTCGGTCACCCTCGAGGGCATCGTGTGGCACGAGACTGAGGGCGGCGTCCTCGTCGTCAATGTGACGTGGCGCGGCAAGACCTATGTGGGCACCCTCCTCGATTGCACCCGACACGACTGGGCTCCTCCAAGGTGAGTAGCTTCGTTCGGGGCGGGGGAACGGCAAATACACGTTCTTTCTAACTGTTTCCGTTAATAAAGATGCCTTTTTTAATAACATATTGATTGCGATCTTTTTTTTTCGTTTGTTCTTTAAACACTTAAAAGTTGAAAAGGAACTAGAGAAGAATTCTTGGTGAAATCTTCTCTACATAAAATATAGATAATTATAAATCAAATTCGGAGAAATCTTAGGAATTTTGGTACAAAAAAAATAAATCATTTAAAATATATGTAGAGAAATTTCTAAAATAGATTAACAGAGATTATTATTAATTATATCTCTGGATATCTTAAAATAACCCTTAAACCTTAGGAATTTTGGTACATAACATAGCAAACATTTAAAATATATGTAGAGAAATTTTTAAAAGAGATTAATAGAGATTATTATTAATTATATTTCTGAATATCTTAAAAAAAACACCTTAAATCTTATGAATTTTGGTACATAAAATATAAATCATTTAAGATATATGTAAAGCAATTTCTAAGATATATAAAAAGAGATAATTATAAATTATATCTCTGGATATCTTAAAATAACCCTTAATTCTTAGGAATTTTGGTACATAAAATAGCAATCATTTAAAATATATTTAGAGCAATTTCAAAGATAGATTTATAGAGATTATTAATAATTATATCTCTGGATATCTGAAAATATCCCTTATATGAAATGAAAAAAGATTCTGAGATATTTCTGAAAATCATTAGATTTATCTGCATATGATAAACATAATTGTTAAAGATATCTTCAGATATCTTTTCTCCATTATAGAGATTAAAGAATCTATCAGTCAATCAGTTGAATATCTAGTAGTTTGTATGATTTATTTTTGTCTATTCATATTAGAAATTCTTCAAGCAAATAAATTTGTTTGCTTAAATTTAATTCTCATTTTAAGATGAAGTTCTTGTTCTAAAATATATAAACAGTTAAGAAATATAGGTTTATTTAAGCCTGTCAATCAATCAATTAAATATGTCTAGTCTAGGCTCTTCAAAAATGTAAAGTCTCAATTTAAATAATGATATTGCTTCAATATGAATATGAATATTTAATAACTGAAGAATATACTTGCATTGAAGACTATCAATTGATGAAATCAATGTAGTTGTCATACAATTTTTCGATTTCTATGGTTAATTAATGTTTTTCTGATATTTGCAGATTCTGTGATTCACCAACTGAAGAATTAGATTCTCGAACTCCAAAGGGACGCGGCAAGCGCGGACGCAGCGCTGGTTTAACGCCCGATCTGAGCAACTTTACGGAAACCAGAAGCTCGGTAAGTGCTGATAATTATTTGTGAAAGAATTGTCATTAAATTGTGAATATTATCTGGCAGATTTACTTTTCACATGCTCAGGTGCACTCGAAGTTGCGCAATGGCGCCACAAAGGGACGCGGGGCGACACGCAGTGCATCGGGTAATGCTGGCAACAGCAGCGGCTCTTCGGCTAATGGCGCTGGTGCTGCTGGTGGTGCGGGTGGGGGTGCGGGTGGTGGCGGTGGCGCCACGCCGAGCACATCACCAACAGCATTTCTGCCGCCGCGACCGGAGAAGCGCAAATCAAAGGACGAGGCGCCGTCACCGCTTAATGGTGATGGCACCGATGCAACCGGCGGCATGGTGAGCATGGTCAATGCCAGTGGCATACCAATCTCGGCCAGCGGCGGTGGCCTGGCCACCCAACCGCAGAGCCTGCTCAATCCCGTCACCGGACTGAATGTGCAAATCAACACAAAGAAATGTAAGACTGCCTCGCCCTGCGCGATCTCACCAGTGCTGCTCGAGTGTCCCGAGCAGGATTGCAGCAAGAAGTACAAGCATGCCAATGGACTGCGCTATCATCAATCGCATGCGCACGGCGCCAGCGGCAGCAGCGGTGGCGGTGGCGCCAGCTCCATGGACGAGGACTCTATGCAGGCGCCCGAGGAGCCAGCCACGCCACCATCTCCGCTTCCAGCAGCAACAGCAGCACAAGCAGCTGCAACGACACAAGCAACTGTCACAGCAGCAGCCACTCCAGCAGCAACATGCACAACAGCAACCGCAACATCGCCGCCTGCCAACAGCACCGTCAATGTGGCCAATGGCAATGCAACAGCAACGGCAGCCGCAGCAGCAGCAATTGCAGCAGCAGCAACTGTGGCAACAGCGTCTGCAGTTGCTGTGGCAGAGACAAGTGCAGCAGCAACTACAACTCCGGTTGCCAGCGCAGTTGCAGATGCCGCATTGCCAGCTCTGCCGTTGGTCGCTGCTGCGGCGGCGGCAACAGCAACCGCTGCTATTGCAGCACAACAACAACAACAGCCGCCAATAGCACAAAATCAACCGCAACCACAAGCACAAGCACAACCGCAGGCGCTACTGACGGCGCCAATTGGTGTTGCTGGTAATCAGCCTGTGGCTGGTGGCAGCATCACCGCTGGCATCTCGACACAGGCGCTCTCACAGCACCAGCAGCAGCTGCTGGGCGGTCTTGGGCTGCCGGCAATGCTCTCCGAGCAGCAGCAACAGGCCTTGCTGCAACAGGGTGCATGTAAGTAGCAATGGCATCAACTTCAAATTGAACTCCACTCAATTCCTTTCTTAATTACAGTAAAAGCGGGAGTTTTGCGCTTTGGTCCGCCCGATGCGGCGGCTTTGCAGCAGCAACAACAACAGCAGCAGCAGGGAGCAACAACACAACAATCGCCGCCTGGACAGAGTCCATTGCGTCCGCCTAGCCTCGCACAAGATGTACAACAAGCGCCTCCTGGCTATGCCCAACAACAACAACAACAACAACAGCAGCAGCAGCAACAACAACAACAGCCGCCTCCGGGCTTGAAGAGCACGCCAGGCTTTGGACCCAACGCCGTGGCAGTTGGTGTCGTTGGCAGCAAGCAGAAGAAGAACCGCAAATCACCGGGTCCCAATGACTTTGATGGCAGCGTGTCGCGTGAGGATGTGCAGAGTCCTGCATACAGTGATATATCGGACGATTCGACGCCCGTGGCAGAGCAGGAGCTGTTGGACAAGGTGCAGCCGGTCAAGCACATTGAGCTGCTGGGCAAGAAGCCCAGCGAGGTGGGCGTGCCAGCAGCGCCAGCGCCAAATATGCCACCCTCTCTAGCTGGCTATGGCATGTATCAGTTCTATCCGGCTGCCCAGCAACAACAACAACAACAGCAGCAGCAGCAGCAACAACAACAGCCACCGCCGCCGCCACAGCAACCGCAGCCACAGTATATGGTGCAACCTGGTCCGGATAAGCCGTCGCAGCAGCAACAACAACAAATGCAACAACCGGGCGCTCCAGCAGCTACCTCACAGACGCCTCAGACGCATCTGTTGGCGCCGCCACCACAGCAGGCGGTTGGTCATCTCACTGATTACAGCAACAAGAACAAAGAGCCGCCATTGGATCTGATGACAAAGCCGCCATCTCAAACAGTTGGACAGCAGCAGCAGCAACAACAGCAACAACAACAGCCTGGACAGCCCGATAACAATGGCAAGGACACGGGTCCGCCAACATCACAGCCGGTGCAAGTGCCACAACCACCGCCGGTTAATCTCAGTGCGGTAACTGGACCGCCACCAGGTGGCTTACCGCCTGGCATGGCCGGCCTGGCAGGTCTAGGCGGTCCGACGCAGGCCAAGGCACTGGGTCACTTTTATCCCTACAAGTAAATATATTTTATATATAAGTTTTACGTTATTTCAATATTATTAAACTCTGTTTATCTTGCACAGTTTTATTCCCCCCGGTTATCCGTATAGTGTAGATCCGAACTTTGGGCCAGTTTCGATTGTGGCCTCGGAGGAGGCTGCCAAGTTGAGTGGACATCCTGGTTTGCCGCCCAGCTCGCAGCAACAACAACAGCAGCAGCAACAACAGCAGCAGCAGCAACAACAACAACAACAGCTATCTGGCATCAGCATTAAGGAGGAGCGCATGAAGGAAAGTCCCAGTCCACATGAGAATTCCAAGCATTTGCCACCACAGCAGCAGGTAAGTGAAGCCACAGCAATGAATCCTCATCGAAACAGCACTTTAATCACTTTAATCCTAACATTAAATACTCTACAGCTGCTGGCCAACAAGTTGATCAAGCAGGAGCCAATGATCAAGCAGGAGATCAAACAGGAGCCCAACTCCAATCCGGGACAACAACAGCCGCCGCCACAGCATCAGCAGCAGCAACAGCAGCAACAACAACCGCCGCCACAGCCACAACAACCACACGCATTGCATCCAAAGGATCTGCAGGCATTGGGCGCCTATCCAAGCATCTATCAGCGTCATTCCATGAGTCTGGCGGCGGCAGCACGCGAAGAGGAGCTGCGACGGTGAGTGCTTAATTAAAAACACACTTGATATAATACTATCTTGATTACATTTTAATTTGTATTTAAATCTCTTGAAATTATTTTTATTTAACAAAAGATATTTTAAACAAAAGATACTTCTCATTAAATATTAAAAATTCAAGATATTTATCAGTTTGCATAATGAAAACTACTTAAATTTAAAATTTTTGTAATTGCGATTTTTAAAAATTAAAGCCGAAAAAAAACTATTTTCATAAAATTGTAATTTGTATTCAAATATCTTGAAATAATGCTTATTTTATTTATTAAAATAAATTTTAGATAAAGGATACTTTTCATTATACAAATTAAAAATTCAAGATATTTATCAATTTAAAAACCAATTATATTTTAAATTTTTATAAGGGCGGTGAGTGGTTTTTAAAAAATAATGCCGAGCAATAACTGTCTTTATAAAAATTTAATTTGTATTTAAAAATCTTGAAAAAATTCTTATTTAATTTAATTAAAGAAATTTTAAAAAAAAGATACTTGTCATTATACAAATTTAAAATTCAAGATATTTATCAGTTTACATAATCAAAACCACTTTTATTTTAAATTTGTATAACGGCGGTGAGTAGTTTTTAAAAAATAGCGCCGAAAAATAACTATATTTATGAAATATTAATTTGTTTTTAAATATCTTGAAATAATTTATTTTTATTTTATTAAAGAAATTTTAAACAAAAGAAACTTGTCATTATATAAATTAAATATTCAAGATATTTATCAATTTATATAAAAAAAACAACTTATATTTTAAATTTTTATAATACAAATATTAATTTTAATTCTTATTTCATAACTCTTTAATTAAGAAGTAAAAATAAGAGTTCAAATGAAAATTACCTACTATAGAAATTAATTTGTATTAAATTGTATACTAATTAATTTGTATCTTTGCACAGTTATTACATGTTTACGGATCAACAACGGCGCCAGAATGCGGCAGCTGTGGCAGCAGCACAAGGTGCACCTGGCATGCAACCGCATCCAGGTATGCCGCACCAGCACAAGGATGAGTCCAGCATGAGTGCACAACAACAACAACAGCAGCAGCAGCAACAACAACAACAGCAGCAGCAACTTTCCATTGCCCATCATCAGCAGCAAGCGCTGCAGCAACATCATCAGCATCTGCAACAGCAGGCACAGCAGCATCAGCAACAACAGCAGCAGCAGCAACAACAACAGCAGCAGCAACAACAACAACAGCAACAACAGCAGCAACAACAACAACAGCAACAACAGCAGCAGCAGCAACAACAACAGAAACTTAAGCAATCTCAAGCAGCAAGCGCTTCGGCCAACAATAAAGCCACAAATCTGACAAAGGATTCGCCCAAGCAAAAGGGCAACTCGACCGACGACGATCAGCAGCAGCAGCAGCTGAAGGTGAAGCAGGAGGGTCAGAAGCCCACAATGGAAACACAGGGACCGCCTCCGCCGCCCACCTCGCAATATTTCCTGCATCCCTCGTACATTTCACCGACGCCCTTTGGCTTTGATCCCAATCATCCCATGTATCGCAATGTTCTAATGTCGGCCGCTGGTCCCTATAATGGGCCGTATCATCTGCCCATACCGCGTTATCATGCGCCCGAGGATCTGTCACGGAATACGGGCACCAAGGCGCTGGACGCACTGCATCACGCTGCCAGCCAGTATTACACCACGCACAAGATACACGAGCTGAGTGAACGCGCTCTCAAATCCCCGACCAGCGCCAGCGGTCCCGTCAAGGTCAGCGTCAGTAGTCCCAGTCTTGGACCCCCGCAGCCCGGTGGCGGGCCCAGCAATAGTGGACCCGGCTCTGGGCCCAACGTCCTGGGCGGCAATGGACCCAGTCAGCCGGGTGCGGCGCCAGGTGGTGGCGGAGGCGTGCCACTGAATCTGCAGCCACCACCGGGCAGCTTGGGCGGTCCGCCGTCCAACAAATCGGATCTGGCTGGCCAAAAATCACATGGTGTGGCGCCGGGCACAGCGCTAGATGCGCACAAGCAGCCACTGCCTGGAGCGCCGCCACTTGGTGCCGGTCCGACCGGTAGTGCTGCCGTTGGTGTGGTCGGCGGTGCCGGGAATGGCGCTCCTGGTGGTGCCGGTGCCGCCGATTCACGCAGTCCGCCGCCTCAAAGGCATGTGCACACACACCATCACACACATGTAGGACTCGGGTATCCCATGTACCCAGCGCCCTATGGAGGTATGTAATTGGCAGCGATTCGACTAACCTAATTGCTAATTGTGGTTGTTGTTGCTTGATTTTAGCTGCCGTCTTGGCCAGCCAACAGGCGGCTGCAGTAGCTGTGATAAATCCATTTCCGCCGGGACCGTCAAAATGAGAACCACTGAACGGCAGCAATGAGAAGAAGGCCTACAATGTGAAAAACAATTAACGCGAACACTCGGATTGGGACTAGAACTGGTGGAATGTCCAGGATGGGATGTGCAGTGGGAGGAGTGGGGGAGGCAGTGGTTGATTGAGGATAAATGATAGTCCTGAAAATGCATTTGCAAATTGTTCTGGGTGTGCACACAGATACACCCACACACTTACACACACAGACACAAACATATAGTAAATAGATTATTTTTACAATGTTATAAAAACCACAAGCACCCCAACAACAACAACCACAGCAACTAGTAACAACAAACAGAAACGACTATTTATATGCATAAGTATTTTTTGTATGTTTCGTTTAACGTGTTAACTATAATTGTAGTTGTAAGGCCTAAGTTATCATTACTATTACCAGATAAAACATATAAATACAAGTATATATATATATAAACATTAATGATATGATGATAATATAGCATAACTACAAATTAGCGATGTTTTTCCTAAGTGTATTTTGCATATACTTATAAATTTATATATAATTATATACATATATTACTATTATACATTTAAAACAAAACAAAACAAAACAAAAAACGTAATATAATAATAGTTGCATATATTTATATATATATTATACGAGAGAGGCGTAAATCGAACATGAACAAAACGTATAAAACCTGTAGTGTGTTGATTTCTTGTAAAAAAAAAAAACAAAACAAAACAAACAAAAATGGAAAACAAAACGAAACTTAATAATAATATTGCATATTGTTTAGCGATTATTATCGGATTACCAATTACAAATTACCAATTATATAATGTAGATCTTACAAAATTTAGCATTTAGCAGTGTGTATTAATTAATCCCTATCTGTGTTGCGAATGGAGCTAGCGCAAAATTTGCATCTAAAAGACAAAGGGCGCGCCCCATTCTTATATCTTATGTATGTATGTAATGTGTGTACTATTCGTATCCGTAGTTTATCTAAAACCACAAAAAAAAAAAAAAACATTTTCCTTTTGTGAATTTCTCGGCCCCAGTTGCCGCCACTAATTTAAATGTTTCTAAGTATCAAACGTGTACTTTAAATATATTTATATAAATACAAAAAAAAAATATATATATATATATACATATGTATGTGTATGATATGATGAAATATTATTATTATAATTATATGTGTAACTTACATTTACTATATTCTAGTATGTGAATGTGAATGAATGTGGGTGGTGTATGTTGTAGTTCACTAGCCGCTTCATAGACTACACGCGTGATTTAATGGCACTTAATGTTTTATAGCCTAAGCTCCAAACAAACAAAAAAACAAAAACAAAACAAAATTAAGAACACACAATTCTTTAGAATTTATCAATAAAAACACAAAGTATTGCATGTAAATATACCTTAAATCAAGTCTTTTTATATATACACTGTAAATTAGTTTCGATTGATGTTCAAACGTGAATTAAAGATACAATTCACTAGATGTGGCATGCGGCATGTTATAAACACAAAAGCATCATATGTATTTAAAAAACAAAACAAAAGGGGAATTACCGATATACATATTAAAAATCAATAATATAAATATTTCAATTGTGCTACTATTTTCCCCGTTGACGACGATACAATTTTCATCTCACAATTATCGTAAAAAAATAATGTTCGTAGTGGAGTCAGCATAGAGACACAAATTAACGATTAAATGTGGATTAATCGCAAATTGACAGCTTAGTTTATTAATAACAAAATAAATGGTAAAAGCGCAGATCTTTTTACAAAACAAATATGTATTTTAAATGAATAAAACAAAGCAAAAGCAAGAGCAAACTTAATGACATTCTAAACAATGAAATTGTATGTAAGCACAAGGAATCCGGATACCGGAAGAAGCAACCAGAAATCCGACAGCCGGAAATGCCGGCAAGTGTCACAATAACGAATAACGACGAAGCGGTAGCGACAAAACAACAAATGGATAAATGGCATTCAAAACAAATTATGAACAAACAAAACAAAACAAAACACATAATTAGTGCTAAGAAATTTCAAAATATAGTACACATATATAGATATATATATATATATAACAAAAGAAAAAAAATAAGCTTTAGATGTGAATAAAAAGTGTATTTAAAAAATTAAATAACTGTAATTTAATGAGTTATGGGGACTCCCTTGTCCTTGTCCTTTGGGCTATTGAGTTATTTGACAAAATGTTTTATTTATTAGTATGTCTTTTTGATAATATCAATCGTTAATTTAATACTATTATCTAATTAGTTTTATACATTATGCGCTTCCCAGCGGTATTATGAAGCTCATATAGTCGGCAGTTGCGCCCCAAGCTGCTCGATTGGTTTGGAATATGATGATCCAACTAATTAAAATAACTGTCCAGATAAGTGTCCCAATTGCCGAGTAGATGACATCTTCAAGAGAGGAGGGAAGAGGATGTAAGTGTTAAGTGTGTGCAAAAGAGACAAAGCCAATGCAAACTTACAGCGTTTTATTTGATTCTGTTCGGGATATGGTGGCTTGCGAAAGGCCTCCTCGAAGAACCAGCACACATTTATGGCCCAAACGAATGGCAAAAAGGCGAAACCAGCTAAATTGGAAATATAAGTTTATTAAATCAGTTTTCAATTTTCTTTGACAACTAAACTTACTCAGAAAGTAGGTGCGACTCAGTTGTAGCTTGCGTGGATTTGGTGCTTTTGAAATATCCATATTGGTTAACCTTCTTCTCTCTGCCCTTTAGTTTAAATCTTTGTACTTTACACGTTAATAAGCGTAATATCTGAAGAGTATTACTTTATTTATTAAGCTATTATTCATTTGTTTTCATCTCCATTTTGTTAGTGTTGTAAAATGTAATATTATGATACATTGCAAACTCTAAAAATACACAGCGCTGCCAGACAATTAATTACAAATTTATTTATTATAATTAATTTATTATTTATTATAATTAAAAATATAATTGACATAAATTGACACAATTACATTACCATTACAAATTCAAGCAGCGAGCAAACAACTCTACTTGGCCGACAAGTCTGCGATTATATATCGATAGCTCTGACATATCGCATATCGTCAAGCAACAGTGCAACGCGCAAAAAGTGACGCGCAACAACTTTCAATTTCAACGAATTGCACGAAATTGTGTTTAAAAAACTGAAATTATGGCTGATGCTGACAATTTAGATGCCTTGTCCAATGCCGAGTTGCGGGCGCAGATGCTGGCCCAAGGATTGCCCAATATACCGGTGACAGACAGCAGCCGCAAAGTGTTGGTAAAACGTTTGCGTGCCTCACTTGGCGGCAATTCTCCGCTGCCGTCAAGCCCAAAAAAAGCTTCGAGTCGCCGTGAAACGATGCAGCCGGCAGCGACTGCTGCTGCTGCTGTCGCTGCTGCAGCTCCTGTGTCTGGCGATAAGCGAGATGGCGCCACATCTTCCAAGGCACGCCGCACAATTGCCGCCACGCCCAGCGACACCAAAGAGGCGGAACGTCGTCGCAAGCCGGAAACTGTTGCAGCTCTGCCACGGCTGCCAGAGGCGACTGTAGCCAAACCAGTTGCCGCGACTGCTGCAGTGTCTGCACCCAAGGCAGCTGCTCCCATACAGACGCGTCGCGTGTCCAACACGGAGCATCGCGAGCTGATGATTAAGAAGCCGGAAACAACAGTTGCTGAGAGGGCAACAACAACAACAGCAGCAGTGGCTAAACAACGCAGTCCGGAAAACGTGTTGGAAGTCAACTCCTTGATCATACTGGAGTCCGATGAGGAAGAGGACGAGCAACTGGCTCGGGCTGTCCAGAACGCCGAGGATCAAGCCAGGCAAACAGTCCACAACCAGTTTATCAGTCAATATGCTGGCAATCCACTGCATCGCGCTACAGAGTCCATTCAGGACTCGCAACGTCGTGCCCTGATCTATGAGACATCCAGTCTTACCCGTGCTCCTCCAGCTATTAGCCAGGTTCCTACACTTAGCCGTGCTCCTGCTGCTCGCACCCAACTGGGTGGCTACGACTATTCCAGCGCCAGTCGCAGCGGTCGCTATACCAGCTATGTGAGCTCGCCATCCACAGCCACATCCTCGTCAATTGGTGCCAACTATCGCCGCTCTCCGCCGCGCACCTATGCCAACGAGTTTAGCGATGACACCGCCGAGGATGAGGAGCCTGCTCCATCGCAGGGCGTCAAATTCGAGAGCGATTTCGCTCGCAAATTGGCGACTTTGCGCGCCGAGCGTATTGGCGATCGCAGTAGCCCCTTCAATAGACGTTCCATTACTCGCACTGGCACCGGTTCCGGCTCCGGCTCCGGCTATGAGCCCGTTGCCCGTCGCTCGCTACGGCCGGAGGATGTGCCCGTGTCTGTTGCTTTTAATCGCTGGATCCAGAGCCTTGATCGAACCTACAATCTCAAGTCCAAGCTGTTCATATTGTTTGTGCTCATACTCTTATACTTTGTTTATAAGTACTTTAACTAAAGAACTTATAAATGCGGCTGTGCCATAAAGCAAAACACATCAACATAAACAATAGATTAGAAAATAATACTCGAATTTGTAAGCAATTTGCTGTTAGTATACATACACACATATATAAATAGATATAGTATTCTGTCTGTACTTTGTAACAACAACAACAACTGTAAGTCGTATGTTTTAAATTTGTAATTCGGTTGTGTTAGTTTCACTTTGTTTCAAGTTCAAATAAAGCGCATTTGTAGCTAAACTATTATAAAGATTTGTCAGTGTCTCACTATAGCCAAAGGTATGCAATGTATCTTTCTCTCTCTGACAGTATCTGTGTGTCGCTCTCTGTGTGTGTGTGTGTGTGTTAGTGTGTATGAGACCAGAAGATGGAGAACAAGAAGAACAGCAGCGTTGACATTTGCGCGTGCAGCAGCCGCTAATGATAGAAAAGTATTTGGAATGCGTGTACAACACTTGTCGGCATCGCTGTGACCAAATGAAGGCGCACTCGCTTACACACACACACTAAACACACACACCACACACACACATACATATACAGGTGGGCATGTGCATGTCCAGATGCCGATACCGATGTCGGCATTGAAACACGCATAGCTCGAAGCAAAAGAAATCTTTGTTTTTGCGATAAGAATTAATAAGAATTTCAGATGGCAAAGGGGTGGCAAAGTGAGGGGGGCGGGGTGGCAATAATTTTATTAACTGGAAATCGCACTTGCGCGTACATTTTCTTAAGGAAATTTTCGCCTTATTTAGCTGGCAACCGGATCTTCATGTCCACAATGTAATAAGTTATGAAAATTGCAAAAACAAAACTAAACGCAGGGGAAATGCCAATCTAAGAGGGGAGTTCGGGGGCAGGAATCGCCTGTCGGTGGCGGCGATGATGAATTCCACAAATACATGGATGGTTGTCAGTCTGGCAAACGCGGCAGATTCCTTGAAAACAAAGCCAAGCCATGCCTATGCAATATATCGTGTGGCTAATAAATACGACTACGACGCGCATTGCGAGCTGCTCTTAATGAAATTAACTTCCAGGAATTACCTACATGGCTGCTTTACCAGGTCTGCCTCTGACTCCGACTCCAACTCCGACTCCGACTCTGGCGACTGTCTGCCCTCGTCTGTCTGTCCTCGTTCTAAACAATGGCGAGCAGCTGCAGCAGCTGCAGTTTATGCATTTGCCAGCCATTGGCCATGGAAATTAAATGGAAGCCTGCAAAAGTTTCACGCGATGACTTCACACCGTAACTCCACGCCAATAATAGAGACGTAGACATACATGCACTGCAAAATACAAATACGGCATTCCGGAATCACTTAAAATGACTACGAAATACAGTTAGTCAAGAAAGTGTTTTGATTTACATAATTTCTCTTGAAAAGAAAAATATTTTTGCATTTGATTCTTATTTTATTATTCTTGTCTATGGTTCTTAGAACAATTTAAAACTTAAAACAATTTTCATCGAACTATTATTTGTAAACATAAAAAAAAAACACAGATAAGAAAATTTACAAAGTTCATAAATAATGATTATTTTAATTTTTTTAATTCAAAAAGAAAAACAAAATAATGGTAATTTCGTTGACATCTTTGCAGTTTCACTATGATTTAAAATTATGGATTTTTATAAATTTCCCGTAATAATAATGATTATTTTTGAGTTATTTCATAAAAATCTGACAGTAATCTTTATATTTGAGTGAAAAAAAAATAAATAAAAACCGCATATAATTATCACTATTGATTTGTTTTTGAAAATAAAAATCAAATGCAATTTATAGAATTTAGAGAATATTAACATTATCGGGGTTCTATATGAATATTTTTTATGCCTCAATAAATTATTTTAGGTTTTTTTTTACTATTTCAATGCTGATTCATTCATTTTGAGTCTTAGTTTACAACTATGTCTTAAATACATAGTTCAAAAAGTAAATGCTAATATCAGCAATTTGAAATAGATAATTTTTTTCTGTGTAGACGCTGACGTACACATTGTTGACGCTGCACCCACCGGCAACTTGGCAACTTGGCAACTCGGCAACTCGGCAACTCGGCAACGCAGCTCAAGTGTGACATTCATGGAAAACAGAGTGGAATATGATTTTATGGCCTGTCGTTGGACACAATTGTCAACTGTTGGATGGCAAATGCAACAACGCCTTTTGTCAGCATCACGTACCATGCAAAATGAAGCTTCCAAGCGTTGAACAGAATCTGGGTGTGAACTGTGCAGAGTCAGTTCTAAGCAGGGATGTTGCTGTTGCTGTTGTTGTTGCTGTTGCAGTTGCTGTTGCTGCTGGTTGTCAAGCACTTCCTTGTTGGGCCAATTAAAGTTTGTTGTTGTTTGTGGCAAACGCAGCGAAATCATTTGTAATGCAACGTTTGGAATAATTCACGCTCAAATTGCTCCACTCGCAAAATATTGCAACATTCCACAGCAAATTTTACGATTATGCGTTTCGACAGCAATGCAGCAACAACAACAACAACAAAAAGAAGCAGTTCACAACGATGGCGACAAATGCCAGCGCCTGCCACTGCAACTGCAACTGTGCAACTGTGCAACCTGGCAACATTCGTAGGCGCACATCAAATCAAATCAAATTGTAACCGATGGCGGCCGTTGCACCGTGCTACGGAGTCGGTCTCTTGGCCATTCCGTTTGAGTTCGTTTGAGCCATTCGCCATTCGATTGACGCGACGCTGCTCCAAATCGATAAATCACCCAGCTAATTGCTCAACTCGCCCCCTTTGCCTCCCACATTGGTGTGTGAGAACTGCGACTGTGAAAAGAAGCCCAAAGCAAAGTTGAACTCAATGTGAACTCCTTAACTGAAATCTCATAAAATCGTCAAGAAATTGCTCAAGAATTTTAAAGTTGTATAAATATTTAGGTATAGTAATTATGGACAGTATAAAAATAATTATTTAATTTTTATTTAACTCTAAATGATTGTTTTATTTTATTTTGTTTATAGACCAAGAGCAAAAAAATATTACATTTTCTAGATGATAAAAATATAAATGCAGAATCAATTAAGAGGCCAAATCATGATCAAAATGACATTCCGCTTGAAAATCGGTTAATTTTTGATGAAGATATGAGACATCAAAGTTTTAGAAAAATTGTCAAGGGGTAGGTATGGAAAATTGGATGATAGATGGCTTTGAGTCGAAAAAATATCAAATTTTCTAGATGATAAAAATTTAAATGCAGAATAATTTTAGGGACCAAACCATGATCAAAATGACATTCCGCATGAGAATCGGTTAATATTTGATGAAGTTATGAGAGATCAAAGTTTTTGAAAAAATGTCAGAAATAAGAAAAGCTTCCACTATTTATTTTGAACTTAGTTATTTTGCAAATATCTTCTAAATTTTTCAATCCCCTTTTTGTGTTAATAAGTCTTTCATATGATCACATTTTAACCTTTGATGAACTCTAAAAATGATCAAAAATAGCTGTGAGCTGCGAATTGATGCAATATTTGTTTTGACAAAACTGGAAACGCCTGTCACTTGACAGGCCTAAGAATAAACTATAATAATTCTAATATATTCCAAGTTCATGTAGAAATCTTAGCATATATCATATAGCTAAAGCGTGAAGCTTTTGTTGTTGAATTATTTGCATAATTAAATAAATAAAAAGAAATATGTCGAGTAATCTGAATGGAGGTGCAATCTATTTAAATGAGGCATTAGGTACAAGTCTTCAACATAATTAATCGTTTGGGATGATATTCGTATTTATTTTCGTATATGCAAAAGGTCGATGCTTAACTGGACAGATGGACAGACAGCCAACAGAGAGTTGAGTTAAACATTTTAATTCCATAAATAATGACAGTGCGCCTATAAACAGACACTCTTGACTCTTTTTGGCTGCCCACTTGTTAAGGTATTGGCATAAGCGTAATGCGTGTGTGTGTGTGTGTGTGTGTATATACAGAGATAATTTGAAAATGAGCATGCGAACTGCGGTGACTACTCGTTGTCAAGTTGTGGACCACAGCTAATCAGTGGCCTAAGTGATGAGCTAATCAAGTGCCCCGCCGGCCAGCTAGCTGTTTAACTGGCTAACTGACCAACTGACTGACCCGGACCACAGTTTCCCTTGATAGTTTTCAGAACCGAAATCACATCGTGTCTCTATTTTAATAACATTATTTATGTGCATGTATTTGTTTTTAATAGGAATCAGAAATGAGGTAAAACAAAGACACAAACAACGAGAGCGAAAGAGTGACTAAGAAAACAATAGAGTGAGAGAGAGCAGGAGAAGGGATAAGGGAGTGAGTAGAGATAGAGACGATTTTGTATACTTATTGTAATTTGAAATTTTTGGTGTTTTAGGTGTCAATCGCATTAGACGGAAATCAGTTTTGTTTTATTGTACAAATTTATCGCATTGGGTCTTATTGGTTTCTATTTTTGTTGCTGTTGCTGTTGCTGTGTTGTGTTGTTTGTCTTGTTTGTCTTTAACTCTCAATAATGTGCTTGTTTATGTGTTTCTCTTTTTCCGTAAATGTGCCACAGTCTTCGTCGCCGTGTGTTGATTTTATGTTAAATTAAACATTTTAAGCGACGCTTTTAAATAGCCTACGAGATAATTTGTGACTTGTGTGTGGTCTAGATCGTGTGTTTGTGTGTGTATATATGTTCATATAATGGCCGTATGGATGTTTATGTCTGCGAGCCATCAAATAAATTATAAACTAATTTAAATTAAATCGAATAGCTGTTGGAAATGTGAGCTGCAACAACGAGTTCGTTGCCTAAGTCTTTTGTTTTGATGAACTGGTCAACCACACTCGCGACATATTTCAGCTAAATATGAAGTTTATAATTAATTTTTATGTCTCGTCCCAATGCGTTGCAATTAGGCGGCAGCAGCAACAGCAACAAATTGCTGATGAGAAGCAGCACATGCAAATGAAATCAAGTCATGCCTATAATCGGATTTGTTGCTACTCGTATATTAACTTGTCACAATTTCTATGTGTTGAACATAAACACAATTTGCGCTTAATCCGCGCAACAGACGCCTTTCTGCTTCCATTCCCGGAGAGCTCAAAAGACGGCAACATCTGCAACTGCAACAGGAACAGCAACAGCAACTGTCGCTAGTCGCTATCAATTATGACATTTTGTTGCTGTTTTGTCACTTTTGCCACTGGCGCTGGCGTGTTTAATTCTGCTGACAGCGACAGACAGACAGACAGACAGACGGACAGACAGACAGACAGAAGGAGTAAAAAGGCAGGGAGTGATGAGGCTACCTTTTGATGTGGCTAATGTGGCTGGGCGATTGAATTTCCAACCACAATTGCTGCTATCATATCAGCTGGCAATCAATCAACGTGGCCAATTGTCGGTTAACAATTGAAATGAGTCTCTGATCTCGATCTCGTCGGCACACATGGCGCATGAGTAATTTGGCCCCGTTTTGCGGTTAACGCAATTATTGAGAATGACGGCGGGTTCAGAAATCAGGAAATGTGTGGCACATGCATTTGCCGCATAAATAATCGACAGATTAATAACAATAAAGTTGAGTGCGCTTAAACAAATTGCAGCTACTTTAGAATTATTTATGACAAAATTGGTCAGGCCAATCGATTGCTTTAGCCAACTTCACATGGCCCCACTGTGCAGCTGTGTGCAAACGCCAATCTAGATTGCAATTGGCAATTGAGAATTGGCAACCTGGTAATGCATATGCAACTGCACATGCACATGCACATGCACATGCAACACATGCACCCACGAAGTTACGGACACAGATTCCAACTGTGGCAGCGTCCGGCGGCGAGGCGGCTGCACTTTTGGGGGTGTGGCCGTGGTTAGCCGCAAATTAGGCGCGAAAATATGCAGCAAAGTGAGACAAACAAGCGAAACGCTAAAATACTCAAGCAAATTATTAAAAAAAAAAAAAGAAATATACAAAAAATTGGTAAAACTTGCCGCTGGTCAGCTAATGGTGTTAAAATTTGGTGCCGGCGATTGCATCTATGGCTATACAAATTGCAGCGGCTGCACAATATCGACAACAACAACAACAGCAACAGCAACAGCACTTGAGCAACAGCAACATGGCAGTAGCAACAACAGCAACATGAGCAACAGCAACAACAGCAACAACAGCATCTCTCAGTTGTTGGCTCGTTTTGTCAACACGGCAAATGCTTAGCCGCGTTTTCCCAGGGGACACTTAACGCGGCTGCTTAACGTCTAAATCTGTCGTCAAGACGCGCTCAAGAAAGGCTAAAATGTTTGCGTTAACCAGCGACCAGCAGATGGAGCTGCAGAGAAGGTGACACTCCACACAGAGAGAGAGAGAAAGACACAGAAAGACAGTGAGACAGAGAGAGAGAGAGGAGAGGAACACAGAGTTGAGGAGGGGCAAGGGGAGCTGATGTGACACAAGTGGCCAAGAAGAAGCGGTGCAAAAGCTACAACAACTGCAACAGCAACAACAATTTGTATGCAACTTTATTTTTCGTTGTCGTCGCGTTCAAGTTGCCCAGTTGAGATTTCCTTTTACCTCGTTGGCTTGTCGTTGTTGTTGTTGTTGCTGTTGTTGTTGTTGCTGTTGTTCATGGTTGTTTAGTTGTTGCCTTGTCTTGGCCTGAAGTGCGTTGAACGAGTTAAAGTCAAAGCTGCAGCTAAATTTATGAACCGTCCCAGTTCGGCCATGGCCATGGACAAATAAGAAGCCCGACAACGGCCAACGAACGCGTGTAAACATTCTCCAAGTACACAAGTAGAAGGACCAAGGCGATCAGCAGCAGACTCCTCTCACTCTCTCTCTCTCTCTCTCTAAATGATGCCACGGAATTTATATGCAACATAATCAGCATAAATGCCGCCATGCGCCATCAAAATGTTGCGACTGTTCGCCTCTTCTTCGTCTTCTTCTTCTTCTTCATTGCTGCGGTCAACAGCGGCAACATTTGCCATCACTTGGGTGGGTGCCAATGCCAACAAGCAACAAGCAACTGCAATGTTGTTGCTGTTATTGCTGTTGCTGTCGTTGTCCCCTTTGCGGTCGCCTTGGCTAATTTAAGCAATTTGCAAATTGAGAAATTGCAAATAATTTACAATTTAGCCAAGTTATTCGAAATACTCGCAAGTGTTAAGTGCAAACCATAAAATGTTGCCCCTAATGAATGAAAAGTGAATTCAGCCGGCATGTTGCAGAGATTCACACTCATATACTCATCTACACACTATGTATTTTATAGTTTCTTAATATTCAATAAACAATATGAATTTTACATATTAATTATATTATAGCAATAATATATTTTACACTCATTGCATATTTTATTATCTTAATATAAATGAGAAGCCAAGCGGCTGAATTTTTATGGCCATACAATTTTATGGCCTAGTCTTAAAAAGATGAAAGAAGAAACGCATTTAGTGTGAGCCGAAGATTGTATACACTTGTAGAATTGTAGACAAGCATTGCGTGTATGAATGGACATAATAACAATATAATAACAAATAATTTCCTGATTTATGTAGGAGTTTTATATTTTTGAAAGCAACAAATTTGCAACTTAGTTTGATATCATTATTTCATTATAAGGATAAGTTATGGAAAACTTTCGCTAAAATTGATATTTCTTAAAAATAAATATATAATTATAAATAAATATATAGAAGAATCAATAAATAAAAAGAAAAACAACCCGCATGAAAATGGCTTAACTTTTGACAAAGCTATAAAAGTTCAAAAATATGTTTATGTGTAATATGAAAATACTTAGTAAATTGGGAAAAATTTAAATATTTCCAAATTAGTAATATTTATATGCAGAAATATTTTATACGCCAAAGCATGATCAAAATGAGATAACAGATATTTTTTGACAAAGTTCAATTGAAAATAAAAGAATTACAACCTTTTTGTACAATCTCGAGAGGTATGAATTAAAAATATATTACATTACACTATTTATTGATCCGTTTTTAATGGTGTAAAGTGAGAGTATTTTATAGAGTAATAAACATAGCTCATAAAATACTCTCACTTTACACTATTAAAAACGGATCAATAAATAGTATAATGTAATAATGTAGCTAAAATAGCTAAACAGAGGTAGGACTCAGTACTTATATGAAATATTGTTCATAACATTCAGAAAATCGTAAAACAGCGACACAAACTAATTATATTATTAACAACAATATTGCTCTAAATAACAATAAAATGTATTTTAATACGCGAACTCTTGAGTTGAGTGAGAGGCTGAAATCGGATAGGGAAAGAGTCGGTGGCTAAAGGAAAAGGCAACAAGAAAGCTCAGTGGTTTGCTTTAGCGCTTGAATGCCGCCCACTTTCTTTTCGTTTTGTTTTCAGCGTAATTTGACTAGTAAAAGCCGCAATGTGAGGACAGCTATGCAACTCTGCAACTATCGCAAACACATGCACACAGCTATCAAGCTACAAAACGCAATTCAAATCACTGACTTGCGGTTATGCCCCAAGGGCAGGGTGAAAGGCAAACGGGCAAAATGCGGCAACATGCGGCAACAACAGCAGCCAAATGAGACAGCAACGAGTTAATTAAGTTTGCAGTGAAAACTGTCTTAAATTACACACACTGGCGGCGGTCACAGGCCCAAAAATCAGAGTCAGCCAGCGCCACATTCAGGTGGAGTCCAGCTGTCCAACTGTCCGAGAGTCCGAGAGTCCGTAAAGCAAAGGAACTGACAAACTGAGCCGCAATTGTGCCAACTTCTGTGACAGTTGCCCAAAACAAATTGCTGCCATTTAATGCGCATCGAACAAAGAACAAAAAACGAAACGAAAACGCAGCAGCAATGCAACAACAGCAACAACAGCAACAACAACGACAGCAACAGAGGCAGACAAAGAGGCAAAGCAAGGGTAAGGAACTGGCAGAGAAAGAGAGGCTGTTCCGTCTTCTGGCTATGACAAATTCCTTAAAGTTGTTACCCATATAAATTTCTGCATTTTTCGTTTGCTTTTATTTATTTTTTTTTGTGGTATTACGAGTATTTGTGTTGCCACTGAGACTGCAACTGAAACTGAGTCATGCGCCTGCTTATTGATCGCTGCTGCAGCATCATTAACATCATCATCTTCATAACGATCATCATGGAAGCCATCATCATCAGGCAACTGGTTCAACTTTCGGCTGTCTGCCTGGACTGGTAATTAGGCGCATTACATGTGCTTGGGCGCTTCAAAAATTTTTCGATTTTTGGCCAGGCCAACATTTATGTAAATGAGTTTTGTTTTCGTTTCGTTTTGTGGCTGGTTCTTTTTTTTTTGTTGCAACTGTTTCTTTTTCTTTATTAAGACAAATGACAGTCACGCCCAGCTCTAAGCGCAAAGTAAACACTTGCCAAATGACCATAATTATGGGCAACGAGACTCCCTCCAGTTGGAATTTATTAATGTACACACACACACATACACACAAAGCTGCATATGTAGCAGTCGAACTTCAACACGACGAACTTGAGCTTAGAATAAATTATTAATAATCCACGATAATAACAGACAATTAATTTTTAACGCTGATTTGTGCGAGTTTTATGCCTCGCAATAACCGCCAAAAAAAAAACGAAACGAGAAAATTAAAAACCTGAATATCAATTTAGCGCATTTAAAGAGCAACAACTTGCAACAAGAAGCACAACAACAACAACTGTGGCACAGGCCAGTCACAGACTCAGAGTCAGAGTCAGTGGCATGCAGCAGCATCAGTCTGGTGACAGGCTCTTGGTCAACTGCTGCTCTTAATGCATTCGCATCCAATGGAATTGCAGCGCCAACACATCGTATGTCATTTAAGCAACGCTCCACAGCGAAGCGACAACAACAACAACAACGACGAAGACAACATTGAAAGTATGCAAAGCGTTTTTTCGATTTTTGGGAGTTGAAGTTGAATTTCGGAGTGCCAAGTGCAGTCTTATCGTACTTATTTATGCATATGCTGGCATATATGGCCCAAAAAATCACATGGCAAAACAAAAGACTTAAGACACGAACTTGCTGTGCAGGCTGCAGTGTAGGGCATGGGTGCAGTCGACAAACGCAGCGCCAAAGTAGCACACGCAAAACACACACACACACACACACAAACACACACACACACACACATAGTTATAGTTATATATATGTGTGTATAGGTAGAAGAAGCAACGCTGGCGATGCATCACCCAATGCCAAGGCAGGCACGCTTATCAGTAACCTACACTTAAAGTTAATGCATGCCCGGCAGGACCAACCAAGAGTTGCGCAGGCGCAACCAGAGATCGTCGTCAGCGTCAACAGTTGCAACAGCAACAGCAACAGCAACAGCAACAGCTACGTGCGGGTTCTCTTCAGTTGTTGTTGTTGCTGTTGTTGTTATCAATGCGGCTGAAGCCTTTTAGCAACGCCGACGCAGCCGCCGCAACAACTGAAGCTTCGAGTCTGTTGCCGTCAAAAGGCAGGCAAAATAAAATCGAAAATGAATGCGACTGCAGATAAGCAGCGAACGCATTTTGAAATGACACACGGACAGTTGACAATCGCAAGCAGAGAGAACAAGAGAGAGCGAGAGAGAGAGACTGAGTGAGAGAGTGAGAGAGCGAGAGAGAGTAAGTGAGAGAGAGAGACTGAGAGAGATAACAGACGGTTGGTTAGCAAGGGAACCGAGCATGCGAAATTCATGTCAGTGCCATGATTTGTGACCGTTGATCGGGTCAGAACTGTTGCTGCTGCTGCTGCCGCTGCCGCTGCTGGCGGTTGGCAGCAGCAACAACTACATTCCAGCTGCAGCAGCGTATACTTGGTCCAAACTTGAATGCAAATCGATGGGGCAATAAAACTATTAAGCCATTAGTAAGCCAAACACGAGTACAATGCCAAAAACAAACACGTGCAGTTCAGCAGCAACAACAGCAACAGCAACAGCCACAACAACAGCAACAGCAACAGCAGAAGGAAGGACAACACTGGCAACAGACAACAGGCAACATACAACAGCAACAAGCAATTAATGCAAATGTGCAGCCGGCAGCCAAATCGAGGCAAAAGGCAAGGCAGAAGCAAAACACATCGAGATCGCAGACAGACAGACAGATAGACAGAGAGAGAGAGAGAGAGAGACAGAGAGAGAGAGAGAGGGAGAGAGAGAGACAGAGAGAGAGAGAGAGAGAGAGAGACAGAGGCAGAGACATTGCAATGCCAATGCAGACACAGTTCAAGAGTCTGCTAATGTTGTTGGCAGTGGCAAGAGACAGCGCAGCTTGCAACTTGCAACTTGCAACATTGTCGGAGACTCGCCTTGCCACGGACAATACTATACATGTGCGAGGTGCAAACTAATTGAAATCATTACACTAGTAAAAATGTTAATTCAATTAAAATGCGCGCAACAACAGCAACCAGTTGCTGACCCACAACAACAACAGCAGCAACAACTGCAATATATAGTCTAAGAGAGATATCATCGCAACATGCTGCCTCCTCTGCTGGCAACAGCAACATCGGCAACATGTTGTTAGGTCAGGCAATGCGAGCAACTCTAGGCCACAGCCAGGACAGCAGCAACAACAGCAGCAACAACAGCAACAACAGCAGCAGCAACAGCAGCAACAACAACTTGTGTGCAGCATGCAAATGTAGACTCGTCTGTGGCATGCCACAAGTCTGTTGTATTTGTTGATTTTATTTTGGAAGCTGCTGTTGCTGTTGTTGTTGCAGTTGTTGCTGCTGCCAAGGGCGCCAATGTGCATTGCATTTCCGGTTGGGCAAGTAGCACCATAATAAATGCAACAATCGTTGCAACTTGGCCAAGTTGAAGTTGGTAAATGCTGCGAGTGTGTGCTGCCAATAAAAGGCAATAAGTTAATTTCACACACACATAACTCGCTGGCAACAGCAACTAGCAACTAGCAACTTGCAACTTCCACTTGAAGCGGCAAGCGGCTTTCTACAGCCAACAGTTGCTGTCGCTGTGTGTTGGCCATAAATGAAATCGAGTCCATAAGCAGTCAGGCAGTCAGGCAGTCTGAAAGTCAGAAAGTCGCACTGCCAGCACTATCAACTTGGCCAGCCAACTGTCGTTGCGAGGTGTGAAAATGTTTGACCATATTAGGGCACACGTTAACACATTCGATATTATTGTTATGAATGTGTATTTGCATTTTTATGGCAACGCATAACCCAAAAAAAAACAAACACAACAAGAGCGAGACAGAGAGAGAAATCTAAACGTGGCTGTTGCTTAAATGTCATCCATTGAGCAACGGAAGCTGGCGGATAAGCAAACCAACATCGAAGAGTGCTGTAGAATCGAAGTAACTGCCACATAGCCACAGGAAGCTGCCGCGCATATTCCATCAAGAATCACATCGTAAATGGAGCCATTAACGATAAACAAATTCTACGAGCTGCTTTCGAAACCAAGCGAGTACAACACATAAAAGATGACCATATCCCAGCCCATCAAATGACATATAAAAAAACACTTAAAATATTTTCAATGAGCGATTTTAATGGGCCCAAAACCAATACCAATACCAAGTCGAATCGACTTGAGATGTACCTTTTTTGGTGGTCTTCGTTCACAATTTGGCGGCATTTGTGCTGGAAGAATCTCTGCACTGTTAAAAAAAAAATGTTCTTAAATCAAGATTTTGGTCTTAAAACTAATAACTTTGGTCTTAAAAATGCGTCGAGAACATAAAATTTTTGATTTAAGAAAGCACACTTTAGTTTTAGGAACAATTAAAATAAGAACAAGTTCTTATTTTATGAATAAATGTTCTTAAAACTAAAATCAAAAAATAAAAAAATTTAAAAATGATTAAAATCAAAAAATAAAAAAATTTTAAAATGATTTTAATTTTACATATAAGGAGAAACTTACATAAGGAAACTCCTTTTTTTTTTTTAAATTTTGATTTATATACATTTTATTCTATCTTGCTAATTTTTTAAATGTTATTTTAATTTCTTACAAGTGGGAATTCTTTCCTAACAATTTAAGATTATTATTCCTGTAATAAGACCTTTGGTTGTTTAGATTAATATTCTTAGCATTAGTTAAATGGTCTTAAAATGTGCTTATTTTAATAACAAAATATATAAGATGAATGTACTTGTTTTTAGAAGTTGGTCTTTTTATTTTCAGTGTGGGAATGTCTCTTCTGCTTAGGTCTCTCTACGCTAATGCAAATGACGCGCAACTTGCACACAAACTACTGGTGTCGATATAACAATAAAACGCCCCATGCAACGCCCCGAAATCTTGACTGTTGCCAGTTGCCAGTTGCCGGTTGCCTGTTGCAACAACGGAATGGAAGCTGCTGCAAAAGTCGGATTAAATAAATGCCAGTCTCTGCCGCGAATGAGAAAAACAAAACAAAACTGTCAAAAAAAAAAAAAAAGGAAGAATATGCGAGGCAGCCAAAGAGGAAACTGATCTGACAGATCTGATTGTAAGCATGCAACAAAAATGCGCAACGCCGTTGCATACAACTGAAATCGCAAAAATCCCAAAACCCAAAACCAAAACACAAACACAAACACAAAATACAAAATAACAAAACACAAAACCATCAAAGGCGCAGCTCAGGCAACTTGCCACTGCCACTGTCGCTCTGTGTCCTGCCACCGCTGCCCCTGCGCCACGACTCTCGCCCAGATGCTTCTCATGCTCATCTCATCTGCAGACGCGTCTTGGACTTGCGCCGCTTAAGCTTGTGCAATTTAGTGATCAATCATAGCGGGAGCAGCGCCTTGGCCCGCACAACGCAGCACAGAATTCAATTTTAGTGCGAATGGCAGTTTATTGTTGTTGTTGTTGTTGTTGCTGGAGTTGTTCTTGTTGTTTGAGTTGTTGTTGCTGTTGCTGTACAGCAGCGCATCACAGGCGTTTGTGCGGCGGCTGCTGCTGGCATTGGCTTCCACATGCGACGAGAAGGTGGAAGCCATAAATCTTGGCAACATGAGAAATGACTTTAGCAGTCGAAATGATGAGCTGCAGCAGCAAATGCAGCAAATGCCAACATACATACAACACAGCACACACACACACATGCTCACATATCTGCAGCTCACATTTTCTATATAAACATCTATATAAATATCTATAGCTATCTATGACTATCTTTATCATTCTATAGTTTCCACTAATTTACGCATATTTCGAATTCAAGTCAATCACAAATAAATCTTGGCGGCAGGAAAAATGAAGACACAATAACTAATATTTATTTATTTATTGTCTATATTCCAAATTATAATAAAATTATTAACACAACTGTAATATAATTATTATTTTGAAAATTTTAAATTATGTTTATATTTATTTATTTATTGTCTAGCTTTAAGCAGCCGTCACAACTATTAAAATTCCTAATTAAAATAAAATTATTTACACAACTATAACATAATTATTATTTGGAAAATTTTTAATTACAGATTTACTTACAATATTATACAACAATTAATTTTGCGTTATTCTCTTCAACATGAAAAGTGATAATTAATTTTGAGCAAAAAAATAACTCTCATAAAATAAGGATTATTTTTTGAGTTTTATTTTGTCTTAAAGAAATTGATTATTTTTGCTCGAAATAAAAATCATGTTGTTATTTCGATTTTTATAGACATTTTATTAACTTAAAAAGTGATTATATACATTCATGGTTTACTGAGTAAGAATATGTATAAATTTTGAACATGAAAGTCAAAATTAAAATTGATATTTTTATTTTTAATTAAAAATAATCCATTTCAAAAAATATCAAAATAGTATTAGCATAAAATTATTAACAAAACTACAATAAAATTATTATTTTGAAAATTTTAAATTATAGATATACTTACAATATTATACAAAATGAAAAATGATAGTTAATTTTGAGCAAACAAATAACTCTCATAAAATAAGGATTATTCCTTGAGATTTATTTTGTCTTAAAGAAATTGATTATTTTTGCTCGAAATTTGTTATTTTTCCATACATTTTATTAACTCAAAAGTTATATACGTTCATGGTTTACTGAGTGAAAATATGTGTAAATTTTGAACATCAAAAGTCAAAATTAAAATTGAAATTTTAATTTTTAAGCAAAATTAATCCATTTCAAAAACTATTTTCAATCGATTTAATCGTTTGAAAATCGAATCGAGTTGCAGCTCTAACTGCTAAATATATGTATTTACGTAACTATTCGTATAAACTCGTAGCTTTAAGTATTTATATATTTATCTGTCAATATTTTCGACTAATTTGAGCATATTTCGAATGAAAGTCAATTAAAGTTTGACACTCGTTTAGACGCAGTTCAGCTGAGAATGCGTAAGTGCATAGTTAGCATACGTAAATGTATATGTATATGTATATCTATGTGTATAACTGTGTGTATATATATCTGTGTGCATATATCTGTCTGTATTTATATGGTTTCGGGTTCGTGGCAACCGTTCAATCGGCGCACAGGTCATTGTAGTGTCCATCCCGCTGCGAATTAATCGTTTTTAGTGCCAGAGCATAACTGGCAAACTGGCAACCTGGCAAACTGGCAACCGTCTCACCTTGCACCAATGCAGCGTCCGTCTGCCATGGCTGATTAATATTTTAGCCAGAGTTAGTACGTTTTGCTGGCAAGTGAGCCTTTGGATCGCCTTGTCTTGTTAGCATATCTCGCCTCGCATGCACTTTTGCATATTTCGTTTGTTTGTTATCTGCTCTTTCTCTTGTTGTTGCAAGTTGTTGTTGCAAGCTGCCTGCCTGCTGTGTGAGTGTATTATTGGCGCAAAAGTCCAAGTTCAAAGCCATATTTGACTTGGGAAAAATCAATAAAACGATCGCTTGCTGCGGCACATGCGTGTGTGTGTGTTGTGTGTGTGTGTGTGTGCCTTTCTCATAATGAAATTATTGCCCAGTGATTGAAATCTATTTATGCTAATTTACGTGTGCATTCGCAGAGCCAAGAGACCAAGCAACCGCCATCTGCCACACGTTGTTGCAGCTAAAAGAATTGTTCCAAACTGCTTGGCAACATTTCCGCATTTGTTGCTGCTGCAGCTGTGCTCTGATCATGGGCATTTGGAATCGGACGACACCCACCAAAAAAGCGTATCAAACTTGCAGCTCTGTGAGGGGAAAGGGGAGAGGGAAGTGGCGACTTGATCTGGGATCTTGATTAGAAGTGTTTGGAGCAGACTGCGGCATTTTGAAGTTGCGGCTCCAAGCTGTTGACAATTTTCAATTAAAATGAATTGAGCTGCCCGCTAAGAGTGTATGTGTGTGTGTTAATCCGCCCACGCAACACACACACACACACACACACATACACACACTCAAAGAGACAACGCCTTAGCGTCCACAACATGACTGACAATTCCAATTTCAATTCGGATTTAAGTTGTTTGGCTGTGTGAATGTGAATAGTGTGAGTACACTCGCATACACTCAGTTTGAATGTGAATAGTTTTGATATTTTTAAGCTGCCAAATCAAGTCGCACTTGGAACCTAAAATTGTCATGTAGAGCTTATGTAAAGTTCGTTCGCTCTTGACATTTATTTGCCCGGCTTTCAACATTTGACGTTTAATTATAAATGGCCAGCAAAGTCAGTAAGTGTGTAAGTATGTGTGTGTGTGTGTGTGTGTCTCCATTGTGCCTTAATTTTTGATCTCTGACTCTTTTTTTTTCCTCGCTCTGAAGTGCGTCATAAAATCCGCGCACTTCTAACTTCCAACTTGGCCATATCGAACCAGCGATTTCATATTTTGCTGTTGGGATTACCTTATCCAATTAGTCCCGGCAACAGCAACAGCAACAACTACAACAGCAGCAAATCCCCACAACAATCGACGACACATAAAATGCTAAAATAACTATGTATACATGTTGTTGCCGGACGGCAAGGGGCATGGAAAAAGACAGGCTGGCAGAGTGGCAAACTGGCCAGCATATGCAACGGGAATACGTCTGAGAAATCGGAATCTTTTTAGCCATATCCCTGACACTGGCTGGCTGGCTGGCATCCAGAGTGCAGTTAAGTTTTGTCGCTCTGTTGCACTTGGCTTAAACAGGTTCCAAAACATCGTCGTATTTGTGATATATTTTATTGTCTTTTGATGTGTTTTAAAATCCCACAGCAAGGAATCGATAAAATTTATCGATGCTGTCTGCTCAGTCGCCTAGAGACGACAACGCACACACACACACACACACACACACACACTCTGAGGGGGGAACTGGTTCTCAGACAAGAGTCTCAATCGTCTCTCGTCTCTCGACTGTAGACTGCAGATAGTGATAGTCCTCTAGCTGCGCATGGCGACAATTTTAAGTGCGAAATTAAAAGTAAAACAAGCGATTAACATAAATTTTAAGCAAAGCGCAGTTAATGCTCGCCTCGCTGCACGCTGCACGCGTCTCCAGCATCGAGCCTGTGGCAGTTGCAAGCGCCTAAAAACTGGCTCATGTTTTCAAGCATTTGCATGCGAGAGGATGCAGACAACGGATATGGAATGCTAGATGATTAAGACATTGCCGTGTGCCATGACTTTTAATGAAAACTAATGCAATTTATTGTTTATTGTTATTTAATAATGTGCGAGCCGTTATCTCAAGCTGGTTCCATTTGGCTGACAACACAATCAGGCGTCTAAATGACCTGTCACTCAATCCCCGAGAGAAACAGAGAGCGCAAGAACTTTGACTCGATTTCAATTTGGAGCAACAGTCTCAGCCAATGGAGTTGTGGCAACCAACGGAAGCCACCACTGACCCAAATACCGCAGAGTGTCAGTCTCAGTCTCAGTCTCAGTCTCAGTGTCTTCTTCTTCTCTCTTTTGCCCTGTTCAGCGTGGCAAGCACACTATGTGGTCTTCTCTGCTTGGTTGGCAAAATGCATTATTTATGTAGGATTTGACCAAGTACAACTTCAAGTTCAGCTTGTACGCATGTTGTTGTCCCAGACAACATTGCGACTGGACTGCGGCCCAAACTTAACAATTTGGCATCATGACAAGACCGCACTTGCAACAATGATGCACGCTTGTCAGCCAACTGACAGAGCCCAGTTTCAGTTTCAGTACCACGCACACTTCCAGTTCCAGTTCCCGATCCCAATCCCATTCCCGATCTCAGTGAAATGAGAAAGGGCTGCGACTCTGACACTGACTGAGTCTCTGACTGAGACTGTGTCTGGTTAGCGTTCAGCTGGCTGTTCACTGGTTATAGCCTGGTTAGTTGGTTAGCTGGTTAGCGTTTTATACTTTTTTTTTGTTGCCTTCAGCCCAGGCCTGTTTGTTTTAGCGCCTGTTGTGACAGCCGTCTGCCACGTTTTTGGCACTTGAAACGGGGCAAAAGAGTAACTGCCACACCACACCGTTGCTGGGGGGGATTGGACGCCAAACCCAACTCAATTGGCGAGTCCAACAAGTGCCTGAGATAATGCGAACACTCATTACGCACTGATCATGATCACAAGCTGTCAATAAAACATTATGTGATTTCCCAGCTACGCTCAAATAGCATTTCAGATACTCTACTTGTCTACTTACAATTTATATTCTACGGAAGGTTCAATTGTTGAAATACTTATGATTCTCAATTATGTTAATAAATAAATTTATATTTGTTTGTAGCTTTGGCGCCTTAAAATAGTGAAAAATGTTTTTCACAAAAAAATAATTCAATTTAAATGCAGAATGAATTAAGAGGCCAAATCACGATCACAATGACATTCCGCTTGAAAATCGGTTAATTTTTGACAAAATTATGAGAGATCAAAATTTTTGAAAAAATGTCAAGGGGTAAGTATGGAAAATTAGATGTTAGATGGCTTAGAATCGAAAAATATCAAATTTTCTAGATGTTTAAAATTTAAATGCAGAATTAATTTGGAGGCCAAATAATGATCAAAATGAATTCCTTGAAAATCGGTTAATTTTGATGAAGTTATGAGATCAAAGTTTTTGAAAAATGTCAAGGGGTAAGTATGGAAAATTGGATGTTAGATGGCTTAGAATCGAAAAAATGTTTCTAGATGTTTAAAGTTTAAATGCAGAGTTAATAAAGAGGCCAAATAATGATCAAAATGACATTGGGCTTGAAAATCGGTTAATTTTTGATGAAGTTATGAGAGATCAAAGTTTTTGAAAAAATGTCAAGGGGTAAGTATGGAAAATTAGATGTTAGATGGCTTAGAATCGAAAAATATCAAATTTTCTAGATGTTAAAAATTTAAAAGCCGAATTAATTTGGAGGCCAAATCATGATCAAAATGATATTCCGCTTGAAAATCGGTTAATTTTTGTTGAAGTTATGAGAGATCAAAGTTTTTAAAAAATTGTCAAGGGGTAGGTATGGAAAATTGGATGTTAGATGGCTTAGAATCGAAAAAATATCAAATTTTTTAGATGTTTAAAATTTAAATGCAGAATTAATTTTGAGGCCAAATAATGATCAAAATGACATTCCGTTTGAAAATCGGTTAATTTTTGATGAAGTTATGAGAGATCAAAGTTTTTGAAAAAATGTCAAGGGGTAAGTATGGAAAATTGGATGTTAGATGGCTTAGAATCGAAAAAATGTTTCTAGATGTTTAAAGTTTAAATGCAGAGTTAATAAAGAGGCCAAATAATGATCAAAATGACATTGGGCTTGAAAATCGGTTAATTTTTGATGAAGTTATGAGAGATCAAAGTTTTTGAAAAAATGTCAAGGGGTAAGTATGGAAAATTAGATGTTAGATGGCTTAGAATCGAAAAATATCAAATTTTCTAGATGTTAAAAATTTAAAAGCCGAATTAATTTGGAGGCCAAATCATGATCAAAATGATATTCCGCTTGAAAATCGGTTAATTTTTGATGAAGTTATGAGAGATCAAAGTTTTTTAAAAAATGTCAAGGGGTAGGTATGGAAAATTGGATGTTAGATGGCTTAGAATCGAAAAAATATCAAATTTTCTAGATGTTAAAAATTTAAATGCCGAATTAATTTGGAGGCCAAATCATGATCAAAATGACATTCCGCTTGAAAATCGGTTAATTTTTGTTGAAGTTATGAGAGATCAAAGTTTTTAAAAAATTGTCAAGGGGTAGGTATGGAAAATTGGATGTTAGATGGCTTAGAATCGAAAAAATATCAAATTTTTTAGATGTTTAAAATTTAAATGCAGAATTAATTTAGAGGCCAAATCATGATCAAAATGACATTCCGTTTGAAAATCGGTTAATTTTTGATGAAGTTATGAGAGATCAAAGTTTTTGAAAAAATGTCAAGGGGTAAGAATGGAAAATTGGATGTTAAATGGCTTAGAATCGAAAAAATATCAAATTTTCAAGATGTTTAAAATTTAAATGCAGAATTAATTTGAAGGCCAAATCATGATCAAAATGACATTCCGCTTGAAAATCGGTTAATTTTTGATGAAGTTATGAGAGATCAAAGTTTTTGAAAAAATGTCAAGGGGTAAGTATGGAAAATTGGATGTTAGATGGCTTAGAATCGAAAAAATGTTTCTAGATGTTTAAAGTTTAAATGCAGAGTTAATAAAGAGGCCAAATAATGATCAAAATGACATTGGGCTTGAAAATCGGTTAATTTTTGATGAAGTTATGAGAGATCAAAGTTTTTGAAAAATTGTCAAGGGGTAGGTATGGAAAATTGGATATTAGATGGCTTAGAATCGAAAAAATATCAAATTTTCTAGATGTTTAAAATTTAAATGCAGAATCAATTTAGAGACCAAATCATGAACAAAATGACATTCCGCTTGAATATCGGTGAATTTTTGATGAAGTTATGAGAGATCAAAGTTTTTGAAAAATTGTCAAGGGGTAGGTATGGAAAATTGGATGTTAGATGGCTTAGAATCGAAAAAATATCAAATTTTCTAGATGTTTAAAATTTAAATGCAGAATCAATTTAGAGACCAAATCATGAACAAAATGACATTCCGCTTGAATATCGGTGAATTTTTGATGAAGTTATGAGAGATCAAAGTTTTTGAAAAATTGTCAAGGGGTAGGTAGGTATGGAAAATTGGATGTTAGATGGCTTAGAATCGAAAAAATATCAAATTTTCTAGATGTTTAAAATTTAAATGCAGAATTAATTTGGAGGCCAAATAATGATCAAAATGGTATTCCGCTTGAAAATTGATTTAGTTTTGACAAAGTTATGAATATTTGAAGTTGGTCTGTAGTTGACACTGCATTGAGTAGAGTATAAAAGCTTGCCACTTGCAGCAGTTGTTGCTACAAACTAGCGACGTGTTGCAAGCTCACGCGTCAGCAATTGTTGCCGTTTGTTGCAGAGTCAGTTGCAAGTGCAATGCACTGTCAAAGGATGCACCACATAATGGGGCCAATGGGGCCGCAACAACACCAACAACAACAAGACGAACAACTGTTGGTTTGGCGACAGTTCGATTAGAGAGACCAAACTTGGGAATTGAATCTTCACTTCCTAGTGCTCGTGTCTAGGCCAAGTGCGTAGCTGAGGAACAGTAAATGTTGTAGTTAAGGCCCAGATACTTTAACGATAGCTAATGCTTTGTTGTTGACAGTCGACGAGTGGAAGCGTTGTGATGTCGGATTGAGCCAAGTTTCTCACAGGCAACAGACAACGGGGCCCAGTTGATGCATTGGAGAATTGGCCGTCTAATTATGTGAAACGAGATGTTTTTTAGCTGGCAGCTAAATGTTGTGCCACGGATGCGGGTGTGGTGGCAGCAATCTTTTGTTGCAATTGAAACCATGAATTCATAATTTAATTCCTTGCCTTGGTCAGCCTTGCAGCCATTTGTGCAATCTCGGCGCAATTTATTGCCGCCTTTGTGCAACATTGCGGCAACGTCTGCGGCAACGTCTCTTTGCTAATGAAGCCATTTGCCACAAAGGCCGCAGGTTCAACGTGATTTGCCTTTGATTAACATTCGGAATTATAAATTGTCTGTCAATCCATTTCTGGCCACAGTCGTTCTTAGTCCATTTGCAACATCAGCAACAGCAACAACAGCAACAGCAACAACAGCAATTGCCAATGGTTCACGCCGAGGCGCATATCAGCCAAGTTTAATCAGCCAACAACCCGAAAAGGACTGTTGTCTCTTTCACTACTCGCCTCTCTCTATCTATCTATCTGTCTATATCTTCGTCTCTCTGTCTTTACTTCTGATGACGCACAAAACCAAAATTTTGGCTAGACAATGGCAGACTTTAGACTTCGGGGTGCTTTGGGCAAATTTGATAAGTGGGTCGACAGTACGATGGGAGGAAAAGAGAGAGAGACAGAAAGAAGGAGAGAGAGAGGAGGACTGTGTGTATTTTTGCATTAGCGATGAGTGCGTGACACGAATTTTTGGTGATGAGGAAAGAGTGTAAGAGTATCAGGGAAGGTAAAGAAAAAATGTTAAAGAGAAACAGAGAGGAAAAAAGAGGAAGAGACACGAATTTTTGGGAACTAAGAAAAAGTGTCAGGTAGGGAGAGAGAAAAGAAAGAAAGAAAGAGAGAGAGACATTAGGTGAAAGTTAAGAAAATAGGGAAGGAAATTTGAAAAGTATATATATTCATGACACGATGTCCTGTTTAATTGAAAATTAGATGCAAGTTAGAGTGAGAGTAAGAAAGAGGCTTAAAAAAAAAGGAGGAGAGAGAATGTCATGTGTCTAGCTCAACTCGTGTCTTACCATGTCACATTAATCGACCCGCTCACGCTCACATCTCTAGCTCGTATCGCTATTTGGTATCTGTATCTGTAGGATTATATAAAACTCGCTCTGTATGATGTATCTTACGGTTGTCTGTTAGCAAAGCAAAGCAAAGCTCAGACACACATTGTTTTGTGCTGCTGCTGCTGCTGCCCACGCAATTGATTTGATTTTTGTGACACAATTGAATTATTTATTGGATTAAAGCCCAAATGGAAATCGAGACAGGGCAGCAGGCGGAAATGGTTCCACATTTCCATGTAGCTGCAGACAGCTTCAGCTTCAGCTTCAGCTCTGACTCTGACTCTGAATCCGATTTTGACTCTGGCTACAACTACAGTGATGGCTTCTAGCCAAACGTCTAAGCAAAACAAAGGCCTAAGAATGTTATTCATGGCCCCGAAGACAATGCCATATTCAAACATTCATAAAGCCATATGGATGAAAGTTATGCACATCTGACCGGACCGTTAATGCTCTAACTCTTCTGTCTCTACGGCGTGTCACTTCATAAGCACTTGGTAATTTGTTAAGATAAGACAAAAACAAAAACTGAAACTGAAACAGAAACAAATTCAAAGGAAAAGTGTTAAAGTTACGCGCTCGAACAAGTTTCCTGAATAAAAGAAATGAAGATGAAGCGGAAATTGTATTTAAATCTGAGAAAGAAATTTAAATTTTTTTTCTAATATAAAGAAAACAAGAATGAAAGACTAAGTTTACATAGTACAACTTTATTTTATTGCATTAATAGCTTAAAAAGTGTCTAAAAAAATATAAATTTTCCAATTGAGCAAAATTTTGATGCTGAATCAATGATTAGATTGACATTTTACAAGGAAAGTTTAAAGTAATTCAAAGTAATAGTAAGAATAGATACAATGAATTTTTATACTTTTAATTAATTTAAATAAATAAATTTAATTAAAAATTGTTTAGCATACATAAGATAAACTATGTATGTTTGTATAACTGGTAACAAATTATCAAAAATTTAACTTTTTCTTTCAAAACTAGCCAAACCGATCGATAGATGTCGCTGCTGCATGAGTTGACGAATTTTGAAATTCAATTGCAAAATTGCTTTATAATTTAATGTTTATGTTTGATTTGATTTGATTTGCGTTTCACATTTTTTAAATAATTTGATTATGGACACTCCCCAAATGTCTATTGTCAGAAAATGAGAGAGGGAGAGAGGGAGACAGATAGATAGAGAGTCGAGTTGAGGCAGCTGGCAGCTGTCTTAATCACGCCTGCAGATCTTGACTGTGTCCACAATTGATTAAAAATGTAAATTGTTTATTTATTTTAAACGATTTTTTCCACGTTGATTTCAAGAGAGTCGTGGATGTCCGTTGTCCGTTGTCCGATTTGGCCATTGTTATGCTAACAGAAATATGAATGACTCTACGAAATGATTGTTTATGACGCTGAGACACCCTAACAATGTTTCAGACCAAAAGCCTCACATATTTGCTATTGTTGCTGCTGTTGTTGTATTGATTGTAGCCTTTCGGTATGGATTAAGTCATAAAAAGACAGTAAAACTTGTCGAAAAATGCGCGCACTTGGATCTTAGCCAAGCTTCCAATGGCCAATGCCATATGCCATATGCCATATGCTATAAGGTGTAGTATAGTAATAGTAATTTGGATATGCGACATGGATATGGATATGGGCATTAAAATATGGGCCCAATCTCGCCAGCCTCTGTCGGCCCACATAAAAGACATTCTGTTCTTTTGGCCCATTAAAAAGCTGCCTCCGTAAATGCCATAAAGTCTCTTCCAAATCTCACAGTTATGTTACATTTTTACGACTCTGCACAGTTTTGTGGCCAACACAAGTTCGATATAAATTTGATTACTTATCTCAGTCAGCGACGAGGTCTGATGTTAGCTACTGTTGACCATACAACGTAAATGATCTAAATTCAAAGAGTTATGAAGAGGAATTTGTCCTGGTAGTTGAGAATAAGTTCTAATCTGAGATGCTCAGATTTCCTATCAAGTATTTTCTTAATTTTATTTAAGGCATTCTTTCTTTTCTTTAAATTTTTAACAGAATAAAAATTTTAAGTTTAATTTTAATTTAAAATAGAGAACTTGACTTAAAGGCATGTTACCAACGTTAGTTTCTGATTCAGCTCATTATATGTATTTTATAATGCACCCTCAGCCATGTTGCACGTTGCATGCTCTCGCTTTTCAGCTCTGTCGAGTCGTAATGAGCATAAGGCCCCAACTCTAGACTTCAAATCAATTCAAATTTAACGCCTTTCAAGCTAGACAAATATCAAGTACAGATCGCTGGCTGCCACAAGTGTTGCTTGTGTATGCCACAAAATAAGGGGAAAGAAAAATAGATCAAGCGACGACAGTTGAACATTATTTTGAGCAGCCCCAAAACGAGGTGTGTGGCAGTCAATCGCAGTCAAGTGGCAACTGCAATTCAAACGAAATATGATGAGGCAATTTTAATAACAAGAAAATAATTTTAAAAATGGTAGAGTTAAAGTTAAAGTAAACAATGTGCTGTGCTGCATTTAATTAAAACGATTGTGAGGCAATGAAATGAAGTGAAATTCAATTTGAATGCGTGCCACATGTGGATGCCGCGTGCGTCAGAAGCGTTTAAAGTCGCAACATTTGCAAGTTGATGCGTTGCGACAAATGCATTTAATGTGGCTGGTTGTTGGTTGTTGGTTGTGGTTTAGGCTTGGGCCAACACCTTGAGCAGAAGTGCCACCACATGCCGTGCAGCTGAGGAAGGGGTATGTGGCAAGTCTCTCACTCTCAACTCTCACTGTCTGTCGCTATGTTTGCCAACTAAGGCACAGTTTTTTTTACTTTTTTTGCTGCCGTGCTGCGCACTTCTTGGTATTTTTTGGGTAGTTTGTCTTGCACGTTCTCATCCTCTTTCTATCATATTTTTTTTGAAGGTGTTTGGTTACAAAGCAGTCATCAAATTTCATTGAGAATGCAGCAAGCAGCAAGTCGTCTTCTGCCCCCTTGCCCCCTTGCCCCCCACCGACTAAGCTAGGGTATAGAAATTAACATTTATATTTAATCGAGAGACAACATCATCAGCATCGACAGCGGCATCAACTTGATCAACATGAAGATGACTTTGTACTAAAATGCGCATAAATTAATACAGTTTATTTATCGGGCATATTAATGGCCGCAGATTAAGACATCTGAATTCTCATATGATTATTTTAAACAAATGATATAAAATGCAGACATGAAAGTTTCTTTCCTTCAAGCCATCACAACAAATGACTGAATTTTTCGAGACGACTGAAAAACAGAAACCAAAAACTGTATAAAAAATAAATTCAATCGCATATGAGGGGGGAACTCCTGCTGTGAATTTATGCGAAAAGAACCGAGCTGAACGCGCTGTCGCCTCGGCAGGGGTTGGGCCAGAAACTGAGACAGAGACTGAGACAGAGACTGAGACAGAGACTGACTTTGAGACTAGTCTCTGAGTTGAAGTTTGACTCTGGCTCCTCAATTCCACACAGCTACATATCCATCTACGTCTCCGCCTTTGTTGCTTTCTTGCACTCAAATTGAAAGCGTTGCCCAAGTGTCATGTGTCATAATGGCACCAGCACAGTCACCAGCACCAGCATGAGAACAGTTAGGCCACAGCAACTGTTTGTGGCTGCTCTGCAAAATGGTCGCTTGTCTCCTGGCGCCATTTTGTGCCAATTACTTTCTCTGGCTAAAAACTAAAAACAACAACAGCAACAAAATTAAGAATATATATATATAAGAAAGAAAAAAAAAACCAAAATTGTGGTAAGTGGCAACTGCAGCAGCAAAAAAAAAAGTAAAAAAAAAAAGAGTTAATGATGTTGCCACATGCTTTTCATTGGCGGCCTCAATGATGATGGCCGACTGGCTGCCGTCTGTGTGGTTCTGGCGTTCCCATTGCCATTTCCCCTACACTTGCCATGCCTCCCCCTCCTTCCTTCACCTTCCCTTCTCCGTCAGCACCTGTTAACCCTCTGCTGTGGCAGCTACTGCAGCGGCTGTTCCCATAAACGACTTCAATTACATGCGAATGAGCTGAGTGTTTTGTGAATGTGTGTGTGTATGACTGTGTGTGTGACTGTGTGTGTGTGTGTGCCTGTTTATGAGTATCTTTGCTCTTCACTAAGGCGGAGCACCGACAAAATGGCGGCAGCTGCCTTGTTGACCAGATCTCTGCTGTGTTTTGCCGTCGGTAAAACGACATTGTCATTTAGCAAAAGGCAAAGCAACAAATAAGCAAAATCAAAAGCTGATGAGGCAGATGCAACAGCAAAAGCAACAACAACAACAACAACAACAGGCAGCACTTTCTACTTGACTACGCCACATGACGGATCGGGCTACCAGTAAAGTTGTCCGTCTGCAACTAACGAGCGATTCCGCTGCGCTGACAATGTCGCTGCTGTTATCTCTGTCAGGCTACACTCACTCCCCCCCCCTCTCTCTACACTCTCCCTCTCTCTCTTTTTCTCGCTCTCGCTCTCTGTTCATCCTGCTGCTTGCCACGATCGGTGGCCTCGTCCAGCCTACTTTGTGTTTTTCGGTGCTTGGCATTTGCGTTGCTTGCAGCAATTGCCTCTCCTACCTCACCCCCCCTTCTGCCCCTTCTGCCGCTGCCCCTTCTCCTCTCACTGCCCCAGCTGCAATACCAATAGCAATGCGCGGATTGAACGCTGATCGCAATCGCGAATGCTGCCAAAACGCTTCTATGCAAAGTGCCGCGCTTCGATCATGTTGCCTCCTCCTCCTACTCCTCCTCCTCCATCTCCTTCATCTTCATCTTCTGCTTCTGCAACAACTGTTTCTTCTCCTTCTTCTTGTTGTCTTCTTGTTCTTGCAGCAGTTTAACAAACTGCGTTTGCGTTTCGACCAGACTGCAGAGGAACCTGTTGCCACTGCTGCCTCACGGCTGCTGTGGCAAGTTGCAGGTTGCAAGTTGAGTGAGTTGGCTTGGGTTGGTCCAACTCCAAGCCTATCAAGATGACCAAGGGGTGAACAAATTCATTCAGTCATTCATCGAAACAAATTGGTTGACTGATGATGACGATGACGATGACGATGAGAGCGAGACAGACAGACAGCAGCAGCAACTGCCACTCGCAACTTGCAACATCCGCAGCTTGTCAATCTGGTTACCACTCCGTGTGCTCCAAGTGCATCATTCAATTTTCTCTACTTGCTGCATTTCAAATCCTGCGTGTGGGCAGGCCCCTCCCCCCTCTCTCTACCTCCCTCCCCAACACTCCCCCTGCTCAGTTGCGTGTCAACGTTTACAACAATTTTATTTATTTGTCATTAGACTTTGAGCGCATTTGGAATGCAAATGTGTGGCCTGGTCTGATCACACTCCGGTCATCTGATATCGGGGCAAAGTATAACAATTACGGGGCATAAATAAATGTTTTAGAAACCGAAACAGAAACAGAAACCAAAGAAATCCAACAATCTACGATTGCCACACACGCGCGGCGGCGACATTACAGAGGAAATGAAATCAATTTGTATGCGGACATTTTTGTGTAGCATGCAACGCTAGCAGATCGACTAGCCAGATACTCTTTAGACCATTTTAGCTGATAAGCTTAGAGAAAATTTAAGAAAATACTTAATAAGTTGACCATTGAATTTTAGAATCAATTTACAGCATCTATCAAATCCATGAATTGAATCTAAGTCAACTCAAAAAGTTAGACAATCTATATATAAATATTAATTTACTAGAAAATACTTTACATCAATTATGTTATTAGTTTCTTTAGCTTATTTAACACTTGATTTCTTTAATTACATTGAGATAATTATTCAACAAAAACAACGAATTTTATATGCTTAATAATTTAGTTATTTTGTAACTTATTATATACTTATTATATACTATATACTTATAATAACTATAAGTTTAGTTATCATAAAATATCGCATTACGTAAAGGCACCAATTTATTGTATATAGATATTACTTTGAAAATAAGATTTCATATTAAAGATTTTCCTAACATAATCTATAAATATTCGATTGCATTTATTTAAAAAATAGATAGATATATCGAATCATTTTTTCGAAAAAAAAGAGATTATTGTCCAACTCTTAAAATACGTTTAACTCACAATTCTGTATAAGATTATAAGTGACTACGTTATGATTCTATTAAAATCCTAATACTTCACTATCGTTTCACTGAATGCATGGAATATTTAGAAAATAAATTTAAAATAATAATTGTGAGACTTATAATAAAACTAATTATATGTTCTTATTTTTAGCATAAGTTTATCAATTTGTATAATAGATCTTACTGAACACTGTGACTAGCGCGTTATTATAAAAGTAGCAATACTGTAGCGTTAGAAAGGAATGAATAAATATAAAATAAAATATAATAAATATAAATAAAAACAAAATATTGATTTTAAATTATGTGTCAATTTCATTTGAAGTGTTATTAAAGAAGAAAGAACCTTAACTGCATAGCTTTAAAATGAATAAATAAAATGCAGCTGCAGCAAAATTAAAATAGTGTTTTTGTTACATTCAAGACATTATTAAATTGGTAATACCCGCTCTGGGCCTTGGCATGCGGGGTATACGAAATGTGTATCGCTGGCAGACAAGTCGAGGCGGTAAACGAGTTGGCGACGCGACTGTTGAGGCCTTTAGGGGCTGAGGGGAGGGAGGTGGGGTTAACGCTTGACTGCAGTCCAAAAAGCTGAGACCAATTTACGCGCAAAACGCATGCGTGTCCCGTGCGCTGCTAGCGTCAATATCACAGCCCGATTTGCTGGTGGGTGGCAAGAAGAGAGAGGGAGGGGGTAGGGGGTGGGGGAAGAGAGTGAGCTAGTGTATTGTGTGGCAGGAGGCAGCTAAGTGTGCAACAGTCGCGGTGGGTGTGCGCCAAACGTTCAGTTGTTGTTGTTGCTGTTGTTGTTGTTGCTGTTGTTGTTGCTGTTGTTGTTGCTGTTGTTGTTGCTGTTGCTGTTGCTGTTGTTGAGCACGCCATGCGGGGATCAGCAATCATTTCAGCTGCAGCAATTGCATAAATATCGCATTTTTATGACTGATAGTGTAAGAAATGGGCGTGGCACATGTGAGATGGCAACTATTTGAGCTGCTTAACCTGAGCAGCTTCATGCGGCGCAATTGAATTTCGCCCTGTCAGGCATAAATTGCGATAGATGTAGAGAGCAAGAGAGTGAGAGAGAGAGGAGGAGTACAGGCAGAGGGAATTGGTATCGGTAACTGGGTCTGGTCTGTCGCTGTCGCTGTCTCTGTCTCCAATTCAGGCGCTGTCTCACTTGCTGGCTATCACCACGCATTGATCAATTGGGCGTTGCCGGGTTGCTGCGACTGAGTAATGGCCAGCAAGCGCCCGCGGACATCATTTCCATAATGTCCTTCAGAGGGCAGCTTCTTGGCTCATTCTCTGTCTCAGGTGCAGGTCCATGTACCCTGAATGAAGTGGTGAACTATGCAGCAGACGCTGTTGCAAGCTCGCTTGTAACCCGATTTGTATCGCATTTTATGCCACAATTTTCGTTTGATATTTATGTCGATAATAAAATTAAGATGATGAGCGAAATTGCACTCAGAGCGGTGCATGAAAGGGGCGGCCTCACTTCCGCAAGGGCAACAAGCCGGACAACACCAAAGTCCAAATTGGACACTGGCTTGGCCAATCAGACACAACGCAGCTGTCGAGCAGCCAGATCAATCTTCCATCATTTTATTTGTGGCAGCTGTGAAAGCCAAAAAAACAAAGAGAACAACAAAAGGTACAGCTAACTGTTATCGCAGCCATTTTAGAGATCAACATATGTAAATTGGTCAACAACTCTTAATGGCTTTTTTGACAGCGTATTTTGTGTATAGAATTGTGAGCTTTAATGCATTGATGGTGCCGCAAAAACGAGTCTAGAAACAAAGCTTCATCAAAATGTAATCACATGCGACTCGTTTTGTTTTTATTATTTTCAAGTGTCTTGTCGCTGTGAATATCAGTTCACTTCGACAGCAAGTTGCACGCAGCAGCAGCAGCAACAAGTCTGCTGCACAATCGATTTTGATGCAAGATTAGCAAAACGCTTGCAGCCAAATAAGCAGGCACTGGATGAATATCTATACGGGCTAATAATAATAATCAGGCTGCAAGTACACGATGTCGATGTCGATGGGACCAGAAACTCTGTAAAAATAAGGGGCAAAAAAGTTCTAAATAATAAAAAACGACACATCCGGATAATGGTCGAATTGTTGGCGAGAGGGATGAGGCAATATAATGGGGTGGAAGGAGCAGCAGGCGAAGTAACTGCAACAGCTGTCAAAGCCAAAGATGAAGATGATGAACAACTGCGACAGCGACAGCGATAGCGACTGAGGCAGCTTACAAGAACAGGAGAAGCGAAGAAGAGGAAGAAGAAGAGGGAGAGAAAGAAGAAGAAGCGAACTTGCCTCGTCCAACGTCCTCGGCGACTCTTTAGCTCTAGCAAAGCGGCAAGACAAGGAATTTAAATCGCCTCGGGTGCAAATTACCACGAAAACAATTTCAGCCTTGCTGCATGCTGCATGCTGTTTGTTGCAAGTGCATTCGAGCACAAAAATGGCAGCAGATTGCCAGGATAAAGTCTGTTGAAAGCATGCGTCACAAAGGATGAGAGCCATAAGAGAGAGAGAGAGAGAGAGGATGCCACATTGCCACATTGCCACAAACTGATTGCCACTGCAGTGGCTGCCACCGCTGCGGCTGCGGCTTCTGTTAGCTTGTTGTCTAGCTACTCAGCAGCTTGCCACAGACACATCAGACACATCTGTTGCAGCTTTTGTTGTTGCTGTTGTCGTTGTTGTTGCTGTTACCGCACTGTCATTGATGAGGCATAAAATTATGGGAGGCAACATGATGGCGCACATAAAAATGGCCGCACGTTGGATTAAAGTTGTTGATGTTGAGCGTTGGTTGGTTGGCTGCCAACTTGCCACCAGCTGCTGTTCTGTTCTGTTCTAAGTATGGCGGCTGTTGCTGCAAGTGCATCTGCAACTGCCACTGCCACAGCAACAACAACAGCAGCAAACTGCAACACTGTGAGCGCATAATTAAGTCTTGGTCAGCATGTTTTGCATGGCCGCGATTTTGTACACTTGAAACGGCGATTGGCTGCCGTGATTGGTGGCAGCAACAACCACTGGCAACTGGCCACTAAGCCTGGCTCATAGATCATTGCACTTGTTGTGCCGCATTTCAGTTGCAAGTAAATTATTTGCTATTTTATAATTTTTGTGTAATTTCTTTTTTCGTAACGAAAGACTTAGGCAACAAACTTGGCGCAGTTAGCGTCAGAGCGCATCAAATGTCAGGCAATGCATTGTTCAATGAATTTTCGAAATCTTGCTCAGGGCAACAACAACAGCAACAACAATAAGAGCAATTTCGATAACTGTTGCAACACCTTGACACAAACACGCAACGGCAACAATCAATCCCGAACTCAATTCCCTTGCGCTGTGTGTGGCTTAAAGCGACTGCAACAAACGAGAACAGAACTTGACAACTGCTTGGCAAGCAAAGTGCCTGAGAATTAGCAAAAAAATCTCTAGAGATACACTCACACACACGCACACACACACACGCACACACACAATGTCCTGCCACTTTATTTGCCAAGCAACAAGTGAAGAGTATTTGTTGTTCGGTTTGTTGCCTACACTTTGTGTTGCAAATTGCTGTCGCATTGCGTGCACATTTTGGCCACAATCCTCTCTCTGTCGGCTTCGTATCCTGCGGACGTTCATAAACATGACAGTTTCAGCAATTTCCATCAATCACTTTTTTGCCTTTTTCTTTTTTTTTTGGGTGCTTTTTCTTTATTTTTGTGCTGAGATTTCGTGACTTTTCGGGGCACGAAACTTTGGCATGTGTTTTGCCATTTTACTGTTTTGCCGTTTGCTGTTTGATGTGGTTGTGTTGGAGTTGAAGCTTGAAGCTGCAAGCTGCATTCAAAATTTAGTTTTGGAAAATTGCAAGTTAAACATTTTAACTTTATTACACCAGTTTGTTTGGGCTGCAATCAAACAACAAAGCGGTTCCGCATGCTAATGAATGCGCAAATACAACAAAAGTAATTTAAACGATTCTTAAAACGCAATCAAGGCGTAGCCGTCGCTCTCATCTAGAGAATCGAGATCCCTTCTCAGTTGCTGTTCCAATTTTTATACAACTTTGGCACCAATCAATTAGCACAATAAGCAAAAAAGCAATGCCGCCTCTAATGCACACACGCACAGCAGAGAGCGGAAGAGAGAGAGATGGACAGAGAGTGAGAGGAAGAGCATGACAAAGTTCGCACCTTGAGATGAAAAAGAGATGTCTTGGGAAGCTGTAGTTGCTTAGAGGAGCCAACGTTCGTTAGGTTTTCACACGCCGCCGCTAAGTGCAACACACACTGCGCCACAAATTGTCAGTGTGTGTGTGTTGGTGTGTGCGTACAACTTTATTTCCGTGGAAAAGCGAACCGAAACATCAAATTGCAATTAGGAGAAGCCCAAAAAATATTACAAGTGGCTGCTAAGCAGAGTCAACCAAAGTCAAACTCCCATTCGAAAGCGTCTAAAACTGGTTTCCCTGCTTGAATTAAGATTTGGGTATTTTGGTGTTCGGTGTTCGGTGTTTGAGTCTTTGGCTCCATGTCGGCATTCGTCTAATCAACATTGCAATCGATGTTCATAAATTTATTTCATTTGGACACAAATTACAAGAGTCTAGGCTGTTTAACATGGCATTCAACTTGTAAGATCAATTGCCGGACACGAGAGGCGTGAGCCATGATCACTGGTAGCCAGACATATTTGTTGAATTTTTAATAGGGAACCAACTGCATTATGTTGTCATAAATAAATATATATATCTCATCTATTATTATTGTGCTTGAAGAATTGCCATAAGCAACAAAACTTTATGTTCACTTGTAAAATACTGGTTTATATTTTGCGCTATAAATGTAGTTATTTGCCGCTGGCAAAATTCGTCAGATCACATCCATTCATACTGTGAAAGTCATTAAGCAATGTTTTTGCGCTTAAACAACAATATGAATAACATTTTAAAGAGCATTCAGTTACTGTTAACAGATCTGTGCCTGTAAACATAACTGTTGAGTATTTAAGGTGGCGTTCATAAAACATTTTTAGTATATTTTGTGTTGAAAGTTGAAATATGTGTTATGATATATTAAAGTAGTTTGGTTATAGAATGTTAACAATGCATTTTAAAGTCTGCTTTTATTAATGGATGTTATGTCATGTTCAATGTCAATTAAAGTAAAAGCGATCGACATTCTTTCCACATATCTCTTTCATTTTTATCTCTCATAACTTCTTCAAATTTTTCTATGTTTTCCAACCATAATTAATGCTTCTACTTGACTTGCTTAATCATGCTTACAGTTTGCAATTCCTAGCGAGCACATGCAACATAGCACAACCTTGCCACATCAACTGGTTCAACGTAGAAACTCGTGTCACTTGCCAACATTTCATGTTGTTTTCCAAAATATTTTCCCAATAAATAATGTGGCGCCTCGCGCGTTGCAATATCACGGCATACCAATTTAGGAAATTAGCTAAATCTAACATATGAGATAGCAGCCTGGCGAGTCTATCTATCGTCAGTTGCGCCTACTGCAACCGCTGCACTTGCCACCTGCCACTTGCCACTTGCCCCAGAAACTGCAACTTCAACTGGCGGCGGCAAACTTGTACAATAATTATCAGTGTCTAATTAAATCGTTGCTTTATGCGATATCTTAGCCACTTGTCGCTCGCTTTGCCTTGTTGCCCGCTTACCAAGCTTGGCCAAGTTGACACAGTTTCTACTCGCTGCATTTTTTCCGTTGAATAATAATTTTATAGTTATTTTTTATTTTTTTATTTTTTTATATTTTTTAGTCTTTATTTTTTTTTTTTGATTATGCGATTTTCACACTTGGCAAATTTGTCGCAGCGGCTTAATTAGATAGATGCAAAGGCTGTTGATAAATGGCCTGCTTGTGGTTGTGGTGGGTTATGAAATGGTCCGGATTTATGGTCGGACGGACAACGACATGGGCCTGTCCCACAAATCAGTGGCTTTCTTCGCCCGGTTGCCACTGCCACAAGGATCTGGCTGCGTTTAAGCCAACACATAATTTAAGCTTAAGCATGGCTTTTGACCAAAATCAATAAATCCACACGGCATTCGCACAACAAAAGAAAATGTGCTCCATGCTTCGTCTAGTAAAATACCGAAAGTCGCCTCAAGTCGAACTTAGGCTATGCTATCAGGCTAGTGCTGACAGCGTGTCGTGACACGAGTAAGCGTAATTTAAAGCGAATAGAGTAGAGAAAATATATTAATTCATTTTATTCAATTTGTGTTATAAACAGAATATCTACACTCAGAAAAAATGGCATACTAAAATTACATACGACCATAACTGAATTTATACCGTTTTGTTCTTAAAATTTTTGGATTACTGTGTACTAAAAATTTTTAATTAAGTATGAATCGATCTTTAAGTTAGAATTCTGACTGTCCATTCCTATGGCAGCTATCTGAAATAATAGTTCGATTTTAATCAAACTTAGTTAGAATATATAGGACAATGGTAAAAGCAAAATCTGTGAGTCTCGTTAAGTTATTTACGGAAACGATAAAGTTATTTATACTCTATGTTTTTAAAATTGAAATTTTTAAAAATTGCAATAAACTTTAAAATAAGAATGTTTTTTACTAAAAACAAATACATTTTAGGATTACTTCAAGATTTTTGTGTACATAAACTGGTATGCTTTAAATTTTGACAGACTTGAATTCAACCCAAAACGTACTAAAAGTATAAAAGATAAATAGAATTTTAAGATTTTTGGACTTGCGAAAACCGAACTTGATATTAGATTTGATATGAGATTAGATTCAGTTTTAGAATTTCCGAACTTAGACAGCTTTTGAGAACGTTTGTACTTGAATATCGCCTGTTTAAGTAGGGAAGCCTTGATTTGTTTTCTGAGATTTTCTAATCTATACTCTATTCGGGTCTAGTCTGGTAGAATCTTTGACGCTGTCATCTCTATATTAGACTGAGCTACGCACTGACTACCACTCTAACTTAGACTTAGACTGTGGCATGGGCAATATCATCAACACCGTTGCTGCTGCTGTCGATTCTGCTGCTGTCGATGCTGCTGCTAACCTAATATCGTTTGAAATTTATGATTTTGAACTTTTTAGCCAGGTCTTTTTTGGCCTGGCTGAGACTGAGGTATCCATAAGTATTTCGTGTTTAAAATATTTGCGCGCCGCTCAAAAAATTCTGAGGCTTTTGATGAACTGGTACTGGTACTGGGCAGCCGCATGTTGCATGCCACAAGCAAGTCAACGCCGGGTGGGCGTTGCAGCACTTCAAGTTGAAACTGAACTTGTTGTTGCTGTTTTTGTTGTTGTTGCTTTGGCCACTTGTGTGTCTAGCAAAATATTGGCTTAACCTAATTTGTGTGTTTGCCAGGCATTGACGTTTTTGTGTTGGCCACTAATCACAAGTTGGCTCAGATTTATAGTTAGTAGGAGTCGTCTCACAGTCTCACAGTCTCACAGTCCACACTCTCTCAGTCGCAGAGCAGTGCGTGTGAGTCGCAGAGTCACAGAGTCGCAAAGTCTCAAACCGGCTTCAGTTATAGCCAAGTTTCGGTGCGGAGCAGCAACTGGGAGTCTGAGCTATCGCCAAGAGCTGTGCGCGCTCATCTTAGAATGCCGTCGCTTATCTAATCGTCTGACATTTTAGGTTTAATTTGGCCAGCCAGGCCCGAGCCACCGCCCCAAGGCAAGCGCACAATCACAGTCACAGTCACAGTCACAGTTACAGGCACAGACAGCGAGGCAAGTTGTAAGCTGCAAGTTGCAAGTTGCAACTAAGCATTGCCAACTAAGTCAAGGCCTTTTGGCGATTCCCGCGCATACACATGCGTAGAAACTCGCCGCAGAGTCAGACTGGGCTGTCAGACAGTCCGACAGTCAGACAATCCAAGTGACAGGTTAACCCACTTTCCAAATACCGCCTCACGCAAAAATACCCATTAAATTAGTGGCATTTTGTGGGCATTTTGTGGTCAACTATGCCAAAATATTTCCACACACATAAACTCTCTCTCTCTCCCTCTCTTTCTCCCTCACCATCTCCCTCTTTTTTCCTCTCTCAGTCAGGTTAAAGTTTTATGTTTTATTTGTAGCTGAAATGAATATGCATGACCCACTTGCTGCAGTGTGTGTCCACTGGGGAATTGTCATCGCTTTGGGGCACCAAACCAATCTCAAATCAATGTGATGAATAGAAAACGATCTTTTAAACGACTCTAAAATGCCAGATAACTGGCTATTTGCAATGTGAAAGTTGGCCTAGGCCAAGATCCTAATAGTCTTGAACCTCTTCAACTCATAAGATATTTAGGCAAATCATAAAATAATTTCTCAGTTTTTGGAAAAAAAAATCTCTTTTTAATGCGTACTAAATTTGTGTTTTAAATATAATTACTTAAATATTATAATATTTTTTTTACTATCCGAACGTACTAGTATATCAATGTTTATATTATTTTCTTGAGCATATTTAACAAGTTTCAAGCAGTTGTTTTTATGTTTTCATTAATTTTTATGTTATAACATTTCAACTATCTGCAACTCGAACAATTCTCTTTACCAAATTGTTAACAATTTAATGGTTGTTCATGCCGCTGTTGTATTTTTAAGTTGATTGATTGCCACAATTGCGTTGCAAGTGGTGCCCAAAAAAGCGTGAAAATGCAAATGTTTTGACAGCCTTCACTTGTGGTTGCTATTGGCATAAAAAGTGATTTTAGCGATTTTTTGGAATGGCTTTTTGGAATGGTTTTTTAGCATTTTCTTTCAGCTAAAGTGCTTTTCCATTTAGAAGTGCTTTTATTCATTCTGTTATTATTATTAATAATCTCGACTTGTGCTTAGCATATTCAAGTTAATTCCCACAGTGGCAGCAGCCGTCGCAACATGACATGCCAAATGTGCCTTGGGGGCATGCCCCAGCCAAAGACACCGCTAAAGCCGCCAACAACCCAAGTTGTAATTATGCATAAAGAAATAATTTAAAGAAGCCGCTTCAGACAGTTCGGATGCCAGATTAAGACAACTCCAGTGCTTTTGCTATTGTTGTAGTTGTTGCAATTATTTATTTATTTATTTATTTTATAGTTTTCATAGGATGGCGGAAAAATGCATTTAATACGCCGAGGCAGCAACAAATTCGAGAAATGCACATAAATCAATGCCATATGTTAGCTTGGATTTTGTCTAAAAAACTAACTAAAGCCATAAAAAGTCTTGCCAGAAACAGAAATGACAACAACAATAACCAAAAAAAAAAAAAATAAATAAAAATAATACAAAAATCAATTACAAAAAAGTTTCAACAGCCGCAGTGCAACAACAAAATGAAAAGTGAACTAAAAATGTTTATTGCCTTTGCGATGGAATTTTTAAATCAAATCAAATATCGAATTCGCGTTATTTGTAATACACTTTCGTTAAGGGTATTTAAACAATGTGATGCAGCTTGAGAACACATTAAAGAGAGAGTGAAATTTCCAATTAATCAAATATGTATAATCTTGAACAGATTAATAGAACAGCTGATATAGAAAATTATGGATCTAGGAGTTAAAGTTCTTTCATAATATGAATATTTTTGTAAATTGTAACGAAATGAATAAATACATAAACTGTAAATAAATAAAGACATTTATTAAAAACATAAATATACATAAGTATATTTTATTATCCTTTTATATGTAATATTCCATATAATGTCTAATTTAATAAAATTAAAAATATTATATTAATTTATCATTCTTATTGTGGAGAGTATTAACTCTTCGACTTAGCAAAGTTGACTTTCATTTCTTGTTACTTTTTTTGCAGTAACCTGTCAGTATGGACTCTGGCAACTATCAAGCAAACAGAGCAATTGCAATAACAACAAAATGCCGGCGTTTGAAGTAGCAACGGCTTTCATTGTCAATATGATCTGAAGTCAGGCAGCAGGCGGTGGCACGCAGTGTGGTCGGCAATGAGCAACAGCTACAAATGTTGTTAACAATTTCATGCTGGCAAGCAGCCAACGGCAACAACAACAACAACAACTGCAACAACAACTGCAACAAACATTGACAGTTGTGCATGAAATAGAAACATTGGCAAAGCACAACAAAATGCAGCTGGCGCTGGGCGGCGCTTGTTGTTGTTGTTGCTGTTGTTGTTGCTTTTGTTACTGTTTGCTGTGGTCCACAGTGAGGAAATGTACAATTGGCTCAAAAGGCTAGACAGACAAGCGACAGTTGGACAGTCTGACAAACAGACACAACAGACAGACAGACGGACAGACAGACAGACAGACAGACAATACTGAGACAGTTGTCGAGCAGTTCAAGCTGGTACGTGTGTCGTGTGCGCTGTGGCTCCAAAAAGCAATTGAAAGAAAAATTGTGAGCCGAACAATAAATTCCTTCTGTGTGGGATTGCGAAATGTTTGAGCTTGATTGAATTATGAAGTGCGTAAGTTTTGCCATTGCCTGGACGAGGGGGGTGGCTGGCTGGCTGTCTGTCACAGTGACACACAGGCGATAGACACAGGCACAGGCACAGGCAATGCGGCAACAAAACAAAAGACTTAGGCAACAAACGCGACGCATGAGTCACTTTCCATGTCGAGTGCTGCATGCAGTTTTCTTCCAGTTTATTTTTGTACACTTTTCGCAACAAATGCAAATCATGCCGAGACGTACAAGTATTACGCATTTGTTAACAGCAACAGCAGCAACAACAACAGCAACAATGCTGGTTTCTTGGCCTATGCTGACAATCAAAGATTTTGGCTGCCTGTCGCAGCTCATAATTTCAGCTTAAATGCATTAACCGTTAAGCGCGTCTAGAGAGCGAGGCGGGTTATGACATTGTCAATCCCCGCCAGTCGCCATCGTCATACTCTTAGCCGGGCTACCGTTGATGACTTGCCCAGATACCTAGCTCATAGTGTTGCAGCTGTTGCTGCTGTTGTTGCTGTTGATGTTGCTGCCACAGCAACATTTGCATATTGCCAACTTGAACGTGGCAGACATCTCAATATGCTGCAGTGGTTGCATGGATGCAGCGCGTGTCAAGTAAGTGGGAAAGCAGCCCTCGTAATGCATTTGCCATTTTCTCTTTCAATTTTCGATTAAGGTTTTCCATTTTACGATAGGCGAGTTAACGGGTTGCAACAACAACAACAACAGCAACAGAAACAACAATTCGACAAGCGGCGTCAATTATTGCGCCTGCCACAAATGTCAACTGGCGACGTTTTTTGTGTGTTGCCGTTTTTCATTTCGGCTTTTCGGGCTGCCTCACTTACAACTAGATTTCCATTTTCATTTCCATTTCCATTTCCATTACCCTGCCATAACCTATATCGCAATCTTTGCGTGGGCATCACACGGTCGCAGACAAGCTAGAAAATCGCTTTTGTCTCCGCCCTCCCCTCTCCTCCCCGCCTCTCCTCATCCCCATCGATGTTAACCCGTCGATGCATGTGATAAATCAGCGTCAGGGCATTATATTTCATTGCTTAATAAGCCCAGGTCGCTGAAATTGACGCCCGCTTGCAGTACTTTTTTTTGGCCATTATTATTTGCCAGCTACTGCGCGCTCTAAGCCTGGCCAGTAATAACTCCAGCAACAGCAACAGCAATAGCAATAACAACAGCAACAGCAACTGGATTGTCTGGTCCTAATGCCAAACGGGTCAACATTATGTTTTATTTTTATCTATTTCATTTGGCTTCAAAAACCCGAAAAAAAAATGCCACAAAATTCGTGACTATTTCAGCGCTTTTGCTGCATTTTTCAAAGGTTTTTTCTTCATTTTGCTTGCCCGTCTTTTAGCTGCTGCAGTAAAGTGATCTTTATGTTTAGGGCAAGGTTCAATGTCGTTGCAAATTAAATTAGCTAGCTGCAGTGCATAAAGTGAACTAATTTAAAATAAATTTATTAATTAAAAATATTTGGAAAATTGCTGTTCCTTAAGTTAAAGAAGAAACAATTAAAGTTACAGGTGTTGAGCTGTGTATTATTCTTGTAAGTAATATTTCTGTATAGTTACAAATAATTCTATTAGCTGTTTCAAATTTCTAAAAATATTTCTTTCTATTTAAGCTAAAAAAATAAATTTTGAATTGAAAAACTTTAAATTTAATTAAATAAGTAACACAAATCAAACAACGTAATGTAACGTATTGCGAAAAAAGTGTGTACTTTCACGTTTATATTAATATGCAAATCTGTCTTCAATTTACTTCTACCATATTACTGCTTTTAGAATGGGAATATATGCTGATCAAATCTCCGCAGATTCCTATGACCATCGATAACATTTTACACGTTTCAAATGCTAATCGAGTAGCAAACATGTTGCTACTGCGTTTACACGCGTCCAAAAAAAAATACAAAAAAAAAAAAAAGATCGAAACGAAACGGAGTCAAAGTTGGCGTTGCGACTCAGGCGCTGTAGTTGAAGTGAGAGGCGTGGCTGGGGGGGAGGAGAGGGAGGGGGGTGGTGGAAGGCGAGAGAGGGGCTGGGGTTCGTGTCGGGGCATGTTCACGCAAGTGTAAGACAAGTCGACGTGACCATAAGAACCGCCACAAGATCCAAACGCCAGACAAAATTGGTGGTAAATTTTTGTATTTTATTTTATTTTTGCGATCAGTGCGCAAATTGTAATCAAACACCAACAACAACAACAACAACAGCAGCAACAATAACAACAAATAGCAGTGTACAAGTAACAGCAGCAACAACAACAACTCTAGCCTTGTATAGCTACTGTTTGACTAGACGTTGTCGATGCTGCAATTTGTTGCTGTTGCTGTTGCTGCTGCTGAGTTGTGGCAAGAGGCGTGCGTTGCTGTTAGTATGACCACGCCCCATGGGCAATAAGCTTGTGTTGTTGCTGTTGTTGTTGTTGTTGTTGCTTTAGCAGTTGTTAGCCAGTTGACCCGCATGTTAATTATAAACACATTAGGCCGCTAAAAGAATTAGAATTAGCTTATCGCACACACGCACACACACACACTCTACTCTTCACACTCTCCATCTCTATCTCACTCTCTCTCTCTCTCTTGCTGTCGCTCACACACACGCCTAAATAAAATGCTAACAAGCCAACGATATAAATTTAGTAAATAGAACAGAGAGCGTTATCTATGCAGCTCTGACGCCTTTGCCAGATGAAACAACAACAACAATCACAACAACAACAACAACAACAACAACAACATATGAAGCCTGCTGATGCAATTAATCAAAGTAACCAAAAAAGCAATACTAAACCCAAAACCCAAAGCTGATTAGCATAATTTGATGAAGAACAAACTGTTGGCTTCAATATTTTTTTGGGATTCTTTTTTTTTTTTTTTTGGGTTGGAGTTGGAGTTGGTGTTGAAGCTGGTTTGGTAACTGTCTGGCTTTGGGCATAGGTTGACGAAGGAAGATTTGTGATTTGGATGCGCAAGATTAGCCACGCGTTGCACTCGTCGTCTGCTCTGCTTTTACAATTCTAATGAACTGCCAGTCAAAGTCAATGCATCAAGTGGCAAGAACCGACACGTTGCGGGGCACCAAATAGGATGAACTGTCGTTAAAAGATTTATTGCAGTCACTGTTAACTGAGATTGGAATACATTTTCTTTAGTTTTTGTGTGATTCTTTTTTGTTGGGGGTCGCTCTTTGGCCATAAAAATATACAGAATACAAAAATGCAGCTGTTGTTGCTTTGAACTTTCGACACCTTTTGGCCAGGTGAGAGAGAGTGAGATTCACTGAGCAAATGCCAGCTTACTGTTGTGTGTGTGTGTTTGCGTGTGTGTGTGTGTGGTGTTTAATTGCTCAACGCTAAGCAAAAGTTAGCAATTTTATGACTTCACAGCGCATTTTGGAATGTTCACTCAGAGCAGACAGTTTGGTTTTTCCTCACTTGTCTTAGGCCTCATAAATTGAACTGAGTTCAGTTGAGTTGAGTGCGCAAAGCTCTCCTTTTTTTTAATAGTTGGCTTAACTGCATTTTCGATATTATCAACAATTGTGATGGCGTTATTTTTATCGCGGCATTAATTAAGTAATTAAATGGGCCGCACCCACAATTGGTTGCAATTGCAATCGGCAGAGATTAGACAACTAATTGGGCAAGGCATAAACAAAAGACTTAAGACACGAACGCGACTTTGGCCCTCCCATTTGGCCAGAAAATACAAAAAAAAAAAAGATGGCTACCAAAGCCATTAGCAAAACCAACAACACAGCGAAACAACATGAGAAGCAAATACAACAGCAACAACAATAACAATGAAGAGGCCCAGACACGTTTCAGCACGTTTGTCAAATAGACCAATCAGCGTCGCGTAATTTTGGGCTTATTACCATTAAACAAGCCTTGGAAGAGGCAGAGGCAACAGACAAGAGAGCGAGTCGTCAGTAGCGAATAATTTGCTGTTTATTTGTTGGTAATTGGATGTGGCCCAAACGCCTGGCGCCTCTCTCAGGCCTAATGATGGCTCTTAGTTGTCCGAAATTGAGCCACGTTCACAGTCAGCGTCATGAATAACATTTTAATTGAGTTGCCAAGTGGGCAGTGAGTGTGTAAGAGAGCGAAAGAGAGGGAGAGATGGAGAGGGAGATGGAGACATGGGCATGGGCAAACATTTGGCTGTAATTTGACAGCTCAGTGATATTAATGCGATTTGACAGCGACAATGACAGTTGTGTGTGCACTCAAATCAAACAAGACAAATAAACAGGCAGACGAGCGACAAACAGACAGACAGACGGACGGACAGACAGACAGACAGACGGACAGACTCACATGGCGTATGCTTGATCGAAGCGAGTTGGGGACGCTCTGCTCTGCCTTTGTCAGTCATCCATCAAACCGAAACCAACAGAAAAACACCAAAAAAAAGATACACACACACACACACACACACATGCATACACACTGAGAAGAAGCCGACGTCAAAGTTGCAGTTGTTGTTGTTGCTGCTGCAAAAGTTTGATCAACGAGCGCAGCACTGGCATAATGAGTGCCATGGATGTGAATGTGAATGTGTGTGCAGTCCAAACTGCAGTCTGTGTGTGTGTGTGTGTGTGTGTGTGTGTGTCTGTGTAAGTGTATAATTGTCAATGAAACTGGTTTTGGGTAACATCATTCCGTCACTCACGCGCCCAGTCAACTGGCCAAATACGCACAGGCGACAACGAAGACGATGAAAACAACAACAACAACAACAACAACAACAGCAACAGCAACTGAAAGAGCAACAACAACAGGAACATTTGAGGACGGAGGCATCGGTAAACGCAGCAAAGCCGATGCGCTTCAAAGATAATAACCAATATATGCCAAACAGCAAAGAAGCACAGTCAAGAACAACAGCAACAACAACAACAGCAACAACAACAGCAGCAACAACAACGTGAAGAACAACCTGTGTAACGACCACGCCAACAACAAACAACAACCAAAGGAAAACAACAACAAACAGCAATCGGAGAATGTAACAAACGAGTGAAAACTAATGGAAAATAATGGAAAAATATTTACAATAGCCATTGTGAGGCCAGAGGGGCGAGTGGCGGAGTGCGAGAGTGCGAGCAGGAGAGGGAGTCGAGAAACAACCGTAAGCAGAACGCTAGACATCTAAGCCCAAGCGAGAAAATTAAAGAGAAAGAAAACTTATAAAGATTTGAGTGACAGTAAAATGAAATGACGATTGGCAGGCGGCAAGAGACCAAACCCGAAACCGAAGCCCCAGCGAGGCCCCCATCCCCCATCCCCAAATCGACAATCCAGCGAGTCCCCAAAGATAGCAACAACAACAACAAACATTAGAAAGCTAATGAAAGTTAACACAATGACAACAGATCAGCCATCAGCACATGGAGGCGTCTATTCAATATACGCGTAGAATGAGCTGCATTCAAAGAACCTACCAATAACCAGAAATAGATACAGCCACAATGAGATACACTCACACACACACTCACACACACATACACCTTAAGTTATTGCTTTGGATGTAGTTGGCATTGCGAGCATTAGATCTGGCAGTTGATAATTATAAACATCGTTTGAAGGTTGTTATATTCAACAGTTTTAGACATTTGCATGCAATATTACAGCAACAACGACAACAACAACAATGCGATTAACAAGAACAACAATTAGAATATATATTGTCTATGTAACAAATGCAACGACGACAGCAAACTGCAACATCGCCCACGCAAATGCAAGTATGAGAACATGATTTGAGAACAAGAATAAACTAGCCTATGCTCGACAACAAGATACCCTACAGGCTGGTCAAAGTGAGTAACATATCAAGAGTACTCTTCTTATAATAAAATAGGAGATTCCTTACAGTAGGATAAAAACCTATTCAGTCAACTTATGCAGACTGTCATCTAATCAAGGCTGCAAACCTCCAAAGTTTTGTTTAAGGTTTGGTTCGGCGGTTCGAACCATAGAGCAATACAACGGTTCGGTTCGTGAATTGGTTTATATACCCCCTGAACAAAAGGTTTGGGTTCGAGCCTTGGTTCAATCTCATGGAAAAAAGTATTTGTATTGTTATACATTTCTCTCTACATTTAAAACTAATTAAATTTTTTTTTTGTTAGTCAAATTTTGATAATAATTTAAACTTATTTGAAGACTTGAATATGACTTATTTTAATCCGAAGTCTCAAATAATTGCATAGTAAAAAAAACATAAAATTTATGTAATATTTTTTTTTTGAATTGAACTTTTTATTTTAGAAAGCGGTTTGGCTTAGGTTCGGGTTCGCAAAGTAAATAATTTTAAGGGTTCGGTTCATGATCCGGTTCAGGCTGATTAAGAACCTGAACCGAACAGGTTCTAAAAGGTTCGGTTCAGAACCGGTTTGCAGCCTTGCATCTAATAATCTATATTTTGTAATCTATTATACCCTGTTCTAGCAATTGGCTAAATGCAGGGTATGCTGAGAATGGCGCCAAACGACATTGAACAGAGTTCGTTTGAGTTCGGTAAACGGGGCAAAACGCAGCTTGTACACGTACTTATCTACATAACTGTGAGAACGCGATTTTAAAGTGTTTTAAATATGCTGTTGAATAACAAGCGCTAACAGGCATTAGAAAACGAACGCAAACTTGGCCAACTGCAACTGACGGCGGCTATAATGCAATTAAATGGCATTTGTCGCCCTGGCGCCGCTCAAATCGCACAATTGTCGCAATTGCAAACTGTATTTAGTTTCAAGTAAAAATCTATCATAAGCAATCATAAATTTTCATTATGCAGAATACGGGGTTCACTTGAGTTTGGTTTTGAAGTGTAATTTGCTTGTTTTGAACTCAGCAACTTGAAGGTCAACAGGTTGAGGTACGATTGATTGGGGTGCGACCCCAAAGTAAGCTAATTAAACTGATGCTAATACTGATCCATGATCAATGATTACAATAGCAAAGCACTTACATTAAACACCTGCGGGGGGTCTTAACTTCCAACGCAAGTTCAGTTCATTGTCGACTTATAAATAAGACTCAAACACCGACATATGAGTTCTGAATTGATATAAATAATTACAGCGTTATGAAAAAATATGAACAGAAATTAAAATATAAAAAACACTTGATTAAGGTATATTAAAATGGCTTTAATTATTTTTTTTGCTTAAATTTTAAATAAAATCGAACTTCAAATTAACTAAATAAAAAAATGTTTTAAGATTGAACATATTTAAGATTACTATCATTTTTTAATGATTTTTTTTTTTTGCCCTACATGAGCTGTGGAACTCTTTTGAATCAACATGATCTATTCTTGAACCCTTTCTCGATATGCTCTTCTTCTTTTAAATGAATTCGACCACAGTGCACTATGGGCAGGCTTTGGCCACGCCTTGCCACAACTAATTCGAGCTGGATTTTGAAGTCAATCTGTTGCCCTTTCTGTTCTTCGTGTTGTTATTGCTGTTGTTCATTTGATGGCTGCAGCTTTTAATTATTGGAAAATGGGTTCGACAGCCCGCATGAGAGTTGTGAGTTGTGAGTTGATTCGGTTGGGTTTCAGGTGTTTGTTAATTTGTTGCTGCTCTGACTATTGTTGTTGTTGTTGCCCCCTTTGTTTATATAGACGAAAGTAACAGAGTGACTGAAACTTGTCTTGAACAAATGTTTGACTTGGTGTGCCAAGGTGTTAAAGCTTGTCCGAGTCAAGTTTTGGTCTCTTCTTAAACTATTTCTATACGCTAGTTTCCCTGTGTGTGTGTGTGTGTTTGTGATCTCTGTCTAAGCACTTGGACTAGCTAAGCTTGTAGGCTTATAATTTATTATTTGAATCTCCGTCGATCCGTCGTTGTACGTTGATTTCTATAGACCTCAGAGAGACGTCCACTCTGTGGATTGTATTCAGATTTGGGCCGTCTTGGGGCATGTCTGATTTTGGTAAGCCGGCAGCTGATTATGTGGCACATTAGTTGATGCAGGGCAACAGTTGCAGCTGATGCTGGTGTATTTATAATTCAATCATGAGCAATTAACCAGGCAGCTGCCATGGGCAACTCTCAGCTGCTCTCAGCGCAAGGTCAACAAAAGAAAGAGTGAGAGCGATGCAGAGAAACAAAAGACTTAAGCAACGAACATGCATTTCATTAGTTTTGCATAGGGTATTGTATCTCACTGCGTACCTTTATACACGCAACTCTTGACTCTCTTTCTTCAGCGGGTTTTGACAAATTCGTTTAAGAAATTTCAAAATTGAAAAGATTCATTCATCAGTGCGCGCATCATCATCATCAGCAACAGCCAGAGCCAGAGCTACAGCTAAAGCAGAAGGCACAGCAAAGGCGGTGTTTAATGGATGCCAACAACAAAGTCAGGCAGTCTGTTTGTCCGTCAGTCACCCAGTCAGCCAGTCAGCCAGCCAGTCAACCAAAGAGGCAGACAGTAACAACAGGGCAAGCTCAAAGGTCCATGTGCGATCTGACCCATTGTCGTTATAAATTAGCGCAATCAATCAACTCACTTCACCTGATTCGGCCAAAAAGATTTCAAACAATGTGAATAGACAGCCAGAACAGAACAGAACAGGTTCGGTTTCGACTTCAGCTTAGGCAGCTGAGAAAAGCTGAGACTGGCAATAAGAAAACATATGTGAAGAGGTATATTTTTTTGGGGGAAATTTGTAATACTAGCATGCGTATTTTAATACCATGCTCGGAGGTCGAACAAAAAGTTCTGCACTTCGTCAATGTCAACGTGTCGCGGTCTTAGCAGAGAATCGGAATCGGAATCAGAATTAGAGTCACAATCATTGACCAGTTTGTTAAATTAATCAGTAAATCGTTAAATGAATAATTGATAATACTGCCGCTAGCTATATGCTCTTTCGGAAATTTCGCCTGGCCTTCAGTTCCCAGCGTGCTTATCAAAAATTTTTTGTTGAGGCTTCGGCTAGTTCGTTGCCTAAGTCTTCTGTTTATTTCAATCTTTTTTTTTTTGGTTTTGTATCTGTTTCGTCTGCATTTTGGTGTCTTTTGGCGTATCAACATTTTATCTCTTTCTTCTTTTCCGAGCATATGTTAACAAGCAGCCCAGTGCCCCGTCTCTTTGAGTTGCGGCCTCCCGAGAAACGGCAGTTAAGCATCTCGCGGGTTGTCTGGAAAACTTTTCAGGTGTAAAAAGAAAGAAGGTTTTTCATAAATTCAAATCCAAATGCCGATCGTAAATATCTTGTTGAGCCTTCAGAGCTGCCCTTCCAAGAAATTTGGTAAGCGCCCAAAGGGACGAGCACTTAAAAAACTGAGAAGAAAAATAGAAATAGAAAACCAAATGAGGGGAAAATGCTAAGAAATAGGTGTGTATAATATTGCTTTGTGTGTTATGGTCTCTTTCCATGTTGTTGCTCATTTGGTCGCACTTACCCTTTCTATTGTAAATATTAGTCGAGCATTGTTATTGCCAAGTTTCGAAGGGGGGGCTATTGTCAGGATTATGATATGATATGATATGCTGACCTATTCTTCTATTCAACCACTTTCTTTGGCCTGGAAAATGTTTTATTTTGATGGGATTTGTGGAGTGCAAGGAACGCTGAACTTTCCCCATGTGGCACAAAGCATTTTATTATGTCCATACAAAGAGATCAACTATAGTTTCTGTAGTTCTGAGTTCATTTTGAGCTCGGAGTCTCTGCTTGTGGATTTTTGTATTCCGCATTGATTTTCTTAGCTGCAGGTGCGGAAGCAATTTGTTTAGAATTTTGCTGTAAACGCAACAAGCAAAAGCTGCCACACCAACAGCAATAACAACAACAGCAACAACAGCAAGTGATACAAGAGCCTCGACCGGGCAACATGGACATTAAATAAAAGCGAAAAGAGTAAACACACAACACGAGAAAATATTGCATGCACAGCTCGCCAAAAGGCAAATGATCTGCGTCTCTGTGTATGTGTGTGTGTCTGTGTGTGAGAGTGTGTATGCAAATTATTGTGCACACAGAGACGACGCCACAACAACAGCAACAACAGCTACAAAAACGTAGTATCCAAACACTTAAAGTCGCGTTGTCAGCTAAAGGAATCGTTTCAACTGCTTTGCAACTTCATTGCCCCGACTAAAAGACTTGCCAAATCAATGTTAACTAACCGAAAATAACTCAAGTAACTGGCTATACGAGGGCCGTTTTAGAGTTATGGCTGTGGGAAAAATATCTTTACAAAATCACTGGTCCAAATTATCTTTAAGCAGAGAAAGCTGCAAATGAATGGGGAATGAAAAACGATTAAATATTATTATTATACGATAATACATGTTTAAGAAAGATTAATATGCTCTGGCATACAGATTATAATTAGCCCAACAATAGTTAACATTTCCCATGATATAAAAACGCTGGCTTGATATTAATTTCTCTTACATCTTTTCATCATATATTTAATAAGAAGTATCAGAAGACTTTAGTAATTGTTTTGAATTAAAATAAGTAAGCCTGAAGACTTATAAAAAATTTAAATATTCTTTAAGCCAAATTTTTTTAGAGATTGTACGTCTTTAAAATAATATCATATGGATCAGATTTCTATAAAAGGGACCTTTTTAATTTGCTCTGTAACTTTAACTTTATTTGTTAATTTTCATTTTAAATTTAGGCATTAATCCCAATAATCCAATTCTACATATAGTAATAAAATATTTTTATTCATTTTTCTACTATAATGTCTCTATCATTCGAGAAATTTAAGTATATTTTAAGATTGTACTTTATAGGGATCCTATTATGTTTATTCAAATTTTTTTTCTTTTTTCTTCCTAAAAATATTTCGTTTGTCTAAAATTTCTCTGAATTTGCTTCTTTTGGTTGGGTGTATTCACTGAGCCACTCTCGTGTATATCATCGAGAGAGACACATTATGTTTTATTGTTGGTTAAACCTTATGGCACATGACCATAAACTTTTATTAATAACCCCATAAAAAGTTCTCATAAAAAGTGTACTTTTGTTCAGATTGTTGTTGTTGGTTACGGTAATTTTTACCATATGTGTGGATTGGTTTGCAATTTGTTTCTGTGTGTGTGTGTGTAAACAATAGCACCGTTGGTGGGGTCAACCTCCCTCGTTCGCCACTTTTCATCAATTTGAACGAATTGTATTTTGTATTTTTATGTCGATTTTCTCTAGAGAGTATGATCTCTATTATACTGTTATATGGTTTCCCGTCGCTTAGCTTTGATTTGAGAGTAAAAATGCTGTTGCCCAAATGTAAAATGATATGCTTAACAAGTTAAAGAGTTTGTAGCAAGTTCTGAACGTGTTAAAGTCACAAGTTCCCTAACACGTCTTTAGGTTATTTGATATATTTATTAAACTAGCATAACGATTTTTATTAAGCACACACATACACGCAGAGAGCTGCAAACAGAGAGAGAGAGAGAGAGCCGAAACGGGTTATCTAAACATTGTGTGTGCTCTTCAGTTTGTAAAGCCTTACGAATATATTATGAGATTTGTGGCTGAAAGTTAGCCGCACTGTGGCACATGTTTCGATAGAGCAACCCAACTTTGTTGCACATACGAGTATACGGTATGCCATATATACATATATTTCAATCTCGTTGCAGTTGCACTCGAAGACAGAGACGAAGACGGAGACGAAGACGCCGTCTCTTGCCTTATTTCATTTCATTTTATTTACGTGAACTACTCTGGTGTCCAATAAAATATACGCAACGAAATCAGATGCAAAACTCCCAGCTCCAACTGCAGACAGAGTTGCAAGAGAGTGAGAAAGACACATATATATATATATATATTGAATGAGCAGGAGTGAGAGAGCACGAAAGATTCTCATTCTTAGCATCTCTCTTGTCGTTGAGACACGCGGACGCACTTAATGAGCAGCGATCTTAAATCTTAAAGCAGACACACAGACGGACGACTGAGATGCTTTGGACGCGGGCTTCGGTCTTTGGGTCTGGCTTGGCCATAGTGATATCTCAGCAGAGGCAGAGGCAGAGCACACATGTGAGTAAGTGAGTGTGTGTGAGTGTGTATGCATGTGTGTGCGACGAAAGTATCTTGAACTGCGCTTTGCCTCATTCCGGCTCAGCTTCATCTTTCTTCTGGCTTCAACGACGTCGCTGCACTTGAATTTCAAACAGACACAGAGAGTGAGAGAGAGAGAAGAGAGAGGGAGATAGATGTAGACAGACAGAGGGGTGCAACACTTCAAATGCTTATGAAGATATTATGAAAAGCAAGCTGAGACTGTTGCCGAGTCTGAGGCCGAGTCTGCAGCCTGCGTGACAACAGTGCCACTCAAGAGGCAGAGACTGAGGCAGAGACCAGGTTGTGGCAAGTTACTACGCTGCTGGCAAGTTGACAAATGCAGCGCAGCAGACAGACAGCCATGGGAGTAGTTGCCGAGTATCCAAACTCTCTGAGTATGCGAGTACTTGGCACAGCTGCTGCCACAGTTGCCACAGTTGCCACAGTTGCTGCCACAGTTGCCACAGTTTGCCTGTTGCTCATCTCTCTTGTGCTTCACCTGCAAAAAAGATCAATGACAATTTATTGTCATGACTATGTAAGTTCTCACTGGGCGCAGGCGTGCTCATCTCAATCTCCATTCCCATCTCCATTCCCATCTGTATCTCCATCTGTATCTGTATCTGCATCTGCATTTGTATCTACACTTGCAGCTGTATCTGTAAACAGTTGAGATTCGTTTTGGTTGTTGTTTTGTGTGTGTGTTTTTATTTGTTTCACTTAAGAAAAATGGCCCATAAATTATATAAAAAAATGATAGCTACTTATTGATTTAAATTAGTTTTTCACTAATGCTTAAACAAAATATCACAAAAAGTATCTCAAACTACAAACTACTAGCTAATACAATACAGTACAGAATTGAACAATTTGTAAGGCTAGACTTAAGCTCTTAAGCTATATAGACCATTGCTTAATACTCGCTTTTGATAATGATAATGATAATGATAATGATCTGATGTCGATATTGACCTGCTAATACTCGTACTTGGCCCGATTGTTACATATATATATATATGTATGTATGTTATGTTGATCTATATATTGACTGTTGAAGCTGTTGGGCCAGTTGTGAACATTTGGCATTTGATTAAGTTTAGTTTTTTAATTATTAATATTAGATTATACAACTTAAAAGTAATGTTTAACAAAAGCGAACATTTCAATGTTGTCTTTAGGTATTTTGTTTTAACAATATTTACAGCTTATCAGTCAATGTCTGGCGACAATTCCCAAACGATCGCTACAAAAATATCGATATCGATATCGATATCGATGCCGATCCCGATCCCGATTGGTATCATTTCATTAGCTGCTCTTGTTGCTGTCGCTACACTTTTGGACTTGGGCCAGCACGCGATCGATGCGTTCCGCCAGAATCTTGATTGATTTATCCGGCAGCGAGGGCAGCACATCACGCACATTGGAGCTCGTTGTGCGCTCAAAGAGTTGGCGCAGTTGCTGTCCCGCTCCACCTCCAACTCCTCCTCCTGCTCCGTCCGCGGCACGCAAACGTTGAAGCGCCTCGATGGTGGGACGACGAAAGATGCACAGATTGTCCAGCAGCAGACTGTGATAGGCCTCATACTTCTTGAGCAGGCGATAGCCATGCAAGAGGCCAGATTCGTTGTCAAGGAACACGAGCAGCTGCGTATCCCTCTGGCGGGCGAGATTGTGAGCAGGGGCAGCCATAATGTCGGCATTCCATTGAAAGTTGTACAAGTTATTAACGACACGATCGAGGTTCGCGATCAGGTAATCGAAGACGATTAAATCGGACCATTGTGCCAATTCAATTAGTCGCTGCAGCAGAGCGGTTGAAGGCGACGAGGATGAGGATGAGGTGGACATTGTCGAGGATGCAGTTGGAAGCGACTCCTCAAGCATGCGTGATTGATGATCCACCGTTTGGCTGCTGGCAGCCTCCAGTCGCTTGAGTAATCCCCCCGTTGTGGCCGCCTCCCGTTGCATTTGCTGCGTCATATTCCAGACATCGTACTTGTTCAGATGTCGCTCCAGTGGCTGAAACGGTTGCGGTATACCCGCTGGCTCCAGGTCGGCCAGCCATCTAGTTAGCACCACCGGTCTGCGTTCCTTCCACTGCGCCTGCGTGATGTCCGCCAGTGCACCGGACCAGCTGGGCATCGTCGTGTCAATGACTGTGGCGGCACTCGGCGCCAGATTGCTAATGTTGAGCAACTGGCCCAGGTAATAGCTAAAGATCTCGCCCTGGATCTGATCCGTGTTCTGGCGATAGCGTGCACAGGCGCGTGTTCCATCCGCAAAGACAACGAGGCGATTCTGCATGCGTCCACAGCCCTGCTCCAGCCGCATCACCTGTCCCTGACCCGCCACATAGCGCTCCCAGCTGTGCTGATCCTCGGCCGCAAAGCCCTTGGGCAGCGCACGCTCCACCAGCTCACCCCAGTAGATGTTCGACTCAATGATGCCCTCGCTCGCCAGTTGTTGCTCGCGCGGCTTTAGCTGTGGCTTGGCCAGAGATTTGCTGCGTCCAGCCAGCTGGACGGACTTGGAGAGCCGGCGCTCGGGTCCCTTGCGATAACGTCCATTGGCAATGCGCTGCACATGGAATTCTTTGATGCTGCCATCGTTAGTGTCCAGTTTCTTGACCACCATCGAGTCCGGTGAGTTCTTGTCCTGCTCCAAGTGAAAGGCATTGCGAAACACTTGCTCCGCACTCAGCTCCACAGCCTCGTCCCGTATGAAGGCCACGCTGTAGGGCAACGGAGAAGGCTCCTCGCTGAGATTCAAGGAGCTAACAACGGACTCAGCGCTGTCGCTGCTGCTGCTGGAGCTGCTGGCAAAGTAATCGGGCAGACCAAGCATGGGCACAATGACGCCCAGTGCCATGCCAAAGACAAAGGCGGCCAGAATGCTGAGCAGGCAGGCGCGACGCTGGAATGCCCGGCGACGACGCAGCGTCAGTAGCGTCATGTGTGTGGCTTCTATGGGACTGTGCCCGCTGCCTTTCCCGCTGCAGTTGCTCGCTGGTATGTGCGTGCTGTTGTTGTTGTTGTTGCTGTTGTTATACGGCGTGGGCGTTATAACGCTGCAGGTGAGCTGTAGCTGTTGCAACGCCGCTGTGCCGCACAGACGTTCGCTTAGACTTTTTTCAATTGGTTGTGGCAGTTGTTGTAGTTGTTGCTGTTGCTGCTGTTGTACGGCTTCTAGGCGCTTGATGTCGTACATTTTGCTGCTGCAGTCACCGAACTTCTCTCCCTCTCTCTCTCTATCTCTCTCTCCAACTCTTTCGCTGTCACGCTCTCAAATGCAGTGCAAGTTCAAGCTGCGCATAAAGAAGCCGGCCAGGGTGGGGCAAATGCAGCGCAGGGGTTAGCGGCAGGGTTAACCAGATGAAACTCAGATGCAACTCGTCGTCGTCGTCGACGAAAGTCGTGAAATTAATTTCTGGCTTTGTTTAATAAATATTGCGCCTGATCCAGGGCTCTTTTTTTTATCAGGTTTTCGGGTTCCTTTATGCTGTTTCCCAGTTCTATCACCAACTGTCTCCCTCGCTCGCTCTCTCTCTCTCGCTGACCGGTTCGTTTATTACGCTTAAGCTTTTGGGTTTGGGCGATTTTTCTTCGATTTCCACAATTGAAATTGAAACAGCAACAACTGGAGAAAAAAACGTGCCCAACGCCGCTTTATTTATTTTTTTTTTTTGCTCGTTCAGTTCGTATTATTTTTGTAGTTTTTTTTTTTTATTATTTGGTCGTTTTATCGATCTATTTTCTGCACGATCACTTGTTGTAATTTTTTATTATACATTTTGCTCAGCCGTCGCTTTAGCTATTGTTGTTGTCGCTCTTGTAGCAGTTGTTGTTGTTGCTGTTGTCGTTGTTGTTGTCGTACTCTTTGTTGTTATTGTTATTGTCTGTATCTGTGGCCGTTGCACACGTATGTACATAGCGAATATGCCTTTCGGGGTAATATTTTAGCAATTTCCTCGTTCTCTTGCCGCAGTTTTTGGCGTTTATCGCGGCCTCCACGCGATGCGCTTGTTGTTGTTGTTTCTATTTTTTTTTATTAAGTTTATTTTTTTGTTTTTGTTTTAGTTTAGGCCAGGCCCTTAGCGGATGCTGTTGCTGTGCAGTTAGCTTAACAGTTTGTTGTTTTGTTTTCAATTTTTGCAATTGGCGATTTTGGTGCGCCGATAAAAGCAATTTCGTGGCTTTGAGCTATTTACCACACACATAAGCACAGTCACATAGACACTGGGACAGAACAACACACACACTTACACACACACACACACATACACACATGCAGGCTGACTTGTCTACAGTCGTTTTGGCATTCCCAGCCTGATGCAGTGCGCTTGATAATTGCCACAGCAGCGCGACAAGTCCAAGTCCAAGTCCAGGTCCAAGTCCAAGTCCAAGTCCTGCCCAGGCTCTGAGACTAGGCACGGTCAAGGGTTTCGTAGTCGTTGTTGTTGTCGTTGTTGTTTGCTTTTGCTTTTAGGTTTATCAATTTAATTTCTTGTCTCGCACCTTTGCTTGATTTTATTTTTATTTTTATTTTATTTTTAGGGCTTTTTGTCCGCTTTGCCCGTCCACAAGATTCACGTTGCTCGTTCGTTCGCCGCACACCGAACGATCTGAGGAATTTTTATGCTTTTTTATTTTTTATTCTCCTTTATTTTTATTATTTTTGCCGTTCGCCGTTCGCGCGTTTGCACTGTTGTTGTTGTTGTTGTCCTTCTCATATAGAGTCATAGGTATTAATATTTTGTAGTGTTTATAACTAGATATTCTTTTCAATAAATTCACTTGATTTTCCGTCAACTCTTCGTGTTCACTTTTGTGTTATTTGTGATTTGACAGCAGTCTTGTATCTTTTTATCTGACGGATGCACAACGTGCGCGCATGCGTACCGCTTCGTTCGAGTTTGGATCGCAGACTGACGACTGGAGAGCTATCGCCAGGTTTAGTTAAAGACCGGACAAGCAGCTCAATTCAGACCTGACCAGACCCGGCTCTGCTCTGCTCTGCTCAACAAATACTCAATGCGCTCTCTCTCTCGCTCTCTATAACTGTCTTTCGCTCAATCTCTCTCTTTCTCTCTCTCTTTCTCACTGTCTCTCTCTGAAATGAATGCCGGTTTTTGAGCGAGAATCAGTAGCTTAGCGATTGACGCTCTTTATACTTACATATGTCTATGGAGCTGAGCTAAACATGCTCATGCATGTCGCTTAATTGTCAGCAAGGTCCTGTGTCCTTGCAGCTCTTATTGATTTGATAAAATGATTCCCACAAAATGATTCATATGAAAATATCCAGTATCCGACAGATACGTTTCGCATCGAATTACATGTGTGGTAAGGTATAGCTGTTATTCTCTGATCAAGTATGTTTCTTTTCACTTAAAATTTATTTACTTTACATTAGATTAAGACTTACTAATGCGACTTTGTTTTTTTTTGGATGACAAACAATAATAAAATTCACATTCCACATGAATATCGGTTAAATATTAACAAAGTAATCGAAATAAATATAAAAATATCCAGACTTTATTTAAAAAAAAAATTAATTTACCCAAATGGCAAAATTTAAATTCAGAATTAATTTTCATGCTAAACAAAACCAAAAAAAATAAAAATATGTGAAGTCCTGATAAAGCTATGTAAGTTAATCGAATAAGTGTTAAGGAGTAAATACGCAAATATTCAGATATTATAGAACAAATTATAATTATTCATATTTAAATTTTCTAAATTAGCCAAATATAGACGCAGAATTAATTTAAACTTCAAGCAATTAACAAAATGAAGTTCAACAAATATTAAAGTTATGATCAAATTACAACTGAAAAATATTATTGCAACTAACTGCATATGTGAATCGGAATCATGCAAAAATAATTATAATTTCTATGTACTCGAACAAACTTTGATCAGTGTAGAGAATTAAGTGACAGTTATATATCAATTTTAATTTTAAATAAATAGTTAAATAATCATAATTGATATTTAAATAACTCCAGATTTTTTTCTTATCTCTGGTATGATTATTCTCCTAATATTCCGGAAATTTAAAAAAATATTGAGAAACAGTTAGCCTGACAAAGGCCGTCGGCAAAACGTCAAATATTAAATGCTTATCCACTGCATAAATCTTTTAAAATAGTTCAAATAATTTTGAACATTAATATCATATAATATTTAGTAAAAAAAGGGTTTAATATTTAATTAATAATTTTAATGCAACAAATCAATTTACTTTAAGATAAAAATTATTAGATCTAAGTTGTTTGCTCCAAGATGCATATTAAAGAGCAGCTCTTAAGAGCAGACAGCACACTCACTCATAGCTCACACATTACACTCAATGAATCACGAGAGATGAAGCGAGAGAGGGAGATGCAGAGCGACTGAGAGAATTCTCTCTGAATTGAGAATAAACACACAAACTGTGCACATTTTAATGGCCATTTGAAGCTCTTGAAGCGTTCGTGTTGTTGATTTTTATGCTCAGCTCGGCACATTTGCTGCGCCACATTAAGAAACTAGTATCTGGTGCTTGTGCTTGCGGTGCGCTCTGAGCGGGAGCGAGCTGTGAGCCGCAATGGCGATGGCAGCTAAAGGAAGGAAAGGGGGAAAAAAAAAAGTTGGAAAAAATATGATCAAGGAATGTAGACATAACTTGACAGCATGTTTAGAGAATTTTTACTCGAGGACAGAGCGCGAATGTGCGTTGGAAACGGAATGAGTCGAGCTCGAGAGCTGCTCAGATCCAGACTCAGAGACAGAGGTAGAACAGGCAACGAAGGCAACGACGACAACGATAACAACAACAACAACAACAACGAGACTAAAGCTGGCGCATTCTTTTGGCCAGGCTACTGCTGAGTGTGCCTCTGTCTCTGCCTGTGTATGTATGTGTGCTTGTGTGAGCGTCTCCGTGTTGTGGGGACTCTCGAACTTGGGAACTGGCGAGTCAGACTCACGATTTGCCTAATTGAATTTGCACTAACAATTAAAAGTTGCTCAGCATCGAATGACAGGCATAAACATAATTTATGAGCAACTCATTTTTACTGTTATCGCGTTAACTTAACACAATTACCAATCCCCATCACAATTCGGAATCCAAATCTAAATAATATTGCCAGTTTCCCCCGCATTTAAATGCTAATATCGGTTAATCAAATAATCAAGTGAATGAACATTAAATATCAAATCAAATCGATTCGAATGATCATGCATAGATAACGAGTGAAAGATCAAACTGGGAAATGACACAAAAACATTTGCAATAAATATACATAAAATTCAATAAAATCAAATTTAAAGTGTCAGCTGTCCGCTTGGGCACTTTAGCTGCTATTCATTATCAATCGATCGGAATCTGAAACTGTATCAGACTTTAAATCGAGCGACATCCCATCAGCTAAACACAAAATTCATTTTATTCCAAATTGTTGGCCACACAGATAACCATAATAAAAGCTCAGTTCATTCGAATTTTGATTTGATTTTGTTTAGGTTTCCGCTTTTGATATTTATATCTTTCAGTTTTTCTGTTGGTTTATTTTGCTATATTTTTATTTTTTTTTTATTTTGCCATATGCCCCGCAGTAATGTGGCCGTTGAAATCGTCAGTTTAAGTCAAATTAATTAACATTAATTTTTGTAGCTTGTTGCGAGGCATAAAATCAGCCGGGTGGCTTTTTCGGCCGTGTAAATGTGAATGATAAATTGTAACCAGGTTGGTTACGTTTGCGACTTTGGAATTGGAATTGGAATTGAAGTTGGTACTGCGTCTTCATGGTCTTATCGCTCGATGGCAACCTTTTATAGGCTGTTGTTGCTGTTCACATTGCCAATATGGTGGGAAAGCAAGCTGGTGGTAGCAGTAAACTTGTTATATTTAAGCTAACAGCCAGCAGCGAGGTCCATGTCCCGGCCCAAAGTTAATCGAATTAAACAAATATACAAAGATGAAGAGAAGTTAACAGTTGACCAGCATTTGACAAATGATGTTTGGCCGTTTTCCATGTCATAGGTTTAACGATAGATCGATTGTATAACTGTGACGGGACGTGCGCAGGTCTTGTCAAGTTCGTTGCCTAAGTCTTTTGTTTTGTGGGAACAGTTTTTCGCTGCGCTGTCGCTGTCGCCGTCGCGTTTTAATTATTGCCAAAGTCTTGGACCGCGTATAACTTTCAGTGCAGTGAGCAAACAAAGAAATAAAAAACTTGACACACACACACGCACACACACACACGCACACACACTTGAAAGGAAGCATTTTTTCGAAGTTTGTTAAGCGCAAATTCTTGAAATGTTTGCAGTGCGCAACAATTTGGAACATTTTGTTGAACACAAGAGGAGCAAACACAGATGAACAACAACAACAACAAAAAAAAAACAGCAGAGAAAGAAAAGGGGGGAAAAAAATACAAAATACATACGAGTACAAGTAAATGTATTGGCCGCGTGGTCAACGAAAGTGAACGGCGAAGGACACACAAAGTGACACGAAGGCGGCTGGTCATCTTGAAGCGAAACTGGAACTGGAAGTGGAACTGGAGCTAGCTATAGGTAGAGTTATAGTTATAGTTATAGCTAGATCAAGAGTAAGAGCTGGACATGAGGTTTAGAAGCAGTGAAGCTGCCATTGTTTGCATTGCTAGATTCCAGACCACTCATGCTAGACGCTGGCGTCGTTGATGATGACGACTTGGACGAAAGTGCCACAAGCGGCTGAAGAGGCAGGAACTCACTCCTTGCATGCAGCTCTTCGACGTCGTCACGGGCCGTCAGCGCTTGCATCCACAAATCCACAAGTCCACAAAAGTCTACAGACATCTACTCATAACACATCCACATCCTAGCCAGGCTGCACTTCAACAGGGCAGCACGGGTATGGGGCACTTGCTGTTGCTTCTGCTTGGCTGTGGCTCTTCAAGACTCCAAGACTGCAAGACTCCAGACTTTGGCTGTCTCTCTGGCTGCCACGGCCTGACCTGAGTTAAACAAATTCATTAAAAACTCGTCACTTTGCGCGCATCACGCTGACTTGGCATAACTGCCGCTGCAGCTGATGTTGTTGCTGTTGTTGTTGCCGTCCTCCTTCGGCTGCGCTGGCGTCGTCGAGCATTGCCACTTGCCACAATACTAACTTCGCAGTCGCATTCGCATTCGCACTCACATACTTATACTCCTTGTGCCCTGCGGCCAATGAAGTGCCTGGTTGCATAGTCTTAAGCCGCTGGCAGGATACCTTTCTGAGGCAGGCAACCTCTGCATTATAACAATATTTTTATTGCATGTCCCTTCACATTGTTTGCACTGCGCTGCAGTTAACTTCCTACAATACCAAGGCAAATAGTGCCTTGAATTCTGTATTTGTATTCTATTTTGAAAGGCCCTTCAATCAACTTGATCTTGGCAGCTGCCTGGGATTCAGTCTTTCAGCCACCATCATCGCCAACATCGCCAACGCCGCCAGCTTCTCAGCAGCCGCATTGGCATTTCTCCTGAGAAAGCTACCAGCCGATAAGCAATCCGCTCTCTCGTCGACTCTCGACTCTCGGCTTCCATTTCCAATGATGCCTTCTAACGCCTGGGTGTGTGTGCTAGTGTGTGTGTGTGCGATAAGTTTCCAGGAAACGTGATGCGCACTGCGTTTGCCGTCGGGCCTCTGGCCAAAAACTGATGCCGCCAGTTGATGTCGCTGGCGACGCATTGCTACTGCCAAGCCCGAACCGCCTGTAATATGCGCTAACTAACACGCATAACCAACAAGTATTTGATGTCCAATTATTGTTAGCTCTTAACAACTTAACAACCATAAACTGCAGCAAAACTAAGCAAAGTTTAGACTTCAAGCGAACAGAGTGTGCTTAAAAATCTTTTGCAAAATCAATTAGTTACTCTTGGGATCAGTCCAGTTTTCAGTTTTATCAAGTGTATGCACAGTATTTCAAAATTGTTCTGCTGTTGGGAATATTAGGTAGCAAATTTATAATTTATTTATAAGAAATAAATTGATTGAAAGTAAAATAAATCATAAATCATAAATTTATTTCACTTTCAATCAATTTATTTCTTAGTGTCAACTGAATCTATACAAGTGTGAGTTTTGCCAATATCGAGATAAATCCTTGTATCTCAAGACCCTACCTTAAATGATCCTCATAAAATCATGTTTTGAATCGTGTTTAAACTTGATCGTCAGTCTGCTTTCGCTTTCATTGCATTATGAATATGCTTTTGGCACAACTGAGAGTAGGTATTACTCTTGCGATATGTATATGTATGTCATACAGGTATAATATGCTGCAGAGCCTTTAAAAAGAGATCGGTGCGTTTGCTTGCACACCTTTTAAGGGCGATGGAGAGACAGCCAGCCTGCATATGATGCGTTAAAACTTTGAAACAGCTCTGACAAAAGACCACTAGCAACAACAAGAACTGAACTACAACAAAAATCAGCAGCAGTAGAGAGAAGAGAGAGGAAAAAGAGGAAGAAGTCAGATCGCTGCCGCCATACAAACGCGCCTGTAATTTTAAGACGCAGCCCCAAGTATGACGATGATGACAAACAAGGATACCAAACTCAGAATACCACTGAATTCTTTTGGATAATTAAAAGCACTTAAGTCGGAATTTTTTGGAGCGCGTTTTCTGTTTTTTTTCTTTTTTTTTTTAGTATATATTTCTTTCTGTACAACTCATGTTTGTTATATCATATGATTGTTGTGTTTGCCTTGAAGTTGACTAATTAGTGAATAGCTAAGGGAACATTGTAAGTGCACGCTCGTATGAATGGGAATGGGGATCTGAAATCGAGAAGCATCAACAACTGCGATTGGATCATCATATCATGCATATGTATCATCAGCTGGAATTACAATGCGAATGTCACTTACATGCATATTCTGCGTATTGCAAACATACATTGGGAATGAAAATGTATTATAAAATCAACTGACAGTTCCTTAACATAACTTATAAAAGTTAGATGGGTCACAGAAATGATATTACCCTCTCACATTTGTTAGAAAAGATACTATTAGCAACATCTCTCACACTCGAACATGCTTATCACATATATAGTAGAAGTCCAAATTAATTAAACAAAAGAAAAATTCATATTAAATTCATATTTATTATATTCTACTATCTATAATTAAATTAGTGTAGTAAACAAATTCAAAACAGTGGGAATGTCATAAATAGCTGACAACTTTTAGAGAAATGTTTCAGAAGCTTTTTAAAACTTGCAATTTGATATTGTGAAATAAGATTGAAATTTTTTTGAGACACAAAATTACCATACAATTACTGAATATAGCTTAAAAATAGTATTACTTTATTTAAGAACTATCAATGTTATTTTAAGAGCCTCAGTCTTTTTTTCAAAGCTGCCAGGTATAACATACAAATCTTATTAACATAGTCATGTAATTAATTGCCAAATTTAAAGCATAATTTGTATTGCAATTGACAAATACGAAAATGCGACATTTTTGAATTAAACTGTAACGAGTTCTCAGCAGAAGATATATACTTATAAAGAGTTGATTCGTTTTCCGATATGATTCATATATTATGCGTTGTTTTTGCCATTTTAGCACTCCGAATGCATGTTTTCTCGCATATTGTGAAATGCTTTTAGCTGATATTCAATATTTTGCAGGCATGGCGAACTTGAACTTCACAGCGACTACGACAACAGCAACAACAACAACAATATGTTACCTGGTCCTGGCCTACCTTTGATTTGTGGCTATTTCGCGCGGAGACACTTCATTTATCACGTTCATTCGGCGTCGGCGTCGTCGTCGTCGTCGTCGTCGGCGACACAAGCACTGACCTTGAAAACGTTTTAGCCGAACCCAAAACCCAGTCACACTCTTATTCGCCATCCCCTCCCGTTCCAGTCCCCTGCGCAAGTCCACATTCAAGTCCAAGTCCAAGTCAAAGTTGCCTGTGCATATAAACATTTTGTAAAAGGAGACATACATATTTTTGTCGGTTTCATTTTAACGTTGCGTTTTCTTGGCCCGTTTTGTGTTTTATTTTTATTTGTATGGCTTTATTAATGATGCGATCCGAGATAATGACGCATGCATACCAGATACGCGCAAGGAGAGCCATGCCCAAATCCCAACGAGTAGATGAATCGAAGGATTCTCAATGGCTATGGCTGAAGCTAAGCTAAGTGCTTCCGCTCTAAATTCGTATTCAAATCCAAATTGGAGTCTATTGCGACCATTGCCAGAATATGCCAAGAATGGTGTTAAGCACGATTAATTCATGCCCATTGCCAGCTGTCCCAGCTCCCCCATTACCCCATTACCCCATCACCTAAACTCCCCATTTCTCACCCCCCACCCTGTGGATGTCGTTGGCAGCGCAGCGCTAAATAAATAAATGAATTAATGGCCAGTGCGAGTGCGGTGCAAAAAAATCAATTAAATAAAATGCGAAACGTAGAACATGCATAAAAAACCAAAGAACTATGAGTGCTTGACTAACAAATACCCTGTAAACAGAGGTGCTTAAAATTTAAGCAGCAATTTTTTAATACTACTTTGATTAGAAAGAGACTAAAGCAGGTAAAGAATAAAACACAATTATATATAGTATCTAAATTTTGTGTAAAAAAAATTAAATACCAATATTGTACATAAAATAATTGTTTATAATCAAATTAAATATTGAAAAGATAAAAGATATGATTTAATAAAAAAAGACTGATAAGACTTGTATACTCTTATCAATTTATGACTATAGGGTATCTGAAAAAAGGCAGCACAGAGACTCTGCCACAGTCGCCGATGCAGTTGCAGGCGCAGGCACATGCTGCCACCGTTGGCAGACGAAGTTGCCACAGCTATGCAGATGCAACCTCTGCCTGTATGCTTGCTGTGTCTGTCTGTTTGTCCGTCTGTCTGTTTGTCTGTCTGTCTGTCTCGTTGTCTGGCTGTTTGGCTGTTTGGCTGCCAGTCGCATCGATATTAAATTGTTACGCTTTGGACAATTTGAACACGCGCAGGCGCAAAAACAAGACTCGAAACAGGGAAAGCCAAACGCAATCGCAGATCGTTTGCTCGATCAATGCAGCAGATTGGCCCAACTTGCACACAGTCCAACTGCCAGACAGACGACAGACTCACAGACTCTGAGACACACTTGTGGCAGAGTCCGTTGCAGTTGCTGTTGCAGTTGCTGTTGCAAGTGGCTCTATAAGGTCGAGGCATGTGTTGAGCCGCCGTCGTGGTAATTAACTCGTTTGCTATTGTAAATGCCTCATTGCAACACTTTTGATGCCGATTGCTGCTGCTGCTGCTGTTGCACTCGATGTTGCACTCAATGTTGCTGCTGCTGCTGCTGCTGTTGATCTGGCCAGTGGGTGGTCCAAGGCTGGCGGTCTGTTTGATGCCCATTGCTGTCATTGCGGCCATAAATGTGATCCGTTGCCAGCTTTGGCAATTATGAATGGAGACGCGCCAAACTGGTTTCTTTATTATTCCAGGAATCAGCATCACCCACACAGACAAGCACACAGAGAAAGAGAAAGAGACAGAGAGAGAGAGAGAGAGACAGTACCCAACCCATTGGGATTGTGGGTGCCAAAACATGAGACTTGCGCCGATCTGATGGCCACTTCGTTTGAATAACCGCATCGCGCAGCATTCGAGAAATTAAGAACCCGTCTAACAATGACAAATCTTCATGCCAAACCAACAACCAAAAAAGAGCTAAAAAAACAAAACCAAAATGAACCACAACAGATTCCCAGACCATGATGATGCTAGCCAGGCAGACAGTCAGCTCTCACGACATCGCAGTTGTCGCAGTCGCAGTCGTTGTCCTCCCTCTTCTACTCCTGCTCCCTCTGTCCCTCGCTATCGCTATTCGTGTGGTACCTACACCTAATGGATTTTATTTGTGCTGTTCCTCTGATTTAATTTCGTTATTTGGTGTCTCTTTTTTTTTTGTTGTTTTTCATTTGGCATTTCGTTTTGTTGCGCCCAAAATCAGCGGCGCATCTGTGAGCGGCTCAAGGCTAGAACCCAAGCCACAGCTCCGCACCACCGCATCACCGCACCACTTTGCACCAGCTTGCTAATGCGAATGCGATACACAATTTTATTGTGCTTAATTCGTGTTTGTCGTTCCTGCTGACTCGGACGACGCCGGCTATGACTCAATTAGGCGCTGACCCAGCAGGCTGCCCATTGCCATTGGATGGGCCAACACTACTGAGGGGGAAGCTGAGTGTAAGGCGTGGCATTGGATCATGTGACTAAGCAGCACAGCATCGATTGATCCAAAACAAACTCTGCAAACATCAAGAAACTCAAGTAATAAAATGCTTGTTAAAGTATAAGTATCTCATTTACTTAATTTTATATTTTATTATTATATTTATATTTTTCTCCTTTATACATCCTCAACTCAACGATTAATTTAATTCTAATTCAGCACGTTGTGGGAATTAGCAACGATAATAAAGTAGAATTCATAAGAAAAATATGAATAAGGTGTTTAAAGTATTTTTAAGATAAAAAAACTTTTTATTTCTTTTAATAAAATGCACATTTCTCTGTCCTTATTAATATTATCCGCAAATAAATTTTAGCTCCATTATGGGAAACAAATTAACAAGGAGTTAAGGAGAATTCATAAATATTAAATTTGCGAAATATAAATATAGTTAAAGTTTGATGTATTTTATGCAATATTAAATGTTCGAAATATAAATATAGTTAAAGTTTGATGTATTTTATGTTTTTTATCAATATTATCTAATTTCGAAAAATTATTTGTTTAATTAACTGCATGTTTGGTGTATTTTAAGCATTAATCAATGCTATTTTAATTAAATTCTCTATTACTCTATATATCTCCCCCCGTTCAACTTCTTTCAGTCAAAAACCGAGCACATAAATGTAATGAGTTGTTAAGCGAGTGTCATAAGTGATTTCACTTTTATTTTGTCGTAGCTGTGCAGACGTTTCCTTTGGTCCAAAAGCCGAGCCAAGACCAGCCAAGGTAAAGCAAACAAAACGAAAGACTTAAGCAACGAACTTTGTCGCAGCCAAACGATGCAAAAAAAAAAAAGCTTATGCAAATAAGATCGTTGTTGTTGTTGTTGCTGTTATGGTTGTTGTTGTTGTTGTTGTTGGTGCTGTCGCGTTTGGAGTGTTGGAGGCGCTTCCCTTTTGCCGCGCTGCCAGGATAAACAAAGACCTTAAGCAGACAGCAGGATGTGTCAGACATAATTTTCATAATTTTACGCCACAAATCTGCAAGATTTCTGGGCATTACTTACGCCAGCCCGCACCGGCCGTACTCTCTTTTACCCCCGTCGACCCCTTTCAGCAGGCTGTGCGGTTTGAAATTTAATACCGCAACAGCAGCAACAACAAAAACAACAACAACAACAGCAACGGCAAAGGCAAAGACAGCGGCAAATGCAATTTAGCAAAACTCGTCGGTTGGTTTTGGACTTGAGCTGTGGCGTCGTTGTACTTGGGGCACGGCTGAGGTGTGAATATTTAACCGGATATGAGTGAAACGCATCTCTCAGGCGCGAAAGGACGACGCCTTCGCCTTCTGCTTCGCCTTCGCCTTGGCCTGCGTCGCGACACAATTCAAGCTAAACACGAAGACCACAAAGACAGGCACAAAGATGAAGACGACGACGACGACGATGAAGATTCGAGACGATGACGATGATGATGGCGAGGACTGAGAACCAACAATGAGACTGACAAACCAGTGTGTGTTTGTGTGTGTGTGTGTGTGTATGAGGAACGTCAGGCGGGTACGCATTTAATAAAATGATAGACTGACAGTGCGGGAGACAGCTCGGCGCTGGCAAGCAGTGACACCCCCAATACGTACCGCAGATCCCAGTCGAGCCACAGATCCACAGAGCCACACCATCTTCCAGACTGAACCCAATAAATTGCGCCTCCTGCTGCGCTAGTGTCCAAGAGCTTCAAGGCGTAACCTGCGCTCCAATGAGCTCCATCGTGATCTGAGAGATCTGCCAGTTTGGTTTCGTTTTGATATATTTAATTCGCTTGCCAGCAGCCAACAGTCAGCGTCGCAGCACTTCGATTTCATTATTTCTTTTTATTTTTTGTGGCCCCGTTTTGCTGTCATTTTGCAAGAATTTTGCTGCAGAAACCATTCGCATGTAAACAATCGAATTACACATGCTTCTTTGGACTTAACACCAAACAGATTAGATGAACAGCAGTGGCAGCGATTGAAACAGCGACTCCGTCCACTTGTGCTTTGCTTGGGAATGCAAAAGTGCTGGCTTGAAAGTTTTTGAATTTTTTAAGTTTTCAATTTTTCAAGTTATTGTTGGTTTGATTCGTGCTTAGTCTACAGCGATGGCGATGGCGATGGCTCTTCACGACGACCTTTTCACACCTTCCTCTTATTATTTGACTATAACAAAAGGCGCTCGTATCAATTTCACTTGCATCCGCTTTTTGACAAATTCCCCTGAAATCTACGTTTGACAAATTTTCGACTCTGGGAAACTGAAACCGAACTCGTGCAGTCGTGCACAGCACTTTGGAAAGCCAAAACAAAGTAAAACAAACAAAGCTCAAACAAATGGCGCCACATTTCTATGAACTATTTATAACTTTATTCATTTCTAAATCGAATTTAATAAGGTTTCTATATATTAATTGGTAATGAAAGCGAAATGTCGCCATTGAACGCCTACGAGCGTCTGCTTGAGAAATGGCCAAGGCAAATGCCAAGTCGATAACTTGTCATAACTTTCAGTCGATGTCCGTTGAGTGCATGTAAATTTGCAATCACATTTACCACAGTTGCAGCTAATCGTTGTTGTTGTTGCTGTTGTTGTTGCCATCATTTTTATGGCAAACGCCTGTCAAATGCAATTGAATGAATGCGGTCTGCCAACAACGACTCGATCGCGGCCATAAACAGCACAGCACCAACAGCAACAGTAACAGTAACTCAGGCATTTAGTTAAACAAGTAAATTTACAAGCCAATTTGAAGCTAACTTGGCTCAATACCTCACTACCTCAATAACTGACCAAATGAAGGGTTTTCATGATATTAAATATGCCAAAACAAGTTAAATGAAAATTTAAAACAAATGTAGAAGTCGCTATATATTTTTAATTACTTAAACAATTACTTACAATTACTCTTGCATTCGATCAAGTAATTATAATTTTATAACTATGAATAATATAATAATTTAGGAAACAGTGGCAACTCCAAATAAAATTATTTTAATTACTGCACTTAATTAATCAGATTTAAGTTGTTTTTTCTTGTTGCTATATTTTTTGTAAGTGCTAAATTGTGGAATAATCATGTCAATAATAATAGTTTCATCGTAATTTCAATTTCATAATAATTATTGGAAGAATTACAAATAAAAATTTTAATTTCTAGAGTAATTACTTTGTCAGTAATTAAATACATTTCTTCAGTTATTATTAAAATTATTTAAGTAATTACAATAAATTTTCTTTTAATATTTATAATATGAAATTTAATATAAAAAGGGTATCAAGGCTTCGATTCATGTAAGAATGATCTTAGCTCTGTGGTTCCGTCTGTTCTCTGGTTTGTTTGAGGTTCGATTCAGTTGCTCGTAAATTCAATTGGTTGCTTTAAGCATTGTAAGTGATTTACGCCAAATGTTTAAGAGCAAATGCTGATCTGTTGTAGCTGCTGTGGGCTTATTTGTCTTATGGAATGCTGGGCTAATCAGTGCATAATTAATATTTATTTATATGTAAGCTAAGTGCACTTATCTGCGGCTCAAGTGGCTTTTATATGAAATTTGCATGGCAATGCTTTAATTTATGGGCCAATTGTCGCAAAGGCGCCTATTAACACAATCCAACACATTCTCGCCTCATTAATTTGTATCCAAATGAAAGCAAATACAACAACAACAAATACAAGAATGAGTAGAACAACGAGAAAAGAGGCGTAGAAAGCGGGAATAGATGGAAATTGTAACAAGTTCAGGCTAACTCAACAAGCACTTGGCACATTTTGTGGCCATTTCACAGCCTCAGACCCTGCCCCTGCCCTCAAATGAGTTCAGTTCAGACACACACGCACACACAGATACAACAAACAAGTGAAAGACACAAACTGGCCACAAAGACAACTGAAAAATGTTTCGTTTAGGTCGGTTTGGTTTGGTTCGGTTTGGTTGCCCGTTCTTAAGTTTGTTTCGAGTTTATTTTGTTTTTTCTTAACGAGGCGCTGCCAAGTCACTGTCAAAATATTGAAATAAAGGAATTTTCAATTTTAATTTCTTTAGCGCGCATCGTGGCTCGAAAAGGGGTTCAGCGACACGGCCAGTTGCATAGGCCAAAGAAAGGGGCGGGGGTCAGGGGCAGGGGCAGGGGCAACCAAAACGTTACGCTAACGTTCCAAGGAAGTGACTCTGTTCTTATGTTAATGATTGTTATTCTAAGCGTTAAATGAGCGTGGGTAAATAAAAGCCTAAGAAAAATGTTGAAAATAACATTTACTTTTTTTTCTTTTTTTTTTGAACTAAAATTGACACATGCAACAAATTTTTCTTATTTTCAATTTACAAAAGCGAAACTAAACTGAGAGTTCTATAGAATGCATGAAGTTGAAGAGAATTGCTCCTAGCTGAGTGTTGATTGAAAGAGCAATCAATGGAAGAACATTTTAAATTTATTGGAGATCTTTGCTGAATGAGTCGGACGCAAAATGATATGACAAAAAATATATTGAATATCTTACATCTTTTTAATAAAACTACAATAGTACAAAGAATTTATTTAAAAATAAATATATTTACATGTATTTCGTTTAAAATGATTTCATATTTCACAGACTTTTCGAAAGATTAAAAAATACAGATATTTAAAAATAAATAGATTGAATATCTTACATCTTCCTTTTTAATAAAAATACAATAGTACAAAGAATTTATTTAAAAATAAATATATTTACATGTATTTCGTTTAAAATGATTTCATATTTCACATAATTTTCGAAAGATTTAAAAAATACAGATATTTATTTAATTTTAGTTTAATCCTACTTATTGTATGTTAGCTTGAAGGGCCGTTTATTCACTTTCCACGGATGATTACTGCCAGAGACAGAGACCTTGGCAATATTATTCAATCTGAGCGAATCTTCTAACTGAATCCGCCCACTTTAATAGGAAATCACTGCCGCCGCCTGAGCCCATAATTTGTGCAGTTAACGCAATCAAACATTATGATAATGTGTTTCTTTCGACATATTTTTTTTTTTGATTTTTTTTGATATGAGATTGCTTTTGTTATACTTTTAAATCCGTGGCTAGTGTTGTTGTTTTCTTAGGCTTAGCAGCTTTCTCATTTATGCAAATTTCACTCAATATGCAAAACATAATCATTTTGTTATAAGAACCACAAGGAGAACGCACAATGTTGTGCGAGTTAAAGTTGAAGTCGTAGTCGGAGTCGGAGTCGGAGTCCAAGTTGGAGTTGGAGTTGGAGTCTCAGACACGCCCTGGACTGCAGTTTGCCTGGGCAATAAAGCAGCCAACTAAATAACTCAAACTATCACGAGAGAGAGAGAGAGAGAGACTATGGATGAGGGCAAGCTGGCAGATGAACGAAGGGAAAGGCAAAGGCAAAGGCAGCAAGGTGGAGCTACAGGAGGCAGGAAGCATGCACAGGGCGGAGGACGATCAATCGTTTAAAAATTTAAATAATATATATGTTTGCCAGTCGGCGGGCAAAGCGAAAACTGTAACAGCCGATGTCGGAGTTGAAGTAGGTGGAGCAGCAGCTACAGCCACAGCAGCCACAGCCACAGCAGCAACAGCAACCACATCTCTCTACCGAGGGAGTCAAGAACGAGAGTCGTGGCAAGTTCAGTGAGTTGAACGCATATCGGCGCATGGCCAGCGGCGATTTATGCTTAAAACGGTGTAGATTTTTATGCTGTTGCCGGTGCCAAGTCAAAGGAGCTGCCACAAACACAAACACAGACACGGACTTGCCACAGACCTGTACAGCGTCTGCAACACAACAACAACAACAACACAAACCTGTGCAGCCAACAGACAGCTAGGCTGCTTATTAAGCGATCTAGTGATTTTAGAGCTTGCGCCGTTCCGTGCTCAGGTTAAGGAACTTTTTAGGAACGTGTCGCCATGCAGCAGCCTTGGCTCGAAAGTCAAACAACAACAACAAGAAGAACAAGCTTAAGCTAGCCAAGTTATTGGCCTTCTTCCAAAACAAATGAAACAGGCAACACACAATACAAAAGTCGCGCTCAGCTGACACTTGGAATGAGGCAATGAAGGCGTTTAATTGATTCAAATCGAATTCATTGGAAGCTGCGTCGCGTTAATCCCTTGAAAAAATATGAGATCTTACGCTGAGTTTGCCCTGCCCTGAATTGAACTGAACTGAACTGAACTGAACTGAACTGAACTGAACCTAAGCCAGCGCTAATGCAGAATCATTGAGGCAAATTAATGAAGCTGCCGCAAGTCGAAAATTGTAAATCGAAATTGAAATCGACTCACAATCACTCATAAGTCCCACAGGAATTACACTCACACACACTTTAAGAGTTGAAATCCAAAACCCAATGAATCAGCCGGAAAGCGCTTCACGTTGATTATTTCAATTCAGATTGTCGCAGCTCTTCCCACTCCCTCACCCCGCTGACGAAGGTGTGACAGCTTTAACGGAGGCTTGGTCTCTGTTATCACTACACCCCTTTCCCCTCCTTTCTAGCTGCCCTCATCCCAACCCGCTCGTAATGTAGCTCAATTAATTGTAGCGTAATTTCCAGTAGCCGGATTATGTCTTAGCTTTGACTTCGCCTGCACTTAGATACAACTGTCAGCAAGCTGTCAAAGCTCCAACTGCAGCTGCAACAACAACAACCAATCTATAAAGTGATCTATACGACTAGCATATACCCTAAATTATACTCTTCTTTTAATTTGTGCACTGAGTTTCCTGTCTTGAAATTGACTTAAAGTTTCATTTATTTAAAACATATTTTGTGGCCAAGCGGAAGTTTTTTGCTGCACCGCAGAAACCACAGTAAATATGAAAGAACCACAAAAGCGATTGCGTTTTGTGTCACCATTCGCTCAATTTTCTTAATGAAATTCAAAATGTTGCCATTCGTTTTGATTGCTTTTTGCGCAGAGAACGAAGACGCAGAAGTAGCAGGAAATCACAATAGCACTCGGGTTGTAAGGTTGAAAGGTGTGCCCCAGTTGTGTACCAGTGTGTGCCACCGGTTGTGGTTGCCAACACCACCACCAACACCACCACCACCGCTGTGTCAACGGCAGATCCCTTGTTTTATCGGCGCAATCTTGAAATGAGAGGCGACGTCGCCATCACCGCCGACGCCTCTGCCTGTCATTTCAGTGAGGTTCGGGATCGGGATCGGGGTCGGAGTGGGTCTGAAAGTTGAGCTTAAGCCACAGGCGCAATTGCTTGTCGGAGTGTAAACATGCCATAATGAAAAAAACACATATAAATGACTTTAAATATATTATTGCAAAAAATAAAAATGAATTACACAATATTCTAATTAGACATTCATGTGAGTAGATAAGCAGAAATGTCAGCTCTTAACTTCAGAATCTGGCAAAGGCAAACGGCTTCATTAGGCCCACAAAAGTATTCACATATCGCGCCTATTCATCATATTTGCAACGAGGGTGTTGCCTCAAGGTCTGCCCCAGCATTTTGAAAATGTCATAATTGCATACATTTTGATTATAGCGAAAAAAGTGAATGTCATTTACGAATCAAATGCCGACAATCTTTTTTTTTTTTTCTTATTTTTTTGGCGACACACACAGACTTGTACACTCAGTATTCACATTCTCAATCACATTTATATGCAATCTGCTGACGAAATCGACACAAATGACTCGCTGCTTGGCCTGCCACCTGTTGCTGTGATTATGTCGAGACTCTAGTATCCATTTTGCAGCAACAACGTGTACACATGTTAAAATTTGCACCACGCTGCGTATGATTAATGTGGCAGTTGCAATTTGTGATCCCCTGCCGTCCCCCTTTATTCACTGTCAATCAATGCTCACTGAAATTGAAATCTGTGCCACATTCTGAATTGTTTAATATTTCATAGTATTCATTATACCAGATATGTCAAAACAAACAAATTTTACAACAAATTGATTGATTAATGGAGTGCACTTTAAAAAGTTCTACTTTAAGATGAACTCTAGGTATAAGGACTGGATTAGAATATAATAAAATATAGAAAAGTAGCTCATTAAATACTATATTCCTAGGCATCAAACCGAAACAAACATTGGTTACGCCTTCGAAACCGGTACGTTCCGAAACAACTATTTTGGTAAAAGCTTCTATATCAGTTTTTTCTATCGGTTCGAAAAAGATTTCAAGGGAAATTGGATGAAGATGGCTTAGAATCGAAAAAATATCAAATTTTCTAGATGTTTAAAAGTTAAATGCAGAATTAATTTGGAGGCTAAATCATGAACAAAATGACATTCCGCTTGAAAATCGGTTAGTTTTTGATGAAGTTATGAGACATCAAAGTCTTTGAAAAAATGTCAAGGGGTAGGTATGGAAAATTTGATAATTTATGGCTTCGAATTGAAAAAATATCAAATTTTCTAGATGATAAAAATTTAAATGCAGAATCAATTTAGAGACCAAATCATGAACAAAATGACATTCCGCATGAAAATCGGTTAATTTTGATGAAGTTATGAGAGGTCAAAGTTTTGAAAAAAATGTCAAGGGGTAAGTATGGAAAATTTGATGATTTATGGCTTAGAATCGAAAAAATATCAAATTTTCTAGATGATAAAAATTTAAATGCAGAATCAATTTAGAGACCAAATCATGAACAAAATGACATTCCGCATGAAAATCGGTTAATTTTTGATGAAGTTATGAGAGGTCAAAGTTTTTGAAAAAATGTCAAGGGGTAAGTATGGAAAATTTGATGATTTATGGCTTAGAATTGAAAAATATCAAATTTTCTAGATGATAAAAATTTAAATGCAGAATCAATTTAGAGACCAAATCATGAACAAAATGACATTCCGCTTGAAAATCGGTTAATTTTTGATGAAGTTATGAGAGATCAAAGTTTTTGGAAAAATGTCAAGGGGTAGGTATGGAAACTTGGATGATTTATATCTTAGAATCGAAAAAAAAACAAATTTTTTAGATGATAAAAATTTAAATGCAGAATCAATTTAGAGACCAAATCATGAACAAAATGACATTCCGCATGAAAATCGGTTAATTTTTGATGAAGTTATGAGAGGTCAAAGTTTTTGAAAAAATGTCAAGGGGTAAGTATGGAAAATTTGATGATTTATGGCTTAGAATCGAAAAAATATCAAATTTTCTAGATGATAAAAATTTAAATGCAGAATCAATTTAGAGACCAAATCATGAACAAAATGACATTCCGCTTGAAAATCGGTTAATTTTTGATGAAGTTATGAGAGATCAAAGTTTTTGAAAAAATGTCAAGGGTTATAGAAAATTGGATGTAAGATGGCTTAGAATCGAAAAAATATCAAATTTTCTAGATGATCAAAATTTAAATGCAGAATCATTTTAGAGGTACAACTTATGTATTGATAAACAGATCGCAAAGAAATTTTTGGGACAGATAGAGAGCATGGAAGATTATATATAAGGAAAATCTCTAACTTAATTTCACAACAGTCACAGCACAAGAAATCAATAAAGAAAACATAATTGGTACCCAATTAACTTGGACTTAAAGCTAATTTAAGTTAGAAAACTTCGAATTGAAGCAATTCATTTGTATTACTGAAAAAAAAGTATACAAAGCTCCAATAAAATTAACTTTTACTTTTGTTTAAGCTGCGTCTGCTACAAATAACATTTTCAATCCAATTTCTAATCAATTTTTCACTCAGTTTTACAAAGCGGCTTTCGTAAGCTGCTTAACTAAATTATAGAGTCAAAGCAGAGCATTATCTAAATTACTAATTGCTTAATCTGTAGTTTAAGCATTCGGCAGATTATGGAATTATCGCTGTCCGGTTATGCGGAAGTAACAGGAGGGTGGCCGGGTGGTCACATCTGGCCTTACATTGGTTTTGTCAGCTATTTAACATGGTGGAACATGGTAGAGCAAGCTTTGCTCTAATCAGCGGATGCCAAAGCAGCCGACGTCTACTACGAGTACACAGGCATCGGCTGGACTGAGTTTCCGGGAAGAAATATGTACTCTTATTGGCTGGCATGCAAAACAAGCAACCTGACAGACAGCCAGAGTCCGACTCCGAGTCAGAGTCAGAGTCCGAGCAAGAGTCAAAGTTATAGTCAGAGGAGGCGAGGCAATCGGGTTGGAAGTCAGCGACATGCAAAGTCGACAACAAGAACAAATTGCTGCCGCTCTGCAAAGACAACAGCGACAGCGGCAACGACAACTACAACAACAATACCAATAACAACAACAGCGACAACAAACTTGACCATGGCCAAGACGGCAGCTCAGTCATAACTCAGCCTATTGGCTTGTTAAGCGATTTTCCAATATCGCTGAGCTCTCAGCTCGACTTCAGCTACAGCTTTAGCATCAGCTTCAGTTTCCCTTGGGTTCCGTTTGAGTACGAGTATAGCATTTTTTATAAGTAAAAGGGTATATTGTGTTTTTTGGAATGTATGTAACAGGAAGAAGCAGGCATCTCCGACCCTATAAAGTATATATATTCTTCATCAGCATCAACAGCCGTCTGTCTGTCCGTCTGTCCGTCCGTGTGATTGCCTAGATCTCAGAGACATTAAGAGATAGAGCAACCAAATTTGTTTTAAATTGCACGCCTCCTTCCTCCACCACACCCACAGCTTTAAATATATTATTATTATCTGTTATCTCACTTAAACGCAGCAAGATCTGACAAGTAGAACGGCAGTAATAGTTCACCAAAGTTATTAAAAATTAAGGCAATACAAGCACGCAAAAGTATGCAGTAGTTTTTATTATATAGAAATTTCTATGAAGTACTTTAATATATATTGACATAAGTAACGGGTATTCTATGGTCGGCATCTCGACTATAGCCTTTCCAACTAGTTTTGTAATTACGTGTAGTATGTAGTACCCTGTCTAGGGCGCGTGCGTGCCCAGCCATATGGATATTTATTTTTGCGTACGAGTTTTTCGGCCTTTGGCGCTTTTAACTATAAATATACACAGTCTAACCGCATTGCAACAGACTGTGGCATGGTTATCGCTGCAACAACCACAGCAGCTTCAGCAGCAGCTGTTGGCGCATATTAAGCTATTTTCCTTGCCATTGGCCAATGCCAATGCTTATCAAACGCATGCACCCTGCACAGAATCCCTGTCCATATCCACATCCACATGCACATTTACATCCACATGCACATCCATGTCCTGCCACTGGCATCTCACAAATGATTTATAGAAAGCTCTTATTATTTATAGTTGCCTCAGCTCAACGCTGTCAAATAAGTTGAAGCAATTAATTAAGCGCCTGCAACATCTCAGCTTCAATTCAAGTGCCGAAAGCAAATATTGATGTGCTTGATCGGCTCCTGACTCTGAAGCTGAATCTGCAGCTGATACTGTAACATAGATAGTTTAGAAAGTTGAACAGAGAGAGACGGAGAGCATGGAATTATATCTTAAGATATAATGCAAAAATGAGCACACATCAATAGAGCATGGATTGAATACTCTAGAATCTAGAGAGCATGGAATTATATCTTAAGAAATAATACAAAAATGAGCATAGATCAATAGAGCATGGATTGAATTCTCTAGATAATGAAGTTAAAGTTTTATTATTGTATATTGCGTTTAGCAAAATCTACTGCTTCTGATAAATACGGAATTTCAGATGACAAGAAGTTCTTCAAAGGCTATTAATATTATCAAAAAGACTGCTCTCAAACTGATGACTATTATGACTAAAGTAAAAAGTTCAACACAGGGCAGGTTTGCTGAAAGGGTAATATATTAGCCGTCCATTTTAATGATTAATATCATAAACAATGCCTATTTATTTTAATCTAATTACAGAGTAGAGAAAATTAACAATATTTCGTATGTTCCAAATTTTAAAATAAATGAATCGCAAAAAAAATGATTGATTTAAATTTAAGTATGTATGAATGATTAATAAATACATATATAATATATTTAGTATCTTTTAGGAAGTCTAAGTACTTTTAAGTCTGTTATACATTCTAGGGCTAAGATCCAAATGCAAAATCCATTTCAAAAAAATTTTAAAAACTTATTTTTAAGAAATTATTAATGTGATTTTTTGTCATATTGAACCACGCATATTTTATTAATAGTAGAAAGCTACAGCACCTACCACTACAAAAGAACACAGAGGAGGTGTCCTTAAAAAAAAACTCAAATGGGACATTGACGTTTTATAAAAGAAGAAAGTCCGCAAAAAGTCATTATCAGAGCAAGTTGTTTATAATGGTAGAAGCTGTAATTTTAGCAACATATTTATGGCCAACATATTCCAATTGAAAATCACACACTAAGACTTACAATACCCTGGGAAGCAGGCTGAGATCATATAGCTGGCGTGCAGCTAATTGGAGCTGTGTGTATGGCTTTTAAATGCCCAGTCATTAGGGTTAAACAAGCAATTCATTTTGGGCCAAAACAAGCAGCAGCAGCTCATTTGAAACGCCTCATTTAAGTGAAATGGAAATGCCAATTTTCGACTCACGGCAATAATAAAAAAAAATAACACGTGCTCCAAAACAATCGGCAGCTCAAATCACAACAACAACAATAGCAACAACAATACGAATCCAAACTCAGGCAATTCACAAATCGCAAAGCAGATGCAGAAACAGAAACCTTTTCTTATGTGTGTCATTAACTGAGGCGCGTGTTTGGCTTTTTCTGCCTCCTCCCAGTTTCAGTTGAAGTTGGACTTGGCAATAAAAATACGCTGCCGACAAATTAGAGGTTAGCATTGGCAAATAAAAGTTGAAGGCGTGTTGGGACAGACACTTGTTCACAATTGTGGCAAATGCGGGGGCGGGTGTTAATTGTATTGAAAAAGAAAACAACTGACATAACATGAACAAAACTAATCATAATTTGAACTCTAAATAATATTAAAATTTTTGTTAATTTTTATTAAAATATAACATCCGAATTCTCAACAATTTAATGCCAATTTGAAGGCAATTAATAAACTAGTTAACTTGGTGGAGAACTCTAATTGAAATAAATCAGTTTCGTGCCTCAACTAACTTAAAGCCAGGCTCATTTGGTCGTCTCTAATGATGCCAAATAGCAGAAAAAAAGGGCAGAACCTATTTATTAATAATTAATCGTGTCGAAGCGATTTGATGATTTCACGATATTGCCCGAAACGTTGATTGGGCCATAATAATTGTTGAAATGTGCCTCGAATTTTTGGTATAATTGAGTTCTCGATCATAATCATAATCGGAAGTGGAACAGAAACTGAGACTAAGACTGACGAGGCAAGAAAAAAACCAATGAGCACGACTTTTAATTTATAATTGAGAAGAACAAGTGAATTAAATAGAGGGCATGTCTCTTTTACCCTCTGACTCTCTCTTTCTCTCTCTCTCTCTCTCTCTCTTTCTCTTTTTTGCTTTGTGGCTTTGATTTGTGGCACGTACTTGGACCAACTGGCACCTGTTTTCAACTGGCGTGGTCTGCTAACAAATTAATAAATGATTATTATATTACGCAGGCCGTTAAGTAATGCGATTATGACATAACGAGCACACACACACACACACACACACACACTCATACACACAGGCAATTGTTGTTAGTCGCTGACTGAGAACTGAGAGCTGTTAGCTGTTAGCTGAGTCTCTGTCTGGATACGGATGCCAGGCTGGTTTTGCCTCAATAATTTATCCATTAAGATTGCACGCGCCTGATTGTGTGCTACGTGGCTCGTTTTGGGCTTTAGACGGTAGCCTAGCCACAGTTAATAAGGGGCGGCTGACAAGGGGGGGGGCAGCTTGGTATATGGCTTTAGGGGGGGCATGGCTTTGGGCGCTGCCCACAGTTGATTTAATGCGCCAAATTATAAAATTGTTGTTGATTTAATTTTATGAGTGTAAAACGGGCCCAACTCTCATTCAACTCCAACAACTGTCGGTCCGATCACTCAGAACGCAGCTACTCGTCTTTGTTGCTGCTCTTAATGCCGTTGTTGTTGTCGTTGTTGTTGTCGTTGTTGTTGCTGTTATTGCCACTGCTCTGGCTGAGGTTGTGGAGAAGAGCTTCTCCAGCTTGTAACCATGTTTCGCAGTTTATCGCAATCTTAGTCGCAACCGAAAACCGCAGCCAAGAGAACCGAACGTGACATGTGAATTAGGCAGGCAAGACGACATGGAGTTGGACCTGGAGCTCGACTTGGACTTGGACCTGGACCTGGAATGGGTGCGGGAAAGAGCAGGTGGCTCTCGACTTTGTCCCGATGCTTTTATCGTGCTTTATTAATAAATTAATTGACGCAAATGTGGTGCTGGCATTAGACATGATCTTGGGCTATATATATATATATATTTTCAATCTATTTTGTTAACTGTTTTTTCTTCTTTTTACTTAAGCATGTGTTTAACCAATTCTTTGATAAATGTATTTAGTCTTTGGTAGCAAATTCGTCGAATACGTATACATAGATACAACATAATAAGTAGTAACATCTTTAAGTAAGTTTTTCAGGCATTTATCTTTTAATTCTCTCAACATTCATTTATTGATTGTTATTTATTATAGTAATAATATTATCTAAGCTACCATAATATGCATACATTTATTATATGCTTTATTCAGATTAAGTTTAAATAATTGCCCAAATATTGGGTCAGAATCGTAACTGAAAAACTGTTCAAGTTTATGGCAAGCACTTACCCTACGGCCATAAAAGATCACAGCGAATTTAAATGTAATTTTATTCATTTATTTGTATACGAGTATCGGAAATTTTTAGTTGGTAGATGCATTAACGCTTTCCCATCTGCTTTAGCCTTTGTACTTTGGGGCCTCAATTAAGGCAAGAGTTTTCCATTGAGGCAACCAGCAGAAATATTGGACAATGCCACACCACCCGCTGCTGCATGTTGCTTGAAAGGATGGAAGTCAATAATCGAAATACTAAACCCGTCTTAATGCGTCGGGGCAACCCGCAGGCCGCAACGTGCACAATTTGGCGCCCTACTTCGGAGCTGCTCCTACGCAGCCCAAAGGAGAAGGAGAATGAGTTGGAATCGAAATCAAAGCCGGGGGACTGTGCTTCGGCAGTTGGAGTTGCAGAGAATGTATGGTCTGGTCTGGTCTGGTCGTTGGGTACCATGTTAAGTGTTAATAAATCGCTGTAGCCCAATGAAGATCACGGGAATTTGTTTCAAACTGTTTTTATATTATTTTTACAACTTCGTTTTGGACAACCCTTTCTTGCCTTTTTATTACTTAACAAATTAGCCCAAATTAATCAGAAACGAAAGTAACGCCACATGCAGCACTTAGGCACCAAGATAAATGCATCTCTGTCGCAGTGTGAGGGCTTCCAAACTATCCAACTATCGATTCTAGAAAACAGAAAAATGGAAAACGACAAACTTAACATTTACGAGGCGACATTAAGCAGGAGATCTCTGCACCAAACATGACACATTCCTATCAAGCATTGACGATGCGTAAGTGCAGCATTTTCTTAAACAATTTGCAAGCTTTCAATCAAGTAAGCCTGGGACTGAGACTGAGACTGGCATACAGAGATTGAGACTAAGACTGAGAGCAGAGACTCTGTGCCTTAATCGATCAAAACCCGTATGGCAGGCGCATGTTGTGGCAGCCGCGTTCGATTCCATCATTCATGCGATCAACATTATCTGCCGTCAGGCATCAGAGCCGATGCTTAAGGAGTCAAACTTACCAACAATGTGGATCCCAATACTCTTGTCTCCCCACTCCCTTCTCAGCCCCTTGAATCCGCCTCTCAGTCAGTCTGTCCGTCTGTCTGTCCGTCTGTCTGTCTGTCTGTCTGTCTGTCCGTCTGCCTGTCTGTTGGTAAAACGTTCTCAAAAGCGTAATTAACGTTCGCATATTTTGCTGTCGGATTATCGCCCGTACCGCGTTCATCAGCGACAAAAGCTTCCTGTGTAAATTGAACGAATAATTGCGCGACTAACTGTAAAAACACGCTGCTAAGAGAATTTCACTTTGACTTCAACATCAACTCCAGCTTTAGCTCGAACTCGAACTGAGATTCAGTTAATGTTTGTGAACCTGCACCCAATTAACTAATAACAAATGCCCGGCAATTAATAATCGCTTGACAATCACTTTTTCTTTACGAGGGTGGTCCCAGGGAAATGCTGCATTTACCTTTCCCAGACACAGTGCCTACCCCTGCCCCTTAAGCGCTCATAAAAACTAAAACTCTGTCCAGTCAGTGTCAATTCTCGAGTGGCCTGACTTGTGTTTGTAAAATGATATGAGCACTTTTTATTTTACAATCTCAATATGCCTTCCTCTCTCTCTCTCTCTCTCCCTCTTTCACTCTCTCTCTCTCTGTGCCCATTGATGGCACTTGGTAATTTCTCAAACGCCAATCCTTCGGGTTACTGCTTATCGCCCGCGCCCGGAGACGCTAATTTGATGAGTCATCTGTGCCGACTTTTGTCGTCGTCCAGTTGCGATAGTCATCTGCGTATCGTTGAAGGGCTATAAGTGAACCCCGACCCCAAACGACCTCTACCTATACATACTTCTTTCATTTCTTACCTGTTTCATCTATTGTCGTAAATTTAAGGCTTGTCATTGAATGGGAGTGCTGGGCATCATCTAGGGACGACTGCGATATGTTTGTATTGAGTTTTCGTAGAAAATGTCACTAAAAAATAAGGAATGTCAACACACACACACACACACAGACAAACACCTAGAAAGAAGCAGTGGAAGAAGAAGCAGTGAAAGAAGAAAACTATGTACACAGTTAGATGATAATCGGATCGTTGCTCCGAGCATATAACCATTGGGTATCTCATTTCTAAATAAAAGGCCGCAAATGAAAATGGTAACAATAGAAAAATGTCTAACGTTGTTGTTATTGTCCATGCTATTGTTGTTGTTGCTGTTGTTGCCGGCTGTTCAATAATAACGTTGATATGCGAGAACCAAACGCATTTAAAAACTTATCGACTCTGAAACGAAATCGTGCCGCATTTATGCGCTTCATTAACTTCCTTTCTTCGATTCAAGGATCTACAAAATTCTAATCTAAGAAAGTCCTAAGGCATAGAGTTTCACCAAGCAGCAGCTGCGAGAGTTTTTCAATTCTTACATCCTTTTAACATTTTTAATTAATTTTCCAAATTCTTATTTTTTTAAATAAGCAAAATTAGCATTACTAAAATCGAAGGAACATAATCAAAATATTTTCTAAAAGTAATTAAAATTTGAAAATAAAAACCTCGATTTATTTTCAAAGTTATAGTCAAAAAAAAAACAATATAATCAATATCTATTCATATCGAAATTAATTCAGTTTTGACTAGATATAAACGCGTAAATAATAACTTTATCATCTCTCACTGGAATTCACGTTGTTTTAATTTTTAGTCATTTTAATAAAATGATTTTATTAATATTTTTAATTATTGATATTTTTGATTGCTGCATATAAAAATTGAGCATAATTAGGAAATTTCTGCGAAATATCAAAGATGAAATTCCCAATGCTTAATCCTTAGCTTAATGTTTGTGAATGAAGTTTTTTAATGATAAATTTATATAAATTTAAAACCTATAAACACTTCGACAGCTTTAGAGAACTGCAAAGAATCATGAATGGAAATCAAATGTCGGCTTTATGTGTTTGATACCCAAATATTAAATGAGAATAAAAAAAGATTTAATTACGTTCGCGTCTGGCGTTCACTCTAATGCAGAGATCTTTTTTTGGGGAGCGTCCAGTGTCTGAGTCATAGGCAAAAGAACACATAGCGATTTCGTGGCCATGTTCAAGTCGGACTCACGGACACAATGCTGCCCCCCCGTGGCTATCATAAAAACAAACACAAAACCAAACAAAAACGACGATGGCGATGGCGGCGCTGGTTTTGCCAAAGGAAGTGGACGCTGAAGATTCGGTCGCCTACTCCGGAGCTGTCAGCTTATCATTTCGCTTTTAGCGCAACCTCTCACAAAGTGTGTCCTGTTCTGTGTGTGTGTGTGTGTGTGTGTCTGGCTCATTATCAGAGCGCGCTCAATGGAATGCAATGGTAACATCTTCAGAGCCCATTACACATCGTTCTTGCTCTCTCTGGAGTTGCGTGTTGAGTCTCTGAAACTGGCAGAGGTTCTGTTTCTCGACTCTCCATTCTCCATTCTGCATTCTGCATTTTCCATTCTCGTCTTTGGCATTTCATGTTATCCTTGTGCTCTTGTGCTCAATTTCGGCTACTTTTGGGGGCAACAACGACCTTACTACTTAGCTCTGTGTGTGTGTGTGTGTCTGTGCGTGTGTATGCGTGTGTGCGTGTGTGTGCTATGTCGTGTGTTCGTGTCGCATGTCGCCCGGAATACTCGCTGTGTCGCCTGTGTCCGTCTGCCGGCGCTGGCGATAAGGTTTTAAGTTATGACCTTTTAAAATGTCCAAATGCGACGATAACGCGTGATTACTACAAATGTATTCGAGAGTGCAGCGACCAGGCCATGCCCAGTCCAAGTCCATGCCCAGTCCAATCCAAGCCAGGACGCACTCATGCTGCCACTTGATCTGTGGGTGACAGGTCGGGGGCAGGGGGCAGTGGGCAGGGGCAAGCCATGCCAAGCAACAAGCGCTTGTCATGCAACAGTAACAAATTGTTTTGGCCCCCAACTAACAAATGAAATCTTAAATCACAGTTCCGCCCCTTTTGCGTTTTGGGCCAAGCTTCTGTCTAAGATCATCAACGATTGCCAACACTCCAGGACATTCTGGAGCAACTGTAATGATCAAGTGGTCAGTTAACAGTCGCCAGTCGCCATCATCATCATCATCATCATCATAGCTATACCATGTGAACCAACAATAAATATCGATCAAAACGTCAACTTTTATCTATTCCACCAAATCGATCGCACAGTGTGAACTACACAACAGATTCTTAACTCAATTGCAGTTGAAATTAAAGTGGCACAAAAAGAGATAAATATTAACATTTAAATTTGGATCAGTAAAGACATACTTATATCGAACTAGACTCTTTATAAAGATATGTAAATTGTCAATCCAAATTAATTTAAAGTAAAACCAAAAAAGGCTTTTAGATATTCATTTAAATAAGCAATATAATTGATAAGAAAATCTACGATATTCCAGTCGAGCTGAGAAAAATGTACACTTAATATTCAAATAGCTTAAAATTATCTGAATGTTTATTTTACTTTTTTTTTTAATTTTAATTTAACAATTTTATGTAAACTATAAATGTAGAATATAATTAAGAATTTTCAAGGATATTCAAAAATGCTCTTTTAATTTTAATTTACCAATTTTATGTAAACTATAAATGTAGAATATAATTAAGAATTTTCAAGGATATTCAAAAATGCTCTTTTAATTTTTATTTAACAATTTTATGTCAACTATAAATGTAGAATATAATTAAGAACTTTCAAGGATATTAAAAATGCTCTTTTAATTTTAATTTAACAATTTTATGTAAACTATAAATGTAGAATATAATTAAGAGTTTTCAAAGATATTCAAAAATGCTCTTTTAATTTTTATTTAACATTTTTATGTCAACTATAAATGTAGAATATAATTAAGAATTTTTAAGGATATTCAAAACTGCTCTTTTCGAACATTCAAAAAGTATAATTATAATAATCGTATTTTTTTTTTTATAACAAATTAAATGTTGCGCCTTAATTTGACCTTCGTACCACTGTGCAACCGATCGGGCACTTTGTAAATTGTTGCGCCTTGCATAATTTTTGCATAATTCTTGTTTTATTCAGCTCTCCTTGCTGCTGCTTCAGGAATTTTCATTTTTCTTTTTATTTTTATATATATATTTTTTTTTTCAGTTGTTGTTTTGGTTCCTTTTGCATATGTCGATTGTTGCCTGATATCCGTGGCGGACGTTGAGATGCAACAAAATGCTCGAAGGGATTCTGCGCTCTTTGCTGCTTATTATAAGTGCTGCTTGCCCCCTGCTTGGACAGGGGGGAGGGGCAGCTGCAGCTGAACTGGGCCGGCACTGGAACTGAGACAGAGACTGAGACTGAGACTGAGACTGAGACTGGACCTGCAGCATGTGAGTATATTGCTAATAATAACAATAATAATATGCGTTCGCTTATCAAAATTGACGTCAGATCTTATTGATATGCATCTGGAAGAGCAGTTTTTGTTCGCTGTTGTATTTTTGGTTGCACAAAAGAAAATCGTGTCAAAGGACTGAACCGAACCCGAGTCAAGTCGAGTTGAGTGGAGCTTAATTGAAGCGTTATTATGCGAGTGTCACATATGCAAAGTATTTTTAAAATATTTGAACACCAATTCACTCTTCGGTGGGTCTGCAGCCAATGCCAATGCCAATGAGTCCAAGCCCAGCCCAACCAGGCCAGGACTATGCCATGGACTTGGCCTGGCACCAAGCTGTGCATACAAAACGTGCACCTTCGCTCAGTTTGACAGATGCCTCAGAATTTAAGCACCGCAGGCCATCGAGCGCTGCTGCCACAGCAGCCGCAGAACGTCTTTTATTAATCAGCAGCAGCCGCAGCAGCAGCGACTCTTCGATTTGGGGCTGAAGGGGGGCACGCTTGAAAATATTATTTATATCGAATTTAATAATAATTCTTGAGCCTTCTGCGCGCTGCGTAGGTTGTTGGCCAGTTTTGATCGGTGCAAAAATTTGCATTGATCGACGTTGAAGATATGGTGGCAGGCAACTGCCAAATGCCTCATGCCTCATGCCTCTTACCTGCTGCCTTTATATGCCTGTCTTGATGCGGCTGCCGATCGGTTACCGCGTTTATGATGAATGATTGCGGGCGTCGGCCAGGATGGTGGGCCATTCAACTTTGACTACTTTCGCCCGGGTGAAAAGTTGCCGCCGCCACCGTCGCCCTTATTAGCATGCCAGCAACGTTTCAGCAATCCTCCAGCCGCATCCTTGGCTCCCAGAAATTAGGTTATCCCCTCTTCGTACAGTATGTTACATACACTTCCACTTCCTCTGTTGCCTCCACTGCCACTTTGTCGTCGTCTTCTTCTTATTCTTAATGTGCCGTTTTGTTAAATTGCAGCGTTAAGAATTGCGCACATAAAGCATTTTGTTGTCAAACTGATTTTTGATCATACATAATTTTTATCTTGATCCAAATAAGGCTTACAAACTTCAGCTCCAACTCCAACTCCAGCTTCGGTTTTGGCTTCAGCTCTGGCTTCGGCCTAGGGCCAAAGAAACCAGCTTGCATTGGAGATCGTTAAAATATTTAAGCATGCGTGGTCAGCTGAGATATTTGACTGAGTGAGCTTGAGTATTCGTAAGTATTCATGTTCCTTTTATTCTTTTTTTGATTTTATTACAAATATGTTGGGCAACAAATGAGTTTCCGCCATATACAAGCATATCAAAATATTTTGAAATCGATTTCTTTTGGGCGTTTCAAATCTCACGCCTTATTTGTCGCCCCAATCCGAGACTAATAATTTTCGATCCAAAAATGGCTAAGTGGCCAGCTCTTAAGTGCACCATAAAAAACTGAGCGCATAAATCTCTCAAAATCACAAATTCAATATATATTTATATGCGATAATATGTGCATGATATGGTATATATTATGGGCTTTGAATTAGCCTCCGAGTTCGTTCGAACTTTATGAGTTTTTTTTAATAATAAAAGCATGCACATTTATGGTGTATATTTATAGCAAATGTGTCAAGTTGTAAAACCTAATGTTAACTTGGCTATATAAAACAACTATCGTATGTTTAGAGCAAGAACTAAATACGAAAACAAAAGAATTATAAATAGAAACGGACAATAACAATACTGGAAACTTATCAAAATGGAAAAAAGCAAGAATATAATCCGTTAAAATATTGATTTATTTTTAAATTAAAGGTTTGATTAAATTAGGAATGTATATGCTTTGTCTTAAAAAATGTTGAGTTTATTTTTAAAATATATTTCATTTCAAGTTGTAATTATTTTTTGCAGGGACTGTTATCAATATTAGTTAATTAAAAAATTATGATATAGAAAGCGGGAAGAATTTTAAACTCGGTTCAGGCAAACATCTAAAACAGCTAAAAAAAAGTTTAATTTCAAAAATTAAAAAAAAATTAATTATTAAAAAAAATTTTGTTTGTTACTTTTCAATAAAAAAAATAGTTGTTAGATTGCAATTTTGATAGGCAGTAAACTCGTCTCCCACTATAGCTCGTAAAATAATTTGAATATCTGTTGATAGTACCTTGACACAAACAGAACGAACATATTTATTTATTTATTTTCATTTCTGTGTTTTTTCGTACATTCCCTTGACCCAGTTAAAGCCCAGTTAAGTCGCAACGGTAACGTCGGCTAACTCCCTCGCTCTGTGCCATGCCATGATGTGGCCCGTTGGTATGCACATACATACGTGTACACATAAATTGGGCCTCAATATCCACAAAACGACAGTAAACGGTCATTTTTATCGAAATAATTGCTTTTTTCGTTTGGCAGCGAAAGTTTTGATTGCGTTTCGCGTGGCGTTAGCAGCCAGTACACACACACAAATATACACAAGTGAATTGTATGACATACACATAACCATAATCCAGCTCACACACACACATAGAGGCACTAATACATGTGCAGCATTTCATTACGCGACTGCCTGAGGCCGTCAGCCAATCGTTGGCCCAAACGAGCATTCTGACAATTGTAACCACGTTGCAACGTCCGCTGTTGATGCCACTGACCAAGGAATCGGATGCACCACAGCACCACAGCACCACCGCACCACCACTGCTGCAGCAGCAACTGCAGTTAGTCTGCGCCGTGTGCTGATTGTGCATACGCACGAAATCAATAAATAAAAGCAACAAGAAATTGAGCAGGCATCGCAATGGTAGCCCACGCCGGTCTGCCCCAGCAGCCCCAACTGCCACAGTTCCCTCAATTCCCCCAATTCCCCCCAATTCCCTCAGTTGCCTCAATTGCTGCCCCCGACTGCCGTCTCTGCTGATGTGCGCTCATAATTCATTTCATTATTGTTTTGACATTTTATTTATTGAATGCGAACAGGCGTGCGTTGTCGATCCGTCCGCCCCCTCCAACCCTTCGCCCTCCCACTCCTCCTTCACCTTCACCTCCTCCTTCTACTTCTGCTTGCGTGGAACTCCCAAGAACGTGGACCTTGGCTTTGTATATTTCTTCCCCTTTTTTTTTTTACTTTTTTGGGGCTGGGCAAATGTTTTGCGCAAATTGTTAACGGGCTTGTTTCGTTTTGCTCAAATAAGTGAAATCAATTCCCCCTCCAACCGCCTACCCCCTATGCCGTCCCCCTGACCCGTTTTCAGTTGCTTAGCGCGTCTGTGTGTGGTCTGCAAACAAAAGACTTAGGCAACGAACTCGCGTGAAAAGCAGATGAACAAAAGCCAAACTCCAAATTTGTGACTATTGTTATTGGCCAAAAGCAAACAAATGAAATACTTATGATAATGTACTTGCCACCTAATTTACATAAAACACAACAACAAGAAATTAAATAAAATTTGTAAGTGTTTTCAATAGTTCACCTTGTGAATCTGGTTCAATTTGGGTCAAAACAATTTCAAAAAGTGTTTTATAATTAAGAATGCTTTGAAGTAATCTGCTGTCCCTATTAAAACATTTTAGAACATTTTGTAGTACAAATGCTTAAAAGTGTTGTATATGGTAAAATTAAACAAACACACAAATTAATTATTAAACGTATAATTAAACCTCGAATTACGAGAATTACTTTCAAATATGTTAAACATTAAATCGAAATTCTTTTAAAAATTAATACTCTAAAGTTTTCTCGTTGAGTTGTGTTACTTTCTTGAATTGCGATTTAAATAAGTCTCAAAGTGTAACAACTGCAGTTAATAATTACACTTACTATCGTCTTGCAACGTTTTCAATCTATAATCAAATTGTTTTATATATTTTGTTGAATTGTAAAGCAAATAATTGAAAAGAGTTTCAACTTCATTAGCCAGACTTTACTTTCAGGCGACTTTCAGGCTTCTCTCGGCCAGGTTTCAGCTGCCATTGAGCTGTGAGAATGCATTAAATACATTCCAATTGGCATTATTAATGCAGGCAATGCTCCTTGAAATGCTTATGGCAGATGAAGCATGAGATGGAGCAGTTGTAGCTGTTGTAGCTGTTGTGGTGTTAGTGCACACGCCCACGTATACGCCCACGCCTACTGAAGATGCAATGGATGCGATTGCCAAATGCCAAATGGTTAACAATTAATACACACCTCAGTCGACAGAACGTGCCACATGATAAATGCATTCGTTGCGGCATCGGCATCGGCAATGGCAAATAATTTGGAGCAAAAGTTATGAAAATTACTCGATAGTGCGCTGCAAAGAACTGATACCCATTTGCGATGCATGCGATGCATTCATGTTGCAGCTGTGTGAGTTAATGGAATCAAAACGCTTATAAAAATGGAACTTGCAACTTGCAACAGCAACAACAACAACTAAAGTGACGCATGCGACAGCAAAATATGACAATATGGTTGAAAATTAATCTTGCATAGTCAAGCGGGAGGAGAACTGTGGACTGCGAACTGAGAACTGCGAACTGAGAACTGCGAACTGAGAAGTGGAGACTTGAGTCTAGGCAGGATGCGAATGCCATTGTCGCCAGGCGACTGGTGAATGTGAACTTGATTATGTTTTATGAGATGTGCTGCACCGCTGCATGCAACGTTCGCTGCGTTGGCTGCCAGCCACAAATCCGCCAACACTGTTGCAACATCTCCTCGCCCGTGAATGTGGCATGGGCATATGAAGTGAACGCCATTAGATGTCGTCCATAAATTGTGGTATCATTTTTTATATGCACTTATGTATGTTGCATGTGGCAACCAGCAACTGGCAACTGGCAACCCTCGTGGCGACTTAACCTAGCAAATGACCCAAGAAAGGGCCACAAGCCAATGCCCACCACAATACAACTGATCTCCCTGGTCTCCCTATAAAGGTGGGCGCTAATCTGTCTGCCCATTTCAGACACTGATTATCTGCGTCTGTGTGTGTGTGTGTGTGTGTGTGTGTGTGTGTGTGTGCGGGACATTTAAAGCATTGTTGTGCTCATTACGGACAGCCAATCGGATGATGTATGGATAATGCTCGGACCTTAATTGAAAACCCATTTTGAGTACAAACATCATGCAGCTGTACCACTGTGCCGCCTACGCACACACTGTGCCGCACTGTGCCGCATCCGTATCATTGTTGACGACATTTATGTCTTAATATTTTTGCCAGCTCCTCTGCAAATGCAGTGGCACTCAAATGGTACCGTTACGGGGCCAGAGCCATTAGCCTGTCCAGGCTCCAACAGCGTCTCCCTCCTCCAGACACCCCCTATGTCACCGTCTCTGTACTCTCTCAGGAGGTAACACATGGCCGTCGAATACATTCGTATTTAAACCATTAATTTCCATTTATGGATTAAGCATGTGAGAGACGTACACAGAGTGAGAGAGTGGAGACTGAGCCTGAGCCGGAGTTGGAGCTGGAATTGAAGCTGTAGCTGTAGCTGAAGTTGGAGCCATGCTTTGAGTCTCAGTCTGAGCCTGGGCCGCACGCACAAAAGCCTTTAATAAATGCAACACCATTACGTGCAGCACATGCTTAGAGGAGAGAACAACAGCAGCAGCAGGAATGGAGCAACCAGTTGGCCAGGGGAACAACTCAATTGCCTGGCTTACTGCTTACTGCTTACTGCCAACTTGCAACTTGCAACTGCCTCTGCAGTCAGTTTTTCCGAGCTGCTTATCGACGCTCTGTCGTTTCGTGCTGTTGCTTTTCCCGCTCGCGCCCCAAATCTTTAAATGCTGCGCATGTGATTTTTCTTTTGGCTGTGCCTTCAACTTTCCAGCTGGCAAATGGAGTCGCTGGGATTAGCACGCGTGAGTAATGATTGCATTGGCTGCGATGCCACTCGCAACGCGCAACTTGCAGCTTGCAACGCGCCAAACTCGCAACTGGTGACTACTCAGGAAGCCTGGCCAAATGGAGCTGTAGTTGCACCCAAGAAAAGCTAATAAAATGCTGCATACTCTACAGTTTATTTATATTATATTAATATTAGTGGGTTAAAATACATCAAATAATCGAATACTTCCCTTGACAGTTTTTCAAAAACTTCAATCTATCATAACTTTGTCAAATCTTAACCGATTTTCATCCGGAATATCAATTTTATCATTATTTTGCCTCTATTTTCATTCTGCATTCAAATTGGAAAACTCAATTTTTCTTCCTTCACTGACCATTTTTTCCTTACTTTCGATCACTGTCCATTTTCGTCCATACTCTTCCCTTGACACTTTTTCACAAACTTCAAACTATCATAACTTTCTTAAATCTTAACCGATTTCTTTCCGGGATATCAATTTATTCATTATTTCGCCTCTATTTTCATTCTGCATTCAAATTGGAAAACTCAATTTTTCTTCCTTCACTGACCATTTTTTCCTTACATTCGATCACTGTTCATTTTCTTCCATACTCTTCCCTTGACACTTTTTCACAAACTTCAAACTATCATAACTTTGTCAAATCTTAACCGATTTCTTTCCGGAATATCAATTTATTCATTATTTTGCTTCTACATTCATTCTGTATCGCAAATAGAAAACTCAATTTTTCTTCCTTCACTGACCATTTTTTCCTTACCTTCGATCACTGTCCATTTTCTTCCCTTGACACTTTTTCACAAATTTCAAATTATCATAACTTTGTTAAATCTTAACCGATTTCCTTCCGGAATATCAATTTATTCATTATTTCGCCTCTATTTTCATTCTGCATTCAAATTGGAAAACTCAATTTTTCTTCCTTCACTGACCATTTTTTCCTTACCTTCGATCAAAGTCCATTTTCTTCCCTTGACACTTTTTCACAAATTTCAAATTATCATAACTTTGTTAAATCTTAACCGATTTCCTTCAGGAATATCAATTTATTCATTATTTCGCCTCTATTTTCATTCTGCATTCAAATTGGAAAACTCAATTTTTCTTCCTTCACTGACCATTTTTTCCTTACCTTCAATCACTGTCCATTTTTTTCCCTTGACACTTTTTCACAAATTTTAAATTATCATAACTTTGTCAAAACCTAACCGATTTCCTTCCGAAATATCAATTTTATCATTATTATTTTCATTCTGCATGGAAATTGGAAAACTTAATTTTTATTTCTTCACTGTCCATTTTTTTGCTGACTGTCCGCTTGTCAATGCCTTAATAAGCCCAATATGTTATCGGTCAAATAGAGGCAAGAAATTGCCAATCTTTCTAACATATAACGATTATAAAGACAATGTAAAAACGGCAATAGGAATAATAATAATAATTAATTTTTAAATTGTGGCACACCTAAAGCCTCAGCAGATATACCACCGATAAGTAAGAGTACAAACAAACAGTGACTACAACTAAATAGAAGAACTCATAAATTTAACACGGCCCAGAACGATTATGCTTGCATGTGTACCTAATGGAAAGTGGATTTGTGGATCTCTCGAATCTCAGTGGATTGTGGATGGTTGTGCAAACACTCGGCAATGCAATAGTCAAACATTGGCCATAAAATGCCACAAATTCCTGGGTGTTCTCAACGCAATTGTGACGCCCCGAAAGCGAGAGGACGCCTTCGCTGATGATGATGCTCCAGGTTTTGGGGAGAGCAAACGCTGATGAGCAGCGGCGTCTCTGGCTGGAGGGGCTCACTGTAGCTGTAGGACGCTGTTGTTGATATTAATGTAGCCCTGTCCGAATGGCAAATGAAAGTCATCAATCAGCGGTGCCGTAGAGCGCGACCAGAGCCATCATTTGAGTTCGAGGGTCTGTTAAGGGGGACAAATGCAAACACAAACATACAAATACAAATACGAGTTTAAGTTTAAGTATGAGTGCAGAGTGCGCATGCGCGGAACGTTATGAGTTTTGCTTATGGCTTATGATTATGGCCAAGACTATGCAGCAAACACTGTCAAGCTGGGGCGGATCAAGGGCGCGCCTTTTGTGTCCACTTGTGTGAAAAATGTGAGAGTGCGAAAAGCGCCAACTAAAGCGCCATTTATTGTGAACATGGAATCTTAACTCCACAAGCCACCATTTTGTCAACCAACTGAAAGTTGTGTCTCTCTCTCTCTTCTTTTTCCCTACATAGGTACTTTGCCTTTCTTTCTCTCTGCCTGGAATGATGTCTTAATTGTTATGCTAAGAGGGAAGCTAGACTCTGTCGTTCTGGGGCGTTAAAAAATTAAATTTATGTTTCTATGCAATTTATTATATCAAAATTGTGGGCCCACAACCAATGCACAAGCACACAAAAGGGGGCATGGCCGTGCTGATAGTCGCGTCACGCCCCTTTTGTCGGCTTTTTGATGATGCCCAAGCAACCAGACTGCCAGACAGTCAGCCAGACAGCCAGCCAAACAGCCAGCCAGGCAGTCAAACAACCAACTAGTTGATTTTGCTTTTATTAAGTTTATTTTATGATCTAGCAGCAGGCTAGACCCATATATGTATCTATGAGTAGGATGAACGATGAGGGCGGAATTGAGGGGAGAGACTGTTATCCACCCAAGTTCGATTGGAGCAAGCGATAAGCAACTGGCAAGCTTCCTGCTCAGCTGCTGTGACTTATTAAGTCCATGTTGCAGCTGAGATTTACTTTACTTTAGCCGTGGCCAAAAAAAAAAGGTCACACAAAGGTCACCTCAACAAATGTCCCAAATTTGAACAGTTTTTTTTTTGTTGCTGTTGTTCGTTAACTGATTTGCCTTTGTCAATTTATTGCCAGCGATTTGCCGATCAAAACATGACGTGGGTTGCTCCAACAGTTTGCTGATTTACAGTCTGCAAAAAAAATTTTAGTATCTTATTACTTATGAAAATTTAAAAAGATTTAAGGTCTCTTTTATAAAATAAAATAAATAATTTTACCTCTTCAAATTATACGAATGTATTTCTAATTTAAGTAAAATTTACTTTGTACAATCCAAATATAAAAAATTTCAAAAATTCAATTATAGGCAGATATTAAAGAATTTGATTTGATAAACCACAGTTTCGCATACTTTCAGCTGTCTTTCAGCAACTATTTAAACCGGACAATTAAGAGCATACAATTGTCTGCAAATATAACCGATTTATTTTGAGGTTTTTGCTATTTATTATCTTATTTTGTGCATCTTATTACTCTCATTTTTCGTGCCGAACATGACAAATAAATAATAAAAACAAGGCAAACAATGAAAACAACAACAAGCTCTGCTTTTTTCTCATTGTTGCAAGTCAGCAGGAGATCTTTCACTTTTAACCTTTTAAAAGAAATAGTAATAATAAAATTAAAACAAAAAAGCGAACGATTTGTGATTTCCTATATTATTTTATTGACAATTAAAAATATCGGCAAAGCAATTGAAGCAGCAGATGAGTTGCCAGTGTCCCGTGGGCAGTTGCAAGTTGCAAGTTGAAGTTGCAACTATGAAGTGGTGTATGTGTGTAATTGTGTGTGTGTGACTGTGTTTGATTTATAGACGGAACGCGTGGTTGTAGCATGTGAAAAATGAATGCGAGATTTATAACATCAGCCTAATTGAATGTTTGATCCTGTGCATAAATAACCAAATTAATGAAAATGAATTTTAATAAATTTCTCAATTGCATGTTTAACTCGAACGCACACTGAGCAGACACACACAGCGAGAGGGGAGAGGAGAGAGTGGAGAATGGAGAGTGGACAGCTAAGCGAATCCCGGCTAGACACGCGGCCATAACGATGTCCTGCTGAGCATGAGTAATGCTTCTCTATTAGGCGCTGCATCACTCCTGCTAATGGAGCCCATGGAGATGCTGGAGATGCTGAAGCTGGCAACTGGCAACTGGAAGCTGCAATTGGAACTTGCAACGTGCAACCGAGCAGCTGCAATTGTGCAGCGAGTCGGAAGCGATGTTGTCATTAAGACGGTCACCTTTGCATGGATCTGTGGCATGGATGTGGCATGGATCTGTTGCATGGTACGTACGCATGTCATTCAACCGCTTTAATTATTAAGAAATGTATCCGTTTTTGTGATAATTAATGGCGCCATTGCCATCCACTCTCTCAGGCATTTCTTTCTTAGTTCAATTCACAGATAATTGGGCGCGTCAAACATTGTCCATGTTCGGAGCGAACCGACTCTTTGATTTACTCCGTACCCCAAAAACCCGACAAAACATCGCATATTTCGACATGCTCGTTGACAACTTCAATTAACCAGAGTGCGTTGTGCAGCTCGCCGTGTAATTAGCGCATTTTTCCCATATGCCCTTACCGAAAATGAAACAAAATACACGATCCCTGCAATTTTCGCATACCCCAACAACTGTGTAGTATCCCCAACGACTCGCAACTCTTTCCACTTTTTTTTTTTTTTTTGGTCATCGCAAATATCAACTGATATCGGCATCGATCAACTGAAAGGAAATGGAAGCCATTTGTCATATATAACAACGACAACAACTGCAACAGTCGAACAGTCGTAGTGCATTCGTATAAGGCACTTCCTCTGGCCCCGTGTGGCAGCAGGGGCAAGTTGTCAATACTCACGTCAATGGTTCAATGGGTAGGCAAGTTCTATGCCTGGAATTTCTAATAATAACGAAGCGTGCTTGGGACGAAAGCGCTTGGAATTTGTAAATGTATGCCCTATATATTTTTCAAATTGTAAAGGGTATATTAAAATGAAACTATTTGTTAGACATGGAAAACTACATTAAAATGTCTAGATTTAGACCCTTGAAATATTTATTGCTCCCAAAAATATCCGAGTCTGAGTTGGACTGCAGTTTTCATAAGAGAGATCTACATAAGAGTTATATAATGCCAGCAATTATAAGAGATCTCTGTATATTTATTATATTATATTATTTTTATTAATTTCACTTCATAACGTAAGCCAGTTTAATAGATCAAAAGAACACATATTTAATCCTAAGGAAAAGACAATTGTGTCGATTTCTTTTCGAAATGTGCGCCAAATTAATTGCTTAGATAAATTTGTAGCTAATATTTAATACAATTACTCGGAACAGAATTCTTTTAAATTTTAAGAAATTTTATAGCAATATTTGATTGAAAAGTTATCATAATTTAAATGTAAAGTCTACTGATCAATTCTTAAATTACCTTAGCCAAAAAGAATATACATATTTATATATATTCCTACACAAAAAATTACAGGATATACATAATGTCTATCACACTAAACGCACTCAACTCACACATTTGTCATTTGTTTAGGTTTCTGACAAGTATTGAAGTGTTGAATTTTGACTTTTTGAATAGTCGCATAAATCAGAGACACAAATAAAAAGGTAAAAAGCGAGAAAAAAGAAAAACTCTAGAGAGCCGCATTGCCGGCACCTGCCATACTTTGGTTTTTACGTGTATCTCTACGTTTGGGCCAATTGAAATGCAGGAGACAACACACAGACATGACGACAATTTGTCTACGATTAATCTATGCTGCCAGACAGTAATGATATGGCCAATGGATTTATAGTTCCGGGTTGGGAAAAGGGAGTGCAATTTGAGACAATTGGGAAAACAATGCCAAAGATCTTGAAAGTAAAAGTGTGCAGAAAAAAAAGACTTTGGCTGCGCTTTTGGTTGGTTGTTTTAACTCTTGCCCCGCCTCTGCGCCATGCAACATGCAACCAGAACAAAAACTTGGCAACAATATGGGCAGGGAAAGGGGGAAGGGGGGAAGGCAAATGCTGGCGGCAATCAAAATCACGTCACGATTGCAATGTGGCTGAAATTGAAGCTGCAACCGAAACGAAGCCGAGTCTGAGGCGTCTCGCAGTTTGTTGCGCATTTTCACACCAATAAACTCTGTTCATAACGAAAGCAACAACAACCACAACAACTTGGCACACTATGTTGCAAAGCATTACGACATAGTCGAACAAAAGTTAATTGAATAAAGTTTTGTAAACTTTTGTAATTGCTCGATTGCTGATTTACAAAACGAACGCATTTATATTCGCCAAAGATACGCCAAAGATACAATCCACAGATTTGTTGTGGCGTTGGAGTTGGATTTGGAGTTGGCTTTTGGGTTTCATGTCTGCCAGGAGCCATAATTGAGATGCCTTTGAAGCGATAATAAATTATGAAGCCAAAAAAATGAAATGAAACGAAAACGAAAAGCGCACAACACAAGAAAGTAAAATACCAGAGAAACGTGCTGTTCGCGAAGGTGACTGACTTCCCTCTCACTCTCTCTCGCTCTCTCTCTCTCTCTTTCTCTCTCTCTCTTTTCCTCTCTATATGTGCCACTCTCTGTGGCATGCAGCAGCTCAGCTGCCCAGACGATTAGGCCAGGGATTAGGCAAAGTTTACCAGCCATAAATTATAAGTTTTTGGGCAAAAGCTAACGGGAATTCACACGGGCTAACCAAAAACAGTTAGACAAACGGCTAAACCAGAAAAAAGGGAAACGCAAAACATTTGATGGGTGCACTGAACTTAGCTAAGGATGTCGACGCATTCCCTTTAATAAGACTAATAAGTCAACTCATAAACTGAGCCAATTACTCTCGAAATTACTTTGTTGCAAGAAGCCTAAGCCGTAGTTAATTCACAGTTCGATATGTTAATTAAACCCAGACAGACCCAATGGAGTCAAGCGCCTAATCTACAAAAGAATAAAACGCTGTATTTCAGGATTAAAAGCCGTAATCGAAACAGAAATCTTTAACCGGTTATAATCGATTGAAATTGATAACTGAAACACTAAACGAAACAGAATTTTTTTTATTAGAGCGAAGGCGGAAAACTTAAATTATTCTTACTCAAATAACCGTACAGTACCCGATTCATATTTATCGGCTAATATCAATTCCATCAAGTAACCGTTACAGAAACACTAAACGAAACAGAATATTTTTTATTAGAGCGAAGCCGAAAAACCAAAATTATTCTAACTTAAATAACCGTAAAGTACCCGATTCATATTTATCTGTTAATATCGGTTCAATCAAGTCGTAAATTCAATTATGTTGTTAACATATATTTAAAGTTTTTATAAAACATTTTGCTTATTTTGTGAACTGAAATCATATCGGTATTTCGTAACCGACACACAAATATTTACCAAAACCCTTAATGAAATTAATATTTTTATCGATTTGATATTCTGCAATATTTACAACATTATCTGTAGTTGACTTGCGTAATTTGTCGCCACATCAAAAGATACAAACGAATATTTCATGCAAATGTCAAAATTTGTTAATATTTCGTTCAATTTGGCAAATGGGGACAAAATGCATTTTCAGCAGTTTTGTAAATGTCGGAAGAGAAAAAAATAAATAAAAAGTAATTGAGAACTGTCATGCAATCAGATATGATGCGAATGTCTTTCCTCTTGTTGTTTGGCAGTTGCATTTCAACTGGGCATTTGTTGTTGCTGAACAATTAGCAGCGCCATTGCGTGTTGCAACGTGCAACGTGCAACAGGGACACATCTTGCAGTCGAATGAGCGACTCGTGATCTGCCCTTATGGCTTTGTGCATTTCTAATGCAACGCGTTTTGCAGGTCAGCGTTTTATTTGGATTTTATTACAAATATTTTGTATAGACTCTGACAACTTCCTGGTTCATCTTGAGAGAACGTCACTATCGATTTGAGCCAAAGGCAGTGCACGTCCCCGCGTGCTACATAAAAACTAGCTAAAAAACAATACAAAAAAAATATATGTATATATGTATAAAAAACACACACTCACAAAAAGCAGAGGAAAAAAAAAGAGAACATCGATTTGTAGCAGCGCCTGCGCAAAGCGTGAAATTTATGCGACCCACACGCAGCGCCACTCACACGACCACGACCCAAGAAACCCAACAAAGCCAACAAAACCAAGAAAACCAACAAAGCCAACAGAAGATGCTTCACCTTCACCAAGCCAAGTTGTAGTTGCAAGTTGGAGACGCAGCCGGCAAATTTCATTTCTCGCAATAAATCCATGACTGATTTATGTACTGCACAATCGTTACAAATCACAAACGTTTACTGAATGAGCGTCCATCTGTCTGTCCCACTGTCTCGGAAGATGTTGGCTGTGGCAAGAAAAGAAAAAAAGTGACAGTGGCTGCTGTCTGGCTGCTTTACTGTCTTCTGTCTTCTGTTCACTCACGTGCTGGCTTTCAGCTTCAATCAGCGCGTCTTCACTCGCCTCAACAGCAGGAGCAACAGCATCCGCAGCTGAATTGCATTTGAATTAATTAAAAATGCTGCACTTACTCATAGAGAAAAGAGACAGCAAGAAAGACAGCTTCAACTGATCCCATGATCATGACAAAATTTGTCAAATAAATGTGGACATTTAACAATCGAGTGCAACGGACAATGTCTCCATTATGTCCACAGATGGAAATCTTTGTGGGCCGCCAAACACATGTATCCATGTACAGCATACACAGTTGTATCCTTTTGTCCAGCCTAACAACTGACGTGCACAAAATCGATCAGGCAAGAGACAAAAGCAAAGAAATACTCCTAAGAATGGCAATGGCATTCACATTCACATTGGCATTGGCATTGGCATTGGCAATGCCAAAAGATTTACATACTCTCGACACTTTGAGAGGACACGTTGTCCATGGCTGGCCACTTAAGTTGATGTCGCGACGTCAGCAATACCCAATGTTGCTATCTCTCTCTCTCTGTCTCCCTGCTGCATGACTGCAACAACAAAGACTACAACAATAAGAACAACAACAACAAGAGACTGTCTCCGACTGCGTCTGACTGAGCCCAAGTTGGGACAAAAAGGATGACTAAATGCATGCAAGTTATTTAAATGAGACATTTTAAGAGTCAGTCCATGGCGAGGCAACAGAATGTGGACAGCTCTTGGTTCCGGCTCTTGCGTAGCCTGTCAAAGTGTATACTTACAGGGTATATTTACTTGCCACTAAACTTTAACTCTCGCTATAATTTTGCTTCTTTATTTATTTGATGATATACATTCTAAATATATTCAACATACTATACTGAAATCCTAAAAGTTTGTTTTTTTTTGGATACATTTGTGCTTTTTATGATTACCTCCATCGAAAAAAATGTCCAGAAATTTACACTGTTTCAGTTCTGATTTCACTTTTATAGTATCTGTTTCTTATGTTTTTGAATTTTTTGAATTTTACTGCAATTGCATCAATATGAATTTACATACATATATGGAGATCTTAATAATAAAAGATAATAAATTCTTAAATGAATCAAATTCTTTTGATCAGGAAAATAAATTTAATTTTTAGAGATTCTCAAGATATGACAAAGTACTAATATTTAAGAACAAGATACTCTGCATAATGCTGTAAATTTAAAACTATTTTCCATAAAATATATGTATTTAAAATTTACACTTTTGTTCATATTCCGGTACTTTAATTCATTTACATATGACATTTAATTCATATGGTAAAATACTAATATTTAAGAACAAGATACTCTGCTTAATGCTGCAAATTAAAAAAATTTTCCATAAAATATATGTATTTAAAATTTACACTTTTGTTTATATTTCGGTACTTTAATTCATATACATATGACATTTAATTCATATGACAAAATACTAATATTTAAGAACAAGATACTCTGCTTAGTGCTGAAAATTAAAAAATAATTTCCGAAAAATATATATATTTAAAATTCATTTATTTATCTTATTTCCTAGTGCTACAAGAATATCCTTATAAATAATTGCACAAGTCACAATCAAAAACAGCATTGAATAGATATATTTAATATATTTATGTTTAATATTTGCATCCTTCTTTCCAAATTATTCTGTTGACATTTTTCTTTATTTTCAGAGCAAGAGTATTGCTGATTCGAATTGCCTTTGATTAATCTCTGGGCTTACGTTTATGTTTATCTTTCAGCTGTTGGCCAGAAGAGAGCAATGCCGACTATTTATGTACACACACATATTGTTAAAACTGGCTGAAAGACTGACTGGCTCACTGACTACTTGGTCGCCCGGTCGCCTGGTTGCTGTCAATTTTGGGTGGCGGCTTTGGTCAGTTGGCGGTGCTGCTAATTGTGTCGCAGCTGCCAGATTTATGTGGCCCGATCAATTCGTTAATGTATGCAGATGCGTTTGGGCATCGGGCATCGGGCATCAAATTATAATTCAATTTCTCGAATAGAAAACGATCGACCACCGGAGCGGACCGGTGTGTGTGAAAAGCCCAGCTGAGGCAACATTCCCATTGCCAGCTATTTCTGGGCAGTTGTCAGCCGCGAGATTGGCTCATAAATTGTCCAAATTAATTCATTGTGGCACCGCTGGCGACACCTACTCGTTGTCGTCTTTGGCCCCTTAAAGAGTTAAAGACTTGCGGGAATTTCATTGGCGTCCACTTGATTCGTTAGTCATAAATTTATAGTCTTTATTGAAACATCAATTTGGACACTACATACACTACTACTCGCAGGAACACCTCTAGCCAACCGCCCAGTTCAAAGTTACCCGATCCAATTGTGTGTCTGCCATGGCTGGAAGGGAAGACGAGGTGAGCAGCGCGACGTCAAGGTGGTCCCAATGATGGTCTCATCGTCCCATCGTCCAATCATCCCGACCAACAGCAGCGTCGCTAATGTATTTGTGTGTGTGTGTGTGTGTGTTTTAGCTTTTTTCGCTCTTTCTACTGTTTAGAACTGGTTTCTAGTTACCACTCCACGCTCTGTGCATTATCTTTTTGTATATAATTTTGTTGGTTTGCTTTTGGTTTCGAATATCATTTCGTTTTGCGGATTCGAATTCAGCCAATCGCTGCCGATTGTTGTTGCTGCTAATGTCTTAAACACTTTTACAGCTAGTTATGCAAATGGCCGATTTGGAAAGTCTTATTCGCTTTAGGCGCTCTTTAAAGGCGACAATGGAGTGTGTCTATCGCACGATGATCTCATGCCGACCACAACAAGAAAAAAAAGGCGTGACAATGGTTGTCGATTTGAATTACATAGACCAAGTCGTACGTTTTCTATAATAACTCAATTTAATGGCCCGATATTAATCATACGACGCGTTGATCAAGTTAACTATTGGAATTTGCATTGTTTACCAACAATAACAACATACAGAATCCTCGTGATGGCAAACAGCTTTAAGCAAACAACTGAATTGCAAGCATAGCAAGCAGCTTTACAACGGCCAGCAACAGTTAACGAAGCAGTTCAACAAGAAGTTCAGTTCAAGTAAGCAGTTCACAGTGTTAGCAATGTGCAACACTTAGTTGAGCAAGCAGTTCACACTGTTAACTTTAAACGTCTAGCCGTTACATTTAAGCGCAATTCATAATTAATTGAATAAATTAATATTTAAGATAATTTTTAATTTTTTAAATAAATAGTACATCTCAAAGCAAATGCTTCATATAGCTATATAACTACATTACAGCTTTAACTCATTAATATCGAGACAGTTGTTACTGTTAACAGCAGTCTAACATTTGTGGGTGGGGACTGGGTGTTAGTTGACCTAGCGCCCCAAAGGACATATGGAAAAGCGACTATAAACGGACGAAACTCAACAGGTTTAAGTTCAGTTGCTTTTGTGAGCTCCTCGCGGGAATTTGTGCAATATTTCTAACGGAGCACGCGACACATGAGGCGGTATTAACGGTATTTAAGTGCTTGCCCAAAATAGATAATTGAATTTGTGCTCTGTTCGACATTTAATGTGGTAATAAAAATAATAATATTTATTGTTAATGTGCACGCTTCTGATGCGGCAAATGATACAATAATTTTCATGTTGCTTATGCAGTTAAAGTTGATCGAAAAAGTAGCACATATTGCCTCATATATGACTTTTATAATGAATTTGAGCTTACGATTCTATTAAAGCATATTTTTAACAATTTTTTTTTTGACGATTCTTGACATTAATTTGATAATTCGCACTCACTTAATGACAATTTGTCAACGTAATTAAAAGTTTAATCAATAAATGTGCCCGATGAGAGTGTGAAAAGTAAACAAGAAGAGCAAATGCCAGTAAAAAGGATACATTGCGGAAATTGTTTGCCCAACGCTACACTGGCCGAAACAGTTGAGTTACTTGTGCTTAGTGGAATAATCCTTTATTTACTTGACATTGTTTTCCGCGACAAAGCAGTCATCACATGTGCCTTCAATTACAACACAATGGCAAATCCATGGACAGTGCAGCTCAGCCGTCAACCAGCAACCCCTTAACCCCCTCACCCCTCTCACTACGTATGACCCCTAACCCTGCCCAGTGCTTCGGCTGTTCATCCATCAAATTTGTTGTGCTGACATGACGCGCTGACTGTGGTTCAGAGGGGGGGCGTAGAGGGGTTTCCCATATGTGTTTATTTATCCATTTTTGCAATTATTTTATGCGCCCTTCTCATTACTGCAGGGACCGGGGACCCGGGAAACTCCACAAGTGTCACAAGTGCCCATCAAATTGAAACTGCTCAGAATTGAGCCACCCAAAGTCACCCGAGCCACTCGAACCACACAATTATGTATCGCATTTTATGCAGTCATAAACGTTTGAGTTTATGAAGCGTTCCCGATGTGCTCAATATGCTAAATGGTCGAGCAGCGCGCCAATTGAATAGAACATTTAGACAGCACACAATGCAAAGGACCAAAGAGTCATCGGCAATGGATGCAACCGCCTCGGCATCCGCATCCGCCTCTGCCACGGCCTCGGCCACGGCAGCCGCATCCACATGCATTAAGATAAACATTAGCAACTGCAAATCGAATCATCCGGCTGCTCGCAGCGGTGGCAACGGTGGCAGTGGCAACAGTGGACTACTCCTGGTGCCCTCACACACACATCATAATCTGCAGCTCGATAAAATATCCGTGCGCTCGATTAGTTCCGAGGATATATCCAATGGCGGCAGCGGCAGATGCTGCAGTGCCGCTGCACGAAATCCGGCTATAAAAACCGGACGACGTTTGCAACTAATGCAGGTGAGTAGGTGGGGGTAGTAGAGGTGGTGGTGATGGTGTCAACCGTAGCAAAGCATTAATTAACAAAGCGTATGCATCTTAATTAGCTCACGATCTGTGTTGCAAGAGAAATCGTGTGTCACGTGCGTCTCTTAATGAAGTGTCGCGATTAGCGAGCACCCAACACGATAAAGACTAATCACAATTCGACACACACACACACACACATACACACACACACAGACAAATGAAAATAAAGTGCAAGTGCTGAAAATGCGTATACATTTTGCAGATGATAATTCTACCATTTATACCAATATTGGCATTGATTGTGCAAACATCGCTAACACTGCAGGAGATACTGGAGTACAGGGCCGATGTGGCCGACATTGAGACGCAGGTATGTAACAAAGCAGAACAAACAACAAGTAACAAACACACAAATGTGCGATGTCGCTTTTGAAGCGTAATTAAAATTTATTGCTGAAACTCAATCATACGCCAAGTACACGGCACAAGTTACCATGTTGAATGCTCACTTGACCGACCAGCAAACAGTTGTAGCCCTGGGAATGTTTTGTGGGTTGGAGCATTGGGATCGGGAAGCGATTGCCAATATGTATTTGTTTGCCAAGGTAAGTGGACAACGCAGTGAGAAGCCTCTCGACAACGCACTCAAGAAACTCTGTCGCTGACAAATTCTCAACCCTCGTTTCATTGCCAATCCCCCAACCGCCCAACCGTCCCACCACAACCCCTATTCAAGGCCATGCCTGTCCACGCTTAATATAAATAAGACGTACGCAAAATATAACAGATAGAAATATTCAAATGAAAATGAAAATGAAAATATTGCTTGATGCCAAAGTGAATTGATAAGCAAAATATGCAATGGCACACAGTTACAGCACTGTTTTGTGGGCGTGGCAAACAGGAAATGCTTACTTAAGGGCGGCCCTTCAACTGGGTCACGTACTTAAGAATGCAAAACATTGCAAATCGCATTGGCGCTTCTCGAAAACCGCATACTCTAGCAAAATAAACAGGAATTAGGGTGAGAAAGTATGAAAAGGAATGCTGTTATTAGTTTTATTTTAAAGGTTAGTGTCATGATAAAATTCTACTGATAATAATTGAGAATCAAAGCTAACAAATACTCTGTAATTATTTATATACATACCAATTTTAACTATTATAGATATAATTTTTAGAAAATTATGCTAAGTAAAGTATTAACCTCAAGGAGCACAGTATCACAGGGTATTTAGCGGTGCTTAAGTGAATTTTATTACATGATAAACAATGGATTCATTTCCCGCCGGTATTTACCCAGCATATGAAAAAAGCTTGATGAATTATTCAATGCGTTACCAAAGTAAACGACTAACTAATCAAGACCACTCCTAACCCAGGAAAAACTTGATGGAAAAACTGCGCAAAATGGACAAATATACACACACACACACAAACTATATACACATTGACACTGTGATAATCTTATGCATTTCACCCACGCCAGGTGACGATTGCAACGGACTTGGGCAAAGTTGTCACACGACTGCAGCTAGAACGTTCCGAGGTGGCCTTCTATATCTTTACCAATGGCAGCAAGCAGCGGTGAGTTGACTTCTCTGCACTTCACTTGACTCGACTCGACGTCGAGCAGCAACCACAATGAATAACAAGAAGAAAAAGTTCTGTTCGGCACGCCGAAGATTTTATACCCTTACCCAGAGTCTTTAAATTTATAAAAAAAATTATATTTAATATAACAATAAATAACTAATTAATACAAAACACATTTTATATAAATTTAGCTAAAATTGAAATAGAATTTCATAAAAAGAAATAAATCCATTGACCGATCTTTCCAATAATAGTCCGATTTTAATATAATTTACTTGTGGCTTATGAGATATTACCAATTAGAATATCTCAATGATTGTATTAAGATTTTTTCACTAGCGTGGACTACCGTTCATAGTAATATATCAACAAATATAAAAGTTTCTCTTACTTAAGATTGATGTTTTCACGATCTTTCCAATAGTAGTCCGATTTTAATATAATTTAGTTGTGGTTCATGAGATACTACCAATTAGAATATCTCAATGATTGGATTAAGAGTTTTTTCACTAGCGTGGACTACCGTCCATAGTAATATATCAACAATTATAAAAGTTTCTCTTACTTAAGATTGATATTTCACAGATCTAATGGAACAAAAAAAATACAAGAGCTTAGATAAGTTTTACATCGAATCAACTCATTCTCCTAAACAAGAATATACATATTGTTATACTCCATGTTATGAGTTTAAGATATTACACACTTCCTGACAATTTAATCATATCCTCTGCAAGAGTATAACAATGGGCAAATGCATTATGTCTTCCTCAGTGCCAATCTGACACAGCGCTTTGCCAACACGGATTATGCGCTGAACAACATGACCACTTGGAGCGAGATTAGTGTGCCGACAGCGCCAGATGAGGATGAGGATGATAGAGAGGTTATGTTGAATCGCAACGAGTTTCAGAGTCGTCTAAATGAATTTAGAGAGCGTGTGCGCTTAGAGCCCGAGGACAGTTCCATAACGGAAGTCATGAATTGGTATACATCCATTAATCGCGGCCTGCTGCATCATCTGAATGAACAGATTAAGGAAACGGACAACAGCGGTGTCTGGCGGTCTGTGTTCTGTCATTTGATTTGATTTGTTTTGTTTATCTCTAACTAACAATTAATCTGCAGCTATCTGGTTGGTTTTAAGAATCTACTGAAGAGCATTGAGTGCCAAAACATTGCCACATCCTTTGGCATACGATACTATGGACGCGGCCCTCTGACTGCTGAGAACTTTGTGTCCTATGTGCGTTACGAGTTCATGGCCCGCGAAATGATCAACTCCACATTGAACTATGCCCCCATGCTAAAGCCTATGTACACTAACATCACCAATACCAAGAAGTTTCATCGTGTTAAGCTCATGTGAGAATTCACGAGTTTTTTAACTGCATTTCAAATTTGACCTTAAAATCTCTTTCTTTCTTTCTTTCGCTCACCATCTCTTTCTGCAGGAGCAATATGGTGCTTAAGAACAAGCCCAATATTTCGGATGAACGTAGCGCCATTGAATATAATGAATTTATGCATAATTACACGGATGACTTGAGAATTTTACAAAAAGCACTGAGACGTCTAATTAAGTAAGTTCAAAAAACAAAAATCAAGCGTTTTTTGTAATATTTACGTGAACTATTCGATGGGCCATTGGAGAATTTCCGAAATGTAGAGGTAGTCATTACCAATCCCACAGTTTTTTACTGGTAAACACATACTTTAGTTATTGTTAGTAAGCCAACTTAATCGTATCAATATCGGCTAGATACCAGAGTAGTTATGGTTGTTTTAAGCAACAACAGCGCCTTAAAGTATGCAATAATTTTTATGTATTAGTCGTACTCTTGACTGTAGCGTTTTTACTCGTTTTCGTTGCACTTGCAGGGAGTACGTGGACAAAACGCTCGTTGAGGCAGACCGCAAGGAGGCAATTGGCATAGCCATACTTGTTGTTGTACTTTTAGTGTCTCCAATTATAATCATACTAGTCAAGAATGCCGCTGCAACTATACAGGTAAGCAATGACGTCACAACTATAGAAACTATTGTAAAAAGAAACACTGTCTTCATCTTCTCACAGCTATACGCCATGAATCTGTCCCTGAAAGCGAAAGAACTGAAGCGTGAGAAGCGCAAAAGTGACTCGCTGCTCTTCCAGATGCTGCCACCCTGTGTGGCAATGCAATTGAAGCAGACTCAACAGGTGCCAAATTAACCACACGTAACGCTCTTACTTTGGGTCAGGTGCCCGCCGAGCTATACGAGGCTGTGACCGTTTATTTCAGCGACATTGTTGGCTTCACCGAAATCGCGGCCGAGTGCACCCCGCTGGAGGTAAGAATGGTGGAAAGGGACGGGGACTGTTGGCTATTAAGGCCCATTAACTTTAACTGAAATGTTGAAACATATTTGGCAGGTGGTGACCTTTCTCAATTCAATCTATCGCGTGTTTGACGAACGCATCGAATGCTACGATGTGTATAAGGTGGAAACCATTGGGGACTCCTATATGGTTGCCTCTGGCCTGCCAGTGAAAAACGGTAATTTATGCAAATATCCCTGTCAGTCAAACAGGCATTGACCCTCCTCATCCTCATTACACGACCTACAGTCTCCCCGTTGTCTATGTATGTTCCTCCTCGCAGTTTTTACGCTAATTTGAGTTTTGGATGCCCAGGCGCCTTAATTAGACCCTGTGCTTTAAGAGTACAAAGGGTCTATTAAGGGTCTATTAGAAATGTCAAAATAAATAAGTAAAATTTAAAAAAGAAGTTCTCAGAGAACACAAGACTTACATAAGTCTAATAATAACTAAAAGTTTTCTAAAAATATAGTAGTGTTGAAAATTCCAAGCTAAAATTATACTGATTTTGAAATTCTCAACTAAAATTTTAGTCGATGAAAAAAATGTCAACTAAACATTTACTGAAAACTTTTTTTTCTAAATTGTTTCGAACATTTAGCTAAAAAATTAAACGAACTTCAACTGCCCGGCTAGCTCAGTCGGTAGAGCATGAGACTCTTAATCTCAGGGTCGTGGGTTCGAGCCCCACGTTGGGCGAAATTAATATTTTGTTTTATTCCTTTTTTAATATTGTAACAGTCAAATGGATCATATAGCTGAAATAGGAACAATCGGTAGAGTATTTTTTTGGTTTTGTTGTAGATATTTCAATCAAACTCAAGGGGTATCAGATATTTTATCCTAAGTACAGGGTCTCGCACAGCCAGGCTTGCAGCATTGCGCCTAGTTTGAACTGTGGAATATTTAAACATATGTTTATCTTCTCTGGCCCTAGGCAACAAGCACATCAGCGAGATTGCAACCATGGCCCTTGATTTGTTGGACGCCTCGACCGTATTCCGAATTCCCCGCGCCGGCGACGAGTTTATCCAGATACGCTGTGGTGTGCACACTGGACCCGTTGTGGCCGGCATTGTTGGCACTAAAATGCCACGTTATTGTCTATTTGGTGACACGGTAAACACTGCGTCACGCATGGAGAGCACGGGCGAAGCACTAAAGATACATATCACCGAGGAAATGCACGAGGCGTTGCAACAGGTGGGCGGATTTAAGACCGAGCATCGTGGCCTCATTGATGTCAAGGTGCGTACTTGTGGAATATCCCATGAATGTTGTTTTATTTTATCTATTTTTTTATATTTACAGGGCAAGGGACTCATGAGCACCTATTGGCTGACCTGCAAAGATGGCCCGGTCCGTGTGCGTGAGGAGATATCCTGGTGTGCCGACATGCAGCCTGTTTTCTTGGATCATCTGAAGCTGCATCCACCCACAAACTACAAGCTGCCAAAACGAAAATAGGGCCAAAAGCTTCAAACTACAAGCATCAATTTCCAAATGAGCAAATTACTATTGTTATTCCCACTCTAGATGTATATGAATAATCGTTTGTATGTGTATGTGACTATGTTATGTATGTGTCTTTGTGCTATTTCTATCCACATATATTATTGTCTGTGTGTTCCACTTATTCGATCACGCCCAGTGGGCGTAATTAGCCCAACCATGTAATCTGCTGCATGGACAAAAATACATTGCTTAACGAATCTGTAACTATATATAACAACCCTCTCCCGAACTGTTCCAAAAACCTCTGACGAATTTTAATCTTGCTAAATTTAATCGAGAAAATTTCTGAGCTAGTTGCTCTAATAAATGTTAAACTCAATCCAAGTATGCTAACCATGAATAGTCGCAAGTTTTTGTGTTTCTGGCTATTTCTTCAGTTTGTATCTATTGTGTACGGAGCTCGGGGCACCTTTGGTAAACCCACTGATGATAAGTTTCAGATGTTGATTGCCGGTGGCATAATACCGGATAATGCCAAATTTGTGAGGAATTTGGTATCGATTCGGACGATGGAATTCATTGAATACGCTGGTGACAATCATTTCTGCACAGGCGTTATTATCAGCAGTAAGACAATTCTTACGGCGGCTCATTGTGTTACGGAGTAAGTTGGGAATATCGTCCATCAACTATCGTTGTATTTTTCCCTTTTGCAGTAGTCACAATTCGGTTATGCATCCACGTGGATTGCTGATTGTCTTTGGGAACTTGTTCCGACTCGGAAAGTACGAAAGAAGTGACACCCGACGTGTTGAAAAAATTGTGGTCCATCCACAATATAGCCGATTTAAGAAGTACGATGTCGCTATACTTAAACTGGCCCATCGCATTCCCTCAAATTTGCGTAATGTCAAGCCAGTTGTAAAACGAAAGCGGTTAATTGTTACGTTAGGGCTGCAATGTGTCACACTTGGCTGGGGACAAGTCTATCCGGTAATTGTCCTCATTGGCCAATCCTGTTTTTGTTGGACCGGTACCCAAGTTAGTGGCAGTGTAGTTTACAGATAGCCGAAGAAATAGCTGATCCTATAAAATATATACAGTTAGTCAAGTAATTGATTCATTTAAATGTTTGTTTTATCAAAAGAACTTCCATATGATTTTTTATTTTATTTGAATATATACAATATCTAGCATTGATTATGTTATAAACTAACTATCTAAAAAGGTCTGGGTACCGGGTCTTCAACAGTCGAGCACACTCGACTGTAGCGTTCTTACTTGTTATTTTAATTACTCTGCTCCTTCAGCACGGTCCGTATGCCAATGAGATCATGTACCTGGACGTTATTGTTCGCCATCCTGAGCACTGTTCTGATCTCAAGTTTTTCACAAAGGAGAGCAACATTTGTGCGGAGCCGCAAGCAGAAGGAGAACTTTGTCCAGGCGATTTGGGTGGCCCATTGATGTGCTCGGACTATCTGGCTGGCATTATTGGTGGCTCAGAGGGATGCCAGGGCAAAAGATCGATAAAGTTTACAAATTTTACGCATGTCGAGGGTTGGGTTGAGACAACCGTTCGCCGTCTCAGCGGCAATCGATGCATGCTCTCATTATTTCTTTTAATTTTATGTCAATTGCATTTAGTTTAAATTTCTAGTGCGTTGTTTGACCAGTGTTAAAGAACACTACAAGCTATGTTAACAATTGTATGCTGTTTACTAATAACTTTAATATAATTATTATCATACTGATCTGCTAAACATATTTATACAAAAAGAAAATAATATGAAAACCTAGCTGAATATATATTCAAAATAGCCAGATTTAGTTAATTGCAATTTTGCAGTCAAATTTTGAAAATAGCCTGCACTAGCTATAAAATAGCTAAGTTGGCAACAGTGCTTTTGGTTGCCAAATTCTGTTGCTGTTCAACACTGGCAAAGAGAGAGGCAATTGCATATTTATACACTCTCTCTTTTCAAAACAGCTGATTGGATGGGCACTGCGACTATGTAACATTCGGCGTAACAACTGAAATAAACAATTTAGACACAATAACAATGCTACAAATAAGCCGAAATGCAACAAATGCTGTGCTGCAACGTTGGCGTCAGGGGAAACTGGTTTCCACCTGGTCGCCACTGGCCACCGCCTTCAATGCACCGCCGGCAAAGCGGATGAATTTCACGCGTGATGATGTGGTCAGTAGAGAGAAACAACTACACAAAATGGGATCCACTTGAAGTTAACCAAATGTGAGTAACGTTTGTCCATTGCCAGGGTCTGTTCCGAATGCAGGAGCTGCGTTCCTCCGACGGATTCTATTTGCTGCGCGAGAATGTGGAGAACTCCACGCAGGATCTCATTGCGGAGGCCACGTCCAGCCAAAGGCAGCGTAAGATGGTGGACATCTTCGATGAGCTCTCCGACTCGCTGTGCAAGGTCGCCGACCTGGCGGAGTTCGTGCGCATTGCCCATCCCAAGAACAAATACATGCAGGCGGCGGAGCAGGCGTGCATTAGTATTTGTGGAGTCGTGGAGAGCCTGAACACTCACAAACCCCTTTATCAGGCTCTCAGCCAGGTGGTGCGGGATGGCGACCTGATGCCCACCAGCGAGGTGGATCGCCATGTGGCCAGACTGTTTCTCTTCGACTTTGAGCAGTGCGGGATTCATTTGCCGGAGCAGGAGCGTCTGCGGGTGGTGCGTCTTAATGATTATATACTGCAGCTAGGCCAGAAGTTCATGAATGGTGCAGTGCAGCCAACGGTGCTGCCACGTGGCGCTGTTCCGGATCACATACGTCACTAGTAAGCAGTTATTCTTTATGATGAAGCCTAATCTTCAGCTGATTTCTCTATAGCTTTCCCACAGCTGGCGACAACATTATCATTACGGGTCTGTGCACCAATGCGTCCAATGTCCAGATGCGTGAGGCTGCCTATCGCTTGTACCTGCAGCCATCCGATAGCCAGGAGGAGCTGCTCAAGGATCTGCTCATCTGCCGCAATGAGCTGGCCCGCAGCTGTGGCTTCGAGACTTATGCACATCGGGCACTCAATGGCAGCACCATGGAGCGACCAGAGCTGGTGCGGGAGTTCATTGACGAGCTGTCGGAGCAGCTGCGTCCACGTGCCGAGGCAGACTTTGCGCTGATGAGCCAAATGAAGCGCAAGGAGAGCGGACAGGCCAAATCGCTGGCCGAGATCTGGGACACGCCCTACTTTACCACCCAACTAAAGCGTCAGTCCCTGGAGGAGCAGGCCAATGAGTTCCTGCCCTATTTCTCACTTGGCGGCTGCATGGAGGGACTGGACAACTTGCTCCACTCGCTGTACGGCGTGCGCCTGCAGAATGCGGAGATGGAGCCGGGCGAGAGCTGGCACAGTGACATCTACAAGCTGGCCGTGGTGCACGAGAGCGAAGGATTACTGGGCTACATCTACTGTGACTTCTTCGAGCGCAGTGGGAAGCCAAACCAGGACTGCCACTTCACCATACAGGGCGGCAAACGGTTGCCGGATGGATCCTATCAGTTGCCCATTGTGGTGGTCATGCTGGGATTGGCACAGCCCCGTTGGACGGGTCCAACACTGTTGTCGCCAGCTCGCCTCGACAATCTGTTCCATGAGATGGGCCATGCCATGCACTCGATGCTGGCGCGGACGGAGCACCAGCATGTGACGGGCACACGTTGTGCCACCGACTTTGCCGAGGTGCCCAGCGTGCTCATGGAGTACTTTGCCAGCGATCCCCGCGTGCTGCGCACCTTCGCCCGCCACTTCCAGACCCACAAGCCCATCTCGGAGGACATGCTGCAGCGGCTCTGCGCCTCCAAGCATCTGTTTGCGGCCAGCGAGACGCAGCTGCAGGTGTTCTACTCCGCCCTGGATCAGGTCTACCACGGCGACATGGCCCAGCAGGGTGCCAGCACCACGGAAACACTGCGCGCCGTACAGAACCGCTACTACGGATTGCCGTATGTGGAGAATACGGCGTGGCAGCTGCGCTTCTCCCACCTGGTGGGTTACGGCGCCAAGTACTACGCCTATCTCATATCGAAGACTATCGCCTCCTGGATATGGCAGACGTACTTCGAGGCGAATCCCTTCAATCGCCAGGCGGGAGAAAAGTATCGGTCGGAGATCCTGGCACACGGCGGAGCAGTTCCCGGCCGGAAACTGGTGGCCAACTTCCTGCAACGCGAGATGACGCCTCGCATCCTGGCGGACAGTCTGATTCATGAGATCGACATGGACGAGTCCAAGATCAAGCAGCTCATCGTCAGCAGAAATTAGTAAACAATAACAAACAATTTTGTACATAATTTGTCGTTTAAATTATAATTAGTTAACTGCCCTATTTTTTGTACATGGCGAATTTGGTTTTATTATTCATTATACTAGGCCGGCATCACGCTGGGCATCAACTCCACGCCCACGAACTCCTTGGCAATTCGAACTCCCAGAAAGAACATGCCGAAGCTTTTCACCAACATCCTATATAGAGAGATATAAGAAGTTTGGTTATGTAAACAGAAAGTGCGGCACTCGAAACGAATTTGGCGAGTCTTCAATTAAATGCATTTTCCACACTTACCACTGAAACTCATTGTGGTATATATTACGCAAAATATTAAACGGATTTCCAGCTTTCGCCATTTTAATAACAAAATTTTTGTATTTTACTTAAATCAACGGAAGAGTTCAGTTTAGCTTTTTTCTGTTTTTGCTGTCGCAATACATACATACAAATATACAAACGCACACTAGATTTACTGAAAGACGTTGCCACCTGGCTGATAAAAAGTTGCCGTTTATTTAAAAGTTGCCAGACCTATGAGTTCTTAAAAGATACTTAAAAATTTTAGATACTTTTTCAAAAAAATTACATATTGGGTAGAATTTTGAAAACGTTAGCAACATATTTGCTGATCTTTTGACGAACTTTCTATTAAATGAAATGAAATTAAGTTGTAAAAGTTTTCAACCCGAGGGGTTATTTAATTTAATTTTGTATTAAAAATGTTTATCAACTTTAATAATTTATTGCTACTTTATTGTCAAATTAACTAAAAATAAATTCATTTTTAGATATGACCGATTTCTGTTATTTTTTTGTAGTGCTGTAGACTCCCATTTGCTCTCAGCTTTTGTATCTATACAACACTGGCAGCCAATTGCACGTGCAGCGCCAAAACAAGTGATTTTGCGAATACATTTAGAATCAATTAAATAAATAGTTATGGATAACGCAAACGATGAAATTGATATGGAGGTCGTGGAGCCAGAGGATGCGGAAAGCGACATGGAGTCCGGAAGCGACAACGAAGAAGACGCTGATGACGATGGTGAGACCCCAAAGGAGCCCAAGCAAGTCTATTTGCCGGGCCAACAGCTGGCCGAAGATGAGGAGCTGGTGTGCGACGAGAGTGCCTACGTCATGCTACATCAGGCTTCCACAGGTGCGCCCTGTCTGAGCTTTGATATACTGCCCGATGAACTGGGCACGGGCCGGGAGACCTTCCCGATGACCGCCTATTTGCTGGCCGGAACTCAGGCAGCTCGCACACATGTCAA